>NC_062544.1:45074341-45678040 GCF_016906955.1 Phacochoerus africanus | reverse complement strand
GAACTCCTAATGTTTTAAATTTTTTAATGTTGATAGAAAGCTTTCCCTCATAAAAATTAATTTGAGTAAAATAAGTGCCTCGATTTGGACCCAAAAAAAGCTAAGTAACAAACAAATGGTATGCGGACAGAGCAAAAATCACAGAGGTGGCATGAAAATGACCGCAGCTTAGGAAATAGTGTGTAGATTGTGCTATTTCATCTTCAATGTTTTTAAACTTTTGTTCCAGGATCTATCTCCTGCTGAGGAAATGCCTGTCGCATAGTTTTAAATGACTCAAGTATTTATTAATAGAGAGGAAGAGGAAGATAAGGAAAATAAGACAAAGAAGGGAAAAGGGATGAATGACTTGCTACTCCAAGCACATCAGTGTGGCTTGTTTACCTTTAGAGTTCACATCATATTGACACTAAATCGGGAGGAATTCAGGGCACCAGGGCCAAAAAATAAATAGAAAGGAACCTAGAGAGGTTAAAAATAAGGTCAGGAAGTAACAAAATGAAACAACTTGGAAAATAGAAACATATGTCTAGTGGTAAATAATCTGACACACAAATATTCAATAAGGGGGAAAAATCTGGACATTCCAAGGGAAGACATGCTGATGATGCCAGGGTCTTTCTGGAACCTCAAGGCAGAGACAAAAAGTAACAAAGATAGTCCATTGGCTCTCAGGCATGTCCCCCCAATACCCCTTCCTTAGCTTCTGAATGTCTGCCCCCACCACTACCACCACCAGCACAATGCAGCAGCATTCTGTCCACAAGATATTTTTAATTCAGGACCTCAATATTATTTCAAAGTAATTATGAAGACCAAAATGTTTATCTTCTCCTTTTTGAACCTCCAGTGCCTCCTCATCCTAGGAAGCAATACGACCCAAGCAAAAACTTACCAAGATCAAATATACTTTATTCTGCACTACCAACACCTGCCACTGGGGGCTCCAGAATGTCTTTAGCATCTATCCCTTCCTTTCTATCTTACCCAGCAAGCCTGCCTTCTTTAAGACACTGTCATGTCTCAGCTTAACTTGGTCTGCAGACTCTGACCTTTTCCAGATAATGTCAGTACACATGGCCAAGTTTTTGGTGGATGTGCTCCACTCCCTCCACTCCTCAGTTCCTTGCAGTGATTTCTTATAAAACTAAATGTCTCCTGATGAATAAAACTCTTTCACCAGAGTACTACAGTGATCTCACCTATCACATTTCCTTCTAAGTAAACATATTTTGTCTATTACAAAAGTAGTTTAATGTTATTAAAATGATTTTGAGGATGAAGTTGTAAGTCCCAAACTCTAGTCTTGCTTGTCCCACTTACTAGCTCTGTGATCTTGGGTGAGTTATTAACTTCTTCCTATTTCAAAGAATTGTTACATGATATCTATAAAGAGCTTTATACCACGCATGATTCCCTTTAAAATAAATATATGACTATTTTATATATTATATATACAAAAATAGCTTCCTAAAAACATGTTATTTATGTATTTCTGGGACTTGTATGTAGTATAAAGCTCTTAAACTAAGTCGTCCCAGAGTTCCCGTTGTGGCGCAGTGGTTAACGGATCCGACTAGGAGCCATAAGGTTGCGGGTTTGGTCCGTGGCCTTGCTCAGTGGGTTAACGATCTGGCATTGCCGTGAGCTGTGGTGTAGGTTGCAGACGCGGCTCAGATCCAGCGTTGCTGTGGCTCCGATTGGACCCCTAGCCTGGAAACCTCCATGTGCCAAGGGAGCGGCCCAAGAAATAGCAAAAAGACAAATAAATAAATAAATAAACTAAGTCATTCCTTTAGCACTTAGTTATTTGCTGCTCTATAATTGCTCCCTCATTTCATGTGCATTTTGTACCCAAAATTGATTTCATACTTGTGTGAGGCTGCCTCCATCACTTACACTTTATTGTATCTTCTACAGTACCTGAGTTGTTTGATTAACTGAGTCAACAGCTTTATCCCATTCTTGACCCAGTAGCTTCCCTTAACCTTGCCTTCAACCTCATCAATCTCTTCCTCTCCTTTAAGAAGCCTTTCTAGCTCTTCCGAAAGAGTGCTGATGGGTTTTCTAATATATGATCCCCTATGCAGAGAAATTTGTAATGTTGATTTACTAATAGTCTGAAGATGGTCTTAGTATAGACAGAACATATAGGAAATGATGGCAGATAACCAGAAAGCTGAGAGGTGATGATTATCAAAATATATACAGAGAAAGATTCTCCCAAATGAAGAAAACTTCTAAGGTCCAAAATCTGTGTTCACCACCATATAGGGTGGGAGTTCCCCAAATGTTGTCTTGAATGTTTGGTTAATAGGCCTGTATGAATATTTATATTATCATAAATATATATGTGTGTGTGCGTGTGTGTATATATATATACATAAATCTCATGCTCCTAAGCCTTAAGAATTACAAAATTAACAAACTGGCTCTAATTTCATCCTTGACAAGGGATTTACTTAAGCTTTCAAAGTAGTTTTCATATAGAGCGGATTTTCTTGTCAAACCTGAAACATTAGGTCTGCATTTAAATGTTTTATTTCTGGCTGTAAAAACTGGCTCTATGGCTTATACAGCCACCTCTTGCAAGTTCATACAGCAGGATATTGGCGTTCTCTAGTGCTTTTAGCTCTGGATCACTCAATGAGAGATTCTTTACTTAGAAAACAATGGACCAGAAGTTACCATAATGACTTTATCAAAACAATATCACCCTATAGGGTCTCGCCTGGGGGTTGGTGAGTCAACATCCCCCCCTCTCAAAGCACAGTTATAATGGGATGAGTTTACATGATTCACAGCAGATTCTGTGAATTAACTTTTAAAGCCATTTGCTTGAATAGCCTGAGGAGCTAAAGTATCTAATGTAGACCCAGAGACACAAAACATGTCTACTATGGAAGATAAAGGGAAGCCAAAGAAACTTGTTGCTCTGCAAACCAGAAGAAGACTGAGGTCTAAAATTTCTCAAGCTTAAATGTTCACTTGAGTCGTGAGGGGATCTTGTAAAAATTCAGCTCCTGATTCAGAAAGCCTTGGAAGGGCCTGGGATATTGTGTTTCTAACAAGCCCCAGGTGACAGCAGTGCTGCAGACAAGACTTGAAGGAGCAAGGCCAGAGAATTTAAGTTACTTTGCGGTGTTTGGGTGTAATATAAACACAGGGATTTTGACTTTTTCCATAACTCAGCTTAAGAATACCAAATTAAAATTATTACAGTTAAAAAGTGGTAGTGTAGGAGGAAAATGTCCCAATAAAATGTAGAAAGGAGAGACCCCAGCCATGATGACTAAGCAAAGTCTAGCCAACTGCCCCAACCAGTCCTCCCCCATGCATCTGCTTCCGCATCTACTACCTTGCCTGACGTCACTCCAGTCCAACTAGTCAAGCTTGGACCCGGAAGACGTAGCCCATAAAAGCCTTGTGAAACCCTTCTTCCGGGCTCAGACTCTGGAGAGCGATCTCGTCTGAGCCCGCCGGCATAATAAACCTGAGTTCTCCAACTCTCTGAGTGCTCGCTTGGTTTCTCGCTGGGTAAAAGAGCTGATCCACTATGGCCACAGAGCTACTGGAGCTGGTACGCTACAGCCACGGGGCTGTCGCCAGAGCTGATACGCTGCAGCACAGGGCTGCTGGGTATCTGCCGTAACAGTAGAATACATTTTTGTGTATATTTTCAATTTTTACTAGAAATTATAAGGGAAAAGTTTTCTTTTGCATCCACTCTTATCAGGCCCCAAGAGTGGGAGGGAAGTGGTTTATGGTCTGCCAGGTTAATGTGCCTAAGCTGTGGGCATTGCTCAACAACCTCCACACACAGACACACACACACCTCAGAAGCAGGGATGGGAGCAGAGCTAGCAGCCTCCTTAGCAAGCTTGAAAGCTCTAAAGATCTAACAAGGATGGGAAGGGACTCTCTCAAGCTTCTCAGACTTCCCTAGCACTATCTGGAAACTTACACACACCAACAGTCAGACCCTAGAGGAACAAAGCACCTTTTTTTTCAAAACTTGCTACATATCCTGAACAGGATATTTTCTAAGGTAGCTAAAGGAACCATAGATTTCAGGATAGGCAGCCCTCAACTCCCTTTCCATGCATGCCCCTAAAGTTTTCAACAAAGTTAGATCTTCTGTAGAAAGCAACAGCCACTTGAAAAATAAAGATACAAAATGAAGCAACTAGATGATGCACCCAAGAAGGGGGTATAGAGTGGGGGTGGGAGTTGTGTTTGCCTTTTGTGTAGAAATATCTTATTTGTTAAATTCCTACTTTATTATAGAGTGCAGTATTTTTCCAGTGTGCAGCCCATTGGTGAACAATCATTTTCATGGGTCGGAACCATGCTGTTTTTAAAAATGCAATAGACCACAGGGCATCACAGCTCAAAGCAGAAGCACTGCTTAATGAAATGTCACAGTTACATGTGCCTGTGTATACTCATAAAGTGCATTTCTTTCTGTGCATCATAAGCAAAAATTTGAAAAATCATTGAACTATAGTTTGCTTTATGATAGAGGAGGGTTTTTTTTTTTAAGCCATCATTGCTTTAATCAATTTTTTGCTATATTCACTTAGCATTGACTTAGCTAGATGAGGTCAGAGCAAGTAGCCTTTTCAGATATTTCAGTACCCTTTCTACTCTTAATACCTTGAATTCACATAGCACGCTTAAGCCGTTTGAAGACTACATGCATATATATATATATATATATTAACTTCCTATAGAGATATCATATTAATAGACCAATTTAATCAATATTATGAACTATTGCTGGGTGTTATATATCCAATATTCCAATACATCCAGGCAATTGCTGGGAGTACCTCACAGTTTTCAAGTTACAAGGGCACCATCTTCTGGCAGAATATTTCCTTTGTTGGGGCTATCTTCAAGTGCTACCCAAAATGTCCCAATATTTTTTCTAGCAAAAATTGCAGCGGATATTCTCTAGAGCTTTTGACTTCATTCGGGAGTTTCACTCCATTCTCCATCTGAGGCATGACAGGCGCTAGTCTGTCCTTTCTGACTTTCCGTTACACTGAGCCGGTTTCAAGTTTCAGCTCCTCCTTGAATTCCAGCCTGTTGAGACGACACTCTGGAATCATCCAAAATGGAGCCTCTCACAGCCTACCCTTTAAGATGTTCAGGGCCCAAAGCAAAGGTATTTGCAGTTTTGCTGTCTATGGTTCTCTGTACAGTAATGCTATTTCTTCTACAACTAAAATTCCTAAAACCTAAAATCAACAGCTTTTATAACTTTGAAGTGAAAGATGCAAAAGGAAGAACGGTTTCTCTGGAAAAGTTTAAAGGCAAAGTAAGTTGCATCTTCTGATTTTTCTTTGTATTTTCTGTCCACGTTCTTATTCTCTTAATAGTCAATTTATATGTTTATAGTGTTATAATTTAGTCTTCAAAGTAATATTAGTATATCACGTTAGTATCTCATAGTATATTTCTCATTGATAAACTGATTATCTTAACTGCTTTAAAATGTTTTAAGTGCTGAAATAATACTTTTAAAGTTGTTTAGGAAATTCTTGTATTTAGTAATGTAAATACGTAGACATTAACAAGAGTATTAATCCATAATTTGACAACATTAAAAAGCACTCTTTCAATAATCATATTTTATCTTTTATTTAAAAATAAACTTTCCCTGAGTACCTGGGGCTTTCTTAATTACTGTGATCTTTTATTAGAGTTTTAACTCATGCATATGGGTTATGATTTTCAGTATTATTTGGTATATATAAAAATATGAAATAACCGTCTATCAAGGACTGTATTCCTCCAAAATGGTTTAGGATTTTAACTACTTGCAGAATTTTTTTTTAATCTTTTATTTGCTTCACTTTCCGGTTGGATTTTTTTCTTTTTCCGGGAGGTTGCACTAGTTGTAAACGTGGCTAGTGACTGCCAACTCACAGACAGAAATTACTTAGCACTGCAGGAACTGCACAAAGAGTTTGGACCATTCCACTTCAGCGTCTTGGCTTTTCCATGCAATCAGTTTGGAGAATCGGAGCCCCGCCCAAGCAAGGAAGTATTATCTTTTGCAAGAAATAACTACGGAGTAACATTCCCCATCTTCCACAAGATTAAGATTCTAGGATCTGAAGCAGAACCTGCATTTAGATTTCTTGTTGGTAAATATCTGCCTTGCCTCACCAATTTAATGTTTTTCATTGCTTTTCATTTTTAAAACAAATGTGCCAGGACCATACTTTCCTATTTCATTTGAAATGTTTTAGTGGGCAAGTTTTATAAAACTATCAAAGAGCTAGATTCTCATCCTTTGTAATTGTCTGGAAGTTAGGCTTCCCTGAAGTCAGTGTTTTAACTTCTTGGACAGCAAAATAAATCTACTCCGATGTATTTTATTCCTTATGATCATTTTCCTGAAGAATTTAAGATTGGTCATGGCTATTTTTACAATATATTACAATCCTCCTCTGTGTAACTAATATGTGGGAAAACGTCCTTCCCCATTATTAAAACTATACATCTCTCATGAATATTGCTGAGCATTTTTAGTTAAACTTCTTTGTGGTTAATTTTATGTCGCCTTCCTTATCTGACACATTATCCTCAAGGGTGAATAATATCTCAGTTTGCCAGGTGGTTTTGGTAAAATTCGAAACATATAGCTTGATTTTTCTTTTTTTTTTTTGGAGGAGGAGGGTAGTGTTAGGCTACCTCTGTAATTACGCTAGCTACAGAAATCTGTGTAAAATTTTTTCCAGCATAAAGGTAGTGTAGTATAGTAACAAAGAGTTGGTCCCAGTCTACATGGGTTGAAACCCCTGCCCCATTGCTTTTGCTGTGTAGCTTCAGGCACATAACTTCTCTGTGCCTGTTTCCTCATTTGTAAAATGACATTATCAACAGTATCTATCCCTTAATATTATTTGGAGGATTGAGCATGTTAATAATTAAAGTATTTATACACATAAAGTTACAGTGTGCCAGACACTATTCTAAAGTTCCCATGTGGCTCAGGGGGTTAAATATCCAGTATTGTCACTGCAGTGGCTCAGTTTGCTGCTGTGGTGTTTATTGGATCCCTGGTCCAGGAACTTCCACATACTATGGGTACAGCCAAAATGAATAAAATAAATAAGTAATAAAGGACATTCAGCTAACATTCTCTCGTCTTCCACATGTAGATGATATCCTCAGTTATTTTCACTGTAGCTAATTTGAATTTTTTTAATGATTTTTACTTTTTCCACTATAGCGGCTTTACAGTGTTCTGTCAATTTTCTACTGTACAGCAAGGTCACCCAGTCACACATACATATATACATTCTTTTTCTCACATTATTATGCGGTAATTTGAATTTTGATAAAACCATGACCTCAGCCAGGCAATCAAGCTTCTAGTCCAATAAACCAGTGAATGATGTTCTATATTTCATTTAAGTATGGAGATAGAAACTTGCAAAAATATTAATTCCTTGGGAGGGTCAATATACTGCCTAACACCATGACCAGCAACTGGAGTGAAGTCTTCATTCCTTTTATTCCCAGAGTACACTGAGGAAAGAAGAGCCAGAGCACTTGCCTTGTCATCACCTCTCAATCATAGCAGCCAAATACTTGGGTGCAATAGCTCCTAGATTCTTCCCCTTTCTTACTAAAAAAGCTTCTGAAACTACTTATCCTGTGTAATCACAAAGGCAGTAGTGGGAGTTCCCATCGTGGCTTATCCTGTGTAATCAGAAAAGTAGTAGTGGGCGTTCCCATCACGGCTCAGAGGTAACAAATCTGACTAGTATCCAGGAGGATGCAGGTTTTATCCCCTGGGCTCACTCAGTGGGTTAAGGATCTGGCGTTTCCATGAGCTGTGGTGTAAGTCGCAGAAAAGGCTCAGACCCCGAGTTGCTGTGGTTGTGGTGTAGGCCAGCAGCTACAGCTCTAATTTGACCCCTAGCCTGGGAACTTCCATATGCCGTGGATACAGCCGAAAGGAAGGAAGGAAGGAAGGAAGGAAGGAAGGAAGAAAGAAAGAAAGAAAGAAAGAGAAAAAAGATAGTAGTGATTTAAGGTTTCACTGAAGTTAGATGAAGTTCCAGAGACAAAGACTATGAGATGATTGCCAAATGAAAATTAGATCTTTTAAAACTGGCCAAAATATGACAGTAACAGATAATGTGGTCACAAATGGGACAGCTCTGTACAGGCGTGCAGGTTGTTCACTAAACAAGGCAACTAATTGAGGAGGCACATGAGGGGCTGAAACCCAGACAGGTGCAAGATATGTGCTGAGCGACTGCACCCACCTGGCAGGGTATCTTTTTCTAATTAACAAAAAGATGTTACACTGGCTAGAGAGAGCCCTGCCCTGATGGCATTATCTTTAAAAACACTTTTTCCATTATAGAAAATGGCTATTGTTCAAAATGATTTTAAGAAGACTGTAATTAATAATACGATTCTCATGCTGCATCATTGATGTTTGATCTAATTGGCAATACATTCTTTTACTGTAATAACCAATTTAAATGCTTGGCACAGTATGCAAAGCAAAGTACATATAAGTAAATATTAGGCTACTATTTATTTATCTATTTATTTGTCTTTTTAGGGCCACACCCATGGCATATGGAGGCTCCCACACTTAGGGTCCAATTGGAGCTATAGCTGCTGGCCCATACCACAGCCACAGCAACGTAGGATCTGAGCCATGTCTGTGACCTACACCACAGCTCACGGCAACACCGGATCCTTAACCCACTGAGCAAGGCCATGAATCGAACCTGCAACGTCAGGGTTACTAGTCAGATTTATTTCCACTGTGCCATGACAGGAACGCCTTTATTTATTATTTTTAACCTATTCTCCCATCTTTAAGAACTCTAGGCAGTGTGTTCCTTCTCCCTACTTCATCAGCGTTTTCGAAGCATGGTTAACACTTGTTTTCTCCACTTCCCTATCTCTGTTTCCTTCTTAGATCACTGTGTTTGGCTTCTCACTCCATGACTCTCCAAGCGAGCGTGGGTCCCCGTGCCTGTGACTTCTGCTCTGGGCCCTTCTTTTTCTCCTTTGCAGGGTCCTCTTTTCTATCCAACCTTAACTTTACTCATCCTCAGGATTCTGCTGCATCCACCTGAGCTCTTATTACTCTGTCCCCTTTTTCTGGGTGAACTCTCTCCCAAGCTCCAAAGCTGCCTTTGATGGGGTGCCCCAAGTACACCTGAATCCCCTCATGTACCAAAATGAACTTGTCATCTTCTTCCTCAGATCTGCTTGCTTTGCCATATTCTCTGTTTTAAGAGCATAAGCTCTATGGTAGGAAGGTCTAGGTATCAATCCCAGCCCTACTAGCCATGTGACCATGAATCTAGGCCTCCATTTTTTTCATCTGTAAGGTATGAATAATAATAATGCCCACCTCACAAGGTTGCTATAAAGATAAAAGGAGAGGATGCATTTAAAGTACCGAGCATATGTTACTAAGCACGTAATAGGAACTTGGTAAATTTTAGTTGTAATTATTTGTATTTTTTTCTTATATTAGTCAATAATGCACATAAATCCTATATCTATAAATAAAGTCCACATTTCTTACATAAATTAAGATGTAGCAAAAGTATGTTTAATTTCTCAAAATAATATGTTTAATATTCCTTACTAGTTTCAGCTAGGTAACATGTACTAATATTTAAAACACAGATACATTTGATATGAAAAGTAATCCATACATCCCCATTACCAAGGACCTTTAGAATATCATCTTTAAAAAATGTTAAGTTTTGCACTAGTAACAGAGTAAAGTTTCTGTGCTTGAGCTCAACAAATCTAAAAAAAACTACTTCATTTCACGATTCTAAGTCAGTAGCATCATCAGTGAAGTCACCAAATATATAGAAATCTGGCTACACAGACTTTGAGTTGCTTTGTTTGGGTGTTTTGCTCTTGGTTTGGTTTTGTTTTTGACAAAATGATAATCCTAGACTTGATTCTAAGGTTATCACTTAGGCAGATACTAATAGAAATAAAAATCTTGACAAAGAATAAAATTTTACTCATGAAAATATATTCTAATATTTTAGATTCTTCAAAGAAGGAACCAAGGTGGAATTTCTGGAAGTATCTGGTCAACCCTGAGGGTCAAGTTGTGAAGTACTGGAGACCAGAGGAACCCATTGAAGTCATCAGGCCTGAAATAGCAGCTCTAATTAGACAAATGATCATAAAAAAGAAAGAGGATCTATGAAAATGCCATCAAGCCATTCCAAGGCAATAGTTAGAATACAGAAATCTCTCCATGAGGGTTTGGTCCCATTTTAAATAGTCTGACAATTTCATGTGGCCCTGAGGGATGATTTTCCTTTTATGTTATCTTGCCAGTGAATAGTAATAAATGTCCCCAAATAGAGGTGCTACCCAAAGCAAAAATAAAAAGTAGCCAAAGACTCTAAATGAAAACCTGACCAGACTAAATAATTCAGAACACAGACACCAATATGTTTCAATAGTCTATTGTTTGACTTGACATTTTCTAGGATTGTACTTGATGGAAAGGCCAACACACTAGACCACTGAATTCAAGACATTGCGTGAAATTTCCAGAGTAAATGACTATTTTTATGTAATAAAAGAAAGTAAACATTGAAAAATGTGAAATATGTAGAGATTCTAATCCTTATGTATTTTTATATGTTTCATGCATAGGATTTTGTTTGTTTTTATATTATAACATTTGAAACATTATTTTCCAGAAGCAACACAATTCCATAATTAGAATACTAACAACTGAGTCAGTCTGTATTTCTGAGTGAAAATCCCAAGTGTAAGGAATAAGCCATGAGTACATGATCATTCAACTTGATTCCTTCAGATAAATTTTGGCTAATTCCTTACAGATTCCTTATGGATTAATTTTAGTTTTTAATCTAGTCAGACTAGGTAGACATTTGCAGAGAATTCAATGCTGCATCATCCTTGTGGCTGAAATAAGATGAGTCAACTCCAAACAGTCAAAACTCTCACTGTAGAAGAGGGAGAGGTGGAATTCCCATTGAGGCTCAGTGGGTTAAGTATTTGGCATTGCAATGAGCTGTGGTGAAGATTGCAGACCAAGTTGCTGTGGCTGTGGCATAGGCCAGCAGCTGCAGCTCCGATTCAGTCCATAGCCTAGGAACTTCCATATGCCGCAGGTGCAGCCCTAAAAAGCAAAAAAGAAAAGAAAAAAGAAAAAAGAAAAGGGAGTGGTTGCAACTAAGGAAGTCTAAGAGCCATCAGCAATCACTGAGCATTTTGACAGAGTCATAACGTAACCTTTTCTCCAAAGTCCTGAACTTTATGCTTTGGCACTGTTCTAATGACTGGCTAACAAAGAAACCTGCCAAATTGGTGAAAGTTAATTATTGTCCCATGAAATATATATTTATTTTATAAAAGAATTGAACATGAATACTGGAGAAAAAGATGTGAAAAAAGTCATGTACAATTTAGCTAAGAAAGAAGACACAATCTAAATAACTGAATTGGCTCTTCAATTCTGGTTTTTGCTTTTGTTTTTTCTTTTTAGAGCCACACCTGAAGCACATGGAAGTTCCCAGGCTAGGGGTCTAATCGGAGCTACAACTGCCAGCCTGTGCCACAGCCACAGTAACATCGGATCCAAGCCACATCTGTAACTTACACCACAGTTTGCGGCAACACCAGATCCTTAACCCACTGAGTGAGGCCAGGGATCAAACTTGCATCCTCACAGACACTATGTCGGGTTAACTGGCTAAGCTTCAATGAGAACTCTAGCTCTCCAATTCTGACCTGATGAAAGTGAAGATTCTTTTTTATGGTGAAATTGGTAATGCCATCTCAGTATATAATTCTGCAAAAGCATTTAAATTTCTTAGAGAAACAAAAAATATTACTTAGAATATCTTCCTCTTCAACCCACCAGCTCTGCATGCAGTTAATGAAAAGTCTGGTGGTGGTGAAGGTGTAGTTCCCCTCAGGTCAAGAGGATTGGCAGGGGCACCTCGAGAATGGCCATCAGCATGTGGGCAAGCCTCTCACCAGTGGCACAGCCTTGGGCAGTTGCTAGACAACTTTTCAGTTTCCTCACCTGTAAACTGGGGACGGGAGTCAGAGTGAAAAAAGCCCCTTCCAGCCTACCGAGGTGCCTCTAGTGATGAGGAATCAGTACTAATCTGGACTGTTGTTGAAGTGGAAGCCACCTAACCTGTCTGTCTATCTGTCCTTTGCAAGTTTGCCCCCAAAGCCTGTTAGCAGTTTGAATTCTGGGCTTCTAAGATTTCATTTAGGGCAATCCCTCCAACTGTTGTTTTCATGTGTCCCCACTTATGAATTCTGAGTTCACGGTGGTGCTGTGGGACTGCAGGGGTGCTTATGTGCTCGTATCAGAGTGTGAGCAGAAATGTATCTGCCAGCACTGCGGAGGCTACGTAGATGCCCCACTGCCAGGTGGATGGTAATGGAGCTGCCTTGGGGACCACCCAGACTGTCGCCGTGACTGCAGTTCAGATGTCCATCCTGCCCATCACCGGTTCTCTCCAAAGCTATAGAAAAGGAGGTTTTCACTTACATATCTCCAAACTTGGTTGCCTTTTTCAATAACCTCTACTATAGTTTGTGCTTGATTCCCTCCCTCCACCCTTCTGAGTTTGCAGGGAAGGCAGACAGGGATTTGGAAATGTGCCATATACGTGTCGGTCAGTGTTGTTTCACAACAACCAGGCTGTGTGCGGTGAAAGGGGGTACAGCTATTTGCTGATGTGCCGCCACCCATAACTCAAATGTCACGTATAAATACTGCCAGGCAAACACATGGAGAAAAAAAACTGCATCTCTCTTGCACTGAGCATAGTATCTTCTCTATCTCAGCGTCAAAAAGTCTGGGATGGGGGCTGCTATGGGCTGCCTGAACTGAGAAGTGTAACAGAGAAATAGCAGGCATCACATAAAAGAGTACTCAGCTGCCATCCTCATGACAAGGAGGACAAAGTCAAATGCTCTTTGTGGTTAATTCCTTGACTCGAAGTTCGTTTTGTTTTGTTTTATTTGGGAGATGGAGTACTTCCTACTAACTTACGGCAGATGTAACAATAGAGTGTTGGACAGTGGAAGATATGAATTTGCCTGAAATATTCCCTAAAAATTGTACTTCATTTTTGAAAATGCTTACGAATTATAGCATACCTATAGTATGCATATGTACATAAATGTTCTTAATGATTACAGTATATGTAGCATATGTACAGTGGTGACTGGTAGATGTTTAACAACCAACTCACTGGAGGAAGAATCCCAATGTGTAGCATTTGCAATTTCCATGGTGTGAATCCTCTCACAAGGCCAGTTTTAACCCACTTATGGTTCCCACAACTGGCTTGCAAAATCTCTGAAAATTTAACAATCATTTCTCACAAACTAAGACAGGCTGGATCCAGCACAACACAGTTTTTAAAATCAGACTTGACTGGAGTATCATAAGGATCTCCAAAGAGAAAAATCTAGGGGAAACACATAGCATATATACCTTATTTTTATTACATACTATTTTTACAGGTTATGTATAAATATGGACACATATGCAGTTACTGAATTATGAAACGCTCCCAACATTATAACTGTATAATCACACTAAAATATAATGAGCTAACTGAATTGCCTGCAGATAATCTCAAGTAAGAAAACCCTCTAGGAATTCCCACTATGGCACAATAGGATCAGCAGCATCTTGGGAGCACTGGGACTCAGGTTTGATCCCCAGGTTATGTCACAACTGTGGCTGGGATGTGATCCCTAACCTGGGACTCCTTATGCCGTGGGACAGCCTAAATAAATAAATAAATACATAAATAAAATAATGAACATGCTCCTTTAAAAAACAAAACACTCCAGCCAAAAATAAAAAGAGAAAGGCAGACAAAGTCTAGGAGGGAAAGCAAAAACTATTTCTCTATATTTCTTTTCTTTAAATGTATTAACTGTGTTTTAAGGCTGCCTGATATGAACTTAAAAGCCTGGGAGTGATCCCTGTACAAAATCACATTCATTCCTGATAACATGTTCCTCTGAAAGAAAAATGCCATGTTTGGATGGAGCCAACATATCTAATATAATAATAGTAATATGTCTTTATCCCTCAGCTTGACTTTATCTTCCCCAGGGAATAATAAAATCCCAGTAACTGTTACTCCTGGAAACTAACACATCACATTTCTTCCCACTCTTCTTCTTGAAGAGGGAAGCTTTCTCTTTGTGGGGCAGAGATGGGTAGAGAAGGGAAGGCCAGTTTAGAGAATCAAGGAATTAAGCAGTTACTTCCCCAGCACCAGCAAACAGCCCAGTGGTTGCCCCAAGAGAAAACACCTGACAGAAAACACTTCCAAACCAGCATTGCCTCCCTCCCCTTTTTTCAACCTCCTTCCCTCTTCTCTTCCTTTGACATCTCAAGTATGGATCCCTCTCTTTCCTTCTCACTCCTATGGAAACATTTTTTTTTTTTAATTTCTACATTCATCTGCCTCCTTACCCACTGATCCCCTTATTTCACTTTACTGCATTCCTTTCTTTCTCTCCTTTCCCATCATCTCATTAATAGAAACCAAACTATTCTCTTTATTGAGCATAAATGTTGGCATTTTATGTCTTGCTCTTTAGTTTAAAAAAATTAAAACACAAAGGACAAGCCTTCTAAATGTAGTAGGTTTTATTTTTATCAACAGGTTAATGATTTTCTGCAGAAAATAACATGTTGAAATTTAACCTCAAAAAAAAAAAACCAAACCAAGATGAAAACAGTATTTACAGGAAAGGGGTACTTAAACACAAAGATGCTGAAAATGGAATATTAGGCAGCAGCAAAAAGAGGATAAGATCTGAAAGTAGCAAAATGCATAAGACTCAAATTATAGGTATCTGTTTAAACCATGGATCTAGAAATGTTTATATTTAAATAAAGTGAGAAGATTATTTTACCAATAACTTATAATCCAATGCAGAAGAGAATGTGATATATTTTTCACATCTCATTTAGGGGAAAATAATTGACCAGACCACCGAAGTCAATTCCATGAACTTGCTGCAAATGTCTACATGACTACTCTGTGTATCTGGGACCCAGCACATATCTGTCGCTGCTCCATGGGTCAAAATAGCCTCCAAGGGAATAAGAAAGTATTTAAAATTATATTGTATGGTAAATTATTCCTACTTCACACACTAAATCTCGTGCTCTTTTCCAAACACTATACGCGTAGTGATTTTACAGAAAATGAAGACTTGAGATAAATCTTCCAAACAATTAAACAACAATTTCCTGCCCCCTAAAATTGATATTCAAGTGAAAATGTTTTAGTTGACTAACTCACGAGGAAAGTTACCTCAGTTCTCCCTTTGGCTGTACACACACATGGTAATTGAGACCTATCCTAATGTCAAAAGAAGAAAATGATCATCCAGAAAGAATATTAAAGACTTAGTTGAAAATTTGAGGAACATTTTAGGCTTTCTATTACAAATTGTTATCTTCTAAATTTTATATTTAAAATAAATATATAACTTTAAAGGACTTTAATATTGTCTATAAGTATTAGAGACTCCAGAATATTACCTGAAATTTTTAAAAATAATTAATTGGAGTAGTTTCTTCATCATTATAAAGCTGTCTATTGTATTATAACTGAATAGCGATAATAAGTATTATGGTAAAGAGGACAAAAGTACACAAAATACACACACACACATCACTTACAGACTGAATCATACTTTGATGTTCATTATATGCAATAAGACAGCAGTTGCATGTTAGCTGATGCTACTCATATACTCAACCAGCTAACAATACACTGCCAACCCATCACACACAGGTAACCAATGCACTTCGTTAACAAGAAGAATTTATCCAGAAGCAAGTGGCAGGGTAGTTGTGGCTGCTGAACTGATCCAAAGCAGCCAGCTAACAATACACTGCCTACCTGATTCAGGTCTCTGCTGCTTTTCATGGCCCATAAAGATTAAATTTGTAACTTGAACCACAGTGACATAACTTTCATCTTAATAGTCACATTGAAGAAAACTTACAGACAAAACTGTTCCTCCAAAAATATTATAAGAAATAAAACCAATATGTTTTAATCTAGTCAAAACTTAAAAAAAAAAACCTTTCAAAATACACTTAGCTTTTCCAAATTAAAGACTCAGCTATGAAAAGGTGTTATTGTAATACAAGTGAATTAACAAAGTTATACTTAACTACAGCTTTTCCAATTACTTGTATTTACTGACCAAAAGGCCAGTTGACAGTATTAGGTAGTGAAATATCTAGGAGCCATGGTAATACATAAGCTGGGCATAAGACAAATCTTCAGCTATGTTTAGGAAAAATAATTATTACAGTATTTAGGGATGCTTATACTTACACATATATGTCATGCATTTTCTCCTGCTACAAGAGATATAATCATTGCATTCTGAAAGTGTATTCTGAAAGTTATATGTTCAATTTATTGTATTGCCACTTAAATATAGAAAATTTTAACGAATATCTAGAAGAATGTATAAGGCTGGTGATGGATTTGAAATGAGAATCTCTGAGTAAAGGAATGTGAACTATTTAGCCTAGAGAGAAGCAAGATGAATAACGATAACGAGAAATCGAAAGCATATGAGAATAGTTTATGTGTTAAAATTAAGATAAGATCTTTGTATGTTTTATTTTCACACTGATTACAAGAGAAGCTAAAGTCGTTTAGGTTCGGACTTTCAAGATGAAAAAGTGCTATATAGCATCAACTTTTAAATTATTACCCTAAGGACCGTGGATTATATCACTTCTCCTCTTTACCACAAGATGGCCCCATTTCCATTTCAGGGGAGGGGGGCAAGTTTATGAGTGAGACAGAGGAGAGTGCAACTAGCAACTGTTAAAATGAAATTGTACAGCCAGCTAGAGATGCGCTGCCTATCTGACACATCCATGCTCCATCTTTTGCTGCCGAGGCAAAAATTAGAACGCACCATTCAGATACAAATGATTACCATTATTTGTCAGAGAGGGCTCTTCAGTTTCTTATAAAAATTCTTTTGTATATAGACTCTGCACTTAGTGATAACATGAGATTTTTAATTTTTTCCTATTTTCAGACCAACTCATACTTACAGCAAATATCTTCTTTAGCAAGAATTAGTTTGTTCAAGGTCATATTTAAGTCATAGAACTAGACCTACTGTATAGCCCGGGGAACTCTACTCAGTATTCTGTAATAACCTACAAGGGAAAAGAATCTGAAAAACAGATATATGGGTATATATAACTGAATCACTTTCGCTGTACACCTGAAATACACAACATAAATCATAAAATAATTTCAAAAAGAGAATTGGGGAAGAAAAGAAAGAACTAGAGCAAGCACTGGACACTCACCTTGGGAGAACCTTGACCTCTCTTCTGCTTCATGTCTTTGGCGAGCACCCGCATGACATCCTCCTTTGAAAATATAGACAATGTTTTGGGAGAGAAACTATTTAGGAAAATCATAATGTTAGGTGTGGAATGTCTCTAGATCCTTGTCAAATTACATTCACTTTTTAAGCAGCAAGGTACCTCTAAAATATAACTAAATTACACAGCTCAAATTACGATCAGAATTTTGAGTTTTGAACTACCTCTTAGTTTCAAATAAGTACTTTTAAAGGCGCCATCATCAACAACAACAACAAAACCGTTAGGGAGTTGGGGCGAGGAAACAAAAAGGCGTTGCTCACCCACAGCATCTCTTCTTCAGTTCGGATCCTCCTCCGGGCGGTGCGCTCCAGTTTCCACTCCATCTCTGGAGGACTTTGCCCTACCTGGATTGCAGCCTCTCCTCGACAGCTTTTGGTTCCCCACCACCCCCGGTCTAAGCCAGTCTTGATGCTTAATCGTCAAACCTCGGATGTCTTGTCCCCCAGGACGATCACATTTCATCCTTAACCTCCATTTCCCCCCACTCCTCCCACCTCACCTAGAGAGCATTCCCCAGGGTACTGTTTAAAAAGCCGGCTGGGCGGCAGCGGGAGCGGGAATCCCCCGCTCCGGCTTCTCATTGGCTGGCGCTGCGGTGACGTCAGAGCCCAGGAGGGATTCCCCCAGCGCGCGCCTCCGCCTGTCTCCCGCCCAGCTGCTGGCTGGACCCTGCAGCCGCCTGTTCTTTGTCCGCAGAGGCGCGCTATGGAGCGCCAAGCTTTGCCGCGAGCGGTGGCGGGCCTGGGCTGGGCCGGGAGCGGAGGGCAGGACAGCGACGGGAGGCGAGGGGGGTTGGCGGGCCAAGAAGCGGGTTCTGGGATTTCACGTTCTTTCCATTTTAGAAACAAAAATGTTTCGTAATAACGGGCCTTTTTCTCGGCTTTCACTTCTCTTCCTCCAACCCCATCGTCCTGCCTTTGAGGGATCGGAGAGGTGCAGTAACTCTGCGGCCTTTTCTCCTTTGGCGATGATCACCGTTTGCATAAGCTATTGATTTTAGGCGCGTTCCCCCAGCGTGTTCTTCATCTCTTTATTTTCAAATGGGCAAGATTTCTATGCTGATAAGAAGGGGGAGAATTGCCATGTTTATTCAAGAATTTCTTCTTTGCTCTAACCATTTGGGAATGGTCAGGTTCTCTCACTTGAGTTTCTGAGCTTTCTTCTCAAACAATGGTGAGAGTTGATGAAAGAGCAAGTGAGGGAAAGCCTGATAAGGAGTGAAGAGCTAGCAAGAAAGCTGAGCAGACTGGGGGCTAAGAGGTAAAGCAGAGGATGATGTTGGGGTTGGTCGAAGGAGGGGTTTGGAGGCAAATGACACGGAGCCAGATGGGCTGTGGAGCCAGAGCAGCCACACCTGAGCTGCCATATGGCGGGGTAACTGTCTGGGAAACCTCTGACGGTCTGGCAGCTTGCTTTCCCCACCTCATCACCTCCTCCCTTGTCTCCGCACCCCGCAATCCCCCCCGCCCCCAACTGACATTGGATTGCTTTTGCTCCTAATGAAACACGTGAATTTGTGTCTTTTTCTGGGGCAAGGGTTCAGAGATATCAGACAATCAAACGAGTGATTTTTCTAAAAAAAAAAAATCTAAACTCTCTCCTGCTTTTCTTCATATTTTGAAAGAAAGAAAAATGGCATCGAGGCTAAGACCCAATCTTGGACCAGTTTTCCATCTGTAATGATAAAAGTTAGGGGAAATAAATGCAAACAAGATTTATCAAAATGCTTGCTAGTCAAGTAACCCTCAGATTATTATCTCTAAATTTCATCCACAAAGAAGTCTACTTTCCTTGCAGTATATTCAAAGGATACTCATTCCAACTTCCAGTAAATCCCTTCAGCAAACATTGAGACTAAATAAAGTGAAATATCATTGGGTGAGAGTCAGATGTATTGTTGATGTAAAGGATTAGTTTTGCAATAGCTACTAAAATTAGCAATACATTTGAAATACTATTAAAGCTGTTTTCTCTTTGTTCTATTTTTAAATACCACTTTATATTTACCCATTGATGAGTTACAAACACAGGAGTAATAAAAAACAATTCAATTAATAAACTTGTAAATTCATGTAAATTGGGATTTTAGATTCCATATTCTTGACAAGTACTAAGAATAGTGACTTATTCATTTAGAATTCAGTAAGTAAATAATACATTCATAAATTCCATTTTAGCCACTAACTCCATGGCATATTTCACAGCCTCCAAATGCTTTCTCCCCCTAGTGTGAAGTAGAAAAGTATTAGTCAAAATCTTCCTTTCCCAGAAGTTGTCATGCATTTAAATATTCAGATTGAAGTTTAACATCAGAATAATGAAAACAGAAAAATCACCGTTTGGCAAACACCACACACTAACTGTCCCAGTTAGGAATCATGAATGCTAAAATTGGTGTGCATGCGATAAGGAGGCCTGCCTCCTATAATTAAATAAAAAAAGAAAAATAACAACTTTTCATTGGACAAACCTGGCAGATACCACCTTAAGCAAGTAATCAATTAATGTCACCATTAATGACACCTGGATATCATGTGCCTCTTGATATGATGTACTGGGAAGGGCACAACTTCACTCTGTGATATTTTTGCCAAAAAAAAACAAAAAAAGTATAACTTGAATAATAAGAAAATACCAAACAAACCTAAAATGAAGGACATTCACAAAATAACTGGCCAGTAGTACTCTTCCAAAGTGTCACAACAAAAGCTGAGAAACTGCCACAGATGAGAAGAAACTAAGTAGACATGATAATTAAATGCATTATGAGATCCTGGATTGAAACCTAGACCAGAAAAAAAAAAAAAAGATTTGTTGGGTAACTATAGAACTGTGAATAATATCTGTAGATTAGTTAACAGAGTAATAGTAATGTTAATTTCCTGGTTATAATTGTTGTATTATGGTTATGTTAAATGTTAGTATTTGGGGGAGCTGGGTAAAGGATATAATGGGATTGTCTGTATCATTTTTGTAACTTTTTTAAGTCAAGTTAATTTAAAATGAAAACTTAACATCTTGCAGTCATACTAATAGAAAAACTATAGTACAATTGTTTAGGAGAAGGTCGGTATATTCCATAAACATTTTATCTTGATATATTTTAGGAATAATGGGAAATTCAAATGTTCAGGTGCCGGTGAGCAATTTGCTAACTTCAAAATATTTCCTCTTTGAGAGTGGGTTTTGCAGATAGATTTGTAATGAGGAAAGCTGTGAGGAAGACTCCTCGGCAAAGTCCAAAGACCACTTTGGAAGACTTCCAGTAAGAAGGTTTCTCTTACTGGGGAAAACAGGTGGAGCAGCAGAGAAGGGAGCAAAGAAAATAGGAAGAAGCTTTTTTGGGCTCATCTCTTGCCAGTGTAGGAGAGTCTGAGCAGGTCCCTACCCATGGGAAGCAAAAGGATGCTTAAGCTTCCCAAATGGAGATTTTTCTCTTCAATTACATGATCACACTTTCCTAAATAATAATACTGTTAAGTATCTCAGAAATGTACAATGTACAAAGCTTCCTCTGTCCTCTCTTCCAAGCTATTCTCTTCCCCATCAGAACTTTCCCAGTGCATTTACATACAAGCACACCGGTAATTTGGCGCTGTGAACCTTTCTAGAGAAATGGGACCTGACTATACTTATTGGTTTTGTGACTTGCTTTTTCTACTTCACTGATTTCAATTGCTTTTCAGAAAGGCACACTGGAGAGCTCCCCATTCCCACCTCCAATGGTCCGTTGTCAAGTCCCTAGGACTCCTCCCGCGGGTCTGGAGGCTGGTCCCGCTTCCGCGCCCGGGCTCCCGCCCACCCCTCCCCCGACGCCCTCTTTCCCCCGCGCCGCCCGCCCGGCTCCCGCTCCCAGCTCCCGCGCGGCAGCCCGACCCGCCCTGATCTCGCCCTACTGGACAAAGGGGACCGTTGGTGTTTGTTCCAACGGTCCCCGGGGCACGTGCCCCGCCAGGTGGAGGTTGGGGAAAGCGCCAGGCTGCAGGGAACGTGTCCAGCTGCAGCCTACGGGGGACAGACAATGGGGAAATTGGATGAAGGCAGATTTCAGGGTATCGACACTGAGGAGGAGCGAGGGAAAAGGAAGAGACAGAGGCCATCGTGTCCTGGACTGATAATCTCTCTGAGCCTACCTTCTCCCCAAAATACATAGTTCTGAATAGCGCGGGGTAAGGAATGAGTCCTTTTATAACTCAAGACTATCAACAGGACCCAAAAACCCAACTTGTAAACGTTCTAGCAGTGTAAAAGCCTCGATCAGAAAAGCAGTCAAAGTGCATCACCTCTGGTTACACGGCTTGTTATTTTTCAGTAGTTTGTTACATGCATATTGTTTTTTCCTGGCTGATTTCTAAGTAAAACATCTGTCCTTTAAACTGTTTCTCCATTTATTCCCCAGTTGTGGAAGATGGGGGGTAGTTTGCCCAGCTGAAAGGATGAAAATCAGACCACTTCACTTTCAACCATTTAGCACATTTTCCCCCTTCTCTTTCTCTGTAGGGTAGCTCTTGCATAGGGTCCTAAGTTACTTCTCCTTGATTTTAAGGAAGGTAAGGAAAATATCAAACCAAAATGATTACAAATCTGTATAGAACAATGTATGAAGTCAGGCATGTGAACATGGTAACCCCTCAGAGAAAAGAGGACTCCTTCATGAACACTCTAGACTGAAAAGTCCTTTTACTGCCAACACTTCAAACACAACATCATCCAAAACAGAACTGAGAATCTTTCCCTATTCCCATTCTCCTCAAACCACCCATTCCTCCCACATGCATCTTATTCGCAATGTTACTGCCTTCCTTGTGGAGCAAAGCCTGCCTTTCCCATATGCCCAAATCCAACTATCAAAGAGAGTCATTTTCCTCTGCAGTGTTGATTACATCTGCCCTCTTCCTGAAGGATTATAATAGGCTAACTGATCATTCAACCTCCAGTCTATTCCCCACCAGTCCATTCATTTAACATGTTTATTTACACCCAAGAAGTGTCCCTCACTAGGCAAACAGTGGAGATCAAGTGATAAAGCTTTTATTAAAACCAATAAGATTTATCTTGAGCTGATATTTGTCCCCTGCCCCAAATCCCTGAAAGGATCTTTCTTACACATAGAATTAAGTTGCAAGTTTTCTAGCTCACAGGCAAGTTCTCTCTGATTTGAACATCTACCTTTCTTGCATCATCTCCCACAATACCACCAACATCTCCAGTAAATGTAGGCAATGGCTGGCATTCTTCTGCCTTAGGACCTTTGGGTTCCTTTCCCCTATCTTCTCCTTACCATGTAATGTCAGTTCCCATTTCCAAGAAGCCTTTTCAGATCTTCCTAGTTGGAATTTTTTTCTCTACCCTATGTTCCCATAGCACATCTCTCGTACAGCTTGTCAGCTTAATTCCAGGTTTTATATATGAGTATGTCTTTGTGTCTGTGTGTGTATTCTCCACTATATTGTAAGCTCCAAGAATACAAGGATCTTGTCTTTTTCATCTTTGTGTTCTCTTGTGAGAATGGTTTACTGCCTTGCACATAGTAAGTTTTGTTCATCGTTGGCATTCAATAAATGTTCGCTGAATTTGTTGATTTGTAGATGAGATTAGGACGTTTTCCAAGTTATGGAATTAGGGTCACGAAAGAAAGGCTTCCCTACCATTCACTATTGTGGGATTTGAATATGTTATTTCACCCTTTTAAGTCAGGCTTGTCACCAGAAAAATGTGATAATTATTTTCTACTGTACAGATTTATGTTGAGGTTTAAGAGAAATAATAGTAAACTAAAAGAATAAACTTCTCTTTTGAGACAAGTAATGGTACTTAGACATCTAATTTAAAATAGTATTTGGATAGGAGTTCCCGTCGTGGCGCAGTGGTTAATGAATCTGACTAGGAACCATGAGGTTTCGGGTTCGATCCCTGGCCTTGCTCAGGGGGTTAAGGATCCGGCGTTGCTGTGAGCTGTGGTGTAGGTTGCAGACGCGGCTCGGATCCCGCGTTGCCGTGGCTGTGGCCTAGGCCGGTGGCTATGGCTCCTATTAGACCCCTAGGCTGGGAACCTCCATATGCCTTGCAAGCGGCCCTAGAAAAGGAAAAAAGACAAAAAAAAAAGTATTTGGATAAAAAAAAATATATGTCTCTCTAAATCATTTGTCCAGAGAACATTATCCTCCAGCCCAGAGCCTACATATCATAGATGCTTGACACATAGTAGGTGGTCAATAAATATTATATAAGTGAATGAACTCTAAACTTCCAACCTCATTGTCTAAATAGAAATATACTAAAGAGGAATCCATATGGCTTCTCTAATGATTTTGTTGCTAGAATACACATTTAAATATGTCCCAATTATGTGCTCAGCAAGAAACCTTTTGATTTAAGACTTAAGTTTGGGCTTCCCATCATGGCACAGTGGAAATGAATCCGACTAGGAACCATGAGGTTGTGGGTTCAATCCCTGGCCTCGCTCAGTGGGTTAAGGATCTGCGTTGCTGTGAGCTGTGGTACAGGCCAGCACCTGTAGCTCTGATTAGACCCCCTAGCCTGGAAACCTCCATATGATCTGGGTGTGGCCCTAAAAAAATAAATAAATAAAAGCTTACAGATTGATCTGCATTGAACACAGCCAGGTAGGAAAAATCAGAGTCCATAGTCTCATGAAAATCTTTATTATGCCTAATCTTCAGGTGTTTGACCTAACTTAATCCAATAAGGATGCATTTGCACTAAATTAAAACAAAAGGTCTCTTTCCTGAAGGTGGCACTGTGAACAAGGAAAAGCAACTAATTCAGTAACTTTAGGACTGTGGGACTATCTTATCAGGTTAAAAAAAAAAAAAGCAACATAATATACATCCTGGTGCCTTAGATTTTTCTTTTCACTTTGATTCACTTTGCCCTTTTCACTTTGATTCTTCAAGTTTATTGTTTATTGTAACTGCACCTTTAACTTTTTGAGTTTTTAGATTAAGATACTGTTTTTTGGAAAAAAACTAATAACTAAAATTTATTGAATGCCAGCTATGTTCAGCCACTGTACTAAGCACTTTAAATACATTACAGCACTTTTATACAAAGTTCAGCGGTGGAATAAAGAAAGGAGCCTTTTTAAAAATTCTCCAACTTACTTGATTTTGCTAGGAAAAGTAAGAATTTATAAACATGTTTCTATACTTTTGGGGGGATGCTAGGACAATTATGGAGACAAGGTATGAGATTTGTTTTCATTAACTGGAGAGTTAAGTAAATAAGTGATTTTATTTTGTTACCTGCTACCAAATAAAAATGCAGATCTCATACTAGAATCAGACCTACTTTAGCAAGGAAAAAGCCATCCAAATAATTTTGTCATCAAATGTGGGAAGAAGTTGTGATCCAAACAACCTAAAATTTGCAGTTAGCTTACTGTTCAAGAAGCTGGTAAAATTTTATAACAACCCTCAAAGTTCAAGAGCATAATTTGAATATGTAGATTGGCTCTATGCCACAGAGGCTACAGTTTAAAATTTTTCTTTAGAGATTTCACAGCTTTATCTCCTAGATATTTAGTTTTTAAAATGCCCAGAAAACTTGAATTGTGTTACTTTTATGGAAAACTTGCCCCTCAGCTGTAGCACAAGACTATCAGATCATCACACTTAAATGAAACACTTCCAACTATGCTTATCCAATAAGTAAATATACCTGTGTAAATACAGAAGCATTTAGTTAACATTTTGTACGGTTCAAATCAGCAAGTGGGTAATAATTTCAACATGATTGTGTTTACATTTCAGTAATATTATACACAGGGACCTGATTTACTAGAGTAAGGCAGTGAGGAAAGGCTCTTAAATTCTTCGTGGGAATAGGAAACACAGTAGCATACTAGCAATATTTACAGTCACATGGCTGGCAATTCCTTTAGAAGCTTATGAAAATTCGCATAGTGACTGTCAGCAGGACTAAACTCTGGCTGCTTTCTGTTCCTTTGAGATATCATGATTTATGTTCAACTCCTGCTCAATAGACAGCAGCCTGCACTACAGGGTAAACAAAGAAACGAGATCACTTTTGTCCTCTAAGAGCTCTTAGACTCAAAGTGAAGAGGAGACAAACACAATAATAATTCTAATATTGACATACTGTGAGAGTGACACATGAAAATATAAGGTGTTGTGGGATATTCTTTTTCTGTAAATATAAATATAGTCTTTATATATTCCTGTTCTTATGGTTAAATAATTTCAATTCCTATTTCTCAATGCTTTGTTTACTGTCCTCCTCTGAATTCTCAGGTTTCAATATTTACCTTAGGTTTTAGAACTAAAAACCGTACCACCATTATAAAGGCCTGAAAGTCTGAATTTTGGAAGAAATGCCTTACTTTCCTTAATTTCCTAGCATTGTATTCACTTTTGAGAAAAGTGTAGAAATGTGCATGATCTCATGCAGATTTGTTAAATATCCAGACACAGGGTGTTGGTTAAATAATTTCCCATCTAGTTAATGAAGTCATTAAAATATTTCAAAAATAAACATTATAAAGGAATCATTAAATCTTCAGGTAGAAGAGAAAAACAGGTGTATGACAGAGGTATGATTCCTGTTCTCTTAGGTATGTATTTGTATGTGTATACACAACAAAAATGTCTGGAAGTCCCATCAAAGTGGGGGAAATATGGGTGTTTTATGTTACTCTTTTTGCATGCAGGCATTGATTTTGTAAAAAGAAAAAAAGGTAAGATGCTTCATTATGTAATAAAATCCTCGGAATTAAAACAAAATTTTAAATCTTGGTTTATTAGCATAAGAGGCCTAAACAAGGAATTCCCATTGTGGCTCAGACGGTTAAGAATCCAACATAGTGTCCGTGAGGATGTGGGTTTGATCCCTGACCTTGCTCAGTGGGTTAAGGATCCAGCATTGCACCTTGCTGTGGCATAGGTCATAGATGAGGCTCCGATCTGGTGTTGCTGTGGCTGTGGTGTAGGCCTGCAGCCGCAACTCCGATTTGACTCCTTAACCCAAGAACTTCTGTATGCTGCAGGTGCAGCCCTAAAAAGAAAAAGGAATAAAAAAAAGAGGACTAAGAAATCTAAAGAAGAGAAGTGTAAATTGTCTTTTGTAAGTTCTTATCTTTTTAGGACTTTTAAGCTAATTTTAGAATAAGCACAATATTCACGCTAAATCATAACAAAAATCAGAACTCCACTGAGGAGTGGCCAGGTCAGGCTGCCTCAGTAATGGTACATAATTGTACCTAATGATATTATTGTAGAGTTGCCTTTCCTTTGGGTTCTACAAACTTTTTTAGTTTTTAAGATTTGTCTTTTAACATGGAAATTTCCTTGGCTGGGTCACATTATTCAATGTCAATGTTATTTATTGATGTCTTAGCAGGAATTAGGGAAAAAAATCAAAAAGGGATAAACAGGAGTGAGATACAGTGACAGACAGGAGAATTTCAAATGCCAAAAACAAGCTCAAAATTTTACTGAGGCGGGAAGAATGTAAATGTCCTGAGTACTTGTGTTAGCAAGTGGAAAAATGCATGTAAGAGCACTTTAAAAACATTAGACCTCTCTACAAATAATAACTAACATTTACTGAGCTCTAATATGAGCTCTGTAACTTGTTCCAGTTGTAGAATTCGGTTATGCATCAATAAAACCTGTGTACTCTGTCTGTGAGTGAAGTAAGCCTGCCAGTTGCTCCATTTTCCAGCTAGGAAGCTGGCCCAGAGAAATTAAATAACATGCAAGATCCTACAGCTAGAAATGGTTGAGCTAGGATAAAAATCCCGGGACTCCAGAACAGCTCTTAACCACTCAATATTTGTGCTTAAAAGTTAGTCTTAAGGTTTTCTTGCTACTTTCGTCAAACACACTGTTTTTTGTGTTTTAACAGCTTCACTCACATAGCATAAAATTCACCTTTTTACAAGACTAGTGCTCTAACCCTGAGCTATGGAGCCTAAAATGCACCATGTTAAAGTGTACGAAGCAGTGATTCTTAGTATATTCACAGAATCGTGCAGCCATTACCACAGCAAATTTTAGCATATTTGCATTACCACCCCCTCAACCCCACTAAGAAACCCTTTACTCCTCAGCAGTCATTCTCCACTTCCCCTCTCCCTAGCCCTAGGCAACCACTAATTTTCTGTCTCTATGGATTTACCAATTCTGGAATTTCATATAAATAGAATCTTCCCATATGTGGTCTTTGTGGCTGGCTCCTTTCATTTAGCCTAATATTTTCAAAGTTTATCCACATTGTTCCATGTACCAATCATTTATTCTCTTTATTGATAAATCATATTCTGTTGCATGGCCATGCTACATTTTATTCATCAGATGACAGATATTTGGGTTTCCAAATTCTGGCTGTTACGAATAATGCTGGTATGAACATGCCTGCAAAAATTTTTGTGTGGATATGTTTTCATTTCTCTTAGGTGGATGCCAGTAACATATGAGGATTTCAATTTTTCCGTAGCCTCATCACTTTTTATGTTTTTTTTTTTAATCATAGCCATGCAGTGAGTATGAAATGGTTTCTGATTGTGTTTTGATTGCATCTCTCTGGTGGCCATGTTTTGATTATTTCTAAAACTTAGAAAATCAAGTCTTCAACCAAGAGTAATATGGGAAAGACTCCTGCTAGGGAAAGATAACACTTCAATAATAGGATGCTAGTCTCATACCTCTTGGAGACTTTCCCAGCACAAAGCACCATTCTTTACACAGCAGAGGTGTTCTATAACTGATTGCTGAGTTGCACTCACAATGTTCTTTTATTTCTTTTTAATTTTTTTTTTTTGTCTTTTTGCCTTTTCTGGGGCCGCTCCCACGGCATATGGAGGTTCCCAGTCTAGGGGTCAAATAGGAACTGTAGCCGCTGGTCTAAGCCAGAGCCACAGCAACGCAGGATCCAAGCCACGTCTGTGACCAACACCACAGCTCACGGCAATGCCGGATCCTTAACCCACTGAGCAAGGCCAGGGATCAAACCCACAACCTCATGGTTCCTAGTCGGATTCGTTAACCACTGAGCCACTTCAGGAGCTCTGCAATGTTCTTTTAAAAGCCAACTGCACTTTCCTAAGAATTAATTTTAAATGATATTTAACTTCCTAAATTAATCCACAAAAGCCTTTTTAACCTACAGTGTATCAGAACCATGGTCTTAATAATACAGCTCTAAGTCCTGGGTCCTGACAGAGTGATGCAGTAGAGCAGAGAGTGGGACAAGCAGAACTTTTCTAAACATCCCCTCCTGTAGGCAGAGGGTCAGGCTTGCGGTGAAAGGCTTTTGCTTTTTTTTACTGATACACACAGAAAGCGCACTAATCTTAAATGTATGGCCTGATGATTTTCTTATACGCATGCACCTGTGTAACCGTCATTCAGATAACGATAGAACTTTTCCATCCCCGGAGTTTTCCTCATTTTCTCCCCAGTCAACACTCCTCACCAAGGGTAACCACTACTCTGATTTCAAAATCTGCAATGAGTTTTAACTAGAAAATTTTTTATTTAGAATCCATCATTGCCACACTCCCACCTTGAATTCTGGACCCCTTTCGTTGGTTACTTTGGGGGATAGAAGGGCCATGCTTTTCACAGCTCCACCCTGACCTGTCCTGGGTCCTCGGTACTCCTGGGTGCAGCCAACTTGTCTCCCTCCCCTTGAGTCAAATTTCTCATTCTTTCCTTGATACAACTTTTCCCCATAGACTTTGAGCTCCTCGGGGAGAGGAGGGGGGTCCACCTTCCTAACCTTTCAGCACATAGATGTCCAATGCACCAGTCAAATAAATAAATGCATATGAGCTTGGTAGAAAGGAGGGGGAAAAACACCAGAGCAACAATGTCACACTAACTCAAGAATGCCAAGCAGGGGTTCGCTTGTGGTGCAGCAGGTTAAGGATCTGGTGTTGTCACTCTAGTGACTGTGGTTGCTGCCGTGGCCTGCGTTCCATCCCTGGCCTGGGAATTTCCACATGCTATATGCCAAACAGTCCCATATTCCTCCCAGAGAGGATTGCATGTTTATTCACGGCGGGAGCAGGGAAACCTATGGTAAATAAGTGGAACAAAAGAGTCAAACTGTTACAGATTGGGCGGTCATAACTCTGAGGAAGATAAAACCAATAGTTACACAAAACTTTATTGAAATTCACCAAAATGTGAACAATGATTATATGTCGAAGCTGAAACTTGAGGCAATTTCTCATTACTTCCTCTATTTTCTAAAATTGCCTTAATGAACAGGTACTACTGTTTTAATGGAAACAATCATATTTTATTTATTTATTTATTTATGGCTGCACTCGAAGCACATGGAAGTTCCTGGGCCAGGGTATGACCTACGCCACAGCTGGGGCAATGCCAGACTCTTAAACCCATGGCACCACAGCAGGAATACTGAAAAAATCATATTTTTAAGTAAAATTACTTATTAACCAAAATTAATCTTTAGTCAGAGGAAAGTTTTAGACCACGTACCTAAGTGAAATGCAAAGATTCAGGGGAGATATGTCAGGGACAGCAGGAGGCCTTTCCTGGCTTGGCGTCAGCTCTCCTGAATGAACCCTGCTTTTTGTAGTATTTCCCCCAACTCCATTTCTGAGTCTGAAAATGTTCCCTAAAATGTCCACCTATTTCTACACATAAAAGCATTTTACTAGCAGAAGATTCCCTGAACTATAGTGATAACATGGAGATTTCCTATATTTTTATTTAAAAGCTGAAATTAGAATAAATAAAATTCATTATAAAATACCTTACATGTTTTCTTTGTATAGAGAGTGAAATGTATTACCAACGCAATTTTCAAAACTTTCGCAAGTCAAAAATTGCTTTTTCTGAAAACATCCAGAAAACCAATTGCCTCGATTCTCAATTTCACTTTGTATCTATAGGAATAATTTTAGTCTGATCAACTTTACTTTTAAATTCTTCTGTATTTATAAATCCAAGGGAATTTTCAACACAGGCATCTGCAGTTTCTTCATTTGTTGACCATATAAATTTCATTTAGTACAATGTATTTGTCTTGACACAAAAGTAGCCTTAAATCTAAAATATAACTGAACTTCTCAGTTTTTTCCTTTCTCATAGATCTTTTTTGTTTCTATCAGTTGTTCAAAAAAATAAAATGTTCAGCCTTTATATTGGCAGTAAACAGTCTTAAGATAAAAGCAAGATAACCAAGTATTTTCAAGTACCTATTTACTTAATGAGCATTAGTTTGATTTGAAAGAAAAAGGAAAAGTTTTCTGCTTTCCAATAACTCTACCCTCCTCTAAATTTATAAGGATTTTCTCTGAATTTATGACCATAAAAGATTTAAACCTATGAGGAATCAGCCTCTTTTTATCTTTTCAGATGAGGAAACAAACCCAAAGGAATTTACCCAAGTACATGATCTAAATAATAAAAAGGAATATTTCAGGGAATGTTTGAGCCTGGAAGATTTTTTTCTTTCACTATTAAAGTCAAGGCAATTTAGGAGTTCCCATCATGGCTCAGTGGTTAATGAATCCAACTAGGAACCATGAGGTTGCAGGTTTGATCCCTGGCCTTGCTCAGTGGGTTAAGGATCCGGCGTTGCCGTGAGCTGTGGTGTAGGTCACAGACGCGGCTTGGATCTGGTGTTGCTGTGGCTGTGGTGTAGGCCAGCAGCTGCAGCTCCAATTAGACCCCTGGGAACCTCCATGTGCTGCAGGTGGTACCCTAGAAAAGGCGAAAAGACAAAATAATAATAATAATAAGTCAAGGCAATTTATAAAACCTCTTCTCATGCAGCAAGTGATAATATACTGGGAATCATTTCATAGAAGGTATGCACAGGTATTAATAGGCTTTTTCAGGTAGAATGTATTTAAAGGAGCATCGCCTACTTAAATTTCATACATCACGTCAATTTGCATAGTAAGAAATGAGAACAGAAACAGCCAACACCACAGAGTTTATTTAATGGAGTCTCTCTGATTGAGGCAAAAAGTTTATATTTGAAAAACTGAAGTTTAGGTCAACTGTAAATAGACTGCAAATTCTGCAATTAGCATATATCAATTCAGATACAGAGAACTAGTAAGTTTCACATGGACCAATGTGGACAGGGAATATAGAAATGGGCTAAGGGATGGTGCAAAAGAGGGAGATTTTAAAAAAGAAGAGGCTAGGGAGTTCATGTCGTGGCTCAGTGGTTAACAAATCTGACTACGAACCATGAGGTTGTGGGTTCCATCCCTGGCCTTGCTCAGTGGGTTAAGGATCTGGTGTTGCAGTGATCTGTGGTGTAGGTCGCAGACGCAGCTCAGATCCCTCGTTGCTGTGGCTGTGGCTTAGGCCAGCGGCTACAAGCTCTGATTAGACCCCTACCCTGGGAACCTCCATATGCTGCGGATGGGGCCCTAGAAAAGACAAAAAAACAAAAAAACAAAAAAAGAAGAAGAAGAGGCTAGGAGTTCCCTGGTGGCCTAGCAGTTAAGGATCTGGCATTGTCACTGTTGTGGCACAGGACTGATCCCTGGCACAAGAACTTCCTCGTGCCTTGGGCCTGGCCAATAAATAAATGAAAATGAAAACGAGAGGATGGATCAAGGACAGATTTAATGAAGCCATCTGTCCCAGAGCTCTGTCATCAGCCTGTGGAGATATGACTAACTATTAACTGCAAACAGACTCTGCAGCCATTATAGGCCCTTTGTCATCTGCTATAGGTGTGTTTGTAAATGATGTTTGATTTACTTCATAGACTGTGAATTCTCTTCAGTCTTTTCTGTAGCTTCTGAAGGTAAAAGAATCACTTCAAGTATTTTTAAGGAGAAGCATTCTGCCTGAATATAGCCAACAAACATTCATAGGTACCGTCCTAGGCAAGATCTTATGTCCAGCCCAAATCTTCTCACTGTAACTCTACTGCCCCAAAATTAAAGAAACCGTAAGAGACTCTAAGACCTCTTAATAAGCCACTCTTGGCCTGATTAACTGAAAATTTCCTGTCAATATTATTTCCTGAATTAAATTCCATAAACTGGCCTGATAAAAGTGTGTTACCAATAAATGTAATACATCTTGACACTTTTAGTTTTGTCATTCTGATTTAATCCAGTGGCTCCATTTAGTTGATGGGTTTCCCATCTAGCAATAAAAATTTTCCCTCCAGTATAAATCTATTGAACACTTTTGTGCCATCATGTAGCACATGTAGGGTGCTTAAGTACTTAGTTCAGAAGATAAAATACTTTTTGAGTAAATCACTTTCTGTACTAAACTCAGATACGAATGAATGCCATTCTCCTCTTTTTTTTTTTTTTTGTCTTTTTGCCATTTCTTGGGCCGCTCCCGCGGCAATCAGAGCTGTAGCCACCGGCCTACACCACAGCCACAGCAACTCGGGATCCGAGCTGCGTCTGCAACCTACACCAGAGCTCACGGCAATGCCGGATCCTTAACCCACTGAGCAAGGGCAGGGACCGAACCCGCAACCTCACGGTTCCTAGTCGGATTCGTTAACCACTGAGCCATGACGGGAACTCCTTTTTTTTTTTTTTTTTGACCATTCTCCTCTTAGAGACGTGGTTTTCAGATTCTTGACTTTCTCAAATTTTTATTTTTATTGTTTACTTTTTCTGTAACTTTTCATTTTTCATTTAACAACTTTGAATTCATTAAAAAATTTCCGTAAAAGCAAGCTTAACACATAGCTTCATTTCTTCAACCTTGCTCTTCTTACCAAGTTCTCCCTCCACCCCCAGCCCCCCTTATTCTCTTCTCTCCATTCTCTCCGCATGGAACACACTCCATTTCTAGTATACATGCATCATAGCTAAGCCACTTACTGTGGAGTGTTTATTTTTAAGGATAAGTACCAGCAAAACTTTCTAAATTTAAATATAAACATGTCTTGCTTTCAATCCAGAAACAAAAGAAACTAAAGCTAACATTTCTCTAAGTAGCGACACCTGTAAGTGCTTCAGTTGTTGCTGGATTTGCAGTTTTATTTTTTGTGCAATACTGATGTTCATCTTGCTTTCAAAGTAATATTCTGATTTCTTTCCTTTTTTTTTTTAGCTTTTGCTAATTGGTGGTTTCATACACATTGCAGAAAAACCTAGCATTAATTTCTCCCCTTCAGTCTGAAGTGTGTTTAAAGTTCACTATTTAAAGACAGGAGAAAGTTAAACTAGAGGACCAAAAGAAGGAAACGAACGAAAAAGATTCTCTTCCTTAAAAGTCTTAAACTTTACAAAGAGATAAATAAACATATCAAAGCCCAGTGAGATGAGGGCAAATCTAGGAGTCCACTGTAGAGGCAGCTCACTCACTGATTTGCTATGAGTATGTAGTAATGGCATTTAGCTATTTTGTTCCTCCCTCTGTAAAATAAGGTTAACAGTGTCAGCATGTAGACTAAACTGTTACAAAAATAAATAATAAAAAGGTATAGAGAATCTTATGGTAAAGTTTTAGGTAAAAGCCAAATATTATCAAAGTGAAAGCAAATATAATGAACGTTATTCTGCTCAAAGACATGTCAATTTAGTTTTATAAATAATACCTTTTTTTAGAGCAAGATAATTTTTATTAATTTTGTTTAACAAAAAGGAAAGAGCTGACAGATGATTGGGCAGGTAGATAGGCAGATAGATGCCGTATATGTAGATATATTAACATTAAGATAGAAATATTATTGAGGAAAAGAGACAAATTTGTCATGTAGAAAAACTCCAAATAATTTATGTAGATGTCCCACTCCAAATGAGGGGAAGCATAATTCCCTATTTCTTAAGCATGGGATACACATGGTGAGGGGGGAATTAAGAGTAAATTTATAGCAGCAAAACTTGGCAAACATTCCATCAGCCAGGTGATCAAAGTCAACATCAATAGTCTTAGATCATGTTGAGAGGATGTACTCTTGGTATATGATGAAAATGGCACTTTGTATGATCTTCTTCCAAAAAACACGTAAATCACTCCCCGCCACGCCCCCGCCCCAGACTTAGGAGAAAAACAATTTGGTAAATTCTAGCAGAGGGGCATACCAAAGTACACCTGAGCAGTAGGCCTCAACACTGTCAATAATATCAAAAGCAAGAGTGTAAGAAACTATCACAGAGAGATAATGAAGTAATTATCACGGCAATATCAACCATTTTAATTAACAGACATTTGAAGAAGGCTACACCCAGTAACTTCAGAATACACATTCTTTTCAGTGCATATAGTACATTCACCAGTTTAAACCATAAGCCAGGTTGTTCAAGAAATATCAGTAGATTCCAAAAAATCAAAGTCTTATGAAGCATGTTCACTAATCAAAGCAGAAATGTTGACACCATCACAACTAGTTAAAGTAGATTCTTTGCAGGTGAGGCCCACATATTTGGTAGGTTTTTCAGCCACCCCAGGTGATTCTAGTGAGACCGAGTATTGAAAGCAGATGCTTTAGATTATGGCAGCCACCACCAAGGGAAATAGCCAAAGGGATGGCTGAGTCTGGTGAGTAGGGTGGGGTGGGAAGATGAGGAGAGCAGGTCATTATTTTTCATATAAGTTCTTCTCTATTATTTGATTTTTTAAAATCATGTATATATGTAGCTTTGATAAAATTTCAAATTTAATATGTAAACTTTCTTCCTCAGAAATGTATTCCTTGAATTCTCTTAATGTAAGTGAATTCTCTGCTGCTATTCTCTCTCTGGACGCTACATTAAGGTCCCTATGCCAATTTTAAATTACATATTTTTGTGTCTACTATTTATTGTCTGTTTCATTCTCTTGCTTCTAAGCTCCATGGGAAGGCAAGAAGGAATCCACACCTTTTTATTCACCAATATAAACCTAATGCCTAGCACACAGTAGGTATTCAGTATATATTAGTTAAATCAATGAAATAGTAAATGGGTGGATTTATTTTTCTTTTCTACAATAAACATGTGTTAATGACATAAGAAAAAAATGATGTTTTTAATATAAACAATTATATAAACAGGATTGAATGCAGTATCTACATTCATACTTAAATTCCTTTCCTACTTTAGTCAATTAAAGATGAAAAAGATTCTCACCAAAAATAAATAAATTTGTAAAGTGATAGATGATTTAATTTAATGAAGGAGAATCCTTTCACAGTGTATAGCTATATATATGAAAATCACAGTGATGATTACACTTCAAATGTCTTTCAATTTTATTTGTCAATTATTCTTAATAAGGCAAAAAAAAAAATTTTCCCTTTTTATTTTTGCAGTTGTGCTGGTGGCATATGGAAGTTCCTGGGCTAGGGGTCAAATCAGAGCTACAGCTGCCAGCCTACGCCACAGCCATAGCAATACTGGATCCCAGCTGGATCTGCCACCGATGTCACAGGTTATGACAACGCTGGATCCTTAACCCACTGAGCAAGGACTGGTATCCAACCTGCACCCTCATGGACACTATGTTGGGTTCTTAACCCACTGAACCACAAGAGGAATTCCAAGAATTTTTTTTTAACTTTTATTTATTTACTTGGGGGGTACAGGAGAAAAAGATAGGTTTATTGCTTTGCCAGGCAAAGGGGGCCACAGCAGGCTGATACCTTAAAGACTGTGCCCCCTCTGGAAGGGGTTAGGGGTTTTATAGTTTGGGGAGTGGAAAATAGGGCCGTAGATAAAGATCAGGGTACAGACAAGCTTGAATTGTCTTTCAAAGCTGGTGTTTAGTGGCCCTAGGACTGGTTCTGGTGGTGGTCCTTCTTCCCAGAATGAAGAATGTTTCACCAAGCAGTTCTTCCATTCATTAGGGGTTTTAGTTCTACAGAAAGGCTCAAAGATATTATGTATATTCCTTGAGGAGGAAGCAGGACCTTGCCCCCAGACTGCACTGCCTCTCCCTGCTCTCTGCATCCCCCCTTCCCTGATTAGCAAATGTCCTTTGGAACTCAGGGAAGGTCATGGAGGCTGAGGCTTCTTTCCCAAAAACAAGAAATGAAGGTCACAGAAATGCTTGTGTGCCTAGGAGCCCCACAGGGCATAGCTGGGTTACATTTCCCTCTTTCCTTGATACTCCTCAATCTTGAGGAGAACATGTGTTGGGAAGAAAGGGAATTATTTTGGATAGAGATGTTAATCATAAACTCAGGAAAGGAACACTTAGGGCACTTAGTTTTTTGTTTGTTTGTTTGTTTTTTGTTTTTTTGCTATTTCTTTGGGCCGCTCCCGAGGCACATGGATGTTCCCAGGCTAGGGGTCCAATCGGAGCTGTAGCCACTGGCCTACGCCAGAGCCACAGCAACGCAGGATCTGAGCTGCGTCTGCAACCTACCCCAGAGCTCACTGGCAACGTCGGATCGTCAACCCAGTGAGCAAGGGCAGGGACCGAACCCACAACCTCATGGTTCCTAGTCGGATTCGTCAACCACTGCGCCACGATGGGAACTCCGGGGCACTTAGTTTTATTTTATTTTTATTTTATTATTATTATTTTGCTTTTTTCAGGGCCGCACCCATGGCACATGGAGGTTTCCAGGCTAGGGGTCAAATCAGAGCTACAACTGCCAGCCTACGCCAGAGCCACAGCAATGCCAGATCCTAGCTGTGTCTGTGACCTACACTACAGGTCATGGCAACGCCAAATCCTTAACCCACTGAGTGAAGCCAGGGATGAAACTAGCAACCTCATTGTTCCTAGTTGGATTCATTTCCACTGTGCCATGATGGGAACTCTGGTTTTAGGGGACTTAGTTTTAAATCCCCACTTCTGCTTTATCTTTCCCAGGGTACCCCTCTGGCTACTTCCTGCTGATATGGGGCATAGTCCTGCCTCAGTTTGGGCAATGGACACCTAATTAGCAATATTTCTGGGAGTGCCCGTCGTGGCACATCGGAAATGAATCCGACTAGGAACCACGAGGTTGTGGATTTGAACCCTGGCCTCGCTCAGGGGGTTAAGGATCCAGCATTGCCGTGAGCTATGGTGTAGGTCACAGATGCGGCTCGGATCCTGCATTGCTGTGGCTGTGGTGTAGGCCGGTGGCTACAGCTCCAATTAGACCCCTAGCCTGGGAATCTCCATATGCCGAAGGTGCAGCCCTGAAAAGACAAAAAAAAAAAAAAAAAAAAAAAAAGAAGAAAAAGAAATATTTCTGAGTTCCAAGTCCTAAATCCAAGTCTTGTATGATTGAGATCTCAATCCTTTGGCCATTCTGGTGCAACAGACCCAGTTAGAAGTAGGAGTGACAGCTGGAACTTCAATAGACAAAATAGATCACGTTCCCTGAGGAATTTAGGAGAATGAGCTGGAAACCCAGCCTAGAACTTGAACTCTGGGGAGACTCATTGTAGCCAGGTAGTCAGTTGTCTACTTTTACCTAAGTAAGTTTTTAACTTTAGATGTGGTATTGACATATACACAACAGGAGCTATTGGCTGTTACATATCCCCCCCCTTTTTTTTTCTTTTGCTAATGTCTGATCTAAAGCAATTTCATTGTCTAAAAATCTAATAGTTACAAGAGGATTGGGTTGAAGCTACTAGCTGCCAACAGACAATGCTTTTAAGAATAGTTGGTGGCATCCCAAGTCTGACACAGCTCAGAAAATTCAAGTTCTCAGCAATACAAAATCTCGTCTGAAATCATGATTATAATGCCACCTAGCATTACTTTGGATGTCTGAACCGTAGCTACTCCATTTTGACTTTTAATAGTATTTTCCTTAATGGCCAAGGCAGATATCACTGGTAATGATTTAGTGCTTTTCTAAATATGAGGAGATGCAAGAATTGGGCTCATAAAATATTCTCCTGAAAATGTCTGTCTGAAGACCTGTTCTGTCAGTTTTCCCCAGAGCACAGAGTGCCTCACTCCTGATTTCCACCCTGAGCTCCTTCAGGGGGTGAAGGTCAGTACCATGGTGGCTCATGACTCAATCTGTAGAGGCAGATGGTAAGTGCCTGTCTCCAGTTCACAGGGCTCCCTCATGTCATAAATCAGACCATGGTTTAGAGAGGCATTTCATGACCATTTTGTCCCATGTTGCTAGGAATGTTCATTCTCAGGTCTGACAAAGATTTTGCTGATAGGCCACTCAATGTGCTATTACTGGACCAGCCCTTATTACAATAGCTAAAAGTCTCTGGACCACTTGTCTTAACAGTGTGCTATGGTCCAGGACTGTATTTCCTCTTGTTGGGCCTGAGACAGTTACTCCTGGAGGCCAAAGCACTTGGCTGCAGTACTACCTGAAGATGAGAGGAGAGGACAATGAGTGTAGCAAGATGTGGCTGATCCATTTCCTGAACCAAGTTGAGAACATGGAAAAAAGTCTGGCTTTGGAGACTATCCAAGTACCCAGTGGCTGAGGTTTCAAGGGAGGCCAGGAGAAGGTGGGAGGGATGGTAAGACTTGTTCTGAGGACCACAGCAATAGCACTCCTTGATTATCAGAGTCTTCAGAGTCTTGACATGAAACTTTTTTTTTTCTTTTGCCTTTTCTAGGGCCACTCCCACAGCATATGGAGGTTCCCAGGGGTCTAATCGGAGCTGTAGCTGCCAGCCTATGCCAGAGCCACAGCAAAGTGGGATCCCAGCCGCATCTGTGACCCACACCATAGCTCGTGGCAATGCCGGATCCTCAACCCACTGAGCGAGGCCAGGGATCAAACCCGCAACCTCATGGTTCCTAGTCGGATTTGTTAACCACTGAGCCACGACGGGAATTCCTTGACATGAAATTCTTGAAGTCCTCTATTGCATTTGGTCCTTAATCCAACTTTCCTAAAGTTACACACTGAAGGGGGCCCCAAATCTTAAATCCTTGGTATCATTCTGGTGAAAAAAAACCACAAATCCTACATCCTCAAGGTAAGTCTGTTCAGCATGTTTCTGAAACTTGGCCTCTGTCTGCTGGGTACCGAATTGAAATGCAGAGACAAGAGTTTTGGGTAAAGGAGAAAAAGATTGCTTTATTGCTTGCCAGGCAAAAGGGGCCACAGGAGGCTAATGCCTTAAAGACTGTGCCCCCAAGGATTTTTTTTTTAATGAGAAATACAATGCATTTTCAAGGCTCTTTTTACATTAATTATATTAGGCTTTCTTGTTTTCCAAGGTATTATTCTCTTTTTTATGGTCCCTTATAAGAATTTTTATAAAATCTAAAGACTTGCTGGGAAGATAGAGAATCTTAGATTAAATCTTCATGCTTAGAAGTAATTCAACATACTTTTGTTTTTGGATTTTTTTTGTTTGTTTTGGGTTTTTTTTCATTTTTTTTAAAATTTTTTATAGGGTTTTTTTGGGTTTTTTGCTGTTGTTCACCTCTCATATTACCTTTATTTTTTATTACTCAGTGAATTTATTACATTTGTAGTTGTACAATGATCATCACAATCCAATTTTATAGGATTTCCATCCCACGTCCCAAGGACAATCCCCCCCACCCCCCAAACTGTCTCCTTTGGAGACCAAAGGTTTTTCAAAGTCTGTGAGTCAGTATCTGTTCTGCAAAGAAGTTCATTGTGTCCTTTTTTCAGGTTCCACATGTCAGTGAAAACATTTGATGTTAGTGTCTCATTGTATGGCTGACTTCACTTAGCATGATAATTTCTAGGTCCATCCATGTTGCTAAAAATGCTGGTATTACGTTCCTTTTAATGGCTGAGTAATATTCCATTGTGTATGTGTACCACATCTTCTTGATCCACTCCTCTGTCAATGGACATTTAGGTTGTTTCCATGTCTTGGCTATTGAAAATAGTGCTGCAATGAACATCGGAGCACATGTGTCTTTGCAAGTCGTGGTTTTCTCTGGATAGATGCCCAGGAGTGGGATTGCTGGATCAAATGGTTCAACATACTTTTGAATAGTAGATAGTTTGCTATTTTTCTGCTTTTAGGGAAGGATTAATTTTTGGTTTATACAAAAAAAATTTTTTTCTCATTCATTTCTCTTTTCTACTCTATGTACCTAATCTCTAGACACTAAATTGACACTAAGTTCATGGGGAGGATGATAGATGTTTCCACTTGGCAACATTAGGAAGACCTCTCTCTCCCTCCTTCCCATCCCTTTTGCAAATATGGTCAACAGTAAAAGCCAGTCAAGTACATTTTTTTATTATGTTTCTTCAAATGTTACTAATTTCACAGGGAGAGGATATGTTCATTTTGGTCCTAGCTTTATAAGTGTCCTTTTGTTTACATCAAATTATGTGTAGGAAGCATCAAAATGCACGATGGACTGGTTTTTGTTTTGCAGCAGGTATGCAAGTCCCCTCTGATGTGATAATGAGCAAGTGTGTTTACCATCCACACTGTGTCAAATGCATATTCATCTGTCAACAAAAGCCACACTTTGTATTTTGTGTTTTAAAAGTTGAGTAATGCATTACATCCTTTGGAATTAATTAAAAATCTAAGATTTACAATAGGCTGCAAAGATCCAATTGCATAAAGATATTCACAAAGATCAATACTCATTAAAGTTATGATAGTTTTAGGAGTTTCCAGGTAGCCTGGTGGGTTAAGGATCTGATGTTTTCACTGGCTCTGGTTCAAACCCTGGCCTGGGAACTTCTGCATCTTGTGGGCATGGCCAAAAATAAAGCTACTATAGTTTTTAAAGTATCATCTCCTCAAAAACAAACTCCAAGAAAAAAAAGCAAAAAAAAAAAATTTAAGTTATAGAAACAATATGGTTAAGAATATCATAAGCTTTCTGACTCTTGTTATTTAAGATAACTTTATACTGCAGATGTTCCTGACTTTGGCAAAAGTAGGAAAAACTAAGTTTCCCCCAAAGCCTTGAGATCACCAAGGAAGAATTGTTTTACTCAGGCATCAACAATCCCTTGATATTCAGCCCTAACCCACAGGTCTTCCTCTTCTTAGTACTGGGTGAAAGAGAAGGGCTGTCTTCTCCTTAGCTGTCCGTGTCTTTCTGCCCTATATTCTTCACTGTATCCCAAAGTGGTTGCTCCTTTGTGTAAAGAGTTCCTCCAGCTTCTCTTAGTGCAGCTCCTCCAAGAATAGGGCTACTTCACTGATGGTCACACCTGGCATGCTCCACTATAGACCTTTTCCTTGAATGGTGCCTACCCCTAAAGTTTAGATGTTATCACGTTTTGGATCTCCTCCCCAGCATTTTGTCATTAAAATGACTACTGGCCTCCAAACCTAAGTTCCAAGTTAAGTTTCCCCAGAAAAAGGAATTCCGATTGGCTTATTATACATCAATCATCTCTTGGATCCAAATATCAAGGTCATAAAACATTTTAATAGCATAAAGGACAAAAACCATGTAAATTATATTTCAATAAATAAAACCAATAAAGAGCATTGGACAATATCCAACACCCTTTCATTAAAAATGTTCAATAAACTAGAATAAAAGGGACTCTCCTTAACCTGATAAAGGGCATTTATGAAAAACCAAAAGTAAACATCATACTTAATGAGGAAAGACTGTATATTTCTCTCCCTAAAATCAGGAAAAAGAAAAAGATGTCTGCTCTCCCCACTTCTATTCAACATTGTACTGGAGGTATAGTGAGAACAATTAGGCAAGAATGTATAGATCAATTTGGGAGTATTGCCTTTTTTTTTTTTGCTTTTTTTTTTAGGGCTGCGCCTGCGGCACATGGAAGTTCCCAGGCTAGGTCAAATTGGATCTACAGCTGCCGACCTACACCACAGCTCACAGCAACGCCTGATCCTTAACCCACTGAGGGAGGCCAGGCATCAAACCCTCATCCTCATGGATACTAGTCAGATTCATTTCTCCTGAGCCACAACAGGAACTCCCAGAAGTACTGCCATCTCAACAATATTAAATTTTCAGATACGTGGATGTTTTCCCTTTGGATCTTCTCTAACTTCTTTCCACAATGTTTTCCGTATACAAGTCTTATACATCTCTTGCAAAATTTATGTCTAAGCATTTTTGTAATAGCATTTTGCTATTATAAATGGAATTGTTTTCTTAGTTTCATTTTCAAATATTTTCATTGCTAATGTATAGAGGTACAACTGATTTTTTGCCTTTTCTAGGGCCGCTCCCGCGGCATATGGAGGTTTCCAAGCTAGGAGTCTAATCGGAGCTGTAGCCACCGGCCTATGCCAGAGCCCCAGCAACGCAGGATCCGAGCTGCATCTGCAACCCACACCACAGCTCATGGCAACGCCGGAACCTTAACCCATTGAGCAAGGCTGGTGATCAAATGCGCAATCTCATGGTTGCTAGTCGGACTCGTTAACCACTGTGCTACGACAGGAACTCCTAATTATTATTATTATTTTTTGACCGTCCTGCAGCATATGGATTTCCTGGGTCAGGGATGAGATCTGAGCTGCAGTTGCCACCTACCAGCTGCAGCAACGCAGGATGCTTTAATTCACCATGCTGGGCTGTGGATCGAACCTGCGTCCTGGCGCTGCAGAGATATCCCTATCAAAACCATTGTGAGCTGGGGGTTTTGCAAAAAATAATAAGGTAGTGCTAAAATTCATCTGGATATGCAAGGGGCCCAGAATTGCCAAATCCATCTTGAATAAAAATGGAAGAACTCACACATTGATTTCAAAACTTACTGCAAAGCCACAATAATAAAGACAACATTGTATACAGATCAGTGGGATAGAATAAAGAGTTCAAAAATAACGCTTACATTTATGTCCAATTGATTTTCAAGGGGGATGTCAAGACAGTTCAATCGGAGAAAAATAAGTGTTTTCAACAAATAGTGCTGACATACCTAGATATCCAAAGCAAAAGAGAATGAAGTCTGAACCCCCGTCATATATAAAAATTAATTCAAAACATATCACAGGCCTGTATTAACAGATAAAACTATAAAACTCAGAAGAAACATAGGAGTAAATCTTTGATTTTTGCACTAAGCAATGGTTTCTTATAACTCCAAAAGCACAAGTGACAAAACAAAAACAAGTTGGTCTGCATCAAAACCAGAACACTTTTGCTGCACGAGATAGCATCAAGAAAGACAAACCACAGAAGGAGAGAAAGTGTTAGAAAGTTATTTATTTAATAAGGCATTTGTATCCAGAATATATAAACAACTCTTAAAATACAACAATAAAAAGAGAAATAATTTTAAAATGGGCAAAGGATTGAAAAGACAGTGAAAATACATACAAATAACCAATAAGTGCTTGAAAAAATGTTCAACATCCTTCATCATTAGGGAAATGGAAAGCAAAACCACAATGAGATATTATTTCACATCCACTGGCGTGGCTATAATAAAATAACAAGTATAAGGATGTGGAGAAACTGGAATACTCATACCCTGCTGTTAGGAATGTAAAACGGTGCAGCTTTGAAAAAAAGACTTTGGAAAATAATTTGTTCCTCAAAATATTAAAGAGCCATCATAGGACCCAGCAATTCCATTTCTAGGTATTTCATTTCCAAGAGAAATGAAAATAACATACATGTCTACACAAAAACTCGTACGTGAATATCTATAGCAACATTTCCATAACAGAAAAAAAAAAAAAAGTGGAAACAACTCAAATGTCCACACAGTGGAATGGTACTTGGCGATAAAAAGTAAGTACTGATGTGTGATATAGCATGGATGGATTTTTAAAACATGGTAAGTGAAAGAATCACCAGAAGAAAAAAAAGCACGTTATATGATCTTGTTTATATGAAATGTCCAAAATACAAAAACTGTAGAGACAGAAATTAGTGGTTACTTAGAGCTGGAGGATTGGGGAGGAAAATGAGAAGTACCAGGTAATGGGTACAGGATTTCTTATAGAGGGGAGAAAAACTTTTAAATTAGGTTGTGAGGATGGTTTTAAAGCCCTGTGAATGTACTAAAAAACATTGTTTTACATTTTAAATGTGTGAACTCTGTAGTAAACTATATATCAATAATTCAGTTAAAAATAAATCTCCTGACTCAGTTAGCTATTGGTGGTGATGTGGATGATGAGGGCAAGAGGGTGGTGACAACCTAAACCAGACAGACCCAACCCTGAGTGCTCAGCTCCCTTCAGAAAAGGGGCAACCATGATGAGTTTAGAAGCGACCCCAGGAGGTATCTTCTACATTAGGAATTTCCACTTTAAAGAAATGAGTTCCTGCTGTGGTGCAGCAGGTTAAGGATCCAGTTTTGTCTCTGCTGCAGTGGGGGTTCAATCTCCAGCCCAGCCAGTGGGCTAAGGATCAGGTGTGGCTACAGCTGTGGCTTAGGTCATAACTGTGGCACAGATTCAGTCCCTGGCCTGGGAACTTCCACATGCCTTGAGAATTAGGCATGATGTTATGCAAGTGCTCAAAGCCATAATTATTCCTTACAAAACATGGTATTTGTATTTGCTTTGAACCATGGCATGACTTAGAAATAATTGAATTTTCCACATCCTATACCTAAATGCAATTTCTAACACTTGGCTGTCCATGTGAATCCTCAGTAAATCTGTGGTATTTCTTTTCCTTTACATCAGTACAATATGAGTACAGGTAGATAATTGTCATGTCATATTTACCTTGTATTTTGTTAGGCAGTTAAAAGTAAATAATGAAAAGAGTTGTTAGTTATGCAAGTTTGAACAGGTGTTTGCCTAAAGAAAGGCTACAGATCTTTAGCTGCAAGAATGATTGAATCAAAGCAAATTACTACCCTTATCTGTGCCTATTTCCTTACATTTAATGTTACTCAGTTTTAACTGTCCTATTTCATTTAAGTTTTCATTACAGATGATCTCAGATTAATTCTGAATGTCAGTGGCAAGAAAATGTAAACAGCTAGATGAAAATAATATACAGGACCTCAATAAATGAGTGAATCCGATTTCACTCCGGACAGAGAGGGGTACTGGGTGAAGATGACATTCCTTAATATGAGAATGGAATTTTTCAGAGAACTGTCTCTTGGGTACTTGGGATGGCAAGAAAAACTATAACAGAGAAAGGTCTGTCAGGTATTTGAGTTGGGGGGAAATGCAGAATCTTTAAATAACATTTTTAATAAACTGGTGGTCACATAATGCATTTTCAGGCTTGGTCAAGAGTTGCAGGACATTTAGATGTGCATGAAATGCTCTCTTCTCATATCAGTGCATTTTGAAATTTTTATGCAGCTTCAGTACCAAGATCCCTCTGACAACTTTCCTCTGTAAGTCAGTCTGAGGTACTTTGAGGCAGGAAATTCCACTGGGAAGCAAGAACTGGTCTTACTTCCCTGTTTCTGGATTTCCTCCCCACAATTGCTTGGACATGAGTGTTAAGAAACTCTTGTGAATATTTTCAGCACTCATTAATAAAGCTGCTCTCTAGATTTCCTCCATTTGACAATGGGCTCTAGAATTCAGCTGTAAGCAAGGACACTATTTTTGCTCTCCAGATAATCCATGCCCACTCTCTTGACATCCAGCTCATGCCTATGTTTTTACTTCTTGGGCACTTTTCTCTAGTTGGAAGCAAGAGAGAGATACAGCAGAAGAGAAAGTCAGAGAGATTCCAGTGTGAGAATGATTGACACACATTGCTGGCTTTGAGATGTAAGGGCTGATATCTCTAGGAGCAAAAACAAGTCCTTGGTTGGCAGCAAGCAAGGAACTGGGGACCCTGGTTCTTCAATCACAAGAAACTGTATTCTACCAACAACTAGGCTGAGTCTGGAAATGGAGTCCTCCCAGAGCTTCTAAATAAGAACCCAGCCAACACTGTTTTCCAAGAAATCGCAGAGCAGAGAACCCAGTGGAGCCCATCTAGACGTCTGATCTAGAGAATTGTGAGATAATAAATTTGTGTTGTTTTAGACTCTAAGTTTATGGTAATTGCTATAGCAGCAATAGAAAACTAATACAGATAACATAAAGTGTTTGTCAGGTAACAGGCACCGCGTCAAGCATTTGAGACTGCACTACCTTGATCAATCCTCACAATTTCTATTGTCCCAGTTTCAAAATTGATGAATGATGGCCACTCGCAGACCAAGTCACCCAGCTGACCCATCCCTGCAGGGCCAGGATAGGAACGACGCATCACCATTTGACTCTAGACTGCCTGACCATTGCTATACAATGGTCAGTGTTGCTATTCAATAATAGTATGTATAGAGGATCCAAGTTTTTGTTTGTTTGGTTGGTTGTTTTTGCTTTTTGGGGCTGACCCAGCAGCATGGGGAGGTTTCCATTCTAGGGGTCCAAATGGAGCTACAGCTGGTGACCTACACCACAGCCACAGTAACATCACATCCAAGCTGCATCTGTAACCTACACCACAGCTCATGGCAACGCTGGATGCTTAACCCACTGAACAGGGCCACGGATCAAACCTACAACCTCATGGTTCCTACTAGGATTCATTTCTGCTGCACCATGGCAGGAACTCTGAGGATCCAAGTTTTGAACACACACTTATGCTTTCATATGTGTACATACATAAACAAAAATTCTGAAACAAACATACCAAAATATTCAGATTAGTATATTTATTTGGCTGCACCTGTGGCTTATGGAAGTTCCTGGGCCAGGGATCCAATCCAAGCCACAGCTATGACCTATGCAATTGTTGCAATGCCAGAAATCAAACCCTCGCTCTGGCAGAGATAATGCCGGGATCTTTAAAGAGCTGTGCTATAGAGGGAACTCTTAGAAGAGTACCTTTAGATGGTAGAATTACCACTTGTTACTTCATTGTACTTTCCTGTTGATCTGAATTACTTTTCAATAAATATGATTTCCTTGAGTAAAATTTTTGTTTCCATTTTTTTTTAGTTAAAAGATGAAGATGAAAAATGTATTATGGAGAATCCAGCCAGGGTATGAATCATTTCCTTCATCTTATTCCTAGTGGCTCCCACACTCAAAGACTCTCATCAAGCACCCAGGCCTCAGGATCCAGCTGCAGGACCACTCTGAGTGCTTCCCTCACTTTCAGGCTTCCAGTTCCCAGAGAAAGAGGCTGGGATCTACCCTGGGACCTCTCTGAGGATGGAAACCCACCTTACTCCTGCTGGGGAGACCAGGCTCTGGTATCAGGCTCTGAGGGACACATTCCTCCTTTTTTTCCTCTTCAGGTTTCCCTACATTACTGACACCAACTAAACCTCTGTGGCAGATACTGTTAGTTGGATAGTATAAGAGCTTTCCCAACTCCCTTCTTTCCTGCCTACCTCCTACACTATAATGGCTAGAAGGGTAAGAAACCAGATTCCCAGCCTCCCTTGCAAGTAAGGGTAACTATGTGTCTCAACTCTGACTTTAGGACTTGAGTTCCCTCATTCCTTCCCCCAGAAATAGGCAGTTAGAGTTGCTAATGGCTGACATGACAATTATAGGTCTATAATCTGAAAGGGAGTAAGAATTGTAATTTTTAATCTAAAATAAATAGAAAAATACATATAGGTAAATTTTTTTTTGTCTTTTTGTTGTTGTTGTTGTTGTTGCTATTTCTTGGGCCGCTCCCGCGGCATATGGAGGTTCCCAGGCTAGGAGTTGAATCGGAGCTGTAGCCACCGGCCTACACCAGAGCCACAGCAATGCGGGATCCAAGCCGCGTCTGCAACCTACACCACAGCTCATGGCAACGCGGGATCGTCAACCCACTGAGCAAGGGCAGGGACCGAACCCGCAACCTCATGGTTCCTAGTTGGATTTGTTAACCACTGCGCCACGACGGGAACTCCCATATAGGTAATTTTGAAAAACTTTTCTGTCATCTGAGCTAAAGCATTATGAAAATACTAGCTGAGTGGAGAGGAAAAGAACTTTTAGCAGATTTTTTCTTGAAACAAATTAAGGGTTTTTTTTGTTTGTTTGTTTGTTTTTCTTTTTACGGCTGCACTTGTGGCATGTGGAGGTTCCCCAGCTAGGGGTCGAATTGGAACGGCAACTGCCAGCCTATGCCACAGCCATGGCAATGCTGGATCTGAGACGTATATGTGATGGTGGATCCTTACCCCACTGAGGGAGGCCAGGAATCAAACCCACATTCTCACAGACTCTATGTTGGATTCTTAACTTGCTGGGCCACAAGGGGAGCTCCATTTGTTTTCTGTTTTTTTTTTTTTTTTTTTTTTTTTTTATTCTGAACTGCAATAACTTTATAACTGACCTGGTAAAAAGAATTTTGAAACATCTAGTGTATTTTAAGAGTCCATTTGTTAGACAAAGTATGAGGAAATGTGCTCCATTTTATCTTTTTTTTTTTTTATTTTCTAAATGGCCATTTAAATATGGGTAACAGTACATGGGACAAACTGGAGAAGCAGGTTCTGCCGCCCTGCCTAGCTCACCTGTTACCTGATCTCCCTATCAGATGGCATTGGGATGGCAGAACCAGCAATGCGGTGTAACAGGCCTGGAAACTTGCCCAAGCTGAGCCCCCAAACACAAGAAGTACCTCTCACGTTGAGAACTGTGGATGTTGGAATAAATTGTTACATGATATACTCTACTCACAAAAATTCACAGCAGGAGTTCCGGTCGTGGCTCAGTGGTTAACGAATCCAACTAGGAACCATGAGGTTGCGGGTTTGATCCCTGGCCTTGCTCAGTGGGTTAAGGATCCAGCGTTGCCATGAGCTGTGGTATAGGTTGCAGATGAAGCTTGGATCTCGCGTTGCTGTGGCTGTGGTGTAGGCGGGTGGCTATAGCTCTGATTAGACCCCTAGCCTGGGAACCTCCATATGCCGCGGGAGCGGCCCAAGAAAAAGCAAAAAAAAAAAGACAATAATAAAACAAAAAAACTCACAGCAGAGTAGAACAAGAAAGCCCACGCAAAAGGGAATAAAGAAAATGCAAAGAGAAAGCACCATATATATAACACCTAAGTTTTTCTTAGAAAGTGAAGCCAAGAAATATGAAATATGAATATGCACCCTAGTTTTATCTGTAAAATCCAAATAGATTTACTTTTACCAAAATTTTCACACTTGGTTTCTGCCAAAAACAATGAATACCCTACAATATAAACACTCTTTTTCAAGTGAGATATGCCATTTAAGTGTATTTCTAAGTAAGTTCACTTTTTCTGTGGTTATTTTGTTTAGACAAATAAAACTGTATATAATATAAACATTTACCACAAATCTTACAAAATTATATAAACGATCTTTACAAACAAAAATGTTTAGTACCTATTTTCTTTTTTCTTTTTTTTTTTCTTTTTGTCTTTTTGCTATTTCTTGGGCCGCTCCCTTGGCATATGGAGGTTCCCAGGCTAGGGGTTGAATCGGAGCTGTAGCCACCGGCCTATGCCAGAGCCACAGCAACGCGGGATCCCAGCCGCGTCTGCAACCTACACCACAGCTCATGGCAACGCCAGATCGGATCGTTAACCCACTGAGCAAGGGCAGGGACCGAATCCACAACCTCATCGTTCCTAGTCGGATTCGTTAACCACTGCGCCACGACGGGAACTCCTCTTTTTTCTTTTTTGTATTTTTGCCTTTTCTAGGGCCGCTCCTGCGGCATATGGAGGTTCCCAGGCTAGGGGTCTAATCAGAGCTATAGCCACCCGCCTACACCACAGCCACAGCAACGCGAGATAACGCAACGCAAGCTTCATCTGCAACCTATACCACAGCTCATGGCAACGCTGGATCCTTAACCCACTGAGCAAGGCCAGGGATCAAACCCGCAACCTCATGGTTCCTAGTTGGATTCGTTAACCACTGAGCCACAACGGGAGCTCCTCTAGCACCTCTTTTCTTGATAACCCATCGACTCTTAAAAATCTGCATTTTCCTCTGTTTATTACCTGTCCTAAGAAAAGTGCTAGGAAATCTTAAACCTAACTTTTCCTAATTTTTTTATTCTGGCATCTAGAATAAAAATTTTCAATAGTAACAAAATTTAGTGTCCTTGTAGGATCAGGGGAAGTGAGTGATGTATTGAAATGTTCACCCAGAGACCTGGCTTCTGGGCCAACAATCTTTTTTTTTGTAATTTTTAATAATTAGTTTATAATGTTCTGTCAATTTCTCCTGTTCAGAAAAGTGACCCAGTCATTCACACACACACACACACACACACACACACACACACACATTCTTTTTCTCCTGTTATTTTCTATCATGTTCTATCACAAGTGATTGAATGTAGTTCCCTATGCTCTATAGCAGGACCCCATTGCTCATTCATTCTAAATGTAATAGTTTACATTTACTAACCCAGAACTCCCTATCCATCCCACTCCCTCCCTCTCCCCCTTGGCAACTACAAGTCTCTTCTCCAAGTCTGTTTCTATTCTGTAAATAGCTTCATCTGTGCCATATTTTAGACTCCACCATAAGTTATATCATATGGTATTTGTCTTTCTCTTTCTGACTTACTTGACTAGTATGAGCATCTCTAATTGCAACCATGTAGCTGCAAATGGCATTATTTTGTTCTTTTTTAATGGCTGAGTAGTATTCCACTGTGTACCACATCTTTTTGATCCATTCATCTGCCAATGGACATTTAGATTGTTTCCATGTCTTAGCTACTGTGAATAATGCTGCAATAAACATAGAGGTTCATGTATCATTTTCAGAGAAAGTTTTGTCCCATATATGCCCAGGAGTGGAATTGCTAGAGCATATGGTAGTTCTATATTTAGTTTAGTGAGGAATCCTCATACTGTTTTCTGTGTAAAGTGGTTGTACCAATTTACATTCCCACTAACAGCGAGTAGGGTTCCCTTTTCTCCATACTCTCTCCAGCATTTGTTATTTGTAGCCTTTTTTTTGTCTTTTTTTTTGTCTTTTTGTCTATTCTAGGGCTGCTTCCTCAGCATATGGAGGTTCCCAGGCTAGGATCTAATCAGAGCTGTAGCCACTGGCCTACGCCAGAGCCACAGCAACGCAGGATCCGAGCCACGTCTGCGACCTACACCACAGCTCATGGTAACGCTGGATCCTTAACCCACTGAGCAAGGCCAGGGATCGAACCGGCAATCTCATGGTTCCTAGTTGGATTCATTAACCACTGCACCACGATAGGAACTCCTGTAGCCTTATTAACGACAGCCATTATAACCAGTTTTGCAGTTTTGACAGCCATTCTACCTCACTGGAGTTTTGACTTGCAGTTCTCTAATAATCAGTGATGTTGAGCATTTTTTTTTTTCATGTGCCTATTGGCCATCTGTATGTCTTCCTTAGAGGTCTACTGCCCATTTTTCAATTAAATGACTAGGGAGACTTCTTGGAAGGTTCCAATGACACTTTTTTTTCTTGGCCACACTTGCAGCATGTGAAAGTTCCCCGGACAGGGATGGAACCTGTGCCAGAGCAGCAGTGACCCCAGCCACTAGAGTGACAAGGCCGAGTCTTAATCTACTGCATCACAAGGGAACTCCTCAATGACACTTCTTAATATAGAAAATTACTTAACTTCTTATGAAAGTAGGGCATTATGTAATTATAAAACAGCTAAGTGGTTTTTAGGTCTCTTCTAGCTCTAAAAAGTGCATAATTCAAAGCTACTAAAAATAAATACATTTAAAATGACTGTGACACACACACACACACACACAATTTCACTATGAAAAGGGGAAGGACTATTCAGTGTTTTGTACCAGAACTTTACAATGCATCAGTATCAAAGTGTTCCTGAAAAAAAAAAAAAAAAAAAAGTTTCAGGGTAGCATTGGCCTTTCAGGGGGAGTTCTGAAAAGTCAGGTTCAGAAAACAGTTCCAACTACTCTCACTTAACCTCCAGGCGCTTCAGTCCGAATACAGGGCAGTGTTTTGGAGGACCACATCCCAGTTCAACTGGGGACCCAGCGGAATTTGTAACCCCCGTTGGCTGTCCGGATGGTGAACGCATTGCCCTGGGGGAAAGCGAGCGTGCGGATGGTGCTGTGGCTGCGGATGGGGGTGCTAAAAGAGCCGCCCTCCTCCAGCTCACTGTGGCTCAGGTTCAGCGAGCTCCGGCTGCAATCTGTGCGCAGCCCCCGGAAGGCGCCATGCAGGTTCCCGGGCCTGCCGTCCATGCTTGGGGGCTCCGGCTGAAGTCGGAGCCGCTTGGGATCGCGGCTCTGCAGCGCTTCGTCGCAGCGTTCGGAAATCTCCCGTAGGATGGCGTCCACTTCCGCGCAGTCCTGCCCCGCAGCGCTGAACAACTCCTCCAGGCTCCTTTTTGCAGTCGCTTTGAGCAGAAACGGCTCGGCTGCCGCACCGCAATCCCGGGACCGGGTGATCATCAGCTTCTACAAGAGACGGGGAGGAGCGCCGCCCTGGGGCCAGCCGGACTCGCCTCTTGATGGGTACTCAAAGGCAATCTGGCGCACTTCGTAGGAGCAACTCAGCGGCTTAGGCGACCCTTTAAGTGACTCACCGAGCTCTCCTCTCCTTTCCCCGACCCCCGCCAGGTCCCAACACTGGGAGCAGGGTGGGGGGTGCACCGGGACACTTCCGACTTCCTGCAGTGTGCTACACGCCCGAGCCCCACTTACATCCAACACTGAGGCCAGGTGCCGGGTCCTACTGGCGAGTTCCTTCAGTTGCACGTTCCGCTCCTTCAGTGAGGCGATTTCCTCCTGTTTCTGGGTCAACGTCACGTGCAGCTGCAGGAGAGCCAAGCATTCAGCCATAGGCTACCGTGCTCGGTCTTGTCTGTATACTCTGCATGAATTGAACCCAGATCCTAACGTCTAATTAGAAACTGGGCTCCCAAGAGCATTTACACTGGTGATAATAATGATTTTATGAAAATTTTTTTTAACAAAGCACTTAGACAAAATGTTTTCAGTTAATCCTCAGTGTAGTTGTGAGGAGTACTGACTTGGGCAACAGGCTCCAGGTTCTGCCTCTTTAGTTCATTCACCTTTCCTATACCTCAGTGTCCTTTATCTGTAAAATGGGGCTGGTAAGAGTACCTAGCTTAATGGCTGTATTAAATGAGGAGAAAGTAAATAGTAAGCACAATACCAGGCACATAGAAAGTCTTCAACAAATACTGGTGGCCTTATCAAAAACCTAGTGGGTAGGATTATTCCTACTCAGTGAAGCTGTAAATTGAGGTAAAGCCAGTGAAGCAATAGCAGCTAAAGGAACCACTCCCTGGTCCACTGGTTCTAACGTCCAAAGGGGCACATTCCCGATCCTGCAGCCACCACTTCCTCCTGGAGCTTCATACCCTGTCCCCGCCCCCAGGATTCCTGGACGCCAGCGCAGAGTCCCTACTTGATTATTCTCAACGAGTGCGTCCCCCAGCGCCCTCTGGTTCTGATTGGCCACCTCCTTCCAGTACTGCTCTGGCGGGGGAACCTCGGGAGGGCGCAGCGGCGGTGACTGCAGGGCGGGTGAGTCCAGCGGCGGGGAGAGACAGGACCCAAAGGGTAGTACGTCAGGAGAGAAGGGAAAGTTTCCGCCGGCCAGGGGAGGTGACATCAAAGACGATGAGTCTGATTAAGAGGAGAGAGGAAAAAGAGGGAGCCGGGTTTGTAGCCTCAGACTTGTACCTGGCTAAGTACAGGGACAAACGCCAGGCTGAGTGGAGGGTTTACGTGGAGATGTTTATTAACAAAGCACCAATCCCTCTGCAATCACGATCCCCCGGCCCTTCCAGATACAGAGTACAGAGTAGGCATTCAATAAATGCCTGTTGGATGATCTAAACTGAATCTCCACGATGGCCAGGGCAAACTTGCCTTAAATCATACACATTCACTACTCGGCATACACAATGCTGTCATTCAGCCTCTTCTCAACCACATCACAGCGTCGGGCTCTCTCTCCCAGAACTCACAGTGGCGAGCTGAGAAAGAGCTGTAGATCCAGCGATTCATCTTCTCGATTAGGAAGGGGGAGGGGGTCCTAAGTATAGAAGAGCCTGGCCCTTTGATGAATTGCTGGGGAGCAGTTGACAGGTACTGGGTTTACCACGTAACTACCACGAAATCTGAACTAGTCAAATTTAAGGGGCGGAGGACACCCCTGCTTTTCTTTAACTGCAAAGAGACTACACTTGCCTGCAATGAGATCATCCACTGTGTTTCTGAAATCCTGCAGATCGAAATCCGCTGCCGTTTGCAAGGAGTGGTTCTGAAATAAACCAGAGGTGTAAACTAGTTATGATCGAGTTCGGCAGGTGTGGCACACTTCCTAGATGGACAGTTAACCTCCCAGGCTCGGCGGGGTGTCTGCATGCATTCTTGGCAGCGGAAACTGATACCTGAAAATCAAAGCCCCGCCGGATACACGGAATCCAGCAGGCTTGCACCGCCATGGTGGGGAGAGGTAAGCACCAAGCTGGGATCTGACTGTGAGGGTCCTGCCGGGCGCTGAAACTGCACACGGATGCGTCTGGAGTAGGTCCTTCTGCTCACAGCACAGCCGCCCGGGTCCGGCCTCCCGCAGAAGGCACAGCCTCGCGCGGCCTCATTGGCCCGCCACCAGCCAACCAGGCGCGTTCCTAGTGCTTCAGCAGAACAGCGGCTCCGACTTATCTCCCCGCAGGCCAAGCAGCCAAAGCTTTAAGAGCTAGGAGCGCAGTGTGCGAACACCCCGTCCTTCCTCCCAGGACCTGCCAGCGTGAAGGGTCATCCAAATCAGTAACTCTAGGCCACATATCCCACCAAGGCTCAGCCACGGCTATAAACCATCCCTCCGCATAAAGAAAGGCTAAGATTTGAGGGGGCAGGATACTATGGAAAATGCCTCTGTTCAGCACGCAGCAGGTGTGGCCCCTATTGCTCCTGTTACTCAAAAATTTGGAGTTGACTTTTCCCGTGCGGTGTGATGTACCTCCAACATCTTGAACTAGACACTCTGCTGGGTTCCTGCAATGTGCCTGGGTGCGTGAGATGGAAGGAGACATAACAGGCTGGCAGCCAGAAAACGTCTTAATTCCCTTAGTGTACAGAGTTGACAAAACTCTTATACACTGAGTCTCTCTGTTAATTCCCACACCAATGTGGGAAGCAGGCAGGGCCCAGGAAGTGACTCCTCCCCCAGATGGAGAAGCTGAAGCTCAAGGAAATCGTGTTCCCCAAAGCACCTAGCTCTGAAATAGTGAAATTGGACCTTCTGTCCCAGAAACCTGGTAACTATTTCAATCCTCTTTCCTTTATACCTCATTGCTTCTAGCTTTTATCTCTTTTTTAGAAAAGCCTGGCTTCCAATGAAGCACTGGAAAGGGGAAAGAAGTCTCTCAAGGGGCATGGTGTGAGGCCAATATGCCCATCAGAAATTTATCCTGGAGCTCCCGCTGTGGTGCAATGGAATCAGCGGAGTCTTGGGAGTACTGGGACACAGGTTTGATGCCTGGCATTGTTGGTTAAGGATCCGGCGTTGGAACAGCTGCAACTTATATCACAGCTCAGGCTAGGATACCTGGCTGGGAACTCCATATGCCGTGGAAGGGGGGGTAGGGAGAAATATCTGTCCTGTTGATTCCCTATTACCAGTTTTTTTTATATTCCTTTGGTTTAGTCATACTCTTCTCCCACAAAGCCTTCTTTACCATTCAGATACTTCTGAGAAGCATCCGATTTTAACTTTGAAGAATAAAAGTATCAGTTTCAACTAGGGAGACCTCTAGCAGCAGGTGAGAGCTGAGGCTCTAAGGAGAAGGGAGCTTAGAAAGGAAGAACTGAGGGCCCCAGACAAATCCTGAAGCACAAGTTCCACCCTGGTTGAAGGAGTCAGAAATGAGACTGATTTTCTGAGGGCTAAAAGGTCTCCCTCTCTGTAGAGGTTTGAGAAAAACCCTTACCATGAGGAGACTGAAGGGGACCCAGCAAATGCTTCTTCCTATGCTAGCCCAGGCCTGGCATAGTTTGGGTCTATTCTGGACTGCAAACACTTCTAGAGCACTTCCTCTCTCTGTCCACTTTCTCCAATAGGAAGGAGGTTGGGAAATGTAATCAGTGTGCACTAGCCAGGGGTCCTTCCTCCCCATCCCAAGAATCTTCCCCTAATAAGCTATTTCCTTCTGCACCAGCTCTGCCTTTCCCAGGACAAGTTTCCAGGGGTTGAATCGGAGCTGCAGTTGCTGGCCTATGCCACAGCCACAGCAATGCCAGATCCGAGCCATGTCTGTGACTACACCACAGCTCATGGCAATGCTGGATCCTTAACCCACTGAGAGAGGCCAGGTATTGAACCTGCATCCTCATGGATACTAGTCAGATTCATTTCCGCTGAGCTACGCAGGGAACTCCTCAGTTATTGTCTTTTCTAGAGTATCCAGACCTAAAAAGAACAATAGAACGGCCTCTGCAGGGCAATGCCCACTCTCATCTCCTGCCTTCACAATTTCTGCTCTCAGTGGCCACCTATCCTGAGTCCCCCTGGGCTTTATCCCAATTCTGAGAGGTACTTAGAGGAGGCCCTGGGAAGCCTTGGTCCACCACCAACCCCAGTTCTGGGAGGTGGTCATATTCTCTAGAATGTTCTATGCTCAGCCTGTTCCCACGAAAACTCATGTCCCCAGCACCTGCTGCCAGGAAGCTGGAACTGATACCCTTACTGTAGGTTGCATCTAGCTAGGACCTCCTGTCCTTCTGGTCTCTTTACATCCCAGCAATTTGCCAGGCTCTGGCCTCCCAAACACCTGTGCTGGGAGGCCCATCATCTGCCTGGGAAGTGTCAGCCCTGGTGAGTGGTAGAAGTGGGATGGAAGTAAGAAGATAGGCTTGGGGGGAGGGGATGCCTCTTTGCCCCATGGCAGTAAGTGATGGCAGCATTTGAAGGGAGTGAAAATGACTTATAAGGTGCCCAGCTATTGAAGGGCCATCTCTGCAGAGAGGAACACTTTCCATCAATTTCTTCTACAGTCCTTTGTCCCTCTTCCCACTTCCTCCAAATGTAAACTCTCTTCATTTTTTCCAGTCTTGGTCGAGAAGTTATCTCCAATGTCCACACTCCTTAGACAACCAGGGAATGAAAATGGTTAACGAGTGGCCAGGAAGGGCATATTGGAAGAACAGACAGGATGTGTATCAGGTGCCCAGAGCGCAACTTTGCTCCCACCTACCCACCTGGTCCCTCATTGTGCAATTTCCACTTATTCTGTCGCAGCTCCAGTGAATAGATGGTGAGGTGAACGGGACACCGGTCTGGCAGGGGAGCCCTCCAGGTGAGCCTCCCTGCCCAGGACTGGTCAAACCAACTCCAGGAAGGAGGCCACCATTAACATACTAGGAGGAAAGTTCTGATTCTCAAGACTCGGATTCCTGCAGGACATCTCCCCCTGCTAGCCAAATATGCCCGCGCTCCCTACCCAATTTGATTCCTTGAAGGATACTCGAAAAATGACTACCAGAATTTGGGCTCTGAGAAGTCACGAGGCTCCGCAAGAACGAGAGGGTACCTGTGAGGCGGCCGAATCACCACTAGGCGGCGCATCGGATCCGAGTAACGAGGAGCAGTCAGCGAGGTCTTGCAGGGTCTATGGTGGTGAGGGCTGCGCGGGGAGAACCGGAGACACGCGCCAGGCTGACCCTAAGCCTCTCCGCAACAGCTCGTCGCTGGCATCTGAGCCAGGACGCTGAAGCCTCGGGGAGAGAAACTTCCGAGCCGCGCGCGTCCCACTCACTAGGCGCGGGAAACCTGAGGGTTAGCGCAGGAGCTACAGGGCTCACCTGGCAGCGCAGCGGGCTCGGAGTCTGGCGGATCCTCGTACACGGACACCCGGCTGCTGATGCTGCGATCCGGAAAGAACTTCCGTGGAGGAGCGAACTAGCCGGGCACAGAAACGGTGAGCGTGGGTCAGCCCTCGGGCTGGGAGCATGCGGACCCCGCCCGGTCCCAGCCCGCAGCCCCCACCTTCCTGTCCAGCTTCCCAGGCTTGCCAAAGGGCCGGCCTTGCGGATCCAGCATCCTGTTGGGGCAAATGCTATCGAAAACCCGGCGACCCGCCGCGGCGCCCCCGCACGCCTGCATCCTGCCTCCCCGCACTCTTCCGCCCCGGAGCTTCGCGCCGACTGCTTGGCTGCAGCGGCGTGGTCAGGGATGGCGACCACGCGCCTGCACGCTCTGAAGCCGGCCACAAGTAGAGGAGGCGCGTGGCCCGGGTGGGCCAAGGGACGAGGGTGGAGATGCGGAGGGAGGGCCGGGTGCCGGGGGAGGACCGCCGCGCGGGAGGGGCGGCTCGCGCCTGAGCGCCTGAGGTGGCGCCTTCGGGCCCCGGACAATCTGCGCTCAGGCGGAGGCGTTAAACTCCACCTGGCAACGCAGCTTCCCCCGGAGAGGCAAGCGCGGGGCCCGGGCCCGAGAGCGCCCTTTTGGCTAGCGTTGGCGCCGCCGCTCCCAGCCGCGCCCAGAGCAAAAGAGGAGGGACGGACCAGCCCTACCGGTCCCTAATGCTGGGTACAGCCTTCCCGCCTACCGACAGCGGGAAGGGAAAAGTCAAGGATTCTTATTTCATTTTCTTCCCACCCCAGCCACAAAGCACGAAACAACTTGGAGTGTCAGTTGCCAAAGCCATACTCCGGCATTTGCTCCACCACGTAGGATTTGGTGGAGGTTTAAAATTCTAGCAGGGGCTCTCCAGAACAGCCCCAGGTTACAGGAAACCCCTTCCCCCAAGGCTGGGGAGCACTCCTGGTCTTGACTTCCACTTGGTCTGATGCCTAGGGCAGTAGCACCTGAGCACAGCCTTTTAAAAGGGGGTCAGTTAAGAAAAAGTGACATCTACAAACTCTCCTTCAGTTTCTGAAAACGCCACAGTGGATAGCCCCAAACCCCCTAAAACCACGATTTCTGCCCCCCAAGCCTCAGCTACCCCTCGAAACATCTATACAACTTACCACTAAGAGTGACGGAGAGTACTCCAAATATATAGTTAGAATAGACTTAGAGACTCTGTGACCCATCTATAGATGGGGATACCCAGTTGAAGTGAAGTGAGCCAGCTACAGTTGGTGTGGTGTTGCTGATGGTGAGGAAGGAGCTCTGGCTTTAGGGCTGGAAACCAGGCTCCACTAAATCCCTGAACCCCAGTTCTTTTGAAAAAAATAAATAACACTGATTTCAATGGAGTTTCTGGGGAGATAAGATTATTTATGTAAAGTGACAACATTAATTCAGCCACACCAAGCATGGGTCACTTTACATAGCGTTATTTTAAGGAGTCTTTTCGGCTGCACCTCCGGCCTCTGGCAGCCTGTTGCTGGTTTTGTGGTCTACTTCCTCTGCTTCCTGAGTAGCCCAGCCACTAGCCAGTCTGTCTCCCACTCCTATTCAGTCTGTAAAAGGAGTACGGAAGCTCTCAGCTGAGTTTTTGAGGACATTTCTACACATGGTGAGATCTACAACATGCCCTTTTTTTCATCAATGAGGTTCAAATTGGAGTAGAAAAACACAGGCATTGTACATTAAAATGTACACTAGATTAGCTGTGGCAACAGGACCTGGAATAGTATGCTTATATACTCCTAGTCTGATGATTCAGGAACCAAATCACCCTTATCAGTCTTGGCTGAGTGAAGGAGTGAATGCAGTGAAGACAATTCCTCCCAAAGCACTCTTTTGCAGAGGTACCTCACCCCCCTAACAGCCAGGCTGAGGGCTCTAGACATTTTGGAAGTTGAAACAGATAATGACTTCCTCTTCCTCCTCTTCACCAACACAGCCAGCTTTTCCTCAGACAGCTTGGGGATCGTCACTTCTCTGTTCCTGAGTTGAGGAGGAGAAAATTTCTGCTGAGCCTAGCGTATCAACATATTAGGAGAAGGGTTCCCATCCTGGCTCAGCGGAAACGGACTAGTATTCATGAGGATGCAGGTTCGATCCCTGGCCTCTCTCAGCAGGTTAAGGATCTGGCAGCATTGTCCTGAGCATTGCTGTGAGCTGTGGTGTAGGTCGAAGATGCCTGTGGCTGAGGCACAGGCCAGCAGCTATAGCTCCGATTTGACCCCTAGACTGGGAACTTCCACATGCACACCTGTGGCCCTTTAAAAAAAAAAAAAAAAAAAAAGAGCATGAGGCACCTAGAGTAAGGTGAAGAGAACTGCAAGGAAGTTACTCTAAATTTGTTTCGAGTTTGTTTGCTTTTTATTTGTGCTATTTGTCATACATTTATTCTAAACACAGGAGGGGAGTTTCCTGGTGGCTCAATGGGTTAAGGACTCCAAATTGTTACTGCTATGGCTCAGGTCATTGCTGTGGTGAGGGTCTGATCCCTGGCCCAGGAACTTCTTTCTGCATGGCCCCAAAAATGCAGTAGAATATGACTGAGTTTGACTACTTTATTATTTTTCAACAATACAGAAAATTTGAAAAAGTACAGTGAACAACCATAACATTGTTAACATTTTCCTGTATTTATCTCTTTTTTCACCAAGTTTTTTCCTGTGTAACCCCTCCCCATCATTGTGCAGGCTGCCACCAGCCTTCTTGAAGACTTGCTATGTGCTGGATAGAATATGTATTAAGGATTTTGTAGAGACCATCTCATTAAATCCATACCTCAACACTAGAAGGTAAGTGCTAATGTTATTCCCATTTTTACAGGAAGGACTTAGGCATAGATATATGACTTGTTAAGGTCTCCCAGGAAATTGATTCCAGAGCCCATGTGTTTAATCACTACTTGATACCACCTCACAATCTCTTTTAAGCTTCGTAACAGCACTGGTATTACTTGGCTGTTGGACTCAGAGAGTTTAAAAAAAAAATGCTGGAAGTGAAAGATTCAGGGCCTACAGCAGATCCACAACAATGAGAATAAAGATGGGACAGCTGTGGAGTCACAGAACTCCAGCATGCCTCTGTCCCATGTCTTTTTTTTTCCCCCATCTGTAAAATGACTCCTGTAACATGACTGGAGGTGGGGACTTTACTGGCTCTCCAAATATGTTCTCTATTGTCCCTGTTGAATGGATGGCACTTTGTAGATCACCACACCTACCTCGGGTAGGTTTTTGAGCACTTCCAGAAATCTGTAAGAGGGGGAAATTAAGCATTGTGGCAAAGGGTGGGACTCTGGATTCAGATCACCTGCCTTCAAATCCTGGCTGCTCCACTGTTTAACTTCTCTGTGACTCAGTGCCCTTCTCTTAAAAATGGGCTAGTAGACTCTGCCTCATAAAATTGTTGAAGGATTGAAATAAGGAGTGCTGGACACAGTGCCTGGTGCAGATAACCACTCAACGACAGCCACGTTTACTACTGGTACTGTGGGCTCACACATAGGTGGCGTTAAGACAAGTGAGAACTGTTCAAACCATGTGATTGTAGGATAAATGGAGTCAATTTGCAATGGCCATAACTGCCTGCAAAACCTTCCGAATTTTCTGCATCTGGCAGTTGTGGGCATAGCTCTTGCTTGCCATAGCTAGAGGGCCACAGCTTCCTAGCCTGGCATCATCTGCATGTGCCCCCAGTCCCCTCTAGACAGCAAGGGCCTCACAACCCCACTGTGCCCTTTAAAATTCTAGGATGAGCAGTCCTCAGCCTCCTAACAAGAGGTTAATGGGTTACAGGCCAACAAGTGATCCTGACTTGGCTCATAACCGGAACCTTGGGCTACAGGAACCTCTCTGGACCTGGTGTTTTCAAAGAGAGATGCCCTGAGGGAGGAAGGACCCCTAGATAGCAAGTGACCGCCTCTATTTCTGGACTGTCTTGGCTTCACCTTCCCTCTCCTCGGACAAATGCTCACAATAGCAGCATTCACATGAACCATGACAGTCAGCCTGTTTTGAGGGGGAAAGATAGTTCTTTTCTTGCGTGCTTTCAGCAAAATAAATAGAGACACTATTTACAACCTCCAGGATGACTTGATGACAGGGTGGGAGCCCTGGCCCCTTCTCTGTGGGCCAGTACTGCACTCTTACAAAGCAATGGAGAGGTCTAGCTGCCAGGCCAGGGGATATAAAGGAGACCAAGGATCTACTTTATTTCAAACTCAGGGCCAGGCTGCACTTCTCACAGATCTGGCGGGGCAGCATGTGAGTCAGGGAGGTTCCGTTTATGGCCACCAGTAGCTGCAGCTTGCCCAGGCAGTCCTGCAATGCCTCCTCAGGGTGCCCACCCAGGCCCAAGTCCAGCGGGTGCGGAAGCTGCAGCATACGGTCGGCCAGCGCCAGGCAACAGATGGCCAGCAGTGAGGGAGTGTAGCTGGTGAAAGAGTAGTCAGCCAGGCTCAGCTCCGCCACCCCGCGTGCCAGGGCTTGCGCCTCCAGGGCTTCGGAGGCCTCAGCCTGCCCGGCCTCCACGCGTGCGTGCGTGAAATGCTCCAGGAAGAAGCTGATGGTCGGTGCGCCCAGGCTGAAGTGCAGTTTGTGCAGCACGATGCACTCAAGGTTGCAGAGCTGCTGCCGGGAGAAGGCACCACAGCACAGGGCCAGGAGCTGCTTCACGCGCGGCGGGTGCACCTCCACCTGTAACACAGGGGTGCTCAGCATCCAGGGGTCCGAGGCCCATCCAGTCTCACACCCAGGAGAAAACCAAGACTCCCCCCATCCCTTCAGGCGAAATATCCAGGGCTTCGCCTCTCCATACTTCCACTGTAATCATCTGGGGATGTACTTCCAGCACTGTCCAGCTGAAAACAGGTTTGAGAAATTTTGAAGTTTTTTTCCCCCGAGACGAGAATAGAAGGATTACAGAGGGCTGTTGAAACGGCCTATTTCTTTGGGGGCTGGGTGAAAAGATTGTTAGTTTGTGGCGGAATTGTGAAGTTAAGACGGCGGGGTATGAAAGTTTGCAAACATCTGCTAAAATGAGCTCAGGGAACCCAGCACTCAATCCTGTGCGCTGGAAAGCCAGGCTCCGCGTGCGCACCCCCCCTCCCCGCCTCCGCAAGAAGTTACCTGTTTGCAAGCAATGAGGAGGGACGTGACGCCGAGCAGCTGGAAGCAGTCTGCAGCCACAGGCGTGGTAATAAGGAAGCGGTCCAGAGTGTTCACCGTCAGACACAGAGACTCGAAGGAGAGGCCGAACTGGCGGTGTACGGGAATCAGCCAGCTGAGCAGCTTACAGCGGGATTCCGCCGTCACCTGCCGGAGGGAGGAGGGAGGCGGGCCAGCTGAGCCTAGGGCTGAGGGGGGCTGTGGATGCAACAAGTCAGGAAAACCTAGGGAGCGTCCCCAGAGGGAGGCAGGAAAAAGGAAAAAACGTAAAGGCTCTCGAAACTGGGAAACACGCGGGCAGAGCTGCTGCGCAAAGAGCACAGGCGGGGCGCATGAATTCATGCCTGGCGCTGTGCCGAGCACGGATACACGTTACCTTGTGTAATCCTCTCAGCAATTCAGTGGGGGCAGGGAACTCCCCACTTGGCAAATGAAGAAACAAACTCAGAATTGTTAAGAAATTTGCTGGGGTTGGTCGGAGTCCGGACTCGAACCTAGAAACAGAACTCCTCTGCATCCTACCATGTCCCTGCTAACCCCTTTGGAAACTTCGGGCAGGTTCCTTAAGTCGTCTAGGCCCCACTTTTCTCCTTCTGTAAAATGAGGCTGGTGGCCCGGCCCTCCGAAGCCCCTTCGCGCTCCGACTGGGGGCAAAGCTGGGCTGACGAGGGCCGGGGCGCCGCGGAAGGCAGACAGAGTAGAAAAGGTGAGAGCCGGGGAGAACTGGCTCTACCAGCGCCTCACTTGTGGCTGCGCGCCAGCGACTCCCGCGGGTGGAAGTGGTTCTCCCGTGCCTTGAGGAAAGTGTAGCAGGTCTGACCGTAGTCGCGGAAGGTCTGTAGATCTAGCTGCACCAGCTGCTGGGCAGGACCAGGTAAGGAGTTGCAGCGTGGCGCCGTGGACGGCGCGGGGCTGTCTGCGGCATCCGAGCCGGAGCTCGGGGACTCGAACAGATCGCAAACACCGGAGTCTCCCGGGAGCAGGCACGGGTTCAGCGCCTGTAGAGGCTGCTTCCTCCGGAGGCGTGGTCGCCTACTCTTCTTCACCGGGGCACGGAGGTTCTGGTCGTCACGCCTCCCAGCCCGGGTGGCGGGGCTCGCGGGGCTGGTGGGGCAGGGGGTCACCATGATGCAGCCAGTTGGCTGCTCTACGACTCCCGGGTGCTGCAGGGTGGACCAAAGCGCAAGGGAGTGCTGACGAGGCCAGACCCCACACGCCACCAGGCCCTAAGTACCAGACCTACGCGTTCCCTCAGCCACACCCCCAGCTTCTCATTGGCTGAGCCCAGAGCGGCTTGAGAGCCCTGCTTTCCCGGCTAAAGACCCGCTCCCGAGCGCACGGCTGGCTCCCACAGCCTCCCCGGTATGCAAGGGGGAGGAGGAGCTACAGCAGACCCGCCAAACCCACTTGAGACGCCAGCTCTCCCCGCGTCCCTTGTTACCTGGGCAACCCAGCCAGGATAGTTGGGGGAGCTGAGCTGTCGGCTAGAGGTGGGGCGGCGGAGAGGCCAGGTGAGCGCGGGATCCGGCTGAAGGGCTCCACCGCGCCCGCGGAAAAAGATTCCCCCGGGGAGCGTCTCTCAGTCCTTGGCCAGAGGGTCTCGACACCTGCAAGCACTTTCTATGCTGGCTTTAATCCAGGTCGGTAATATTGTAAAGGTCGCTTCCGAGCTCCAAACAAAGGCTCCAGCTAGACTTCTGTCAGTTCAGTTTGCTTCAGTGACCCACCCATGCAAGTAATACTTTTAATTCAATTGTATTTGTGATTTTTAATTTTAGGCAGACCCTGAGTAGCCAACATCCCTCCTTCCGCTAAGCTGGGGAGCAGAGTCTCCTCCAGTTCCTCTGCGTTGTTATCTAGAGGCCAGTCCAGCCAGCCAGCAGGCATTCGTGCTCCAAACAGAAGACTCCCCAAGGAACTCCGACAGCCGATCTGCACTCCAGTAAGACTTTCTCCGCACTTTCCCCCCAGACCAAGTAAGTTGCAGTGGTTTAAAAACATTGGAAGCTTGCCTTTCTAGCTTTATCGAATTGCTCACAGCCTGTTACGTTTTAAGTCATTAGCTTCGGACCCTCTGCCTTGGGCAGCCCAGTCTTTCTGGATTATTTCCTGCTTTCTTCAAAGCTCTGAAGAAGCTTCTGAAGGAGGTTGAGCTGAAGTAGGGGAGGCGAAGAGCGTCCAGGCAAGAGAGACTGGACTAGGCATGGCAGTTTGCTGGGCACTGCTGGTTTGGTCTCAGCTTCCTGTTCCCATAGAAACTGTAGACCTTCTCCGGCCGGCCGAGCGAATATTCCTAAGAGGCTCCTTTAGGAGAAAGGACACGAGTATCATCTAATCAGCCTTTTAGGTATTTCCCAGAGGCAAAAAGCTCTAATACCCTGGGGCTGATGAATTTTGCAGAGGTGCTCCAAGAGGTGAGATTACTAGGTTCTATACCGAGAGCAGGTTCAGCGGTTCTCATTCCAGAAGAGACATATATATAATCAAAGTGTAAATCATGTCCCCAGAAATTTAGCTGGCTGTGGGGTGTTGTCTTCTAGAGATTCAGGTAGAATAAACAGGATAGATTTTGGGTTCTGGTCAGTGTTACTCCTATTTCTCTATAACTCTGAGCAGGGTCTTTAGTCTCCAGACCTAAATAGTATCAGCTGTAACATGTGAGATTAGCTAAGAATTACCTGTATTTCAAAATACTGATACCGGTCCTCCCTGTCTCCTCTCAGGCTGTTGTTAGGGAACTTTTATAGGAGGAGCAATTAAATCTGTGAAGAGGGGTCAGGTATCACACTTCTTTGAGAGAGTGTCTAGGTGAGGAGGAAGAACCCAAGAATTCTGATTCTTTAAACTGACCCAGATGGCCATTACAGTGGGAAAAGCACAAAGTCAAGTCCTAGGGTCAAAATGGTCACTCCCATTTATTGGTCATCTTGAGCAGGCCACTTACCTTCTCTAAGCCTCTGTTTACAACATCTGTTATATGTGGTTATTAATACTTGTCTTAAGTGAAATAAGTGTGAAAACTCAAAAGTATTTTTTTTGGATATGAAATAGTGGGGTCACCTTAAAACTGTCATTGGGAAATCAGTGTTATCACACTGATCATATTCTGAAAAGCAGTACCATCATTTTATCCATCTGTTGAAAATGCTTTGTTCTCTCAGAGTTTGCCTGTTGTTAGAGTTAACTTCTCATAAACGGCACCTGAACTTTGGTGGGATAGCTCTATTCCTCAGTATTTGTGGAATGCTTGCCATGCCGATTCAGTGAGCAGGAGTTCCCTGGTGGCTTGGTAATTAAGGCCTTGGCCTTGTCACTGCTGTGGTTTGGGTCTGATCCCTGGCCTGGATCCACATGCTGCAGGTGTGCCAAAAAAACAAACAAACAAAAAAACCAACAGTGAGCAAGGCTGCTTGGGCACAGGTCTGTGCTAACACTCTAGTGGGGAAAACAGAACCATTTGTTGTGCTTTTTAAACTGTGATAAAGGTTATGGTAGGATCTCCTGGGTATAGGGTTGACAGATGAAATAAAACAGTTAAATTCAAATGTCATATAAACAGCTGTTTAGTGTGTTCCAAATAGCACATGGGACAGATCATTCATTGCTTATCCAAAATCCATATACTGCACAGGGCTTACTTATACTGAAAGAGTATTTGTTGTTTATCGGACATTCAAATTTAACTGGGCCTCCTAACATCTGGCACCTCTACCTGGATGCTGTGGGAGCCCATGATAGAAACGACTGGCCTGGGCTGGAAAGACTTCCCAAAGCAAGTGTGGTTAAGCTAAGATAGAAGACGGGGATGGAAAGAAGATAAGAGGGTGATTTACGCACAAGTATTTGAAATAGAGAAACAGGATATGGGAAGATTTGGAAGCATGATTCCTGGACATTCTAGGCCTATCTGATACAGAATGGTTAGAACATAGAGTTGGGGGGAAGGGAAGAGAAGAAGTAAGGGAGATTAGAGATAATAGCAAAAACTTACATAGAATTTTTTGCCAGGCATTCTGTTATGCTCTTCATTTATATTATACTCAGTTTCTATGAGGTAGATGCTATTATTGTCCCTATTTTACAGATGAGAAAAACTGAAGGATAGAGAGGAAAAGAAATTTAACAAGGTAATGCAGATCGTAAATGGTGGAACTAGGATTCAAACAGACAGCTTAGCTCCTTGCTCCATAATCAGCATGCTATACTCCTTCAACAGTAAGATCGTGTAGTTCCTAGGCTACATTAAATGTTTGGACTTTACCTGGAGCTATTGAAATTGCTTGACCAAGGGAGTGACATGATCTGTCTTTTGTTTTTAAAAAAATTGCTATGACTGATATGTGGAAAATGAATTGGAATGAGACTGGAGGCCTACAGTATTTGTGGTTCAAGCCTGGGCTTTTTATTTTCCCTATGAAGGGCCTTTAAAATTAATTTTTGTTTTTTAATCTTTCTGGGACCTGGGCCCAATGCACCTGAAAGTCACTAGTTAAACCTAAAATACTTTAAAAATGTAAAGCCTAATTACATAAACCTAGGCTGCTTTGATAAAAGCCGCTTAGCCACAATTTGACCCTACTTATTTTCAGGTGTTGTTTATGAAATCTGCCGGAGAGTGTTAATATAATGGAACCAAGCTTGTTTTCTTGGGTTGTTCCCCCCCCCCCCCCCGCCCCCAGTTTGGCACTTCAGCTTCAGCCAAAGTCCCCACCCTCCTGCTACCTCAGCTCTAGGATTGAGACTGAAGTAGGAAGAAGGCATTTCCTAACAGTACTATGTTTCAACAAAGAAAGTGGGTTACTGTCTAGACATGGACAACTTTCTTAGTGCCTCACATGATCATTAAACTTAGTTTTGAAGTCACGAAAAATATTTGCTTACGACTCCATATTCTCTTATTGTATTTAAGCTGCCAAATTGAGATATAGTTAGGGTACTCGAAGTCAGACAAGTTTTGCTGGTATTTGGTAAACAAAGGGCAGGAATTTTCAGCACATTTTATTTTATTTTATTTTTTGACTGCACCTGTGGCATGTGGAAGTTCCTGGGCCAGGGATCAAACCTAGGCCACAGCAGCAGTCCCAGCTACTGCAATGACAATACTGGATCCTTAACCCTCTGCCCCACATGGGAACCCCTCCAGCACATTTTTAAAAACCTGACATTTGACTTAAGTGTCTAAATGTCCACCAGTATCCACACCTGGGGAAAAGGCCATCTCTATTACTTGCCTTCATGGGGCTTTACCAATTATTAATTCATTAGGGTTCGATGCATATGCTCAAGTGCGTGCCTCTCCCTTAGTGCATACATGTGCTTGTTCTCCCAATTCACATCCACCTGTGGCAATCTGCCCAGCACAGGTGGTACCATGTAATGGTTAAGAGCTTCAGCTCTGGAGTCAAGCTCCTTGGGTTTGAAGCTTTGCAGAACACAAACTCTGTAAACTTGGGGCAAGTTACCCAGCCTTTTTATTCCTCAGTTTTCCCCAGCTATTAAACAAAAATGAGATAGAGTATTCTATAAAATTGTTGTGAGGATTAGATAAGACATAAAATGTGCTCATGTAGTGCTCAATATGAGTTACCTACTGCTGTAAGTGTTTTTTCCTAAGTTTGTTTTGCCGCCTAGGATGGGCTGGAGAAACAATACTTATCACTTAGTTTGTTGATGCATATATATGTTACATATGTAATATCTCCTATATCTAATTTATATGTTTATAATGATGTATGTTTATAGCTATAAGGAGTAAGGAGGCTACTATTTGTATTATAGTTCCACTGGACTTCATTTCAGATCTGAGGCTGGTCTTTCAAGTGCTGAAGTAGAGATATAGCTCTCCAAATAAGCATTACCTGGGGTAACATCTAAGAAGTTTTATTTCTGTAAAACATATGTCTCTTTTCCATATTTAGATGCTAAATGCCAGCTACAAGAAGGAAGATGTAATATTGGGATGGGAGGGGAAGTTCCTTTGTGGCACAGTGAGTTAAGGATCTGGCATTGCCACAGCTATGGTGCAGGCCACAACTGCAGCAATAGGATAGATTGATGGCCGGGCAACTTCCACATGTTGGGGGGTCAGAAAAAAAAATTGGGGTTGGGAGGTCTCCTGTTCTTCCAGGGCCTGGATCAGAAGTGGACATGGGGAAGAGCTAGAAGAGTAGTTAAGCACAGAGGCATAATTATGCTTAAGGTCAGCCCAGGCCCCAGATCTCCTGAAATATAGGAGTATAAGTGACTTGCTTCAGTGGGCCCTGAAGCGTTTCCTCACTCTGTGATTATAGCCTGATACTCTGCTGTTTTCCTTTTAGATGGTGGGGTTGCCCAAGTAGACTCAGAGGTATTAGGAGGAAACAATCCTCCTAGTACAGTGTGTTTTAGGGTTTTGACTTTTACTTTTGATACAGTCAAGACACTGTTTTATCATCAGACGCATTTAGAGAATTTATTATATAGCCTTCTTGCACTATTACCAGTGTATAGAGAGCAGACTCTTACCTGAAGCATGAGGTCATTCCTGGTGTTATTTGCTTGGAGAAAAGATGTGCCTTCCCAGAAAGAAACCATAATATGGGAAAATCTTTCTGCAAGAAGGAATGTCTCTCTCTTGTGCTCGTTCCCCCCAGGTATTGAGGTGGCCAAATAGATTTGCTCCTGATAGTGGATGTTAAAGTGATATGCCTCTGATTTTGTGATTTTTCTCAGAATGGGGACTTATGACACAAAACCAAGAGCCTATAAAAGAAATTGGTAAATTTGATTATGTAAATGTTAAAAGAAAATACAGTTCCCACTGTAGCTCAGCGGTAATGAACCCAACTAGTATACCTGAGGATACTGGTTCCACCCCTGGCCTCTCTCAGTGTGTTAAGGATCCACTGTTGCCTTGAGCCATGGTGTAGGTCACAGATGAGGTTCAGTTCCCGCACTGCTGTGGCTGTGGCGTAGGCCGGCAGCTACTGCTCTGATTCAACCCCTAGCCTGGGAACTTCCATATACCACAAGTGTGGCCCTAAAAAGCAAAAACAAACAAAAGTTTTAAAAAATGTATTTATAAGGAGAAATGTATTTCCAATTGAAACTGGAAAAATACTTGTAAATTAGGCCACAGACTCATGCCTATTTTTTTCCATATTTAACTATGTTTGTTTTTCCTTTTCTTTTTCTTAAGCTTAATTTTATGAAATATAAAGAGCTTCTATAAAATCAGTAGGAAAAAGAATGACAATCTAATATAAAAATGAGTAGTCTAGGAAAATGTCTTCTGGGTGAAAAGATGCTCAAATTCACTCGTAAGAAGAAAAAATGCAAATTAAAAGATACTATTTTGCACTTAATCTGATTGCTAAAAGTCCAAATGTTTGATAAGAGGAGGTAGGGAAATAGGCCCTCAATATATTGTTGGTGAGAGTGTACATTGGTACAGCTGTTTTAGAAGGCAATTTGGCAAGATCTGCAAACATTTAAAGAACATATATTCTTCAGCTCATCGATTTTACTCTGGAATAATTTTTCCATATCAATGTAAAATGACTTCGTAAAAAGATACTTATTGCAGTATCCTTGTTAAAAGCAAAATATTTATTGTCCTTGAAAAGGGGCATCTAAAAAAACAGAATATTGTGTAGTCATTAAAAAGAATGAAGAAGGTGGAGTTCCCGTTGTGGCACAGTGGAAACAAATCTGACTAGGAACCGTGAGATTGCGGGTTCGATCCCTGGCCTTGCTCAGTGGGTTAAGGGTCTAGCATCTCCATGAGTTGTGGTGTAGGTTGCAGATGCAGCTCAGATCTTGGTGCTGCTGTGTCTGTGGCGTAGGCTGGCAGCTGTAGCTCCAATTCGACTCCTAGCCTTGGAACCTCCATATGCACTGGTGTGGCCCTAAAAGGCAAAAAAAAACCCCAAAACCCAAAAATGAGGAAGATGTTTATGGACTGGGGGATTTTCAAAATAGAGTGTTAAATAAAACCAGAAGAGTGATAGGGATTCTTTACTGTATACCTTCATCTACCTTTTGCGTATGTGTTATCTGCTTTTAAAATGGCATTTTTCGAATTCCCTGGTGGCACAGCAGGTTAAAAATTGGGCTTGTCATTGCTGTGTCATGAGTGTGATCCCTGCCCCTACCCCAAACTGTGAGTGCAGCCACAAAAAATAAAATGAAAAAAGGCATTTTTCATATGCAAATAGGGCTCTTAGGAGAGGCCTGAAAAGTGGTGATAGTTCTCATATGTGGATATTAGAAAAGAATGGATAGAATAAAACAGGGCCTGAGTAGTCTGGGAGCAAAGTTGTATTGCTTCATATGTGAAACCTTTGTTTTGGAACCTGGATTATATCAGCAAACAGAACCGACAAACGTTCCTGCCTTCATGGATTTCAGATGAGGCAGTGGTGCAGGGAGAGACAAACAGTATAGGGACTGGGGCATTGAAAGTGAGGATTAAATAAGCTGGTCAGGTGAAGCTCACTGGGAAGTTTTGAGCAGAGACCTCCATGAGGTGGGAACCATGTGGGCCTATGGGAGAAGGGCATCCTAACCAGAGAAAATAGCCAGTGCAAAGGCCCTGAGACATGAGGAGGAATGGGGAGGAGCCCAGTGTAGCTGGAGCAGGAGTAAAGGACTTAGCAGATGAGGTAAAAAAGGTAATGGAGGAGTTCCTCTTGTGGCGAAGCAGAAAGGAATCCGACTGGTATCCATGAGGATGTGGGTTCCATCCCTGGCCTTGCTCATTGGGTTAAGAATGCAGCGTTGCCATGAGCTGTGGTGTAGGTTGCAGATATGGCTTGGATCCCGTGTTGCTGTGGCTATGGCATAGGCCAGCAGCAACAGCTCGGATTAGACCCCTAGCCTGGGAACCTCCATATGCCACAGGTGTGGGCCTAAAGAGTAAAAAATAAAAATAAAAAAAAGGTAAGGAAGCCTCATTCTGTAGGACCCTGCTGTTGTCTGCCTTCTCTGAGTTCTTATGCTTTGTTAGGTTGCACTTTTATTTGTTGCAACATTTAATCATCACCTGAACTATCTGAGCTACTTATAGTTACGGTCCCCATTTTACAGATAAGATCATCTTTAAGGAGGTTAGTGTACTTGCTTGAAGATCCTTGCTAGTAAGTAAAATAAACCCTTAATCCAAGTCTGTGGTTCTAGTCTGGACCTTCATCCTGATGCTGTTCTGTATTTATTAAATGCTAACAGAAAACTAAGGGCAGGCTTTGAGTGCACCCTTGAGTCACCACATTGAAGGGGGATAAAGCAGAGGGGTAGAGACCCCAGAAGAAGGAGGAGCCCACATGGTCAGAACCAGATGCACTTTCATGAGAAACCTTGGATGTTCTGTGATGTGGTTTAGCAGAACAGACAGAATTGTCTTGGCCTTAATGTTCCAGGAGGTTCAAGCTGATCTAGAATTGAGAGTGTGGGAAAGGAAACAAGGCTTCGAGGCCAAAGGAAGTGTGAAGCCATTTGGAGTATGATTGTGCCTGATTTCTATGACTCAGCCACCTCTTAGGAGGTGATCATATAGGAAGTGACAGTTCACTTAGCTTCCCAGAAAAAGCAGGGGAGCTGAATAGGTGAATTTAAATTGTCTGGCATGTACAAGCTCTGATGTCTGGTAGCCTTGCTGGGAGTAGGAGGTCTCAGAAAACAAGCCCGCCTGAGGAATGAGGGAAGTTTGTGCCTTTGTTCTTTAGCTGAGACAAGCTGCCTATTAAAAAGTGCAGCTTTCTTTCCACCTTCCATTCCTGGTGCAAACAATGTTTCACATGAAGCAGTGGATCAAAGACAAATCACTAAAAGGAAGCTTTTTAAAAGTTGTCTTGTTATAGATTATAACTCTACTTGAAAACTGTCTGTCTCTGCCCCTCCATGGCCATTTTTTAGTAGTAACTACTTAAGGGTTGGTCATTGCTTTAGATTTGCAGCAGTGGTAAAACACACAAGGTCATATAGGGTGAGAAGAAGAGAAAGTACAACAATAACATGTAAAGGATATCACGGTAAGCTCTGTGCAGAGATTTAAAGTGTGCTGGCCTAGGGAGTTTCTGCTGTGTGCAGTGGGTCAAGAATCCACAGCGGCTCTGGTTGCTGCAGAGGCATGTGTTCCCAGGCCTGGCGCAGTGGAGTAGGTCACAGCTGTGGTTCGGATTCAGTCCCTAGCCTGAGAGCTTCACCTGCCACAGGTGTGGCCATAATTTTTTTTTTAAGTATGCTGACCTAATCTCTTATATATAGGATGGATAAATAAAAAGGTTCCACTGTATAGCACAGGGAACATATTCAGTATACTGTGATAAATCAAAATGGAAAAGAATATGAAAAAAATATATGTATAACTGAGTCACTCACTTTGGTGTACAGCAGTAATTAACATTGTATATCAACTATACTTCAGTAACTTTTTAAGAAGTGTGCAAGACCTAGATTGTGTTATTTTATTTATTTTGTTTTTTTGCTTTTTAGAGCTGCACCCAGCAAAGTTCCCAGGCTAGGGCTCCAATTGGAGCTAAGCTGCTGGCCTACACCACAGCTACAGCAACGCAGGGTCTGAGGCGTGTCTGTGTCCTACACCACAGCTCATGGCAATGCTGGATCCTTAACCCACTGAGCAAAGCCAGGAATTGAACCTATGTCCCCATGGATGGTAGTCAGATTCGGTAACTGCTGAGCCACAGCTGGAACTCCTGTGCTGCTTTAAATCGGATGCTCAGGAATGCCTTCATGAAGACAGTTCTCACCTCATTGCTAAAGTCAGAATGTCAGTCTCTTTCTTCTAATGTTGTGCAAATCCATTCCCTAAGTGAGATTTCTCATAATATTGCTTAAATTGGTATGTTATTATTTGGGAGCAATTTATTTTATGGGGGGTTTCCTCCAGATGTTAAATAATGATGTATAAATTCTCCTGAAGTAGCCAGGTTGAACTGCAAAGGAATGAGAGTGTGAAGTAGGTTCATTGCATACAATGGATTCTTCCCAAGCAGGTGCAAGATAAAGCCAGTACATCTCTGTGTTTGTTGTTGCTGTTATTATTTTAAATGACGAAGGTCTAGCTTTACAGAACCTTTCTGCCCAGAGGGACGTCCTATGTGAACATAACATCAGGCTTCCCTGTTAGGCCAGATCTGTCATATCTTTTCCTTCTCTACCACATGGAAAACAGAGGGCAGCAGTTAGTATCTTCAGTCCATGGTAAAACAACCCCCATGTCCCAAAAGTAAAGGAAAACTGATCCTATTGAAAAGCAGCAAAGGGGAGGGCTGAAGAGTGCGATATGTAACGCGCCTGCTTGTATGTCAAATCGCAGGTGCAGATCAAAACAGGGCAGCTGGTGAGGGCCGCTTAGTCATATGTTTCTTAGAATTTATGAGAAAAGGCATCGAGGCCTGCCGATAACAAAGGCACTCAGCGTGGAGCAGGTTGCTGGCTGTGGGGAGGCACCAGCCAGTCTCTGAGTGTGTTCAACTATGTGGATTTGAAATGAATGGCTGGAGTGGCTGTTCTCCCTATGTGTCGAGTCTGGGTGTTAAAGTCATATCCTTCAGGAACAATGTTTCCTAGTATTTTGGAGAGATTGACAAATTTTTAGTTTCCTTCAGTATTATAAGCCACATTTCCGTATGTGAATTATGTCCGCAGTTTCTGTGTGGGCTTGGAAAAATAGGAGGTGAACCATTCGTGGAGCGTGTTTTGTTCCAGAAGTTGTGCTTTCCTGTATTCTATATTGTAATAACAGTTTGTAACTCAAAGACCAATTGGAGATTGTGATTTTGGTGATAGGTGCGATGCAGGTTTAACATAGAACTATGAAAACTGTTTTTACCAAAGTAACATGTTTAGAGATTGGGCCTGACTCATTTTGGAGCTGTGTAATCACTCTGAAACAGCTAGGCTTTCCAGGAAGAGTAGTGACAGTAGCATGTACCAGTTCCTCCAGCAGTGTGGCAATATGGCAATCAGACACTCAGGAGTACTTTTCAGTTCACCTATCATTTTCATTCAGTGTTTGCCCTGAGCCTGGCCTCACAGTTTTTCATTAATAGCATTTATTGTATATTCCCAATTAGAAATGTAGTTCTGTTATTGTAATAAAATTTGAAGAATCTCATAATGAATAGAGAATTTTACCGTTTCAGGTTTTTTTTTTTTATCTTTTTGCCATTTCTTGGGCCGCTCCCGTGGCATATGGAGGTTCCCAGGCTAGGGGTCGAATCGGAGCTGTAGCTGCCAGCCTATACCAGAGACACAGCATACCGTTTCAGTTTTATAACAGAAAATAACTGACATGTCAGTATGTATATCTTTCAGTTACCTGTGTGTATACATCTAAACACACACATACAAGACATATATATGTTTTTGCATATCCTTTTTTAATGATTTCTTGTTTTTTCCATTATAGTTGATTTACAGTGTTTTGTCAATTTCTACTGTATAGCAAAGTCACCCAGTCACACACACACACACACACACATATATATACTCTTTTTCTCACATTATCCTCCATCATGTTCCATCACAAGTGACTAGACATAGTTCCCTGTGCTATACAGCAGGATCTCATTGCTCATCCACTCCAAATGCAATAGTTTGCATCTATCAATCCCACACTCCTGGTCCATCCCACTTCCTTCCCCTCCCCTTTGGCAACCAAGTCTGTTCTCCAAGTACATGAATTTTTTTTCCGTGGAAAGGTTAATTTGTGTTGTATATTAGATTCCAGATATAAATGATATCATATGGTATTTTGTCTTCCTCTTTCTGACTGGCTTCACTTAGTACGAAAGTCTCTAGTTCTGCTGCAAATGGCATTATTTTGTTCTTTTTTTATGGCTGAGTAGTATTCCATTGTGTATATGTACCATATCTTAATCCATTCATCTGTCAGTGGACATTTAGGTTGTTTCCGTGTCTTGGCTATTGTGAATAGTGCTGCAATGAACATAGGGGTGTATGTATCTTTTTCAGGGGAAGTTTTGTCTGGGATACATGCCCAAGAGTGGGATTGCTGGGTCATATGGTAGTTCTATATTTAGTTTTCTGAGATACCTCCATACTGTTTTCCATAGTGGTTTGTACCAATTTACATTCCCACCAACAGTGTAGGAGGGTTCCTTTTTCTCCACATCCTCTCCAGCATTTGTTATTTGTGGACTTATTAATGATGGCCATTCTGACAGGTGTGAGGTGGTACCTCATAGTAGTTTTGATTTGCATTTTTCTAATAATCAGTGATATTGAGCATTTTTTCATGTGCTTGTTGGCCTGTATATCCTTTTTATTAACAAAGTTAGGCTCTTCATATATATGGTTTGGTATCCTAGTATGTTTGTTGTCCTAACAACTAAATCTAATCTTAATGGCTTCACAGAACGAGAGTTAGCTTCTTTCTTTTAGCGCATTTCTTGCAGGTCAGGCAGCTCTCCCCATCAGCTTTCCCCCAACAGTGAGTTAGAGATGGATCAGTCAATCAGAGCTGCTTCTGATTTTGCGAATCACCATCTTTGGATCTCTGTGCTTCCAAACCTATTAGGAGAATGAACTTGGAAACTTGCAGTGGTTCTTTACTGCCTAAGACTAGAATGTGTTGCATCATTTTTGCTCATATTTCCATTGATGAGAAATTCCATCACGTGATCCTAACCTAACCCAGGGGAGGCTGGGCTGTATAGTATCCTTGTAAGCTTGAAAAGAGGAAGGAGTGTGGCCAATACATCACATTGTCTCCATCCCATCTGCTTTATCTCACTTAACATTGTCATGGCATTTCCCCCAAATCATTAAATGTTCATCAAGATCATGGTTTTTAATAGCCTCAGAGTTTCCCATCGAATGGACATACTCTTCTTTAGTTAAGCATTCCAGGAAGTCTTATGTACAATGACATACATCCCTCATTTCCGAGTGATTTCCTAAAATTAACTTAAATCTTAGGTTTTTGGACGTTTAGTTTGTTGGCATCTATTTAGATATGTTAAGATTCAGATATTGAGAATGAAAAGGAAAATTTTCTCTCTAGCACAAACTTTTATAGTCCAAAACCATAAGCAGGAGGGCAGAGGTACTACCTATGTCCCCACCTGCCCCACTTTTTCTATAAATAGAATGTTTCCCTGAACTCTCCCATTTTCCGTACTATTGTTTCTCTTCATTCATACTCTTGTATTTTCTTCTTTCCTAGGTGGATCTCCTCCCCCTGAAAAAAACCCCCCAGGATTCTTAGGTTTACACTGCTCAGTTTTTCCCATTTTGGGCTATATTTCAGCTCTTTCCCTACCCCCTTCTCAACCCTCCCCACTACAGAGGCGCTGGGCTTGCCTGCTACTATTCCCACTCCCCTCAAACCTTTGCCCATTGGGACTCTGGATGGATAGAGATAATGTTAACCAGCTGAGAAAGAGAAAAGGCTTGTGTAACCAAGCGGAATAGGCCTTGCTTATTTTTTTTTTTATTTTTTATTTTTGTCTTTTTGTCTCTTGTCTTTTGTTGTTGTTGTTGTTGCTATTTCTTGGGCCGCTCCCGCGGCATATGGAGGTTCCCAGGCTAGGGGTCCCAATCAGAGCTGTAGCCCCCGGCCTACACCAGAGCCACAGCAACGCGGGATCTGAGCCGCATCTGCAACCTACCCCACAGCTCACGGCAACGCCGGATCGCCAACCCACTGAGCAAGGGCAGGGACCGAACCCGCAACCTCATGGTTCCTAGTCAGATTCGCTAACCACTGTGCCACGACGGGAACTCCGGCCTTGCTTATTAATAGCTTTCAACAGACTGTGGTTGGAGGCAAATTAATAATTCCATTTTACCATTAAATGTGAAATGTGTGTGTGTCTCCACCAGTCTCTAAATTCTGTCTTTTACATAGAAATTAAGTAGGGAGGAATCCGACTAATATCTGTGAAGTTGCAGGTTTAATCCCTGGCTTTCTTCAGTGGGTTAAGGATCTAGTGTTGCCATGAGTGTAGTGTAGGTTGCAGAGGAGTCTTGGATATGCTGTGGCTGTGGCATAGGCCAGCAGTTGCAGCTCTGATTTGATCCCTAGCCTGGGAACTTCTATATCTGCAGGTGCAGCCCTAATGAGCAAAACTAAAAATAAAATAAAAAGACTCTACTGGCATTTACCTTTAAAAAAAAAAAAGAAACTAAGTAGCCAATAAAAATAGCTACCCTGTGACCTTTTGGAAAGGTAGAGGTCATTTGTTTTCAAATATTTGCTTTTTTTTTTTTTTTTCCTTTTTTTTAGAGCTGCACCCTCAGCATATGGAGGTTCCCAGGCTAGGGGTCTAATCAGAGCTACACCTGCTGGTCTACACAACAGCAACAGCAATGTCAGATCCGAGCTGCATCTGCAAACTACACCACAGCTCAAGGCAATGCTGGATCCTTAACCCACTGAGCTAGGCCAGGACCCGTAACCTCATGGTTCCTAGTGTGATTCGCTTCTGCTGCTCCACGACAAGAACTCCCTGTTTTAGAATATTTTATCTCAAAATGCCTGCAAGCCAAAATTATTATAGCTTTTGGATTTATCAAAATGGCTGGCCTAGTAAAAGGTGTCAACTGAAAAAAAACCACGACCTCAAAGTTAAGAATTATGTTTTATTTGAGGCTGTTATTGAGGACTGTAGCCACAGCCTCTCAGACAGCTCTGAGGAACTGTTCCAAAGAGGTAAGGGAGGAGCCAGGCTATATAGCAGTTTTTGCTTACAAAAAAAAAAAAAGCATATAGCCCAACATCAAAAGATTATTGTTAATCACAAAAAAACCCAGACATCTGAAGTTAATGATTTTAGTGCCTTTCTATATATGGGAAGATGCAAGAGTCAAGGCTCTTTGAAAGTATTCCTTTGATATGCATCTTAACTTATCTAGGGCCAGTACTCTGTTTTTCTCCCTCCTGAATTTCCCTCAGGGGCACTGAGGGAAGTAAGAGGCGGGGTAGAGGGGGGGGTTGAAGCAGCCAATGGCTTGATGGGGCAACATTCTTTGTTTATTGAAATGACAGACAACCCCTGCCCCCCCCACCCCCACCCCCCAGAAAAGGAAAACCCAGTGAATTGACTCTGGCCTTTACTTCAGAGAGGCCAAGTACTGCCATTGGACCACAACTGCTTCATTTTCCTGACCCTTTCTCTTTCCTTTTCTAGATGCTAGGGTAGAATCTTTTACAAACATATTGAGTAAAAACTGAGGGAAAAGTACATCCAAAGAACTGATATTTTGAAATCTGGGAACAGATGCATTTATGGAGCACTGATTCCTTATGATACAAATTCTAGTCTGAAGCTCTGCTACTAACTAATTGTATGACTTTGTCCTGATCTAGTTGTTTGGACTGCTGGCCAGAGAGAATTTTAGCTTGGTGCTGTTGTTTACTCTGGTGGAATTCCTGTTTGCTCCCAGATTATATACCCTAGTCAGTGTTTTCCAGGTATGTGAGGTCTCTATGCTAGATTGAATTTTACTTGTTAGACAGCTTCCCTACCCAGGACCATGGTTATATAGCAATTCCCTTTCTATATGGCCTCAGAAATTCATAAACTGAGCATGAGGCTCCCCAAACCTAACTTTAAAATCACTTTCTTTATCCCTTCTCGTAATTCTTTAAATCTCTCACCCCAGAATCTCTGCCCTTATCCTGGACCTGTTTTTCTTGGGCTTGTTTGGTTTGTCTAAACTAAAGCATACTTATCAGCTAGCTGTTTTTTTTTTTTTTTTTGTCTTTTTGCCTTTTCTAGGGCCGCTCCTGCGGCATATGGAGGTTCCCAGGCTAGGGGTCGAATCAGAGCTGTAGCCACTGACCTACACCAGAGCCACAGCAACACAAATCCGAGCCACGTCTGCGACCTACACAACAGCTCATGGCAACGCCGGATCCTTAACCCACTGAGTAAGGCCAGGGATCGAACCTGCAACCTCATGGTTCCTAGTCAGATTCGTTAACCACTGTGCCACGAAAGGAACTCCTATCACCTAGTTCTTAAAGCTGGTACTTTGGTGAAATTTTCTTCTTTACCCATGACTCTAACGTAACACATGGACTGGTCTCCCTGGTGCCTGAGTGGCATTTTGACTGGGCTGTATTCACTGGAGTCTGCCTTTTGTATGGGTCAGCAGAAAATACTTTCTTTGTTTCAAATTGTGCCCTCCCTATTGGACCTCTCATCAGGGTCTGGTTTCTTGTCCAAGAAATACCTCCAGTTTTCTCACCTCAGAGCCCAGTGAATCATTATATCTTATGGCATGTCTGTCTTTTTCATTTGCATTATTCATTCTGATTCCTGAGAGGGGTGACTTCTGTCCAGCATTTCATCACATAGTTTTACTTTAGTAAAATACTTTAGACAGTAAGAGAAGATTAATTCACAGATGAATTACTTATTGGTGTTTGTAAACAAGGATTTAAAATAATTATTATAAATACGTTAAAGAAAATGTAGGGCATGGATAAAATGGACAAAAGAGAAGAATTTCATCAGAGAATTGAAATCTATAAAATAAATGAGCATATTATAATTGAAAAATATGATATTTAAAATTACTATTCACTGGCTTTAACAACAGTCTGAATATAGCAAAACAAACCAAAAAAAAACAAAAACAAAAACAAAAAACCCCCCAGGATTAGTGAATTTGAAGACAGATTAATAGAAACCATCCAAACTGAATCACAGAGAAGAAAGAGAGGTAGGAGATTGGAAGCACAGAATATAAAAACAGCATGTTATTTTATACAGTAGTGTAGTTTAACAGTCCAAAAAGTCTAACATACATTACATTGGAGCTCCTGAAGAAGAGGAGAGAGAGAGAATAGTTCAGAAGCAGTACTTGAAGAGATGATGTTTGAGAAGTTACCAAAACTGGTCGAAAACATCAACAGATCCAAGAAGCTCAGTGAATTTTAAGCAGAATGTATATGTATACGTCCTAGCACATCATGGTCAAACTGCTGATAACCAGCAATAGAAAATTATTAGGAGCTAGATAATATGCTGTTTTAGCTTTGAAAAAACAGCAATATTAATAATGACTTTTCAGTAGACTTCGTGAAAGCCAAAATACAATGGAGCAACATCTTTAAAGCACTGAAAGGAAAAAACAAAGACTGCCAACCTAGAAAAACTGCCTACCTAGAATTCTACATCCTGTGAAGATATCTCTTAAAAAAAAAAAGGTGAAGAAAAATGAAGGTGAAATAAAGATGTTTTCAGGCAAACAACAGCTGAAGGAACTCATTACCAGCAGAATCTATACCATAAAAAATAACTAGCGGTAGGTAACAATAATCTTTTGTCATTTAGAATATGTGTAGAAGTAAAAACACATGACAACAGTAACAATGGGAGAGTTAAATGAAGTTAAATGTTACAAGAGATGTGTTTTATTTATAATTGTGGGATTTTAATTTATGGAGGCAAACAACATGGAGAAGCCAATGCCATTCAAAAAAGACATTACTTATATTTCCTGAGAGAAAGGGGCACATCATGCCATGCAGGGCTACATGGAGAGCACCAGGTTTTCATCAGGAAGCAGAAGGTGGAGTAAGGGGAAAGCCTAGGTTAGTCTTTTTTGGGGTCTCTGGGAAAGAGACCTCAGAGTAAACAGCTTGGGGTTGGCTAGCGTGAGTAATTCTAGTTGGCTGTGGGCTACAGGGGTGATCTATCCTTGCCCAGCTGGGGTTGGCTAGCGTGAGTAATTCTAGTTGGCTGTGGGCTACAGGGGTGATCTATCCTTGCCCAGTCCCTGGCCTTGGGATGATTGAGGGCAGAGAAAATATTGGTTTGGTAGGTGAGAGTTAGATAAAGGGGGTCATTAGGAATATAAATTCAGGATTGATTGGTTTGCACATAAAGTGTGTGTTCCTAGCCAAGGTCTTTGCTGTTTCCAAGAATTGGCTAGGGAGTTCCCGTCGTGGCTCAGTGGTTAACGAATCCAACTAGGAACCATGAGGTTGCGGGTTCAATTCCTTGCCTTGCTCAGTGGGTTAAGGATCCGGCGTTGCCATGAGCTGTTGTGTAGGTCGCAGATGTGGCTCGGATCCCGCGTTGCTGTGGCTCTGGCGTAGACTTGTAGACTTGGCAGTTACAGCTCCGATTGTACTCCTAGCCTGGGAACCTCCATATGCCTCGGGAGTGGCCCCAGAAAAGGCAAAAAGACAAAAAAAAAAAAAAAAGAATTGGCTAGACCCAGCAAGGGCAGTCTTTCCCTGGTTAGCAAGATTTTTAAGATGTCAAAATATCATAAAATATAGAAATAAAAACACAACACAAATCATGCATTGTTCAGTAAGAGGTAAATGTAAATGATTTAGGGTAGATGGTAACAACGTAATGATGCATATTTACTATGTAGAAATATGCTGTTCAGTACAATAGCTACTAATCATGTGTGGTTATTTAATTAAAGTCAAAATTTAGTTCCTTAGTGCACGTTCAAGAACTTTGTCACTACACATAGCTAGTGGCTACCACATTGGAGAGAGTAGATATAATACACTTCTGTCAATATAGAAATTTTTATTGCACTAAGCTGCTCTAGGGTAATCACTAAAGAATAATACAAAACACTTTAACTCATAGAGTAGTTAAATGGAATGACAAAAATACGTGATTAATCCAAATGAAATCAGAAAAGAACAGAAAAAGGAACAAAGAACTGTCATGACAAATAGAAACAAAAGCAAGGTGACAGACTTAAAGCCAAATGTAAGTGAACTTACTTCAGTTAAAAGGCAAAACTAATAGTGTATGAGTCAGAATTGTTGTTCCCTCTGGAGCAGTGGGAGCATTAACTAGGAAGGAGCAGTATGGTTCAGGAGTACCTTACAGGATATGTAAACCAATTACTGGGTGAAAGCAAGTAGGAGGCTTACTTTCTTCAGTTTCTCCTCCCTTTTTAAAATTAGAGTAGAGTTGATTTACAGTGTTGTGTCAATTTCTGCTGTGCAGCATAGTGACCCGCCCCCATACACACATTCCTTTTCTCATACCATCTTCCATTATGGTGTGCCCCAAGAGACTGGACATAGTTCCCTGTGCGGTACAGTAGGACCCCACTGTTTATCTGTTACAAATGTCATAGTTGCATCTACCAACCCCATACTCTCCTGGTCCATCCCACTTCCTCCCCCTTCGCCCCTAACAACCACAGATCTGCCCTGCCTGATCTGTTTTGTAGATAGGATCATTTGTGCCATATTTTAGATACCACATATAAGTGATATCATATGGTATTTGTCTTTCTCTTTCTGACCTTACTTAGTATGAGAGTCTCTAGTTGCATCCATGTTGCTACAGATGGCATTATTTTGTTCTTTTTTATGGCTGAGTAGTATTCCATTTTGTGTGTGTGTGTGTGTGTGTGTGTGTGTGTGTGTGTGCGCGCGCGCGCGCGCCACATCTTCTTAATCTATTCATCTATCAATGGACATTTTGTTCTATGTCTTGGCTATTGCGAATAGTGCTGCAGTGAATATAGGGGTGCATGTATCTTTTTCAATGAAAGTTTTGTCTGAATATATGCCCAGGAGTGGGATTGCTGGATCATATTGTAGTTCTATGTTTAGTTTTCTGAGGAACCTCCAGACTGTTTTCCATGGTGGTGGTGCCAATTTACATTCCTGCCAACAGCTGAACGAGGGTTCCTTGTTCTCCACACCCTCTCTAGCATTTGTTATTTGTTGATTTATTAATGATCACCATTCTGACCAGTGTGAGATGGAACCTCATAGTAATTTTGATTTGCATTTCTCTAATAATTAATGATGTTGAACATTTTTTCATGTGCCTGTTGGCCATCCATATGTCTTCTCTGAAGAAATTATTTAGGTCTTTGCCCATTTTTTGATTGAGTTGTTTGTTTTTTTCATTGTTGAGGTGTATGAGTTGTTTGTAGATTTTGGAGATTCGGCCTTTGTCTGTTGCATCATTTGCAAAGATTTTTCTCCCATTCCGTGGGTTGTCTTTTTGTTTTTTTAATGGCTTCCTTTGCTATGCAAAAGCTTTTGAGTTTAATTAGGTCCTATTGGTTTATTTTTATTGTCATTATTCTAGGAAGTGGATCAAACAAGATGTTGCTGTGATTTATGTCAAAGAGCATTCTGCTTGTGTTTTCCCGTAGGAGTTTTATAGTATCTGGCCTTACATTTAGGTCGTGTAATCCATTTTGAGTTTATTTTTGTATATGGTGTTAGAGAGTATTCTAATTTCATTCTTTTTACATATGGCTGTCCAGTTTTCCCAGCACCACTTATTGAAGAGACCATCTTTTTTCCACTGTATGTCTTGCCTCCTTTGTCTTAGATTAGTTGACCATAGGTGCTTGGGTTTGTTTCTTGTCTGGCTATCCTGTTCCATTGATCTATATTTCTGTTTTTGTGGCAACACCATACTATGTTGATAACTGTGGCTTTGGCTCTGTAGTATACTCTGAAGTTAGGGAGCCTGATTCCTCCAGTTCTGTTTTTCTTTTTTAGTATTGCTTTCACTATTCAGGGTCTTTTGTGTTTCCATACACATTTTAAACTATTTCTTTCTAGTTCTATGAAGAATGTCCTTGGTAATTTGATAGGGATTACATTGAATCTGTAGATTGCCTTGGGTAGTATAGTCATTTTTGGCAATGCTGATTCTTCCAACTTCCAATCCAAGAGCATGGTATATATTTCCATCTGTTTGTGTCATCTTGGTTCTTTCATCAGTGTCTTATAATTTTGAGTACAGGTTTTTTGTCAAAAAGAGAAACTAGGGAGACCATCCCATTTACCGTCATATCAAAAAAGAATAAAATACTTAGGAATAAACCATTCTCCACTTTTTAATAGACTTTTACTATGTTTGTTTTTCATTAAATCTTCCATGAAAAGCATCACTTCATCTTTTCCTTTGGGGAGTGTTAACCAAAGATTGAAGTTGTAGAATAAAGCAATTCTATAACTTTTTCTTATAAATATATGCTTTTTGTTGGCTGTGTGGAGAATTTAGGTGGATGACTCTGAGACCAAATTGTCAGTCAGTGCCCTCAGGCTTGTCAGATAATCTTACACAACTTCATTCTTAGTCATGGGATAACATTCTGCTGGTGTGTGAGGATGAAAGGTAGCCTGTGATTACTCAGAATTAGATGATCCTCTGACAATATTTTGTAAGTTCATACTAACCTTTCCTTGTTCCTAATGTGTTTCTATCTTTCTCAGTGTCTTATTTCTTATCCAGCTCATCTCCATCTTCTCCCAAATCTGAAATCATTCCTTTAGCTTTCTCCTGTGTACCTTTTGGACCTTTGATTCTATCCTGGTCGCCAGAAATTCCAGATCAGTCCATTGTCAGGTTTTAGATCTTTCACCTTGAAACCCACTCTGTCCACAACCATCCTTAAAATTTCTCTTTGTTTCACATCTCACACCCAAGCAATCAGCAAATCCTATAGGCTGTACCTTCCTTTTTTTTTTTTTTGTCTTTTCTAGGGCCACACCCACAGCATATGGAGGTTCCCAGGCTAGGGGTCCAATCGGAGCTGCAGCTGCAGGCCTACACTACAGCCACAGCAATGCCAGATCAAGCCGTGTCTGCGACCTACACCACAGTTCACAGCAACGCTGGATCCTTAACCCCCTGAGAGAGGTCAGGGATCAAACCCGCAACTTCATGGTTTCTAGTTGGGTTCGTTAACCACTGCACCATGATGGGAACTCCCTAGAATCACAGTTTTTCACCATGTCCAGGGCTATCACCCTAGTCCCAGGCACCATTGTTTCTTATTGCAGTAGCTTCCTTTAAGGGTCTCCTAGTTTTCCCCTAGTCCATTTATTTCTACACAATGGCCTGTATGATCATTCTAAAATCCAAGTCAAGACTATTTTTCTCTTTTGTTCAGGACCTGCCAATGGCTCCTCATTTCAGTTAAAATAGAAGCCAAAGTCCTGTAGATCTTAAGAGTTCTCATCACAAAAAAGGAAAAAAGAAGAAAAAGCAAAATATTTTTGTAATTATATGTGGTAGTGGATGTTAAGTTATATTGCGGTGATCATTTTTGAAATATTCAATTGACCCTTGAACAACATAGGGGTTGGGGGACCAAACCTTCCCCCACCCCCACCTATAAAGTTCGACTCCCTGCAAACTTTACTAATAACCTACTGTTGACTGGAAGCCTTACTGATAACATAAACATATTTTGTATGCTATATGTATTATATACTGTATTCTTAAAATAAGCTAAAGAACAGAAAATACTAAGAAAATCAAAAATAAGATAAGTGAAAATAGATTTACAGAACTGTACTGTGTTTAGTGACACCATAAAGTTATGTTTTCTGTTAATGAGATGCATCGTCGGTACCTATGTCAACATTGTCTAATATGATACAAAACACTGTAGGTATTATACATATTACTAACTCTAGATATCAAAAATGAAAAGGATAATGTGAAAAGGAAATTCTTGTTTATTTATTTAAAGGTGTAATGATTGATTCATTGATAAGGAAAAAGCAGCAATGTGATTGCTTTAATGGTAGCCTAGAGTAATTGATACAGTTGCTTCACTGTACCCTGGCCTGTACACCAATGAACGAATCATTGTAAAATTTTTATGGCATATGGTATTACACCCATATTCGTAATACAGTATTGGAAACATTATTTAAAAAAAAAAAAGATATGCTGATAAGCAGTAAGAAAACTAACACCTTATTAATTTTATACTAAATATCACCTTATGCCTATGTAAGGTTAGGCTAGCCACCTCAATACAAGTCTCACAGTGTTCTACATGGTGAATAATTAGGTGGTGATGATGATAATGATACAAAAAATCTCATACAATTCTTGCTGTACAGTTACTAGATTTTCACACAAAGACACTCAGCAACAGATAAGCTTGTTAACTGTATGGCATTATGGCTATTAATACTCTTCATTAAGTAGAAGCAGATCACCATAAAGGTCTTCACAATGAGTAGGATGAAGAGGAGGGAGAGAGATTGGTCTTGTGCTTCAAAGGCGGTAAGAGGTGAAAGAGGAGGAGGAGGTAGAAGCGGAGGCAGGAGAGGCAGACCCAGCTGGTGGACTTTCCAGAATACATAATAATTTCTGACTTTTTGCTTTTTCATTTATCTAGAAATGTTTCTATATGGTTCCAGTCTTTCTTCTACCATTTGCTTTAGTTTCAGTGCCTTAAGATCCATATCATAAAAGAAGGCAAAAGCAGTCTTGAATAATCAGAACCCTCTGTCAGATTGTCTAATGTCGATCTGTTTTCTGGTGCAGCTTCTTCTAACGTCTTCTTCCTCATCACCTGGCACTGGTTCTGAAGCACTCATCTCCATCAAGTCATCTTCTTGTCATTCCTCTGCCATGGTGTCTTATTAGCTCTGAAATTTCTCTAAGATCCATATCTTGAAACCCTTCATCTTCTACCATTTTTTGTCATGTTCACAGTCTCTTTCATGATTTCCTTGGTTGGCTCTGTAGTCAGTCAATCCAGTGAAGTCATGCACAACATCTAGACAGTTTTCTCCAGCAGGTATTTATTGTTAAGGGCTCGATGGCTTTCACAGCTTTTTCTATAACAATGATGGCATTTTCAGTGGTATAATCTTTCTAGACTTTCGTGATGTTCTATCAGGGTTCTCTTCCATAGTGTGACAGTCCTTTCCACAGAGTACCTTGTGTAGTTAGCCTTAAGGTCCTTACGATCCCCTGGTGCAGAGACTGAATTAGAGATGTTGTATTTGGGGGCAAGTAGGCCACTTTGACACCTTCACTGTTGAGCTCATGGGGCCCTGGGTGGTCAGGGCCATTGTCCAATATCAAAAGAACTTTAAAAGGCAAGGTACTTCCTGTTTTCAGGGACAGAACATCAATGGAACCAATCCAGAAAAAAAGGGTTCTTGTCCAGGCCTTCTTCTTGTATAACCACAAAACTGGCAGCTGGTGTTGATCCTCCCTGTCAAGGCTTGAGGGTGAGCAGCTTTCTAGATGAGGACAGTTCTGATCATAAACCCGACTGTGCTTGCACACAGGAGTAGAGTTGGCCTGTCTCTTGCTGCCTTCCTCTGTGGGATTCACCCCCCCCCACAATAGGGCACTTTCACCTGCATTAAAAACTGTTCATGGAGGGAGTCTCATCATGGCTCAGTGGAAATGAATCTGACTAGCATCCATGAGGATGCAGTTTCGATCCCTGACCTCGCTCGGTGGGTTAAGGATCTGGTATTGCTGTGGCTGTGGTGTAGGCCAGCAGCTACAGTTCCAATTTGACCTCTAGCCCGGGAAACTCCATATGTCTTGGATGAGGCCCTAAAAAGAAAAACAAAAAACAAAACAAAAAAACAAACAAAAAAACCCCCACAAAAACCAAACCAAAACAAAAAACTGTTCATGGAGTTCCTGCTGTGGCACAGTGGGTTAAGGATCCAGTGTTGCCCCAGCTCCCAGCTTTGGCATAGGTTGCAGTGGCAGCTCAGATTTGATCCCTGGCCTAGGAAATTCCATATGCCACAGGTGCAGTTGAGAAATAAAGACAGAAAAATAAATCTGTTCAGCAGATTTCCTTTCTCTTCAGTGATTTTCTTTCTTTTCTTTTTCTTTCTTTCTTTCCTTTTTTTTTTTTTTCTTTTTAGGGCCGCCCTTGCAGCATATGGAAGTTCCAGACTAGGGGTCGAATTGAAGCTACAGCTGCTGGCCTACACCACAGCCACAGCAACAATGGATCCTTAACCCCCTGAGCGAGGCCAAGGATTGAACCTACATCCTCATGGGTATTAGTTGGGTTTGTTAACCGCTGAGCCATGATGGGAACCCCAGGCTGCACTGTTTTTAAGTTTTTTAAATTGCCACAAATCTCCAAAATATTTCCCAATATATTTATTGAAAAAAATTCGTGTATAAGTGTACCTGCACAGTTCAAGCCCATGTTGTTCAAGGACCAACTATATACAAATATCAAATTATTATGTGGTATACCTGAAACTAATATAATGTTAGATGTCAACTATATCTCAATAAAAAAGAGAAGCTGAAGTCCTCATAAAGGCTCACAAGGTCCCATGTGACCTGGCCATGCTAGTCCATGACATCTAACTGCTGGCCTTCTTCCAGCCACACTGGCTGCCTTGCAAATCCTTGAATACACTAGCCCATTTTCTGGTGTTGACATCGTCCTCTACTTGGAATTCTCTTTGCCTTTGTCTTTTTTTTTTTAAGGGCTATGGAAGTTCCCAGGCAAGGGGTTGAATTGGAGCCACAGCTGCTGGCCTATTCCAGAGCCACAGCATCACCAGATCTGAGCCCCATCAGCGACTTGCGCTGCAGCTCTCGGCAACACCAGATCTTTACCCACTGAGCAAGGCCAGAAATCGAACCTGCATCCTTATACTAGCCATGCTCTTAACATCTGAGCTATGGTGGGAAGTCCTCTTCACCTATGTCTTTGTGTCTAGCTCCTTCACCTTTTCCAAGGCTTTGCTGTGTCACCATCTCAGCAAGCCTTACTTGAGCACTCTGTTTAAAATTGAAATTTGTCTGTCCTCCTCCCCACCTTGTTACTCCTATTTCTCTTCTTTTGCTTCTTCCCCTTTGCATTTATCTGACGTGCTATTGGTTTTATTTGTTCATTATCTGCCTCCCTTCACCAGAATCCTCGAAGGAAGGGGTTTTTTGTCAGTTGTTTTTACTGCTTGTAGCCAGCATCTGCGGGAGTGTATGCGGTGCTCAGTAAACACGTGGGAGACGTGTTACCTCAGTGCCCAGCCCTGAGCAGGCCCTCAGGAAGTGCGTGTTGAAGGAGTGGAAGATTATTTTCTTTGTGACCAATCTTGCTGTCTTTTCCCCTCACTTTGATCCATTTTTTTTTTACCACTCTTATTTATTCCTTAAATGATGCAAATAATGCCTAAATGCAAAAACCATTATAGAGTTAAACATAAACATTCACTCTGTTGAAGTGTCGCTTCAGAGTCTCACAACCACCGTCACAATGTAATTTCAGAATATCTTCATCACGCTAGAAGGAAACCCCGTTTCCATTAGCAGTCATGCCACATTCCCCTTTCTGCCCAGCCCCTGCAAAGCATGAATCTACTTTCTGTATCTATCACTTTCCCTGTTCTTGGCATTTCATGTAAAGAGAATCATACCATATGTGTGGGTGACTGACTTCTTTGAGCATGTTTTCAAGGTTCATCTATCTTGTAGCATGCATCAGCACTTCATTCCTTTTTATGTCCAAATAATGTTCCATTGTATTGATAAAATGTATTGGTTCCATTGTGTTATATTGTGTTGTATTGATACAATGTATTGATACATATAAAAAATTTTAGGAACACATAAATTTATTTTCAAGCTGTAAAGAAAAACAAGGGATTGATGAGTGTGAAATTCAGGGCAGTGGTTACTTTTCAGAAAAGTTTACTTGGGTGCTTCAAAGCTCATGGTAATATTCTATTTCTTCTGCTGGGTGGTAGGTATGAGACAGGCTGGGGCCTGGGACCCTTTGCTACAGTGGCTGCAGTGCTTGCTCAGTGATAAACATCTCCTCCAGCAACAAAACACAAAGAAACTATAAGGAGCTAAAAATAACTGTATGCAGGGGCAGTTAGGGCAAATGATGGGCAAGCGGACACAAAAAGACTAAAAAACCAGCTGCCACTTCTGAAGAGCAGACAGCAAAAGCAGGGTGTTGGGAGTGAAAGCAGTATGCACACAACACCACCTAAGGGGTGGGCAGACCTCTTAAGCTACTCCCCTGACCGGATCCCCAGGACCCACCCTACCCTCACCACATATGAGGAACCATGGAGCCCCGCCAGCACTCTAAGGCATCCAGCCCGTGAGGGGGGGGGGGGAAATTGTTGCTTGTTTTTGCTCCCCTTGCTGTGGCAGGGGCCCTGATTAGCCTTGCCCTTATTTCTTGCCTGGCTTCTTATCAATTTCTATTGATTAAGGAAGGCAGAGAACTCAGGGCAGTAACAGGTGTAATTTTTTTCTAATTGAAGTATAGTTGATTTACAATATTCTGTTCGTTTCAGGTATACAGCAAAATGAGTTATGTACTTTCTTTTCAGATTATTTTGTATTAATGAATTTTTGTTCATTATTTGATAAGATGTGGATTGTTTCTAGTTTGAGGCTATTGTGAATAATGCGGCTATGAATATATGTGTACAGGTGTTTGTGTGGCCATATGTTTTTATTTCTCTTGTGCGTATAGCTAGAAGTGTTTTTATTTCTCTGTGTGAGTCATATGTTAACTCTTAAGATAGGCCAACTGTTCTCCACAGTGGCTACACCATTTTCCATTCCCCAAGCAATGTGTGAGGGTTCTAGTTTCTCCAAATTCTCACCAACGCTTATTACTGTATTTTTATCCATCTTAGTAGTGGTAAGGTAATATCTCATTATGGTTTTGATTTGCATTTTCCTAATTAACAGTGTTGGAGCTTTTTTATTGTTCTTATTGGTTATTTGTATATCTTATATGGAGAAATAGCTATTCAAATCCTTTGCTAGTTTTTTTTTTTGATGGTAATAAACACATGAGATCTACCCTCTCAGTGAATTTTATGTGTATATGCAGTATTATTAACTATAAGCACAATTGTACAGTAGCTCTCTAGAGCTTTTTCAGTTTGTGTTAGACCGAAACTCTCTAAAAACAATGAACAGCAACTCCTCATTCCCCGCTCTGAGATCCCAGGCTCTGGCAAACCACCATCCTATTTTCTGTTTCTATGAGCTTGACTACTTTAGATGCCTCACACAAGTGGAAGGAATAAGGCAGTGTTTGTCCTCCTGTGTGTGGCTCATATCACTTAGTATAATGTGCTCAATGTTTGTTCACGTTGTCTCATGTTTGCAGAATTTCCTTCTTTTTTAAAAGCTGAATATTCCATTTGTGTGTGTGTGTGTGTGTACAGTATTATCTTTATCTTTCATCTGTTAATGGACATTTAAGTTGTTTCCCACTTCTTGGCTATTGTGAATAATAACTACAGTCAACAAGGGAGTGCAGATATCTCTTTGAAATCCTAATGCCAATTTTTTTTGGATAAATATAGAGAAGTGCAAATGATGGCATAGCATACGGTAGTTCTATTTTTAGTCTTTTGAGGAAAGTCCATATTGTTTTTCATAGTAGCTACACCATTGTACATTTCTACCAACAATGTACAAAGGTTTCACTTTCTCAATATCTTTGCTAATACTTGTTATTTTCTGTTTGTTTGATTTTAAAATAACGACCATCCTAAGAGTTGTGAAGTGATATATCACAGTGTTTTGATTTGTGTTTCCCTAATGATTATTGATGTTAAACATCTTTTCATGTACTTTTTGGCCATCTGTAGGTGTTCTTTGAAGAAATGTCTATTCAAGTCCTTTACTCATTTAAAAATTCAGGTTATTCGTTTTTTTTGTTATTGAGTTGTAGGAGTTCCTTATATTTGAATCTTAACCCCTTATCAGATATGTACAGTTTGCAACTGTTTTCTCCCATTCTGTGTGTTGCCTTTTACCTCTATTGATTCTTTCCTTTACCGTGCAGAGGCTTTTAATTTGATGTAGTACCTCTGTCTACTTTTGTTTTTGTCGCCTGTGCTTTTGGTGTCTTATCTAAGAAATCATTTACAACACCCATGTTGTGAGCTCTCCCTCTAGTTTTCCTGTAAGAGTTGTATAGCTTCAAGCCTTATGTTTAAGTCTTTGATCCATTTGGGGGTGTGTATGCTCTAAGATAAGTGTTCCATTTCATTCTTTTGTATGTGGATATCAGTTTTCCCAATACCTTTTGTTGAAGAGACTATCCTTTCCCCATTGCTTAGTCTTGGCACCCTTGTTAATGATCATTTGACCCTATATGTGTGGGCTTCTTTCTGGGCTCTCTATTCTGTTCTGTTTTTTATGTCTGTTTTTAAGCTAGTACTGTAGTGTTTTGATTACTGTGGCTTTGTAATGTTTTGAAATTGGGAAGTGTAAGCGTTGTTCTTCTTTCTCAAGATTATTTTGGCTATTTGTGTGTGTGTGTGTCTTTTGTCTTTTTAGGGCCTAACCCATTGCACATGGAGGTTCCCAGGTTAGGGGTTGAATCAGAACTGTAGCTGCTGGTCTACACCTCAGCCATAGCAATACGGGATCTGAGCTGTGTCTGCAACCTGCACCACAGCTCACAGCAATGCCGGATCCTGAACCCCCTGAGCAAGGCCAGGGATTGGACGTTTGTCCTCATGGATACTAGTTGGGTTTGTGAACCACTGAGCCACAATAGGAACTCCTATTGGGATCCTTTGTGGTTAAATATAAATTTTAGAATTATTCTTCCTATTTCTGTAAACACCATTGAGACTTTTGTCGTAATTGCATTGAATCTGTGGATTATTTTGAGCACTGTAGACGTTTTAACAATATTAAGTTTTTCAATCCGTGAACATGGGTGTCTTTCCATTTATTTATATCATCTTTAATTTCTTTCAGCAATGTTTTGTAGTGTCTTTTGCCTCCTTGTCTAAATGTCTAAGTCTTTTTTGCCTCTAGTTAAATTTATTCATAAGTATTTTTTTTTTGTCTTTTTGCTATTTCTTTGGGCCGCTCCCGTGGCATATGGAGGTTCCCAGGCTAGGGGTCCAATCGGAGCTGTAGCCATTGGCCTACGCCAGAGCCACAGCAACGCGGGATCTGAGCCGCGTCTGCAACCTACACCACAGCTCACGGCAACGCCGGATCCTTAACCCACTGAGCAAGGGCAGGGACCAAACCCTCAACCTCATGGTTCCTAGTCGGATTCGTTAACCACTGCACCACGACGGGAACTCCGCATAAGTGTTTTGTTCTGTTTGATGCTATTGTAAATGAGACTGTTTTCTCAGTTTCTTTTTTGGATTGTCCATTGTTATGTGCAGAAACACAACTGAATTTTATTTGTTGATTTTCTATACTACAACTTTGCTGAATATGTTTATTTGTTCTAACTCTGTGTGTGTGTGTGTGTGTGTGTGTGTGTGTAATCCTTAGGGTTTTCTACATGTGAGATCATATCATCTGGCTAGCATTTCCAATACTATGTTGAGTAGAACTGGTGAGAGTGGGCATTCTTACCTGTTCCTAATCTTAAAGCAAAGGCTTTCAATTTTTCACCACTGAGTATGATGTTAGCTGTGGGCTTTTCATAAATGGCCTTTATCATGTTGAGGTAATTTCCTTTTATTCCTAGTTTGCTCATTCTTTAATTGCGTTGCATTCTTCTTATTATATATGTATTTTTCCTTTTTCAGCCGCACCCACAGCATGTGGAAGTTTCTGGGCCAGAGAGCAAATCTGAGCTGTTTCTGTGACCTATGCCACAGCCGCGGCAATGCTGTATCCTTAAACCACTGTGCTGGGCTGGGGATTGAACAGCAACATCACAGGGAGGAGCCTGATCATTCACCCACTCTGCCACAATGGGACCTCCCCTTTTATTATTGACTTACAAGTGTTCTTCATATATTCTGAATACAAGTCCCTTATCAGAGATATGATTTGCAAATATTTTCTTCTATTCTGTGGAGTGTCATTTAAATACTTTCTTGATGGTATCTTTTTTTTTGGCCACATTCGGTATTTGGAAATTCCCAGGTCAGGGATTGAATCCAAGCTGCAGCTGAGACCTCTGCCACAGCTGTGGCAATGCTAGATCCTTAACCCACTGCGCTGGGCTGAGGAACCTGCACCTCACAGCCACCCAAGCTGCTGCAGTCAGTTTCTTAACCCACTGTACCACAGCAGGAACTCCATTGACGGTATCTTTTAAGTGGCAAATATTTTTAGCTTTTACATTTAGCTCTATGATACACTTTTAGTTAATTTTTATATATGGTGTGAGGTAAAGGTTCAAATCCACTCTTTTGCATGTGGGTATCCAGTTGTTTCAGGATTTGTTGAGATTTTTTTTCCCCATTAAATGATCTTGGCACACTTGTTGAAAATCAGCTGTCCATGGAGAGATGGATTTATTTATTTTCCTTTTTTCATTGAAGTATAGTTGATTTACAATGTTATGTTTCATGTAACAGCAAAGTGATTCAGTTATATTATTTTTCAAATTTCTTTCCAGTGTAGGTTATTACAAGACATTGATATAGTTCCCTGTGCTATACAGTAAATCCTTGATGCTCATCTATTTTATGCATAGTAGTTTATGTCTGTTAACAGTTGGCTTTCTTTCTCACTTGTTCTTTCTTTTGTTCATTCGTTCATTTGTTTCTCTTTGTTTTTTCGTGGCTACGCCTGCAGTACGTGGAAGTTCCTGGGCCAGGGATTGAACCTGCACCACAGCAGTGACCTGGGCAGCAGCAGTGACAATGCTGAGTCCTTAACCCACTGTGCCACAAGAGAACTCTGGTTGGGTTTATTTCTGAACTCACAATTCTGTTCCCTAGATCTATACGTCTATCCTTACACCAGTACACTGCTCAGATTACTTTTGAATGGTCTTTTCAATTTTCCTCATTAGCTGAGTGACCTTGGAAAACTTAACTGCTTAGCATCAATTTCCTCACTTATAAATTGGAAATACATTACCTATCTTCCTTCAGGATAGTTGTGAGGACTAAACAAGAATATAACAAAGCTCCTAGTTCAGTGGTTATCACCTAATGCTCCATTTAAAAAAGTTATAATGGGAATCAGCTTTCCCTTGATAATATTTCCTTTCCTTCTGGCTAATCCTCTCCGATAAAGACTACTCCTTATGGAGTTAATGGCACAGTGGCTAATGAATCTGACTAGGAACCATGAGGTTGCAGGTTCGGTCCCTGGCCTTGCTAAATGGGTTAAGGATCCGGCGTTGCCCATGAGCTGTGGTGTAGGTCACAGATGCGGCTCAGATCTCGTGTTGCTGTGGTTCTGGCGTAGGCCGGCGACTACAGCTCCAATTGGACCCCTAGCCTGGGAACCTCCATATGCTGCGGGGCAGCCCTAGAAAAGGCAAAAAGACAAAAAAAAAAAGAAAAAAGAAAAAAAGGCTATTCCTTGTATTTTAAAATGTCTTATGGGTAAGATTGATTTAGTGAGAAGTAGGCATTTTTCTGTACCTCCACCAGGATTCAACAACTCCTTACCTGAAGAGCATGCCTTTTCTCAGATGACTGTCTGCTTATTTTTATTTTTATTTTTTTGCCACTGTGTATTAAGGGCACCTTTTGGCTTTTCCCAGTAACCGGAGAACCTGGCCTGGTCTCCATTTTTTTCCTGCATCCACACTGATGATCCAACATGCTGGTTATATTGTTCCTGGACCTACCTTCAGTGTTTCTTATTTATATTTTCCTTTCCACCAGCAGGGAAACCCTTTAGGTTTATTTATTGTTAGAACAACTGCATCTCAGATTTTAAATTATGAAATTCTCTTCCTTAATTAGTTTCTTTACCTGTTACTTAAAATGAATTTGGGATTAGATTCTGACCTCTAATCCCTCAGCCTCTCCCTGTTTCCTTGGTTCCCTATATTCTTCTTTAGTCCTTTGTTGGGCTCTCTCCAATGCTAAATTAACCTCACTCTCTGGTAGTTATTGCTGTTTTCTCTGCAAATCAATGAGGGTCTTTCCTATCCTAAACTATCTCACTCTTCAACCTCTTATATAAGATTTCTCTGTTTTTCACTGCATTTGTAAAGAGCATTCTTTACTTGGTACCTCACTTTTTAGTTTGTATTCATTCCCTAATGATGCGTTGTGACTGTAGAGGGGGGAGTTTTAACATAGCAGGCCTGAGGTTGCTATCTTTAGATGGGCCTGGCTGCAAGGGTTGGTTCTTTGCTGGAGCCTGGGAACTTGGCTTTTGAAAAGTTCCTTGCTTTTCAGATAACACTTGTGCCTGCTTGGGGCACTGAATGCCTGCTTTTCTTCCAGAAGGCTGGAATTTTGATAGTTATAGTTTTTGTCTTTGTGCCTGTGACCAGCTCCCAGTAAAATCCTGGGGCCCCGAGTCTCAATTGGGCTTCCCTGGGCAGAAACATTGCATAACATGTTGGAAGCTTGTGCGTAGATTCCTCCAGACTCCACATGATGGGTCTTTTCCCCTTGTTGATCCTGTGAAATCTTTCTCTACAATAAACTATTGCCTCTGAATCCTGCAATTTCTTCTAGCAAATCACTGAATGTGTAGGTGGCCGTGGGACCGCTTAGAGTCCTTCCTTGTCACCCTTAATTCAAACTGCTCTCTAAAGGTTCATCTTTAGAAGTCTTGTCTTAGTTCAGAACATCTGTTGACAACACTCTTGTTTCCAGAAACTCTCCTTCCTGGACTTCTGTAAGAATGCCCTACCCTGCCCCTTCTCACACCTCATTCATCTTCAGCGGTCATTATGAATGCCCCTAAGTGCCAGGCATTTGGCTCAATATATAATAGCTAGTGAAAACAGTCATGGTGCAGCATATGGTCCAATGGGAGAAGACAAAAAGCAGATGGTACCTTCTGAGTAAAGTTCTTGTGTATGAGTGATTAAAAGCAGAGGTGAACTTCAGAAGTGTGGTCAGTGAGGAAGTCAGTAGGGTGTCTGGAGATATAGCAAAGAAGTAGGATAAAGTCTGTTTGGTAAAGAACCAGAACAGCAGAGAACAGCATGTGTAAATGTTTAAAAAGTCACTTGGCATCCTCTGGGATTCAAAAGGAGCACTGTGTGGCTGGAGCATTGTGAGAAGTGGAGAGGAGGCTGGAGGGCGGTGAGGTCCCCGATCACTTGGAGCTCTGTAGGCATGTTTAACATTTCATATTAAGGGCAGCAGGAGGCTAGTGAAGGGTTTAATCAGCCAAGCAACAGGTATCTTTTTAAAAGATCATTCTTACGGGTTGTAGAGAGAATGGATTAGAGAGGGATAAGAAACGGAGAGCCTAGTTTGGAGATTACTAGTGATGTAGGTGAAAGATGATGGTGACGTTGGTCTGAGTGATGGCTGAGGAGATGGAGTGAATGGACTTTGAAATATGGTGTTCTGCAAGATTTTGACCTCACATATCTTCTATCTGCTCTTTCCTTTGGTGATTATCTTCATTCCCATATCTTTAACCTCTGTGTGAAAGACTCTAACTCTATGACCCTAATCCTGATGTGAGCCACTGTTTCACATTTTCAAAGGAATGGTTACATTTCAGAAATCTAAATGGTTCCAGAGCCACAATGCTTTGCTCCTTACTATCAGTGTGATCTTGGACCAGTTATTTTACTTCCTCTTGCTATGTTTCTTCTTCTATACAATGGAAATAATGCATTACCTACCTCATAGGATTGTAATGAAGATTAAAGGAGTCCATACACAAACATTTTGACACTGGCTTGCACAAAGTAATCTTTCAACTTTAGCAAGATTCTACAGTTTCTCTGTCCCTGTATGTCATGAGTTCAACTGCCTCCAGCACCCAATCTAGCTCTTTCACTTAACATTTCCATTTCTATTAAATGGCACTAGTCAATGGCCACACCACCCTGAATACCCAATTTCATCTATCAATGGCACTAGCTAGAGATTCCAAACTGCACTCATATTTGACCCTTTGTGTCAATTCCCTTATCACACTGCAAGTAGAAACCTAAAATGAGAGATCGCTTTATTTTCTACTTTCATTTGCACATAATGTGAAAGTTATAGCTTCTTTTATTCATTCATCAACAAAGGCAGCTGACCCTTGGAAAACACGGCTTTGAACCGTGTGGGTCTACTTATACAAAGATTTTTTTCAGTATATATATATTGAAAAATTTTTTAAGATTTGCAACAATTAAAAACCTTGCAGATTAACCATGTAGCCTAGAAATATAAAAAAAATTAAAAAGGTATGTCACAAATGTGTAAAATATATGTTAGATATACATATACAAAATATAAGTCAATCAGCTATTTATGTTATTGGTAAGGCTTCTGGCCAACAGCAGGCTATTAGTAGTAAGTTTTGGGTAGGCCAAAAGTTACACATAGATTTTCAGCTGTGTGGAGGGTCAGTACCCTCAAGGCCTGTGTTGTTTTGTGTTCACTGAGTACTTACTATCAGAGTCAAGCAATTGGACTGTGTTCCTACTCATTTCTAATCTTTTGTCCTTCAGATAGAATTTTTGCCATTTGAATTTTTGCCATTTTTTGAATACAAAAAACTGTATTTGTTGTGAGCCACACGGGAAGTCCTACAAAAAACTGTATTTGAAGGTCCTCAACAATCTTGACAGGAAACGAAGGAAAGTTCCTCTAAATAATCAAAATGAAGTTTCAGAGATCTTCAGTAAATGAAACAAATGAAATGAGTGAAGAATATTTAAGCATGCTTTACTATCTCAAGGTTATTGACCTTACTACTCTAACTATGGGTACAAAAAGGTTTCAAGAGCAGTGACATCAAAGCTTATGACTAAGGAAAATGGTGCAGGCTGTTTATCCAGGTTTGACAGCAGCATTAGCCATTTCTGCTTATCCTCCGAGACTATGCCTTTGTGCTTAATGAATGTTCCTGTAGGTGGTCTATTAATACTGAGTACCTTATTTGGGTTTTGACTTTGAGTGTCAAATATTAAATAACTGACTTCTGAAGTTGGTCCTCTTCATGGAAATTTAATTAAAACTGGTTTTGGAGCACATTCTCCTCTGGGTCAAGAAGGTCTAAACTCTCCAGACATCAAGGACTGAGAGATGAGGTGAGTACACAGGGAATCACAACACTGAGTTAAAGATAGAACAGTCACAGGGCTTAGCCATAGGACACATAAGGGTATATACAAAATGGATGATACCAAAGAATTTATTGTAAATGTAGTGGCAAGTACACTGAGAATAATTATCATTAAAAAGAATTAGAAAATTACACGTTTAAAGTATGTGCTTTTTTCCACCACCTTTAAGTTATGGCTAGTACCATTTTAAGTACTGAAATACTTAATGCGATGGTCCAATTTCACATAATTTCATGACTCTGTCTTCATCTTAATTTTTAAACCACTTGACCATGAATTTCAGTTTCAATTAGTATTCTCTGTTTTTATCAATTCTGTAATGATCTGTAGAATCTTGTCATCTGGATGGAAAAAAAAAACAATGAATAAATTAATCACTGACTAATATTCCAACATATACACATGTAAATAGGTATACCTCATTAGAAGAGGTATTCTTTTAAATTAGAATGCAGAATTAATACCAGAGTATTCGCTATAAAATAGAGATGCCTCCATAGTATAATTCGTTACCCTACAAATATTATTTTTGTTTTTTTAAGGCTGTACCTGTGGCATATGGAGGTTCCCAGGCTAGGGATCGAATTGGAACTGCAGCTGCCAGCCTACACTCTAGCCACGTTAAATCTGAGCCGCGTCTCTGACCTACACCACAGCCCATGGCAATGGCTGATCCTTAACCCACTGAACAAGGCCAGGGATCGAACCTGCGTCCTCGTGGATACTAGCTGGGTTCGTTACTGATGAGACATGATGGACACTCCTTACAAATATTATTTTGATTATCATTCTAATTATAGCATACCTGCTTTGACAAAAAGTAGGCAAAGGCCCGAAGAAATGATGTGATATACCTGTTACTCTTTTATAAGGAATTATTTCTTTAAAAATTCTTTTAAGACAAGAAGTCTGGCTCAGATATACTAAAGCCTTTTTAACTCTTCCATGTACTTCAGAATGTGTGAGGATTCCTATAGTATGGGCAAAGAATAAGGAACTGTGTATCATTTTCTCCATGTTTAGCACAAAGGAAACTTTTAACATGGATGTGCTCTTGAAGAGGTGTCAATGGCAAAGTGACAGACCTATCTACACAGCAAAGGAATCAGACATCAATTAATCTAACAAATAGGGCAACAGAGGATATGTTATGTGCTAGAAGTTTTAACAGCTGCTTCTACAGTTTCTCCGACAGTATGACTTCCTAAGAACTCACAAGTACTTTCTGGATGGTTGTAATTATCAGGGCTCCACACTGAAATTCTGTGTTTTATTAGACACTTCAATAAGAGAATGCTCTGTGGTTCAATGATTGCAATGGGGATTACTGATAACTAAGCCTATGGCCTGACACCAAGTTTTCTGGAGTCTATAGTGACCTTTAAAAAAAAAGGGTTGGGGGAAGAAAGATCACTTGTTGCAAAGGGGATATGGCAGGTTTAGAAAGAACCTCACAATTTTTAGTTTGAGGAAGAGCAGAGTAAAGGAAAGCACAAGAGCAATTTCAGTGTTTTTTTTTTTTTTTTCCAAAAGTTTGGGGTTCTGTCCCAACTTTTCTTTTTTTTTTTTTGCCTTTTTGCTATTTCTTTGGGCCGCTCCTGTGGCACATGGAGGTTCCCAGGCTAGGGGTCTAATCGGAGCTGTAGCCGCCGGCCAACACCAGAGCCACAGCAACACGGGATCCAAGCCGCGTCTGCAACCTACACCACAGCTCACGGCAACGCCGGATCGTCAACCCACTGAGCAAGGGCAGGGACCGAACCCGCAACCTCATGGTTCCTAGTCAGATTCGTTAACCACTGTGCCACGACGGGAACTCCCCCAACTTTTCTTATTATAAAGTCCAGAAAGAGAGAGGACTCTAATATTCTTTATCCTCCCACCTATGTCAAAAATACATGCTTCATCTAAGGGCAAGTTCTGCTTTCTTTCTCTTTGTTTTGGCTATGCCTGTGGCATGTGGAAGTTCCTGGGCCAGAGAGTGAACCCACGCCACAGCAGCTACCTGCTGAAGCAGTGACAGTGCTGGATCTTTAACCCACTGAGGCATCATGGAACGCCTCTGCTTTCTCTTTTATGGCAAAGAGAAACACTGAAATCATTTTAACTTTTTTTTTTTTTTAATTTAAAAGTTGTAGTTCAACTTGTTCTTTATATAATTCCTTCTAAGGCTGAATTGTAATTACTGAATTCCACAAGAAGAGCCTATATCTCTTAATTAAGACCCCATCAAAGTTTCCAGCATTACAGGAAAATTGATACAGTTTAATGCTATTCATTCACCTTTAGTTATGCAAATAAACATGGCTTATGAGTCTTCAGGGTAGTAGCACTGAACCACTAGCTTCCCAAATTACACAACTATGAGAATTAACTGGGACACTTGTTAAATATAATCATATTGAACCTACTGATCAATTCTTTTTTTTTATTTTTTTATTTTTTTGTTGTTGTTGTTGCTATTTCTTGGGCCGCTCCCGCGGCATATGGAGGTTCCCAGGCTAGGGGTTGAATCGGAGCTGCAGCCACCGGCCTACGCCAGAGCCACAGCAACGCGGGATCCGAGCCGCGTCTGCAACCTACACAACAGCTCACGGCAACAATGGATCGTTAACCCACTGAGCAAGGGCAGGGACCGAACCCGCAACCTCATGGTTCCTAGTCGGATTCGTTAACCACTGCGCCACGACGGGAACTCCCACTGATCAATTCTTAACACCATTAAAAGAAGGAAAACCAAACTGATGTGATGCAATGGGAAGATTATATAGTACCAACAAAAAAATTCTTTTCCTAAAAACTTGATTCTTATCAAGTCTTTAGATATAACTACCAATCTGCAGGAAATACAAGGAACAGAGAAACACATTAAATTAAAGCATGAAGATGCAACCACTTAAATCCTAAATATGAGAAATTCTACCAGAAAAATCTAGTTTATTAAAAATAAATTGCATTTGAAAATGAGGATCACAGTAGAGAGCTATTATAGATTAAAAGAGATTAAAATAACAACATGGCCATAGGCCTCTCCCCACAGAGGAAATTCAGGATGCCTGGAGTAGGTCTTTGGACTCTGTATTTTTACTTATTTTTTTTTTATGGGGCCACAGGTGTGTCATATGGAAGTTCCTAGGCTAGGGGTGGAAACAGAGCTGCAGCTGCTGGCCTACGCCACAGCCACAGCCACAGCAATGCCAGATCCAAGCTGCATCTGAGAACCACACCACAGCTCATGGCAGCGCCAGATCCTTAACCCACTAAGCGAGGCCAGGGATTGAATCCACATCCTCATGGAAGGATGATGTACTTATTTTATACAGACTAACAGCTCTGCATTTATGAGAATGGTAGAGAAAACATTCTGGGAAACTCACAGAATATCCTTCTTTCTAATTTTTTATAATAACTATATCACTAGTTTACTAATATGCTAATAACTAGCAAAATTTACAAATACTCAGTTTTATCAGCCTTTCTCTGTGACATGGCCATAAGTTTGGAAGTAAAGCTTAGAAGAGGAAGGAATAAACTAAAAGAATGTTAAGAATTGTCTATGGGTCTGATGGAATTCACCATAAAATAATTTTTAATCACATGGAACTTAAGACTTTAATGAATTATAGAGTATGCCAGTGTTTAAAAGTGTACTATTTTCTAGCAACTTTATAATCAAACACTTACTTTCAAGGGACATCTTAGGATTTTCAAGTTTTTTCCTTAAAACAGAATCAATGAGAACTCTTAGCTGCTTGAAAATGACAGCTATTTTTACAGGTGCCTGTTGAGAGAAGATGACAAATTAGAAAAATTTAATCCCAGGGAGTGTGAATGTGTTTAAATAATATCAATGTAAGCATAAATACCTTACTATGTGCTTTAGCATTTTAAGAAAAATATAAGCAAACTACTTCCTGTAGCTAAGATATGCAAATTTCAATTTCCCTATTAAATACTTATAAATTTGATCTTTCCAAAATAAAGCAACCATTATTTCAACTTTTTAAAATGGAATTTTAAAAAACAGCTTTATTGAGGTATAACTTAGAGATCGTAAAAATTTACTCACTGTGGTAAATTTAAAGTTGTGCAGTCATCACCACAATCCAGTTATAAACACTTCTCCCACTTCAGCCTCTTTATGAGAACTGCATGTATTTTTTTTTTGTCTTTTGTCTTTTGAGGGCCGCACCTGCGGCATATGGAGAATTCCAGGCTAGGGGTCGAATTGCAGCTGTTGCTGCCGGCCTACACCACAGTCACAGCAACGCCAGATCCGAGCCGTGTCTGCGACCTAAACCACAGCTCATGGCAACGCTAGATCATTAACACACTGAGCGAGCCCAGGGATCAAACCCCACAACCTCATGGTTCCTAGTTGGGTTTGTTTCCACTGAGCCACAATGGGAACTCCTGTATGTATTTTTAAGTTGCCTTTAAAATTTACATTTCCAGTCTTAGACAAACAACTATCATGATATATCACACAGAACGTATTAGATTTGCTTAAACTGGTCAGTGTTGTTGATGAGTTACTAGGATAAATGTATTGCTGGTAGCACTCATTGGTCTAATTTTTCTAGAGAATTTGACAATATGCATTAAAAGCTATGAATCTGTGTCTTTGGTTTAAATCTTGCTCTACCGTGAACAATCAAAGTAACCTAGGTTAGTTATTTAACTTCTCACTGAGCTTAAGTGCCTTGTTTATAGAAAGGAAACTATACAAATTATCTAACAAGATTATGAGGGAATTAAATTTGGGTTAATCCATGTAAAGTTAACTACTGAAGTACACAACACATGGCAAGTTATAATTGTTACTGACAATGAATGCAATCTGTAATTGCAACATAATCTGATTTTCAAATTTAATGGATTTAAAACCATACAGGCAAGATGAAATAAGGAAGTCTTCTATTTTGAGTCAAATTATAGGAATTATGCAAATTCTATTTTTTTTTTTTTCCTGCTTTTTAGGGCCACAGCATATGGAGGTTCCCAGGCTAGGGGTCGAATTGGAGCTGTAGCCACTGGTCTACACCACAGCTCACAGCAATGCTGGATCCTTAACCCACTGAGCAAGGCCAGGGATCGAACCTGTGTCCTCATGGATCCTAGTCAGATTTGTTTTCTCTGAGCCACGAGGGGAACTCCTAATAGAAAGTCTACCTCAAATGGTACTGGAAGTAAAAATTTTAATGAAACCAAAATGATTAGTTGTAGCATGTACCTGAAAGTAGATCCAGCCATCAATAGAGAGAAGACGTTCTCGGTGTTGAACTTCTATATCACCACCAAAAAGTAAAACTGAAAAAGGGGTTATCAGGGTAGTTTCCCTCAAATATACTCGGGCATACCTTATCTGCATAAAAATGAGAGAGAAAAGAATTCATTTATCTGTTTCCTGTAAGCATTTTCTATAATTTTCTAAATGTTTTGTAAAGCTACATGTCTACATTCTCTTTTTTTCCTTTTCCTTTTTTTGGCTGCCCTGCGGCAGATGGAGTTCCCTGGCCAGGGATGAGATCGAAGCCGCAGTTGCGACCTCTACTGCAGCTGTTGCTACACTGGAACCTTTAAACCACTGTGGCAGGCCAGGGATCGAACCTGCATCTTGGTGCTGCAGAGACACTGCCAATCCCACTGTGCCACAGTGAGAATTCCTTACTCTTTTATATGCATAATTCGTCAGTTTTATAATAACCGCAATTACCACCTGTGCATTTATACTATTAAAAGGATTTGAAACATTAATTGTAGGGCTGAATTATCTTGAACAAATGAAACTAAGAACAAGCAATTTTATAATGCTAATGCTATTAGTGCAAAAATAAAATTATGATTAAGTTTCAAAGCATCTGGTTTCTAGGCCAATGTTTAGTGCTGGTCAATAGTCAAAAATTTGTTATGTTTTTTATATTTAAGTTTGATGATATTCTGGGAGTTGTTCGAGCCAGTGCTTGAAATTGTGGAAATTATCTTGAACATAAATGAAACTAAGAACCAGCAATTTTATAATGCTAATGCTGTTAATTAGTGCAAAAATAAAATTATGATTAAGTTTCAAAGCATTCGGCTTCTAGGCCAGTGTTCAGTGCTGGTCATTAGTCAGAAATTTGTTATGTTTTGTATTTAAGTTTGATGATACAGTGGGAGTTATTCAAGCTAGTTCTTGAAATTGTGGATCCTTGTTAATTTAATGAGCTGTGATTCAAAAAGTTGACTGTTTTAATCATAATCTACAAATATTTGCTATTACATTATCTTAGGTTGCACTATGACTTAAACTGTTACCACATCATATATAGTTCAATCCCATCCTACATCTCCTATATTTGGAAATGTGGGAAAAAGACATGTTATATGGTTTTTTTTGAGAAACCATGTACATCTTGATTTCAAATATGAACAAAAATGAACACCTCAATTTAAGAACCAAATATAATACTTGTTCAGCATCCTAACTTCTAGAATAATGCCCTGAATGTTAGAATTTAAGAATGAGCACTTTACCTTCTCCTGGTATAGAAGCCATCCATGAGTTTGCAGATCTCGATTTACTGAGGATGGATGTACTTGTGCTTTGCCTTGGGCTGTCTCCACAATGCAAGCCAATTTTTCTGTAACATCAACTGATTTTGTATAAATTATCTTCCCCACGTTGTCATACAGTCCAGCAGTCAGTACAGCCTTAAGAAGGGCAATTTCTTGGAAGGAAAGGGTCTGTGAAGCTCTGTTTCCTTCTGAGCCATTAAAACTTGTGGGTGATGAAAATCCTGCTGCCTTAACCAACTTTATTAACTCCTGCTTTACATCCTAGATTGGTTTGTTAAAAAGAGAGAAGGTCATAATCAATTAAAATAGAGATGTTGCCAAACAACCTTGTAATTTATATTATTCTTTCCTATTAAAATTGACAGGATGCCAGAAAACTAAAAATATGATCATCACATGATCCAGCAATTCTGCTGCTGGGTATATATCCAAAAAATACAAAAACACTAATTTGAAAAGATACATGTACCTCAATGTTCATAGCAGCATTATAATGACTGCCAAGATATGGAAACAACCTAAGTGTCCATCAACAGATGAATGAGTAAAGATGTGGTATATACACACAATGGAATATTACTCAGCCATAAAAGAGAATGAAATTTTGCCATTTGCTATAACATGGATGGACTTGGAGGATATTATGCTTAGTGAAATAACTGAGAGAAAGACAAATACTGTATGATATCATTTATTTGTGGAATATAAAATAGGAGTTCCGGAGTTCCCGTTGTGGTGCAGTGGTTAACGAATCCAACTAGGAACCATGAGGTTGCGGGTTCGGTCCCTGCCCTTGCTCAGTGGGTTAAGGATCCGGCATTGCCGTGAGCTGTGGTGTAGGTTGCAGACGCAGCTCGGATCCTGTGTTGCTGAGGCTCTGGCGTAGGCCAGCGGCTACAGCTCCGATTCGACCGCTAGCCTGGGAACCTCCATATGCTGCAGGAGCAGCCCAAGAAATGGCAAAAAGACAAAAAAAAAAAAAAAAAAAGGAGTTCCCTGGTAGCCTAGCAGCTAAGGATCCAGCATTGTCACTGCTGTGGCACAGGTTCAGTCCCTGGCCTGGGAACTTCCACATGCCATAGGCATGGCGGAAAAAAAAAAAAAAAAGACTGTACATAGCAAAATGGAAATAGACTCACAGATATAGAGAACAAACTAGTGGTTACCAGTAGAGAAAGGGAAAGGGGCAAGATAGGAATATGGGATTAAGAGATACACATTAGTATGTATAAAACAGATAAGCAACTAGGATACAATGTACAGTACAGGGAATTACAGCCATTATTTTGTAATAACTTTTTTCTTTTTGGCTGTGCCTGTGGCATATGGAAGTTCCAGGGTGCACCACAGCAGTGACCAGAGCCAAAGAAGTGACAATGCCAGAACCTTAACCCTCTGTGCCAAAAGAGAACTCCTTTAATAACTTTTTTTTTCTTTCCTTCTTTAGGGCCACACCTGCAGCATATAGAGGTTCCCAGGCTAGTGGTCAAATTGGAGCTGTAGCTGCTAGCCTACACCACAGCCACAGCAACACGGGATCTGAGCCGCATCTGTGACCTATACCATAGGTCATGGCAACGACAGATCCGTACGTAACCCAATGAGCGAGGCCAGGGATCGAACCTGCAACCTCATGGTTACTAGACGGATTCGTTACTGTTACAAAGTTCACCACAATGGGAACTCCAGAGAACTGCTATAATAAGTTTTAATAGAGTAGAATCTATAAAAATACTGAATCACTATGCTGTACACCTGAAATGAATATAATATTATAAATAAACCATACTTCAATTTAAAAAGTGACAGAATGCCAAAATATTATTTAGTTAACTATAGCCCAAATTACATTTGGGAGGAAAAAAAATACTGGAAGGTTAAGGATTAAATGAAGTCATCTAATTCTGCTACTGCAAGACTTTAGATGTCATAAAATATAAGAATATATTTAAAGGAGTTCCCTCCATTCAGTGTTGGATTAAGTGTTGTCACTGCTGTGGCTCTGGTTTGACCCCTTGCCCAGGAACTTCCATATGCCATGTGCAGAGCCAGAAAAAATGTCTAAAATGTGAAAGCAATAAAAATGTGTGTAAATGCATTTTCATTCCTTAACTTCAGTAGTGTAGTTCTTCTTCTTTTTTTTTTTTTTTTTTTTTTGCTATTTCTTGGGCCGCTTCCGCGGCATATGGAGATTCCCAGGCTAGGGGTCTAATCGGAGCTGTAGCCACCAGTCTACGCCAGAGCCACAGCAATGCAGGATCCGAGCCAAGTCTGCAACCTACACTGCAGCTCACGGCAACGCCAGATCGTTAACCCACTGAGCAAGGGCAGGGACCAAACCTGCAACCTCATGGTTCCTAGTCGGATTTGTTAACCACTGCGCCACGACAGGAACTCCAGTAGTGTAGTTCTTCTTTCAACATTTTTACTCAGTAAGGATGGTCACATAGTGAACAACACTGAAGAATAATTATAGAGGACTGCAAGAACCTTATTATCCTAGGCTGCAGATCCTTAACCCAATGAGCGAGGCCAGGGATCGAACCTGTAACCTTTGTCTCTGGGAAACTCACCTTAATTTCCTAAAGAACTCTGACAAAATTTATAAACGGCAACAATCTAAATGTGTTGCCTAAAATCTTTTTCTACCTCTAGTAGTGCCAGTCAGCTAAAATACTGCAAGAAGGATAAGCATTTTTGAAAGTAAACGGATATAAGTTATTAAAAGGTGACAGTTATATTTAGGATTTCCTTTAGGTTTCTGGTTTGGGATTTAAGGGTCTTTAACTTCAAGACTTAAGAGACAGTTGCTGAAGAGATCTAAAAACCTTGCTGCCAGGTGAAGAAAAGGCTCATAGAAGGAAGGAGGTGGGAGGCAACTTGGAGACTGGGAGGAAGTGCAGTGGAAGCAAAGGAGTTCTCCAAATCTTGAACTCCAGACAGCTGGCCCAGAGGTGGCTGCTGCTTCAAGGACAAAGTTCATTCCACAGAGAGGAGTCCCTGCTGTCATCTCGGCAGTTATTTATTTTCTTTTTTTCTTTTAGGGCCACACTCATGGCATACGGAGCTTCCTAGGCTAGGCGCTAAAATGGAGCTGTACCTGCTGGCCTATGCCACAGCCACAGCAATGCAGGATCCAAGCTTCGTCTGCGACGTACACCACAGCTCAGGGCAACACCCAATCCTTAATCCACTGAGCTAGACCAGGGATCAAACCTGCATCCTCATGGATGCTAGTCAGATTCACTTATGCTTAGCCACAACAGGAACTCCACCACAGTTATTTTAAATTACCCAAAAAATGGGTCAAATTATATAAGAATAAAAATGTTTTTAAAATCTTTTAAACATGAGCATACAGGAGGGGAATTATGTGAGAGATATATTAAGCTTATTTGCTGAGTACTTTTTATATCATGTCTGCACTAAACACCATTTCCCTTTAAATGATGTGCTAAACTTAAGAGACATATCAACCAAATTCAATGTGTGGATCTTGTTTGGATCATAATTAGAACTAGCTGTAAACAACCCATTAATAAGATAATCAGGGATATTTAAATACTGTACATTGATGATATTAAGGAATTTTTTAAGGTATGATATTGTTAAAGAAAAAAAAGTTCTATGCTTCAGAGATATGTAACATTATGACATCTGGGATTAGCTTCAAAATAACCCAGAGAGCAGATAGTGGAGTAAGAGGAGTATAAATAAAACAAGATTGAACACATGTTGATAATTATGGAAGTGGGAAATGGGTACACAGGAGTTCATTATACTATTTTGTCTACTTTTATGTATGTTTGAAAATTCCCATAATAATGAAAAATAACAGTGGATTTTCAGAAAAAACTATAGAATATCATCATTTAGTCCCCCCCCTTTTTTTAAGGGCTGCACCTACAGCATATGGAAGTTCCCAGGCTAAGAGTTGAATTGGAGCTGCAGCTGGCGGCCTATGCCACAGCCACAGCAATGCCAGATCTGAGCCACATCTGCAATCCACACGGCAGCTTGTGGCAACACTGGATCCTTAACCCAGTGAGCGAGGCTAGGGATCAAACCCACATCTTCATGGATACCAGCTGGCTTCCTAACTCGCTAAGCCACAATGGGAACTCCTCAATTCCTTTTTTTAAAATGAGGAACTGAGGCTTAGACTAATTAACCTTCCCATGCCAAGCTGTTTAATAGACAACTATCCCAATTCCCAAGCTAGTGTTATTTCTGTGAAATCATGTCACATCTTTGATCATTTCCTAAGATATATTATGACTGTTAAATGTTATTTTGAATTATTGTGTAATACAGGTTACCTGCTGGGAGAAACAATGAAAAAAAATTATAAATTTATTAATTCATCAAATATTTATTAAACCTTTACTATGTGTCAGAAATCCTAGGCATTTCTTTTTCCAAAATAATCCCATTGGTCAACCCTATGACCCCGAAATTAAGATAGCTGTATTAAGACTTACCTCTAGGGTTAACAGTGATGTTCTATTAAGAAAGTTCCTCCGGCAATATGCTATTTCAGAACGATAGCCTCCTTCTTGCTGGGCTTTCTTCCATCTATGTAAGTAAAATGACCAAAGTTTAACATGTTTTCAAACTTTTTCAGAGGTACTAACCAAAGTAAGCTCATTTAAAGGGAAAGGTCAAGAAAAAAAAAAAAAGAGAAAAGGGTCTTGCTTGTTTTAGGAGCTAGCCAATTGTATATAAGAATTTCAACTACAATACAGATATTTTTTGTTTATGTATAACACTAAATTATTAACTTCAAATATAAGGTAGTACACATAAAGTACATTGTTCTTAAATTTTGGGGTTATAAAAATATGAATTTCTACAATTTAAACCTTGACAAATGAAGTATCTAAAAATAAATTTAAATCTTAAATATATCTTTTTAATAAAAGTCAAATATCAATTTTTTTAAAAGTAGGTAACCTCAGATTTGACCTATTGACAGCACCCACATTATTACTTTACCCCAGATATGCATTGTAGATTGTCAGATGGTCTGAGTCTGCCATAGCCAGTGCTGATTTTGCAAGATCTGCTTCGTCTTTTCGACCAATTGGTGTGGTAAAAGGAGATTTCTCTGTCATAACTGCAGCCAGTGTTGCCTATCCATAAATAACCAAAAAATTTTATCATTAAAGAGGTATATATTGTAAGCTGATTTGTAGTATGAAGCAAAACAAAACAAATTACCATTTTCAAGTTGCGTATTTCTTCTTTCCAATTGATCACGTTCTAGAACGGCTAACATTTTCATTTTAGGTAGTTACTTTTAGTTTCATTTTATGGAATTAAAAAAAAAATCTATCAGTTTACTTTTATACCCTCTTTGTGAGATGAGGAAATAGTATCACCAGAATCAGATATTTAGAAAAATTAGAGTTTGTATAAGCGACTTATATTCTGTCACACAGTTCGAAGCAATCCCTGAATCATAGCTCAGGACCTTGACTCCTAGCCTGAATCTCCCTTGCCTGCAATGCTCTTTAAATACTTCTTAAATAATTTGGACTACATAACCCATCTGTTGTTGTTGCAGCTTTTCTTTTTCTTCGTCTTTTTTGCCATTTCTTGGGCTGCTCCTGCGGCATATGGAGGTTCCCAGGCTAGGGGTCCAATCAGAGCTGTAGCTGCCAGCCTACGCCAGAGCCACAGCAACGCAGGATCCGAGCCACGTCCGCAACCTACACCACAGCTCACGGCAACGCTGGATCCTTAATTCACTGAGCAAGGCCAAGGATCGAACCTGCAACCTCATGGTTCCTAGTCAGATTTGTTAACCACTCAGCCATGATGGGAACTCCTGTTGCAGCTTTTCAGATCGACTATCATGGCTGAGATTATTTCCTGGACTCTGCACAATTCTGGTGATTATCTATTTCTGATACTAGGAAAAAAGAGACTAGAGTAAGTCATAATCTCTCCATTTTGTTTTCAAACAGTCTTGATTTGTAGTCTCAGAAAAGGGCACAACTTCATAAAGTTGGAAAGTTGGAATGGCATAGCATATGAACCCAAGGGATTGAGACAGAGGCACAAAGTTTGTTAATTCTGAGATAATTTGAGAAAACGGAATTGCTGATACCTGCTGGCTCAGAGATAACCCAGAAAAAGGGAAGGAGGTTTTGATTTTCCTTATGTGTGGAGTTCAACACTCTAAGAACCATCCACTATACATTCAATTAAATATTTCTAGTAGGATGTTTGATAGCAAAAGTTTAGACAAGTCAAAACCCTCTTACTTAATAATACCGAAAATACACTTTATGTAATGGATGAATATATTTTTTGTATATAAATATAAAAAGTTAAATTGTTTAAAAATTCTCATCGAGCATTCAGATTTACTGGTTTTAATATTAGTACAGACATTCTATTTGGTCAAAAAATTAATTAAAAATTGTTTCCAAACTTAGTATTTTCCCAACCAAAATGATGTTTAAAGTGAACAAGCAGCTATGTTTTCCTTACCACTGGATCAAGGCAGCCAAATATGGCACCAAAAATAAGCATCTTGCCAATCTTGACATTCACAGGCAAAGCTGCAAGGTGTTGGCCTAGTGGAGTCAGTTTAGGCTCATTTAGTTCACAAGCTCCAATTTTTCGGAGTAAATGCATAGCATTGCTGATTACTTGAAGTTGAGGAGGGTCTAAAGCTTTGGAGAGGAAGTCTTCAGGAGAACCAAGATTGCATTTCTGCAGATTGAAAAGTGGTTAATTGATATGTGATCAGAAAGAATTAACAAAGAGATGGTCAAACTGAAACTAAATTTCAGTAAAATTTTAAGCAAAGAGGATGTCTGTGTCTGGGCATGAGTCTGCAGATGTGTGTTAAAGGGGACAGGTTCCATTTTTTAAGTTTTTCACTCCTGATTTTTATACAATGAAAAGTATAAGAACTGAAGGATTTATAGCTTTTTCAGACTAGGCAGCCTTTAGTCTAGGTCAGGATTTCCTAAGTCCAGCTCTGTTGTTATTTGGGGCCAGATAAATTCTTTGTTTTAGGGGACTGTGCTGTTCTATTTTTTGTAGAATGTTTAGCAGTACTCCTGGCCTCTACCTACTAGATGTCCATAGCCTGGTTGCCCTCTCCCCCCAGTTCTGACAACCAAAAATGTCTCTTGACGGCCCAATTATCCCCTGGTGAGCAATATCGCCCCCAGCTGAGAACTACTTGTCTAGGTTATGAGTGTGTATTTTAATCTATAAAGTATGAGTGCCTATGGCAGATTTAAAGCACAGTGGATTTACTCATAAAAGAAGGCATTTATTCAAGAAGAATAAATAAAATATTTAAAAATCTAGAGCAACATAAGCTAAGTTTAGGTCTTCATTTTTTTTTTTTCTTAGAGGTGAAGAAAAAATTCATTTAAATTCCTTTGGGATTACCATAATATGAAGACATAATTCTTCCAAAGGCACACGCAAGATTTCAGGGACAGAGTAGTCCATAAAGCCTTCAAATCTGAAAAATAAAATAACAGTAAATACATATTATCAGAAATGCCACACTGTACCGGTTTATGTGTTTTTTGTTTGTTTGCTTTTTTAGGGCTGCACCCACAGCATATGGAGGTTCCCAGGCTAGGGGTCGAATTGGAGCTACAGCTGCTGGCCTATACCACAGCATCATGGGATCTGAGCCACATCTGCAATCTACACCATAGCTCAGGCCAACGCTGGATCCTTAACCCACTAAGCGAGGCCAGAGATTTAACCCGTTTTCTCATGGATACTAGTCGGATTCGTTTCTGCTGCACCACAATTGGAACTCCTGGTTTATGTGTCCTTAATTTCCAGTCTACACCATACCTTTCTCTTGTGTACATTCGGAAACAGAAACCATCTCTGACCCGCCCAGCTCTTCCCTGGCGCTGCAGAGCACTTGCTTTGCTGACAAATGTCTCCACTAAAGAGCTCATCTGACTGCTTTCATGGTACCTAGAGACATGGTATAAGAAAACATGTAGATAAATGACTTAATCAAAATGTGAAAAAAATGTAAATATTTGACTCTTAAAATTAAGTTGAAGCTAAGCTAAAAAAAAAAAAAAAAGTCCATTATCACTCTGGACCAATATTTTCGAAATTGTGTTTCACATTTAAATAATTTAGCAAATATTGCATACCAAACCTCACATTACCAAATTAGAAGCTCTGACACAATAACAACAAAAAAACATTTACCTTAACCTTTCTCAAACTTATTGGACTATGGAACCTTTCAGATTTCAGTGGAATATGCCTATTCCACACAATAAGAATTCTTTGAAAGTGTTTGAGAAACACTGCTGTGAACATTACAATTCAATGTACCTTTTACAAGATAAAGTTCAACTCTGAAAATGCTTCCTCTAAAGGTATAATTTTAAAAATCAAGGGTTTATTTTGTATTGGATAGTCATTTCCAAATACTGCTAAGGTTTTCTAATATCAGGGACAGTGTATATAGATTACAACAGACAACTAAGGTGGTCTCCTTTATTTATGTAATATAAACATTAAAACATTTATAAAGTAAGGAAGTTTCCTTGTGGCACAGTGGGTTAAAGATCTGGCATTGCTGCAGCTGTGGCACAGGCTGCAACTGTGCTGCAGTTTCGATCATTGGCCCAGGAATTCTACATGCCACAGGCGCAGCCAAAAAAAAAAAAATTTATAAAGTAATAATCTTTTTGTTGAAAATTCAGTTTAAATTACCTATTACGTGCCAATTACTGTACTCTGCACTTTCAATTATCAAATATTAATTTTTCCCCTTATGTGTGAGGAACCTGATGATTATAATTGATGGTCCTATTGCTCAAGATTACAGTTCAGAGATTTATAGCCAACTCTTAATTCTAAAGGTCATGTTTTTTTTTTTTTTTTATAATCCCACAAATACTGCTTCCTGTCAAACAATTTATTTTACAAACTAATTTACAAAAATTTATGTTCTGAACATTTTCTCAGTACTTTTCTAAAAGTAACAGTACATTGACTTTTTTTTTTCCTTTTTAGGGCTGCACCTGTAGCATATGGAAATTCTTGGGCCTAGGGATGGAATCGGAGCTGCAGCTGCCAGCCTACACAACAGCCACAGCATTGTGGGATCCAAGCTGTGGCTGCAACCTATGCCAAAGCTCATGACAATGCCAGATCCTTAATCCACTGAGTGAGGGCAGAGTTTGAACCTGCATTTTTCATGGATATTAGCTGGGTTCTTAAGCCACTGAGCCATGGTGGGAACTCCTACATTGACATTATTTATGGGAAAACTGATGACATGAATTTTGACATCTACTCTCAGACATTTAAAGTTTTCTACAGTTTCTCTGAGACTTTGTTCGGGGTAGAATTTAGGACCTTTGGGATTTTCCCAATATGATTCTGTGATTTTTCCTAAGAATTCGAGAGACCCAAACCCTTTTTGGTTTTAAAAATGATTTGGGAAATTCAAACTTACTTATTTTCTTTCGTTCTTCCAGTATCAATTACAAATACAACATCTGGAATAGTGATACCTGTCTCTGCAATATTTGTTGCTAAAACAATCTGAAAATAAAAAGCCAAAATATTAGGTAACAACTTTCAGCAATGTGCCATCATCTAAATTTTAGACAGTTTTAGCCAATGAATTTTGAAAACCGAATTTCAATTTTATTTATAAAAATTCACAATCTAACTGCTGTTACTGTGTAATTTTAATTTGCTCCAATTAGTTTTATCACTAAAGTTACAGATTTTTATTCCAACCAAAAAACCATTCCCCAAATTCGAGTCAGTGATCTTAAAAATAGCATATGTAGAATGGGAAATTGGGTTAGAGGATGGAGACTGCTTAGCAGAACACTTCACAATTATTAGGAAAAAAATAGCAATAGTTCTTTAGTAGAAGACTTGGTGGGTTGCTGCCCCATCTCTGCTACTTATTAGCCTTGTGACTTGGGTAAATCATTTTACCTTTCTGGCCTTCAGTTACCTGACTGTAAATTAGGAGGTAGAAATAGATGACTTCTTAAGTCCCTTTATAGCTCTAAAATTCTTAATGGTGATAGCTGAATAGTGCAATCTTGCACACTTTTCTTTTCTCTTTTTCCTCTATTGAGTCTTTGGAGGTAAAACATTTAGGAAATTCTAGGTCAAATTCAATTCACTCCATCTCAACCCTGTATTTCAATATAGTGAATGCTTGCTTTTCTTATTCATTTATGCTAGGAAATAGAACCCAGATTATTAACGCTTAGATGGGACCTAAGTGATCAAGTTTTTTTTAAAGAGGTGGAACTCTTTTCTTCAGACAGAATTTTACAGGGAAGCCCAAATGTTACAGATCAGAGCACAGCCTCTGAACCACTGCAGTTTTCTCAGCACAGATAGAAAACCATCAGTTTAATCCAACTCTTTAAAGATGAGAAAATGAGGCTGAGTGGATTGCCAAAGGCCATAGACCTGGTGTCAGCTCAGGAACAAGAACCTAAGCCTCCTGCAATACAGTCCAGGCTCCTGCTGCGAGCCCTGTGTTCCTCAGTTTCCACATAGTACTTATACCGCCTCCCCTCCCCCAAAATGTAAGAGAGGGTCAAAATCTGAGAAACTCTCTTTGCCAAGCATCTTCATTCAAAATCTTGAACAGGAGAGGCAACAAAAATATTGAGTGTTCTAACCTAATGTTCTATGTATTATAAAAATAATCAGGGAGGAATAGCCTAGAGAACAAAAAAGAATCCTCCCAGGATTCAAATAGCTCCTGACCTCCAATATCCTTTGTGATATCTTCTTGGAGAAAACACAGTGATTTTTATTTTCATTAGCAATATCCATGCCCTATTTTTAAATTACCAGTCCCCTAAATTCTTTAATATTTTAATACTATATAATATAAACACCTAATATAAGTTGAATTTTAATATTTGATATATTAAGCTGCAAAGCATCTGGAGTCTGCCATGAACTATAAGGTACTTAATTACTGTCTTTGATGATAAGTCATCACACTTTCATGAAATATTCTCAGCTGGATCACATATAAATTTGCAGTACTAAATTTTACCTTCCTGACTCCTTGAGGAGGAAGTGTGAATGCTGCAGCTTGATCTTGAGTTGAAAGTATAGAATGCAGAGCTATCACTTTATATCTGAAAGTTAAAATCATAGTTCTTAGCAAGAGTTTCTCTTTAGAAGACACTGCAAAGAATAACAAAATTTATTTGCAAATAGGAAGTAACTAATTTATTATGAAAAATTTTAAACACACACAAAAGTTCTGGGAATGGTACAGTGAAACCCCAAATATACTCATCAAAGAGAAGAAAATTTAATATGACTGAATCTTAGGGAATGTAGGGTTTAAAGAATTTTTAAAATATACTCTGATGTTGAAGTGATAACTGTAGCAGCAGTAATTAAGCTGTATCAAAACAGAGTTAAGAGCCAATTCAGTATGTGTGGATGGAAAACTGCAATGCAGTTGGGGTTTTGCACCATCCAGTGGGTTGGGGAGGGGAGCCACTGTCTTATTCTTAACCACAGGATTCCCTCTGCTTAATCACATTAAGAAAATGAAACAAATGTAGAAATAGTATCTAAAAATTTTAGTAGATAAAATACTGTAATAGAAATGGTTAAAAAAAAAAACTTGCTTCATCATGGACAATTTTAACTAAAGGTGAAAAGACTCTGAAAGCTTTGATCAAGAGTTTCAACATATGAAATATTTTTCTCTTTTAAAACTATTATGAATATAATGAAGATTTACCGTTCTGAGAAAATCTTCTGTCAGTTGATAAGAGATCATATAACTGTTGAATATGAGCAAGGCCTGGTAAAAAGATCAGTACTGCTCCTTCAACATTTTTGAACTGGGGACTTCTGTCTGTAATTTTTAAAAAGATATAATATTCAAAAATAATGAAACTGCATATAAGATAATAAAATATTTCCAATTAGTAGAAAAGTTTTATCAAAACAAATGGAGACACATTAGAAAGATACATACCTAAATATGTAAGAAGTTCCAAAATGAGATCCAGGTTGATTTTATGGGAATTCATGTAGAGAATAGCATGCTGAGTGCGGTTGCTATACTTTTGGTAAAATGGATTTAAATCAGCACTTGTTCCAGTCTGAACAGGAATGTATTCCTAACAGAAAAATAATCAGAAAAAGCTGAACAAAAATATTAAGTATTTTTATAAGACAAGGAAAAAATATCTCCATTCAAATCTGAGTTTTTCTCAGTCACCATTATTTTGTTAAAATATGTTATTTTGTTAAAATACTGTTTTATCAGTATTAATGTATTAGAAAATCTCATCTCCTATTAATTTCATCCAGTCTCCTTAAGTATACAAACTTTTTATCTTAGCATGTAAATACTAAATTAAAGAAGGAATGAAGAAAATCAGATCATTGTTCTGTGGTAACTGAAAAAAGTAGCCAGGCCAAGAGAGCTCATAGTAACTTTAATAAGTAGTTTACACCTGTCTCATTCCTTCTAGGTTCTACTTTGGTTGCTGAGAGCCAATCATTTCTTTTGAAATACTATCTTTAATTTTTTGAAGTCTTTTTTCTACCTGCAATTTTAGGAAAAGATTTTAGTTTCTGCTTTCTTGGTTTATCTGTCTAATTAAAAGATAAAATAACTTTATGCTTCTATCAGATGCATGAAATGTTGTGGATATAATGAAAATACTTTATATAGTACCACTGGCTAAAATGCAAGATAACATAGCTTTTGTGATATTTCTGAAAATATGTCTTTCAAACTAACTCTGTATGAAGAACTGTCTTGCCATGGGTAGCTTCATTATAGAGTTAAGATTGGCTCATGCCAGGACAGAGGCTGCTAAGGCAAGGATCTAGATTTCGGGTGTGTTCCATCCTGACTACCTAAGGTGTTAAGACAAAGTCAAGAAAATCATTACAAAATGTACTCCTCAATTGATCATTGCTATTAAACAATAAAAGTTGTTTTTTTACTTATGAAGTCCTGGATTTTTTTTTTTTATGTGCATTTATATGGCCCAGAACAGTGTAAGAAGACAAAGTATAATAAACCAAAGACTAGAACCTATGAAACAAAGATTAAACAAATTATCTTTACAACTGGCTCATATTCACATCTATTCTTCTTCCACAAAATTATATTTGAATGCACTATGCCAGCTGTATGATTTTAAAACTGTAAGGGCAGTTTGTGTCTTGGATATCATGTCTTTCAAGATGTTTTCTTTTTACCTGATACTTTTTTATTCCCCCTGCTTTGCTTGTAACATTAATAGTTATTTCTTCTTCTTCCTCCAGAAATTTCTGACAATATTCGGAATCTTTCTCAAGTACAAAGCCTGTTTCTTCTATTATATCTTCGAGATGAAAAACCTGCACAGAAAAAGGCATATAAACGGTGAGTCAAATTGACTTCAGTAAGTATTTTAAGAACAAAGGATTGTTACTCTTTGAATATCACCAAATACTGATTTAGAATATTAGGAAAAAACTTTTTTTTTTTTTGTATTATTTGGGAATAAAGAATTTGGCTGATATAGATGGATCTGTCCCTAGAAGTCTCAGGACAAAGTACATTATAGTGTACAGTTTTTACATGTGAAAACCAATTAAAAGAGCAGTCCTTATCAGTTGAACCAATAGGGCAAACATTAAGAATAGAAAGAAGCTTCAAAGACAAGCCATTGAGGGGTGGGTGAAAGGGGAGGTCCTTATTGCTAGGCAGCTACTACCCCCAATTTGGATGTAATGGTTTTGCTGTGGAAATGCGTTTCTTTTTTAAAAAAATTAATATTATTTTTTGAATAGTTATTTTGGAACTGTGTTTTATGCTATGTACCTCTGAGGTTAAGTTTTTCAGTAGAATCCTTCTTCCTGCCCACCCTCCCTCAGGGCAGCACCAGCCATCTGATTCCCAAGGCCATCTCCAGGTTCTCTCCTGACTTGGAATAGTTCTAGACTCAGACTATAAGGGCATATCTATCTTCTGGGGACACCTGCTGTTGGGAATGCAGTTTCTGTTTATATATGCATTATAAAGAAGACTTACCTCAACAGGATAACTTCTTCCTGAAATTCTCAGAATAGGGCAGTGTGTGAAATAGGTAGAAAACTTTTCACTATCTACAGTGGCACTCATTAGTATCAAGTGTAGATCAGAGCGTTTCTGTAAAATTTCTTTCAAGATAATTAGCAGGAAGTCTGACTGGACACTTCTTTCATGAACCTAGTATAAAGAGAATTAAAAAAATCATATATAAGGCTAGTAAGAGGCTAAAACAATCAGATGCTGAAAGCTACTATAAGTTAATTAATATTTACGTATAGTCAGTACATGTGGAAGGAGAGAGAAGTCCTGTGTTTCAAATAAGGTATATATTCAGAACTGAAAATGAAGTTACCCTCTAAAATTAAAGTTGGTAAAAAGCAGCATTTAGTGAATAAGATTAGCTGTGATAGTAGGACTTGACCTTAGGAGATGGTTTGTAAAATGTTAGCAGATAAGATTAGGGTATCTCTCAAATTTCATGTAGAAGCCAGTATAACTCTTAAAGCCCAGATTATAAAACTGCAACAAGAGAGATGGTTTATCCACTATGTAGAAAAAGGGGAATTTAATTAGTAGGAATCTGACAGGTTCTCTAAAAAAAGTTTCTAAGAAAAAGGCTCTTATGCCCTTCCAATAGATGCATTTTAGGGAAGAGCACTATAAACCTGCTATAGAGTATTAAAACATGGCACATGGTCTGAACTTATTATCTGCTGGATGTCTGTATTCCAACTTCTTACACTGGGATTCATTTCTATCCCATTTTATTTTATAAGATTTAAGGAAGCATATAAAAGAATACATCATGATAACAAAAATTAAAACAAGTTTGATCATTTGCTTGGAAGGGAGGCAATAGTGACTGATGTTCAGGTTCTGGAATTAATTGCTTAGGTTCAATTCCTCCAGGTTTGGACACTTAAAATATAACTTTAAGAAAGTTATTTAAATATCTTTGAGTCAGGAGTTCCCATCATGGCTCAGTGGAAAAGAACATCACTAGTATCCATGAGGAGGCAGGTTCAATCCCTGGCCTCGCTCAGTGGGTTAAGGATCCAGCGTCTCTGTGAACTGTGGTGTAGGTCACAGACTCAGCTCGGGCTCAGATCCCATGTTGCTGTGGCTGTGGCGTAGACTAGTGGCTGCACCTCCTATTCGACCCCTCACCTGGGAACCTCCATATGCTGTGGGTGCAGCCCTAAAAAAAAAAAAAAAAATCTCTGGGTCTATTTCTTCTTCTATAAAACAAGAAGATAAATAATACAAACTTCATAGAGTGGCTGACTATCAAATGAGATCATGCAAAGCCCTTAAGAGCCCAATAAACAGTACTTAGCATTGTGCTAGATGCTGGGGACTAAAAAATGACCAAAGGCAGTCTTTTCATTTCAGAGTTTACAGCCTCCTAAGAGGATACTGTAGAGGGTGGTTTGAAATTGCATATGAGAGGTAGCCAGTTCAGGTGGTCAGGAAGGCTAGTAAAAGAGATTTGCCATCTATGCAGAGAACTGAAATAGGAGTTTGAAAAAAAGGAGGAGGAAGGAACAGTATGATAAAGGTATGAAAAGTGGTCATGGGATACAACTTATGCAAAATCATGGTGGAGAGGGGGATTGCATTTAAAAAAAAATTTTAGGGCCTCACCCACTACATATGGAAGTTCCCAGGCCAGTGAATGAATATGAGCCACACCTGCAGCAATGTAGGTCCTTTAACTCACTGAGCTGGGGATTAAACCCACACCTCTGCAGTGACCTGAGCCACTGCAGTGGCATTTTTAACCCATGACACCACAGTAGGAACTCTAAGGCTCGTAATACATTTGATTGAAGGAAATGGAGAAACAAAAAGATGCCTTGAGCATGGGTTGAGGAATGGGCACGAGACAGCTGGTGAAGTACTCGGTAATCTGCATGTAAAGTCTTGTAAAACATGTTAAGGAGCTGAGACTATCCTAATAAGCCAGGGTAGTAAGACATTTTAGAGCAGAGAAATCATGTGGCCTAATTTTGTTTTAAAAAAGGTAACTCCAGCTATAATGTGAACAATGTAGTAGAGGAGAACAAAACAGAAAGCAGAAAGATTAGAGGCTTTTGTGGTAATGAAAAAGATATTGGTAGCCTATACAAGGCCAGTATCAGTGAATACAGAGAAAAGTAAAATCAACAAATCTAGGCGATTGGATTTAGGAGAGATGGGAGAAAGAAAGAACAACCTTGGATGTTTTTACTTTGGTGGTTTGAGAGGATATTTATATTTGAAACTCAAGAAAGAAACTTCTCAATGGAGAAAACAGTTCTGGAGAACCTCCTCAAATAGATGGTAATTTATACAAATACTGATTTAAAAAAAATAAAAAGGAAGATAAAAACATAAAATAGAGCTAATAAAAAATGTATACTTTATTAAGTACACTTGGGAGAGGTGGGCAAAAAGTAAAATAGCAGCAGCCAGAGGAAAAGCCACATAACTCACACTCTGACCATAAACTAAGACAAATCACACAACCATTCCTAATAAGAAAGCTAGAAGAATTATACTGAGCATCTTCATAAAGAAGGTCCTAAATAATATAATGAACTCTGATACTGCATATGCTTATATTGTTAGATTTAACATGATGATGAATTTCACTGGGCTTTTTTTTTACTCTTACTGTACTGTTCCACAAGAGGTTCAGAGTGTTAAACTGAAGCACAAATTGGTAAATCACGTCTACTGACTGCTAATACTAAACCATCAAAGAGCAGCTCCCTGAAATTGGTCTGATTTTAAACTAGAGTTCATTCTGCTTTATATTTACCAACCAATTTTCTAATAATTCGGGGCTCCAAGAAAACTTACTAGCTGATACAAATATTTCATCTTATCTAGCAATAAAAATTTCTCATTATAAATAGGATAAATTAGTATTTTTGACTTAAGTTGATTCTTGATGATATAGATAAAATCTAGGTCTTGGCCATGCACAGCTACTACTATGATATCTCATTCTGCAAATCACAGCCAGGAGCAGTTACCCAGGGGCCTGCTCAATTAAGCAGCCATACATCCTCTTTCTTTGTGATAATAGTACAACCTTTTCTCCTTTTTGCCTTTTCTAGGGCCGCACCTGCGGCATACGGAAGTTCCCAGGCTAGGGGTCTAATCAGAGCTGTAGCTGCTGGCCTACGCCAGAGCCACAGCAACGTGGGATCCGAGCTGCGTCTGCGAGCGACCTACACCACAGCTCACGGCAATGCTAGATCCTTAACCCACTGAGTGAGGCCAGGGATCGAACCCGCAACCTCATGGTTCCTAGTCGGATTCGTGAACCACTGAGTCACAATGGGAACTCCCCAGGAATAAAGATTATTTAGATAAAAATGAATTGCTATCATTTATCTATTGCCAAAACATTGTATTTAAAAATATCTTAACCTAAACTTGTCCAACAACAGGAAAATGATTAAATTATGGACCATCCAAATTATATACTTCCATAAAGCTTTTGAAAATGTTTTTGTACACTGATGATGTGAATTGTAAAATAAATATATATACATACTAAACATACATATATAAATACATGAATGTCAACATTAATTTTTTCCTGGGTCAGGAAACTATAGATAATTTTTACTTTCCTTTTTTGTATCTATGCTTCTAATACTAACTAAAGGAGGAACATAATCTAATAATTTACATGTAGTCTATTAATTAAAAATCAAAGGATGACTGTACTTTCACTAATGCTTTCTGAACTTGGTACATTAACAGACATGCATAAAAACTACATTAGGGAAAATAAAATTCTTTTTGAACAACAGAAATGGTAATATATAAGTGTGCATTCAAGTCTGATTTAAGTAGAGGTATATGTATAGAGAAGATGACGTATTGTTGAGGATTCTTTGTTTTCTGTATGAATTAGAGAAAACCCTCTAACGTAGCCGAAAGGAAGCAGACTGCTAAGAGGTGGCTGCAGCTGCATTGCCTGAATTTGAATCCCTAGTTGCAGAATTTACTGGCTGTGTGAATTTGAGCAAGCTATTTAACATCTGTGTGCCTCAGTTTCCTCAACTGTAAAACAGGGCTAATGTCTACTTCATTGGGCTGCTGGAAGGATTAAAAGAAGTTGTATATATGAAGTCCTTGGAATAGCATCTAGCATCTAGCAAATTTTATATATATATATTTTTAAATAAATGAAATAACATGATTTGTTAGAGGAAATAAGTTATAATAACATAAGTAGATATATCTACTATTATATTTATAATATATATTATATAGTAATATATAATATCTACTTATACTAATATAAGTAGAGGAAATTATATAATTATTATATGTAAAGTGGCTGGCATTTAATAAGCATGAAGAAAATGTTAGCTAGTCTTAGAAATAACTTCTTTCTTTCTTCCTTCCTTTCTTCTTTTCTTTCTTTCTACTGGCCATGATTGTGGCATGTGGAAGTTCCCAGGCCAGGGATCAAACCCATGCCATAGCAGTGACCCGAACCACTGCAGTGACAACGCTAGAGCCTTAACCTGCTGAGCTGCAAAGGAACTTAAGAAGTACCATCTTTTTAATACAAAAATGTTTAGAATTTTTTTTCTGAACATGACTATAGAATTTACTCACCTCATCTACAATAACATGAGACACATTAGTTAGAAGACCATCTTCTTGAAGTTTCCTTAGCAAAACCCCTGTTGTACAATAGAGTAACCTGGTAGATTCACTAGCTCGAGACTCCATCCGGATCTGATATCCACACAAAGAATTCTAAAGAAGAAACATAAGGCCAAGATTAGATTCTCACATGCAATCTTGGAAACAAGTTTTTAAAAATGAAGCACAGAGTTCTCTTGTGACACAGCAGGTTAAGGATTCAGCACTGTCACTGCAGTGACTGGAGCAACTGCTCTTGGTGTGGGTTCTGTCTCTGGCCTAGGAACTTACATATGCTGTGGGTACGCACCCCCCCCCCCCAAAAGGCAAAGCACAGGTGCTGATCCTGCTGCTGTATGGAGCAGTCTAAGCAGATGTATTTAGTGCAGTTTATTACTTTACCACAGTCTTTAATTATATAAAACTATAAAATTTGTTCTGGCTATTTTATTTTTTTGTCTTTTGAGGGCCCCACCCATGGCATATGGAGGTTCCCAGGCTAGGGGTCTAATTGGAGCTGTAGCTGCTGGTGTACACCAGAGCCACAGCAACACCAGAGCCACAGCAATGCCAGATTTGAGCCGCATCTGCAACCTACCCCACAGCTCACAGCAAAGCCGGATCCTTAACCCACCAAGCGAGGCCAGAGATCGAACCTGAAACCTCATGGTTCCTAGCTGGATTCATTTCTGCTGTGCCACGATGGGAACTCCTGTTTTGGCTATTTTAAACAAGAAGAAAAACCTGTTTTCTTTTCAGTGTGTTGAAATAAAATCTGTTCACCTGCAGAGTGCCACTAACATGATTATGAAAATAATAGGTTTAATCAATTTCCTATTAAATTATCTTGGAGCAAAGTATTGAGGTATACAGGAACAGAATTTTAGAGCAGCTCCTACAACTTGGTCTACTTTTCTATCAAGATCTCATAAAAGCTGCAACTATTAAAAACCAATGGTGCCTGATGGGAGTCTTGAAGTCACTTCTATTTCCATTTTATTTATTTATTTATTTATTTTTTAGGGCCACACTTGCAGCATATAGAAGTTCCCAGGCTAGGGGCTGAACTGGAGCTGGAGCTGCTGGCCTACACCACAACCACAGCAACACAGGATCTGAGCCATATCTGCGAACTACACTGCTTGCAACAATGCTGAATCCTTAACCCACTGAGTAAGGCCAGGGATCGAACCTGCATCCTCATGGATACTAGTCAGGTTCTTAACCCACTAAGCCACAACAAGAACTCCCCTATTACATTTTATTTCTTACTTCTGTAGTCATTTGTTTTATTTGTAAACATGTCTGCCATCCCCTTAATGTAAATTCCTTGTAAGGCAGAAATTGTGTTCTTTTTCCTTCTACATTTCATGAGAGAACCTCAGACAAATTGCCAAATAAAATTTTTTTTACTGAAGGGTACTAGCTTAGAGAAAAGTTTTAAGAACCATATCTAAAAAGAACAATTCAAAGTATAATTAAACTGAGTTACATGAACTTGGAATTAATATGGAATTATATTTGGTTCTAATTTTATCAGTTCCTATACTTTGCAGTCACTCTGGTTAAGGTTTGGCCAGTTTTGTGGCCAAATTATTATTTTTTTGTCTTTTTTTTGCTATTTCTTGGGCCGCTTCCACGGCATATGGAGGTTCCCAGGCTGAGGGTCTAATCGGAGCTGTAGCCACCTGCCTATGCCAGAGCCACAGCAACGCGGGATCCGAGCTGCGTCTGCAACCTACACCACAGCTCACGGCAACGCCGGACCGTTAATCCACCGAGCAAGGGCAGGGACTGAACCCGCAACCTCATAGTTCCTAGTCAGATTCGTTAACCACTGCGCCACGACAGGAACTCCAAAATTAATATTTTCATGGCAAAATGCATGACAACAGATATTTAAGTACTTTTCTATTCTTTTAATATACTGGATTTGAAAATAGTCTGATATTTTCTTCTATATTGTTTTTTCCTTTTGTTCATTGAGCTAATGAAAATCATTCAAGAATATACATTCTATAGAAAAGATTTCCAAATACTTGAGATATATTAGTTATATTTGTATGTGTTTATACTCTTGGATCAATTTAGAATGTAATATATTTGAATACGCAATCATTAAAGTGAGTATATTTGTCCTTTTTTATGAGAATTTTAGTGAGTTACTGACAATCATTTTCATATTAAGGAGAGTGGCATACCATTCTATTTATCAAAATAGACATGAAAAGTGCCCTAAAATGTGATACTGAACAATTAGTATCAGTCAGAACTCCATAAATGGTACAGTTCCATTTGGATCCCAAGATTATGGGTGAATGATGTCACCATTCACTGAGGAAGAGTTGAACAGTATCTTACCTTTCCTCCAGGTCCATTTTCACAGCCCAATTCGTCACACACTCTTGTGGCTAAACTTACTGCTGAGATTCTCCGGGGCTGGGTACAGACAATGTTACATTTACTTGTGCCCCACTCATTTAGAAGTAAATCTTCCAAAAGAAAGTGTGGCACTTGAGTGCTTTTACCACTCCCTGTTTCACCTGCCACAACTACAACCCGGTGCCTTTTAAGAGTTTCAACAATTGAATTCCTATGTTTGAACACAGGCAACTGTTGCCTTTCCTTTAGAAGTCTCTGATACTTAGGTGTGCTTTGCAACTTTCTAAAGAGGTTTCTAACAGGTTCCAAATCTTCTGCTTTTTCTGATTCCAAGGACAGAGCAGAAAAATCCTCATCGGACACTAAATTTTCCCAAGATTCCTCAGGATCTTCAGAGTTTTCTTTCTTATTTCTGAATGCTGTTGTTGTTGCTGCTGCTGTTTCAATTTATTCAGAAGTTTGGCAATAAAAAGATCACGTGGTTTATTGGTTTCCATTTTATTTAATTCTTCCTTTTTCTTTTCTGCATCACTCCACTCCAGCCAAACATCTCGGTATGTGGGAGGAAGTAACTGATGAACTGACTATAAAAGAAAACAACAGCAGTATGTCATTTTTACTAACTACTGGAAACCAAAATTCAATAGGTTAGAACTTAGCTCTCTTCCTCTTAAAATGTCTCTTAAAACTAGTAAATTATTACTTTAAGATATACATACATATAATACAAATTTATAAATAGCATATCATAGTTAGGCTTTTAGACATACTAGCTGTGTGATCTTGGGCAAGTAACTTAACCTCTCTGTGTCTCAGTTTCTACATTTGTAAAATGGGGCTAATAGTTCAACCTTTATAGGCATACTCTGAGGTAAACTTTAATCATGTAAAGTGCCTATTCCTGGAACACATTAAACTACTAAATACATGTTTATTATTCATTCCTACAGTGGTTATGTAGATGATCCATAAAGAATTTCTAAAAAAAAGTTCTCACTGAGATTCTGGCAGTATTCTGTAATATTACAGATCAAAGTATTTTAAATGAACTATATTGGATGGAATCTGTTATCTTAATTCTGTGTTATAAAACAGCCTACAATTATTTCTATAACATTGGTAGTCATTTTCATCAATTAAACTTAGCTTATGATGCATTATTTTACAAAGTGAGGGAAATATGAGTTTCCATTGTGGATTAGCGGTAAAGGACCCAACTAGTATCCATGAAGACATGGGTTTGATCCCTGGCCCTGCTCAGTGGGTTAAGGATCCAGTGTTGCCATGAGCTGTGGTGTAGGTCACAGATGCGGCTTGTTTCTGGGCATTGCTGTGGCTATTTGACTCCTAGCCTGGGAACTTCTATATGCCACGGTATGGTCCTAAAAGACAATAAATAAAATAAAAATACAAAATGAGGGCATTACAGATGTTAAGAACTTTTACTGAAAGAAAAGGGAAAAGTACTATTGTTTGGAGTTCCACAGTTGTCTAAATTTTCAGTGGTTCTATTTCCCCACGAAGAAAGATGTACACATTTATTATAAAAAGGAAATGTTGACAATACCCACCTCCCCCGTAAAAAGAGCATTGTGTTCTCCTAAAAGTGCTTTCTTTAGTAGTACTTTATTTTCATCTTTCTTTAAACTGGAAGCTTGCTGTCTAAGACTGAAAACTGAAACCACTGTCTAATTTTTTAAAGTTGAGAGAATATAACATTAAAGGAAAACAAATGTTTAAAAATTCTCATTAATTCAACCACTCTAGCACAACTACTTTTTAATCTGTAAATCAGTACAGCTTGCAAAGTGAGATCAAGTGGTTCAGAGCCTCAGGTCTAATGAGAGAACAACTGAAGAATGTTTAGGAATGAGAGGAAGTCAAAATTATAAATAGGCTGAAACAAGGATCAATCAGAAGCATTCAGTAGAAAGAAAATTGGCACCAAGGGCCATAATTAAATATTACCTTCCACATTCAGATAGTTTTACATTGACAAAATATACCCATTACAAGTGATTTTTGAAACACCTAGATTTAAAAAGTCTTACCTGTCCTTTCACTAAACGATAAAGAGCTAAAGTAGCTCCCAGGTGCTGAGCTTGCATGCCATCCTCTGTTAAGATTGTAGGGCACACTGCCAGGACGTCATCTTCAGACTTGACTACCCTTACCCTACAAAGAAGCCAAAAACATTTAAAAATGAAATCAATGAAGTAACAAAGGTCAGAATTCCATTAACACTGAACTGTAGTTTACATTAATTATTTAAACATTTCCACAGAAGACATGGCACTAGATAATGATTTATAAGCACTATCAATCTTAGATGTAGAACTAGCTTCTTAAATGTCTACTTAACTCATGAGAAAGAAAAAGATTCTCATTCATTGTAGATTTTTCTAAAAGTTCACTCAGTTCACCAAAAACATACCTACATTTCCAGTATCTACCTACTGGAACTTTTTCAAAGGAAGGATTTGGACTCTTGGGAAGATTCTTCCTGACCCAATCGATCAGAAATTGTTTGGGAGATTTTCCAGTCCAGCTTCGAGCAGTATAGTCAAAATTTCTTACATCATGAGGTTCTTTCTTTTTCTCTAAAATGACAAAGATTGGTTCTTTAAAAAATAGTCATGTACACTCTCTTGAGGGATTAAAATTCTCTGACTTTTGGGTATAGACTTTTAAAACAGAACAGATTAAGAAAGGACAGATGGAAAGGTCTGCTCTTCTGTAAGTGATGTAAGGAAATCCTCTTGATGGACTGAATCAGTGAAAATCTGAATCTTTTAAAAAAAGTATCTTGAGGAGTTCCCGTCGTGGCGCAGTGGTTAACGAATCCGACTAGGAACCATGAGGTTGCGGGTTCAGTCCCTGCCCTTGCTCAGTGGGTTAAGGATCCGGCGTTGCCGTGAGCTGTGGGGTAGGTTGCAGACGCAGCTCAGATCCCGCGTTGCTGTGGTTCTGGTGTAGGCTGGCGGCTACAGCTCTGATTCGACTCCTAGCCTGGGAACCTCCATATGCCGTGGGAGCGGCCCAAGAAATAGCAACAACAACAACAACAAAAGACAAAAAAAAAAGTATCTTGAGTATGTTACTATTTTTTTTCTTTTCATGGTTGCACTTGTGGCATATGGAAGCTTCCAGGCTAGGGTCTGAACTGGAATAGCAGCTGCTGGCCTACATCACAACCATGGCAACACCAGATCCAAGCCACATGTGTGACCTATGCTACAGCTTGCTGCAGTGCCAGATCCTTAACCCAGTGATCAAGGCCAGTGATAAACCCGCATCCTCACAAAGACAACGTCAGGTCTTTAACCCACTGAACCGCAATGGGAACTCCCTGAGTAAGTTATATATTTCTATAAAATATCTATGATACTAGCCATCTGATGAATTGTTTAGAATACTCTGAATTACAGTATTTGGTAGGCTACCACACAGGAAGGTAATCTTTTGAAAAGATATTAATCAGATGTCATTTCTGCTTCACAGCTGCCACTAATACCACTTTCAATGGCTTCATGTTATGGGTAAGATAAAATCTGAATTCTTCCTGACTGCCTAAAAAGTCATGGGCCATCCCTGCCTATTTGTTGTCGCTCTCTTATCATGCTCACTACGCTGTAGCCACACTGGTCATCAGTCAATTCCTTAAATGCTCTAAACCTGCCTGGCCCAATACGGTAGCTACCAGCCACATGTGGCTAAATTAAAATAATTAAAATTCAGTTTCTTAGTTGTACTAGTCACATTTCAAGTGCTCGATAGAGTTGTCCCTTGAACAACATGGGTTTGAACTACATAGGTCCACTTATATGCAGATTTTTTTTCCAGTAAATACATAAAAATATACAGTGAGAACATCATGTGTGAAACATATTAAAGTGAATAGCCTATCCTTAGATAGGCATTAGGTGATATTTAATATAAATTAAAAATGTGTTAGTTTTCTTATTATTTTATAACTTTGCTTTCAAAGAATTACATTACTGAAGAGTATGCCTCTCTCTTATAGTTGGAGAAAACTGAATATTAGCCTATATCGCAAGTAAGTGGTTTTTTAAAAAATGTAACAATGATTCCAATATTATATTATGAATATGACCATGATACTGTATGCCATAAAAATTTTTTATAACAATTCATTCATTGGTGTATAAGGTTAGGCTACAGTGAAGCAACTGTATTGAGTATAGTGGCTGCCATAAAACAATCATACTGCTGCTTCTTGATTATTAGTGCATGAATAATTTATACTTATAAGCAAGTAAGAATTTCTTTTTCACATTATCTTTTCATTTTTTTTAATGTCTAGTGTTGGTAATACATACAACATCTACAGCATTTTGTACAACATAAGACAATGTTGATACAGGTACTGAGAGATGATTCATCTTGTAAATAGATGATATAAGCTCATGGAATTGATACAGTCCAGTGCCGTAAATGTATTTTCTCTTCATTACGATTTTCGTAATAACATTTTCTGTTCTCTATTTTATTGTAAGAATATAGTATATAATACATATAACACAAAATATGTGTTAACTGACTATCAGTAGGCTTCCAGTGAACAGTAGGCTATTATTTTAAGTTTTGGGGAAGTCAAAAGTTACACACAGATTCTTGACTGAGCAGGGGTCAGCACCCTTGTCCTCTGCATTGTTCAAGGGTCAACTGTATTCATATTTGGCTAGCAGCTACCACACTGGACAGTGCGAATATAGAATATTTCCATTATGGAGTGTTTTGTTAAATAGTGATGCTTTAAGCTCTTTTCCACTTTACACTTCCAACGTACTGTCTCCTTTCTTGGAAGGGTCTTTCCACCAACTCAACACCAGGCTAATTCCTGCTCACCTTCAGATCTCAAAGCAAGACCTCAGCAATGTTTCCCCAGTCCAAATTAGGCCCCTCCTATTATCTCTATTATTAGAAGCCAGTTTTCTTTCTTTGACAGCACATATTACAATCTGTAATTGTGTTTGTGTACAATTAAAGATTATGTTCCTTTCTAGATTATATAATGGAAGAGGGCAAAGACTAAGTTATTTTGTTTATAAGTGTACGTATAGCACCTGATATTCTAAACAATAAAAATTAAAAAAATATTTGTGCAAAGGATGTGTAATTAAAAGAATGGACATTTTCATGGGATTCAACTGACTATATCATAGACTGATAAATACACTAGCTCTATAAATAATTTTCTTAGGAGCAAAATGAAAAGCACTCCTGGGGAATTCTGGTGGCATGGCAGGAACAAGAGGAGGTTTAAGGAAGAGGGGCTCTTTGATTCGAGCCTCTAAGCAAGGGAAAAGTTGGCCAAGAAGGGGATAACAGGGTAAGTAACGTCATGGAGCCATGAAACACATGTTTTAAAGAAAAATGTAGCTGTAGTATGTAGCTGGGAGAATAAGGTGGAAAGGTAGATCGCAAAGGATCTTCAATGCCATGATACAGGGTTTGAACTTGTTATTGATTAAAGTTTTTAACAGGAAACTCAAATTTAGATCTGTATTACGGAAGGATAATTCTGGCAGGAGTTTGGAGGATGGACTGGAGGGAGATGAGGCAAGATATTTGTAATTACAAAATGCTATACAAGTTATTATAATTATTACTTTTCCATGACAGCACGTGGAAGCGTAACTTTACTGCTATCTTATATAGTGTGCTAGAATAGAATACAAAGAAACATAATTTCTCAATTATATATTCCTTGTTATTTTACTATTTACAAATTACACCCCTAAACACTTTCCCTTCATTTTACCTTTCTCTTCTTCAGTAGCAGCTGTAGATTTTTCAAATAAATTGAAGTTCAAAGCACTTTCCCCTTCCACGGCTACAGAAGGCTTCTTCCTTTCATTCTGTTGATTTGAAATCTTTATAGCTGGATTGAATACTGGATGGTCTTCTAAAGTTTCCATTTCTACCAAAAAAAAAAAAATGATGCTTATTCATTTTATTTTTATTTGTATTTTTTTATGCCTTTTTATTTTGCAAAGATTGATTTAAAACAACACAATATTCCTTTTTCCTAGTAGATAATTATTCAACACTTCCTATTAGGAATTTGTCCTAGAAGTCAGAGGCAATTTATTTTCATATCAAATACTAACATTTTCCTCCCTTCCTTCCTTTTTTTTTTTTTTTTTTTTGCACACCTGCAAGCATATGGATGTTCCCAGGCTAGGGGTCAAATTGGAGCAGCAACTGCCAGCCTACGCCACAGCCAAAGCAGCACTAGATCCAAGCCATATCTGCAACTTACGCCACAGCCTGTGGTAATGCCAGATCCTTAACCCACTTAACGAGGCCAGGGATTGAACTCACATCCTCACAGACACTATGTTGTGCTAAGCCACAATGGGAACTCCCTAACATTTTTAAAAACAAATTATTTAAGAGATGTAGAAGGCCTGGAAAAATATCTTCACTAGAAATAAATACTCATGGAATTACATCCACCTCTCTTTCTTGAATGGAGATAGTATGGTATACATCTGAGATTGACAAACTGGCTTGCAAGCCAGATTCAGCCTCATTGCCTATTTCCGTATGGTCTGAAATCGAAGAATGACTTTTTACCTGCTTGAAAAGACAAAAGGAAGAAATATTTTTGACATGTGAAAATTATATGAAATTTCTACATCCATAAATACAGTTTTATGAGAACATAACCATTTGCTTATGTATTATTTATGACTGCTTTTATGCTGTGACAGAGTTGAATAATCATTAACAAATTGCAAAGCCTACAATATTTACTGCTTGGCTTTTTGCAAAAAAAAGTTTGCAAGTCCCAAGTATAACTATTAGGAAAAAGCAGACATATTAAAAAGAGGCAACCTGAGTTCCTAGTGTGGCTCAGCAGGTTAAGGACCTGATGTTGTCTCTGTGAGGATGTGGGTTCAATCCCTGGCCTTGCTCAGTGGGTTAAGGATCTGGCATTGCCGCAAGGTGCAGTGTAGGTCCCAGGTGCGGCTCTGATCTGGTGTTGCCTTGGCTATGATTGTAGGCCTCAGCTGCGGCTCCAGTTCAAACCCTAGCTTGGGGACTTCCATATGCTGCAGGTGCAGCCATTAAAAAATTAATTAATTGACTATTTTTTAAAAAGAGGCAACCTCCATCCTAAGGAGGCCAACAAGAAAAGACATTTATACATCTAAGAATTTTAAAATGTTTACCTCTTTGAAATTTCCTTATTTTTTCTTGAGCCTCTTTTTGGCCTTGCCTGTTTTTTTCTAGTTTAAAAGTAGCTGCTTGCTCCTTGATATCCAGAAGTTTTGCTGCAAGTTGCAAGTACCTTTCATTCTGTTGTTCCAAATAAGACGATAATAAAGAAATAAAAAGAGAAAGATTACTTTATCTAGTCAAGGTATTGTATCAAAATCTATGATTTTTAAAATCTTATTCTTTGATTCAACATATCTACTCAAATTTTTCATGGAGAAATAGTACAAATATGCATGTAGATTTGCAGGTACATAGATGTGTACTGTAGTAGTTATTAAAAAGGAAAACTGGAAATCAAATGTGGTACATCTCTACAGAGCAAACTAGTCAGCCACTGGGAAAAAAAAGTGAGGTAGCAAAAGAATGAGGGTGATCCACATGGAAAAACTTCCTTGACATATTAAATAAAATAAAGCAAAGTACAGAATTAAAATGTAGGTAAGAGCTCATTTCTGTAAAAGAAAAATTTTTATACATTTTATAAATATATGTATTTAAAGGATTGTATATGCAGTAATATAATACTCTTACCTGAAAGTTACCTTCCCATAACATCTAGCTTAGGGAAGATAGTCAGGGACATTAAAAAAAAAAAAAAAAAGTCTCTGGGAAAAATGGTTCTCTAGGAAAAAAATAAAGCTTAAGGCTTTAACTCAGCTGAGAAAAGGTAGACAGAGTTTGCAGCTAAACTCAAATTACTGTTTTTGTACTTTAGGTTAACAGCAGATGAGAAATACCAAAGAACCAGGTAGAGAAGAGGGTATGTGCAGTGCTGCTATGAAACACAACTGCTGAGACAAAGGGAAAAGAGACAACTAAGGAAACAAAACCAGCTGAATTCTGGGACCATTTTGTGGAGAAGCAAACATTGACACAGTGTAACAGGAAAGTTAGCAACTCCTCAAATTCACCCAGATCACACTTACTCTTTCAATCCTTCCTATCTATGGCACTGATATCACCATCCCTCCACACTAGATCCTTAACCCACTGAGCAAGACCAGGAGTCGTACCTGCATTCTCATGGATACTAATCAGGTTTTTTACCCACTGAGCTACAATGGGAACTGCACCTTAAACATTATTAAATTTGATGTAAAATGTCAAATTCTTATCGGTCACCTGCCTGCACGCTTTTAGCAACTCTTCACAATCAAGATGTAAAGTTGTCAAATTCATTTTTTAGGCATCAAAATCTTCTGGTCTCAGTTGAACTCACCTGTTTATTTCTATCTGCCACCAACACATTTTGTCTTGTTTATTGTTTAACACTCAAAGGCCCCTCACTCAATCCCACCTCTGTATCCTTATTCACACTATTTCACCCATTTGGACCATCTTATTCTTTGTTCCCTATGCACACTACATGCATCCTTCAGGTTCCACCCCTCTTCTTTGAAGTCTTGACTTAACACTACAATCAGAAGAGACTTCTTTCTCTGAACCTCAAAGTAAGAAATGTACCATCCTAAATTCTTTTTGTTTGTATCACTTTAATATAATCATGGTTAAAAAAAACTTACAGGATACAGAGAGTATAAAAAAGAAGTCTCCTCCCACCCTACAACTCCAGTCCTAATCACTAGTAATAGCTTTTTGTGTATCTCTCCAGATGTTTTCCTTGTATGCATAATAATGCAAATATATGTGTGTATATATTTATATATTCTTTTACGTAAAAGAGTTAATTATACTACACATGCTGTTCTGAAACTTCCTTTCTTTCTTTCCAAATCAACTTTATAAAAGTATGATTCACTTATAATAAAATGCACCCATTTTAAGTGTACAGGTGAATGTGTTTGATAAATGTGTACGTCCATGTAACAATCATCATAATCATAAAACACTGCCATCATCCTCAAAAGTTTCCCCATCATGTCTAATAGTCATGTCTTAGAGTCGATCTTCTTCGTCCATTTCTGGACTCAAGCAACCACTGATCTGCTTTCCCTCGTTAAAGATTGATTATGCAAAGATAACTTTTCTGGAATTTAATATAATGAAATTGTTCAGCATATACTCATTTGTGCTTGGCTTCTTTCATTCTTATATAATATTTTTGAGAGTTGCCTGAAGTGTTTGGTTGTTATAAATAAAGTTGCTGCTTTCCAAAAAGCCATTTTTCCAAAGTGGTTGTACAATTTCATTTTATACTCTTAAAATCGATGTTTGAGTGTTCCCGTTACTTCACATCCTCCCAACATTTGGTATTGCCACAACTACATCAACGCCAGATCTGAGCCACGTCTGTGACCTACACCACAGCTCACGGCAATGCTGGATCCTTAACCCACTGAGCAAGGCCAGGGATCAAACCCACAACCGCATTGTTCCTAGACAGATTTGTTTCTGTTGCGCCACAACGGGAACTCCAGCTTAGCCATTTTGATAGATATATAGTCATATTTCATTGCAGTTAATTTTTATTTCTTCTAAGACTAGTGATACTGAACTTATTTGTACATGTCTATTGGCCATTAACATATCTATTTTTATAAAGCATGTTTTCTTTTTAAAACTTCTTTATAAATTCCAGAGAGGTCTTTTATCAGATATTTGTATTGTATTATCTTCTTCCTATAACTTGGATTTTTCACTTAACCTTATCTTGTTATTTTTAATTTTTAAAATTTTTTTTAGGGCCGCACCTGTGGCATATGGAGGTTCTCAGGCTAGGGGTACCCACTGAACGAGGCCAGGGATCGAACCCGCAACCCCATGGTTCCTAGTCCGATTCATTTCCACGGCACCATGACAGGAACTCCACTTAACTTTATATTTTTAGTTTATCTTATGATACCTAGGTTTTCTCTGTCCAGGCAATGGGATTTCTCTATAAAGGAATGTATTTTTTTAAAATATCCAAGTAATTTAGCATACTTCTTATACATAACAATCATTTAAAAATTTTAGGTGATTATCTTTTTAAACAAGGGACAAATGTAATTAACATCTGTTGAGCAGTTATTTTGTATCATGTTTTTTCCTAAGTGTTATTTTGTTAAATCTTCATATAAACTCCTAGAGGTATTTCCTCAATTTACAAAGGAGGGAACTTAAGTCTTAAAAATGTTAAATATTTAGCTAGGAATAAGAAGCTAGAAGCCCAATAAAAAATTTCTACTCACAGGCTTGGAGTTCCCGTCGTGGCGCAGTGGAAAAGAATCCGACTAGGAACCATGAGGTTGTGGGTGGATCCCTGGCCTTGTTCAGTGAGTTATGGATCTGGCGTTGCCATGAGCTGTGGTATAGGCCAGAGGCAACAGCTCCGATTAGACCCCTAGCCTGGGAACCTCCATATGCCGTGGGTGCAGCCCTCAAAAGACAAAAAAAAAGTCGAAAAAAAAATTTCTACTCACAGGGTCAAATTTTTCTTCTTCTAAACTTTTAGAAGTCTCACTCTTTTCTTCTTCATTTTGTTGTTCAGCATATCTCAAAATCCATTCTTTCATATTTACTTCCAACTCTTTTTCTTCTTTTGGCTAGAAAGAAAAAACAAATATGTGAAAAACCAAAATCAGAAAAAGGTGTCAAAACTATCATCAAGTGTCACTGCTTTTACACTTTCTTTAGACTGAGAAACAGTAGACACATAAGCCTCAAAAATCATATTCTTCACTGTTCAGTGAAGGACAAGTGAATTGAATACATTACTTTAATAAGCCTAAATTTACATAAGCCAAAGAATTTGTAAAAGGCAAAAAAATGAAAGGAGAACTGTTAAAAACTGGTGTTATTCCTTAAAAACTGGTTTTGTGAAGATGATGCTTCTCTAAATTTTTGTTTTATTTTTAAGCTTTTTTGAGGTATGACTGATACATTAAAATTGTGCATATTTAATATACATGTTATTGTAATGACTATATTTTATATCACTCATTTTGATGAGTTTGGACATACACATATACCCATGAAACATCACTACAGTCTAAATACTAAACATATCCAACTCCTCCAAAAATTTTTGTGTTCTTTTGTGTGTGTGCTTTGGTAGGGGAAGAGAGGTAGTTGTGCTAAGAATACTTAACATGAGATCTATCCTCTTAACATATTTTAAAGTACACAACACTGTGCTGTTAGCCACAGGCACTATGTTGCAGAGCAGATCTCTAGAACTTATTCATTGTGTATAAGTGAACATTTACAACCATTAAGCAACATTTCCCCACTTACCCCTCTTCCCCTGCCTTAGCCCCTGGTAACTTCCATTCTATTCTCTGTTTCTATGAATATCACTATTTTAGAGACTTCATATAAGTGAAATCATTCAAGTATTTGTCTTTCTATGGCTGGCTTATTTAATTTAGCATAAAGGTCCTAGGTTCACCAATGTCCATAGATAGTTTACGATATGGAGAGTATCTATGAGTAATGCCCTAATGAAGTACACTTTCTGGTTTCAGTGCCTTTCTGTACTCCCCTTCCACACAGATTTTTTTTTTTTGCTTTTTAGGGCCGTACCCATGGCATATGGAGGTTTTCAGGCTAGGAGTTGAATTGGATCTATAACTGCAGGCTTGCACCACAGCCACAGCAACACATGATCTGAGCTGCATTTGTGACCTACACCACAGCTCACAGCAACATCAGATCCTTAACCCACTGAGTGAGGCCAGGGATCGAACCTGCAACTGCATAGTTCCTAGTTGGATTCATTTCTGTTGTACCACGACAGGAACTCCAACACATAGATTCTGAATAGTCCACATGACTTGCTTCAACCAATGGACGTTAGCAAGCAGGGGTTGGATAAAAATTTGTACATTGGGGCTTATCATCTTGAGATACTCGCTCTTGGAAGCCAGATGTCATGTAAGAAGTCTGACCACCCTAAATCACCACATGAGAGGAAACCTAAGCTAGTCATGTGGGCAGAGAGACCTAGCTAGTCAGCTGAGGCACTAGCCATGTGAGAAAAGAAATCATTTTAGGTGTTCTAGCCTGAGAAGACACCCCATGGAACAGAAGAACTGCCTAGCTGAGCCCAGCCCAGACTGCAAAATCCTAAGAAATAAATTGCTAGTTTAAGCCACTATGTTTTTGGGTGGTTTGTTATATAGCAATGGATAACTGAAACTGACAGTGATAGAAGAGTTTGGTAAACCCATTAGTCATGTTCAATAAGAAAAAAATGTTATTATAATCTAGTATTTATACCCTTATGAACTGTTACATGTGCTTCATTCTGATTTTATACAACTTTTTTTTTAAAAAAGCAAATTAATTTCTCATTTTTTAATTTAATTTTATTTTATTTTTGTCTTTTTGCCATTTATTGGGCCACTCTCGTGGCATATGGAGTTCCCAGGCTAGGGGTCTAATCGGAGCTGTAGCCGCCGGCTTCCACCAGAGCCGCAGCAACACAGGATCCGAGCCGTGCCTGCAACCTACACCACAGCTCACGGCAACGCCAGATCTTTAACCCACTGAGCAAGGCCAGGGATCGAACCGGCAACCTCATGGTTCCTAGTCGGATTCGTTAACCACTGTGCTACAACGGGAACTCCTGATTTTATACAACTTTAAATTTCATTTAATTCTTAAATTACCTTAATCTTACGATCTTCTTGCTGTTTTTTGGTTTTAGGCTGCAACGGAGGTGACATAGTGGCTGGTATTTGAGGAGACTGGAATTTTGGCCTATTTTTAGGTTGTTCCTCTTCAAATTCCTGACTGAATCCTTCAGGAAGTGCATCTTAAAAGAAATTGAAATGAATAAATATGTACCTCACACACAAAACATGCAAGTATTTATTAAATATACTCATAAGCTTTGCTGAGACAAAGAGAACCTAATTTTCTCCCATCTCTCATGTCCTAATAGAAATCCTATAATCAACCTCATTTGTTATCAAACCAGTGGGAACATGACCGACCCACTTCTATTTGGCTATTTATTTCACTCTCAATTTGCTAGACTCCTAAGTTTTCTTAAGAAAATCTTAACCCTTCCCATTCTTTGGTTGCCTGTCTAGCATGTGGGATTATCCTTAATCAGTGATACAAGCAATCTATACTCCAGGTTCTTGCCAAAGATTACAGTGGTAATCAAATATTATTTGTCCAAAGCCAGAAAAGCCCTAATTTCTAAACCAAAACCAGGTGTCACAACCTGACAGGTAATAGGCAAATTCTGAGAATCTCCTATATTAAGTGCACTGAAAAATGGCCATCAACAACTGAAAGCAACACACACCCACAAAATTTCTTCTTGCACAGGCTCCAACCTCTAAGAAGAATATGCTGAAGACTATAAAACAGTAGGAACACTCTAAAAATAAATAATTATAACAGTGAAAAGTATTTTCAAGTGAAAATCTTGTTATAAATATCATAAATACCAAAAAGGTTTTTATAAACTGAAAAATGTTTATGATACTGCTTACCATCTGAAAGGTTCAGACAGAGCCAATCCAAGGCAGAATGAAGATCACCTCCATGTAAGAGTGTGTTAGTCATCGCATCTTCAATGTCCTTAGTCTTGAATGAAAATGCTTGTAAAGCCATGTATAAATCCTATGAAAGGGATGTGAAAAAGTCATTCTGTCAATTTTCTCTTTCATTTTTAAGTATATCTTTCCTTCATTTTAAACCAGAAACTCTGACACAAATTTTAAGTCCAAAAATACTTTTTTTCCCCAGTTAGAAGAGTTAAACGTGCTCACTGTATTAAGAATTTGAGAACCACAGAGAAATTAAAAAAGACCAGGAGAAAACTGCTCATATTCTCACTATCTAAAGATACTGTTCGCAATGTTGTATGTCTCCTTTCATTTTTCAATGATTTTGTAAAAAAAAATTTCACTTAACATTATGACATAAGCATCTTCCCAAACTGTTCATCACTTTTAATAGTTACATAATATTCCACTGGGTGAATATATCATAATCTAATTGTACACTTACCTACTGTTGACCACTTAGGTAGGATGTTTCCTTCGTTACAAGCAGTGCATCAATGAATATTTTTATACATAAAAGCAGAACTTTTTAAGGCACTTTCTAAAGCATGATCTTTAGAGCTGGACAGGACTGGGTTCAAATCCAGACTCTGCTTATTTTGCCACTTAGTAATTAACAACCTTAGGCTATTACCTGTGTAATCTTTCCAAGCCTCAATTACTTCATTTGTAAAATGGGGCAAAATACCTTTCAGAATTGGTGTGTCAGTTGGACGCAAGTCCAACATCATTTTGGGAATGATATTTAGTTTTCATATCACCATGTTGATGTGTCCACTTGCATTTGGTGCAATACTCCTTCCCTATTCTTGCAGATGGAACTAATCTACATGAAATCACAATGGAAGTTGAAAACTTTATCTCACATATTATAGAGCTGTCTTAATGCTCCACTAAAAATAAGTAACTTTAAGAAAAAGTTTGCATAATACCTGTAATTTTTTGGCAGTAAGTCTCCCAGAAATCACTCCCTTGTCATTATTTTGCTTTTTATGCTCATTGATCACTCCAATAATTTTTTGCTCTAGTTTGTTATTAATTACCACCTGTTGAGGCCAAAAAGTCATATAGATTAGAAGCTGAATTATTAAATAACATTTAAGAACTAAACAATTAGAACCAAATCAGTTTTTAAGACCAGAATTTCAGCTAAAATCAGATAGTGACTATCATATGTTGGAATACCGTTCATTGGACTACATTCCTACTATATATTTTTTTTTTAAAAAATGGAATTCAGGAAAAAGCAACAACATGTAGCAAGAAAAAAAAATCCTTTTACAAAAGCCTCTTGAGGCCATGTCTCAAGATATTGTCCTTGAGCCACACTGAGACTACATTACAAAGACAGACTCCTAAGCCCTATCGTAAACATACTGAATCAGAATCTCTGAGGATGGAACCCAGAAATTTGCCTTAATATAAACCAGCCCAAGCACAAAGACTAAAAGAATGGATACTGCACTAAAAAGGGGGCACATCAAGTGAAAGTAAAAACTATATAAATTATAACTATTAAGTTACAAAAATTATTTTGGCTTCTGAGTTGGTTTCCTATTTTTCCTACTAGCCTTTCCCCCCCCTCTTTCTTCTTAGGGCTGCACATGCGGCATACAGAAGTTCCCAGGCTAGGGGTTGAATTGGAGTTGCAGCTACCAGCCTATACTACAGCCACAGCAAGGCAGGATCTGAGCCATGTCTGTGACCTACACTACAGCTCATGGCAATGCCAGATACTTAACCCACTAGGCAAGGCCAGGGATCGAACCCACATCCTTATGGAAACTAGTTGGGTTCGTTACTGCTGAGCCACAATGGGAACTTCACCTACCAGCCATTTTATCTTCTACTGTTTCCATATATCTAACCTAAGATTACACAAGTATCTATCCACAAAAACCAACTTCCTTTGATCATATCTTTACTGAATGCTCATTATGAGCAATGCACAAAAATATATTTCAGGAATTTAGTCTAGCACAAGAAAGATATAAAAAGACAAATTAAACCCTGCATGATAATTACTTTAAAAGATCCAAAGTGGTGATGGAACCACCAGGAAAATCCACCTGGCTAGTTATGAAGGACTTCACAGAGGTGATAAATGGAGAAAGGGGTGTAAGGAATTACAGGCAGAGAGCCCATGGACACAAGTTTGGAATCATAAAATCATATGGGATCTCGGGGTACAATAAGATGTGAACAAAAATTTTAAGGGGAGAAGAGTAGTGGAGAGGAGGCTGGCAGGGCTAAGTTAGATCTGAAAGGATGTGTACGCTATACTTAGACATTTGGAGGTTATCCAACTCTTCCTTATTTCGTATAGGAACTCAACAGATGAATATGATTTATATCTCTTCAGCACAGATGAGCAATTATTGTACTATTTACAAACATTTAAAATACCCCATCATTTGCTTACATTTAAGAATATATATTTTTAAAGGTAACATTTCTTGAAATGACTCAAAACCTTGGTACTCACTTTCAAAATAGATTTATCCATATTTGCAGGACCACCAGAATCATTTGCAGAATTAAAACTATAAATTTTCGGACCTATATATAACAGACAATAAACAGTCAAGGCAATTTAATGAATAATACCCATTACACTATTTTACTTTTCCTCCAAAGATTGCTAAATATTAAATATTTTACTTTCCACTTTACCAATAACTCCACCTAGAAGTCCGCAATACTCCCTCTAAATTTTTGAAAACATTTTACCACTTTGCCTTCTCTAGGTTAACCAGTTTCTCATAAAATGCAAATACTTGTCTATCTTTTAGATTAAATCTATCTACATATATTTAAAAATCAGATGACTTTTTGCTTGGCACTTAGCTGAAGACCTCTCAGAAGGTATTTGATACCTGGCAGAGAAGATGAATAATTTTGAAGAGAAAGTATTCCTCCTAAGGCAAAAAGGAGGTAGGCATTCTATCATCTTCTTTTGAGTATAAGGTTGTTCTATTAATTTCTAAGGCTGCTATGACACATTATCACACACTTGGTGGCTAAATAGAACAGAAATATTCTCTCACAATTCTGAAGACTAAAGGTGTCAATAGGACCATACTCTCTCTGAAGGCTCTAGACAAGAATCCTTTCTTTCCCTTTCTGGCTTCTGGTGACCCCAGGCATTGTTTGGCTTGTCTGCCATCTTCTTAAAATGAGGAGGACCTTATTTCCTATCCCTCTGTGTCCAAATCTCCCTCTCTTTCTCTGGTCCCTCATCACTGGACTTAGGGTCTTCCCTAAAACCAAGATGATTTCAGCTCAAGATGCTTACGCAAAAATCTTATTTCCAAATATGACCACCTTCTGAGGTTCCAGGTGGATATGAACATTTGGGGGTCACTACTCAACCCACTACAACTGCCAGATCTGTTCCAGTCAACAGAAATGCTATACATATTATCATCTAACAAAAGTCTAATTGGGAAAGAATAAACATTACTTTTAAACCTTTGGTCTCATGACCTCCTTACTCTCTTAAAAACTATTGAAGATATGAAATACGTGGGTTATAACTGATAGTTATAAAAGGAAAATTTAAAAAAACCCCACATGTTAACATAAATGCTTTTTATGAAAAATAACATTTTCCAAAACAGAAAAATTGTTTTCTATTTTTGCAATGTTTGGCTTCTGCATTCAATCTTCTGTAACATCACACATCATGTAGCCATTGTATACTAGTGAGAAAATGAGCATGAAGATGGCAAATAACATTTTAGAATTATCATAAATACAGTTTGCTCTCATTAAGCCTCTGCTAGACACAGGTCTCAAGAATTTACTAGCATCCCCTGAACATACCCACTGCTATATAAAAATAAGAATTTTTTTTTCACTTTGAGACACCTGAATATTAAGAGTTGCTTATTATGATTTTATAGGTCAAGGACTTACATTGTGCTGTTCATTTTAAGACGCTAGTTAAAATAATGAGGTATTAGAAAATTCTGATATATTATGGTTTAGTTTCCTCATCTTTTAGTCTTAGACTTTACCTAAATCCTAGTAACCCTGATCATAAACCTATGTCAATGATCATAAAGGAGAGTATGTATCAGTAATCTTTAACCATTTATGGGGGTCTTAATAGCTCTAGTAAATTCATTCACAAGTTTAGCATACTAATTAGTTTTAGAAGTCCCTAAACCCACCGAGGAGCCCCAGTTATAACCCTTTTTGAAAACGTATACTGTTTAATATTTCATTACTCAGGAAAATATTGAGAAACAGTTCAAATTTGATGCGTTACTGACAGAAGTAAGACTAAAAATTTCTTTATTAACCTTTTTTTGGTTTTATTTTTTAAATTACTTAATTGAAGATTGCAGTCTGCTCTCACTTCTCTTACAATCACTCCACCTAAGACATCCAACCATATCATATACTTCCTTGGGGTCAGCTCATACTGCAAACTTTCCAGAGCGTAAATAAAAGGAGTTCTGGGAGTTCCTGTCATGGCTCAGTGGTTAACGAACCCGACTAGGAACCATGAAGTTGCGGGTTCAATCCCTGGCCTTGCTCAGTGGGTTAAGGATCCGCTGTGAGCTGTGGTGTAGGTCGCAGACATGGCTCGGATCCCACGTTGCTGTGGCTCTGGCATAGGCTGGTGGCTGCAGCTCCATTTAGACCCCTAGCCTGGGAACCTCCATATGCTGCGGGAACGGCCCTAAAAAAGGCAAAAGACAATAAATAAATAAATAAATAAATAAATAAATAAATAAATAAATAAAATAAATAAATAAATAAATAAATAAATAAAATAAAAGGAGATCCGAATCTCCAGAATATGAGGAGGGAAATGAACAAAATACTGCTGCATATTTCTGGGTGTCAATCAGGGCCTCTAAAAATGGTGCATTTTCATTTTAATCAATACTCTGAGGAACTGAAGCAATAATAAGATCTGCCACAGAGGTATCGCCAATTCAATCAAGTAAACCAGTAAGGCCCTTTCATTTTCAAATTCTTCCTAAAACGTGTTCATATAAGATTATTAGTCAGTGTGAATGAAAACTCTAGGATATGAAATGCATTTTAAAACAATTTGATGGAAATCTTTCTAAACTGTATTTACACTTCCTGCCATAATATATATTACAATAAGAAACATTTTCATGATGTATTACTTATTATGAATATCACTGTGCTGAAAGGCTTGCAGAAGCTACTCAATTCCCTTACACTGCTCTAATTTTCTATTTGGTGATTCTTTGGTCTCCTCTCCTGTCAGCTGCCAGCTTTCAGAATGTCAAGCTACTAGCCCTCTCGACCCCCAGATTCTAATCGGTTACCTAGGGAAAAGTGAAGGTATGAGAAGAAAACAGATGTTAAAACTTGTAGATAAGTAACCCTACTTTCTTTTCCTTTTGGGGGGGGCTGCTCCTGCAGCACATGTAAGTTCCCAGACTAGGGGTTGAATCAGAGCTTCAGTTGCTGGCCTACACCACAGCCAGATCATATCCGAGCCTCATCTGCAACCTACACCACATCTCGTGGCAACACTGGATCCTTAGCCAGCTGAGCAGGGCCAGGATCCTCATGGATACTAGCTGGGTTCGCTACCACTGAGTCACAATGGGAACTCTCAAGCAACCCTATTTTCAAACACAATTCTAAGTCAAGAGGCCACTGAATAAAGATGATTTCCATTCTTTTGCCAAGTAATATGCACAAGATTTATGACGGCTATTTTCTTGCTGCCTAGAGATCTTTGTTAAGTTTTGTTTTTTTTGTTTCAGATGGAGACAGTTATTAAAAATTCGACTTGAAATAAGGAAGTTATATGCAGTATGTGTATCTCCAAGGCAAAAGCATTAAGGATTTCAAATTTACAATGACCGTTTATGGAACAATACAACACATATAAATGGCTCTCAAAAGTATTTATTTAAGTTGAAGCATAGAAAAACTAAGTGATTTCCTCAAGATGACTCAGCTAACAAAGAAAAGCATCGGCCAGAATGAATTTCTTATTGCCCATTAGTCTTTCTTTTAGAACATATTCCTTTATACTGTATTGCATTTTACATCATATAGTGATTGCAATGACACACAATCACTGAGACATTCACTTTGAAGGGTTGGTGTTGGTAACGGGAGCACTAGGCATGCTGGCTCCCTTCTGATCCATTGTATACATCTGCAAGGAGATCCAAAGTAGTCAAAGAATTCAATCAGGGATATATAAGACTCAGTCCTTGCCTTCACAGAGCTCACATTCTGGTGGAGTAATTAAACAACTAATTATCCAAATAAGCTATGAAGGGGAAGAACAGGTTATTTGGAGAATAGATGAGAGTGAGCGGATATAATCTAAGCAGTCGGTGCCTGTGAGGAATCCTAGCTAAGGTCTCTCCCCAATTTAATACCAACACGAACCCCACCCCAACTCTTTCCACCCACATAGATTTCTTGTCTTCCTGCTATACCAACTTTGTTCCCATCTTAGGGCCTTTGTTCTTGTTCTCTAAGACTCAAACATTTGTCCTGAAGACCTAATAGCTGGTTGCTTCAAATCATCTCAGCAGGTGCCCTCACCTCTGTTCTAAACCAAACCACACAATTTATTCTTTACAGGGAGTTCTCTGGTGGCCTAGTGGTTAAGGAGTCAGCATTGTTGCTGCGGTGGCTCAGGTTGCTGCTGTGGCTCAAGTTCGATCCCTGGCCCAGGAACTTCTGTGTGCACAGACAAATAAATAAAAATATCCTTTACCAAGAAACTGTTTTCTGACATTCATGGCACTTTTTCTGTTTTATTTTGGGAGCCCTAAAATAATATATATATATTATTTAGAAACATATAAAACATATATGTACATAAAATATTTATACATACATATAAAATGGCTTTTTTGAGCTTATTCATGACACCAGTCCCCTAGTCTTATTTCCTAAGTCTCAACTAAGTTTAAGGATTTTCACACAAACACAGCCTTTGGTGTGTAAGCACCCTTTGCCACATCCAATAATGTAACCTGAAAGCAGTGATCTCAGTCTGTTTTATTCTTGAGGCATCCCTAGTGCCTAAAATCTTGCCTGGCATATAGTTGCTCTTCAAGAATTATTTGATGAACAAAGGAAATGAAAAAACAGGAGTGGAAGAATACCCAAAATTGTGTCAAAAAGCCATTTTGTGGTGCTAGTCATTTTCTACCTCTAAATGAGAGTCCAGTTGAGAAATTATGCTACGTACAACCCTTCAAATTGGGAGTTCCCATCATGGCTCAGTGGTTAACGAATCCGACTAGGAACCATGAGGTTGCAGGTTTGATCCCTGGCCTCGCTCAGTGGGTTAAGGATCCAGTGTTGCCATGAGCTGTGGTGTAGGTCGCAGACGAAGCTTGGATGACGTGTTGCTGTGGCTGTGGTATAGGCCAGTGGCTACAGCTCCGACTGGACCCCGAGCCTGGGAACCTCCATATGCTGCAGGTGGGGCCCCAGAAAAAAAAAAAGACAAAAGACAACCCTTCAAATTGTTTGAAAAGACAGAGGGATAGAAGTAGAGTAAAACAATTACATTTACATTAGGGAAAATAGAGTTCAGAGGTGATTTTTGTGTGTGTATTTTTTCCATTTTTTCCTTAAAAATAGGTCTATTATATGTAATATAAAAATAACCAAACAGGAAAAAGAAAGCAAAATTATGCAGAAATCTTGTTGCAACATTTTATGTATACTGTTATATATATTGATTTATGGTTACAAAAAAATTCCCCACAAATTTGGTAGATAACCTCTCATTTTCTCTTTCTTGATTTCTTGGTTTTAATAATTCCTCTGAATTTTTCTTGTCACTGACCCAAGAAATTTTTTGAATGACCCTATTCATAGCCTTTGAGTAGATACTGAGGGATATGTACTCATGAAACTGTTCCTACCTCCTAAAATTTGTAGGATAGGTAAAATGTATAATTCATCACATAGGCAAGATCTGATATCAAATACCATTGCCACAGGCAAGATCTAAATATCAAAAAGAATAATCAAACAACAATGATGCATGAGCTATGTATCCATAGGAACAATTCAAACAGTTGAGAGCTGGGGTGATTATTATAGAATTCTGGTAGATAATCTTGGGGATGGATGGTAATGCCAGTAAAAGAAAATGGTCAAGAATAAGCATGAGAAAGCAGAAAGCCAAAAGCTGCATTGGGATCAGTGAAACATACCAGATTTGCTATAGCTAAATATAGGAACTGTAAAAAGACTAGAAAGGGGGGTCTGAGATACTAGCTCAATGCTTTGTACTTTATCACAAAGTCAGTGAGGATGATGTAGAAAAGACTGGGAAGTGATATGATCAAAGAAGTGTTTTTTTTTAATTTAACAATTTCTTATAATTTTACAATGATCTTTAATTTTTCCATTATAGCTGGCTTACAGTGTTCTGTCAATTTTCTACTGTATAGCAAGGTGACCCAGTCACACATACATGTATACATTCTTTTTTCTCCATCATAAGTGACTAGAAATAGTTCCCAGTGCTAAACAGTAGGATCTCATTGCTTATCCATTTCAAAGGCAACAGTTTGCATCTATTAACCCCAAATTCCCAGTCCATCCCACTCCCTCTCCCAAAAGAAGTGGTTTTGAAAGATCAATCTGACATCTTATGTGGGACAGACTGGAGGAGGAAAAAAGAGCACAGCTAGCTCTTTAGAAGGCTGTGTTGGTACTCCAGAAATTCATGAGTGTCTTGACTGAAGTGTGAGCAGTATAAATCAAAAGTGAAAACGGTATACATGTAAGATATGCAAAGACTGCACAGAGCTTGACAACACATTGGATGTGAAAAGAAAGAAAGGCACAAAAATAACTATTGACATGGGATAAAGAGGAATATGTAAAAAGAGAAAGAAGTCAGAGGAGAAGCTACTGGGGGTGGGGGTAGGGGTGGGGGCGGGCTGGTAAGTGTAGTTTAGCATTAGCCATGTTAAATTTGAGATGCTTGCAAAATAGTGTCAAAGTCCAAATAAATGTAGAAATGGCTGACTTGAGCTTGGAATAGAGACCAGGATTGGACATGTTGCTTGAGGAGTCATTTACAAAGGAAAAGACAGAAGAAGTAATGGAAGTAGATAAACTCTCATAGAAGGTCTGTAAAGAGGAAAGCATACTGTCACAGAATGACACTTTGGTAATGGTCACTTTTGGGGGCTGGGGGAATGGGAAACCAAAGAATACAATAAATGGCTATGAGAAAGTTCAAAGAATTCAGAGGAATATCAGGAAAGACAAAGGAAGTCAGAAAGAGGCTGACTCACAGAATAAAAATGCCACAGAATACACAAGAAATTTTTTGTATCTGTAATTGCAGGCATAACTTTGTAGTTAAAAAGTTACAGTAAATTGCAGAGCACAGATTATTATCCACCTTCTAGGTGAAAGTTTGCTACCTGCCTACTTCAGTCTCATCTTCTCCTTAGACAATGCTTACATTCTGAGATCTCAAAGGCCAATGCTCTTTTCTGACTCAAGATCTCTGCACACCGTTTTCCTTACCTCTGCCGGGAATACTATTTCCCCCCTTTATAGAGTTTACACCTATTCACCCTTTGGATCTTGGCTTAACAGTCACTTTCTCAGAGACCGTGAATGATCCCTCCTCCTCCTCAGTAAAAACTGGGTTACCCTGTTAAATTCTCTTACTTAGCTTTTCTTTGTGGCACTTATCATAGAACGATGTCTGTGCGATTACTTCAGGTCTGTGTCCGCCATTAGACGGGCAAGCTCCGGGAGAGATTGCCTATTTTGCTCATCCCATCCCTAACATCGTGCCAGATACAAAGTAGGTTTTAAATAAATATTTGTTGGCTAAACATTTCAATAAGAACTAAGACAAGCTAAGCAGAACAAAATAGTGTATAACTGTTTATCTTTGAAATCAGCTGTAATAGTGGCCTGCTGATCTGCATCCAGAACCGGCAATCTCCAAGTTGAGTTATCAAATCAAATGGCACAATAAGCAAAAATGCAATGCTGTGGTAAAGATCGCTGATAATTTTACAACAGGTTATATCCATATTCGGTGTGCAAGTGCTGCAATTCTTATTAAGTGGTGATTTTTACATAGCACGTGGAAACACTACATCGTGGCTGAAAAGAGGTTGAGGAGGAGGTAAATAAATGGGTCTGGCTCCAGGAGGTTAATAACTCCAGACAGTATTCTCTGCATGCGAGTCGCTAGTTTAGATGATGGCTCAAGACTGATCGCTGATGAAACGGGAGCTAATGCAATTTTTACTTAGTTCACAGAATTAGAAAAAGTGGAGGTTAGGTTGGGGGGCGCTACCGTCGGAACTCTGGAGGCCCTAACAGCTTACACTGATCTAAAACAAGGCTGCCCGATACGGAGCCAGTAACTTTGGCTGCGGAAGACAGAAATTTTGAGACCAAGGGTTCGCCCAGGTGCGAAGGCTTCTCCCTAGGGCCAGATCCTGGCGCCCGACCGCTCATACCTTGCTTTACTCGGGGCTCCCTGCTGCTGGCAGCAGCAGCGGGGGGCTGTCTGGCCACAGGCTTCTTGTTTTGGGCCTCCACCGCAGCTCCGGCCTCGGCGGATTTGGCTCTGGAAGCAGACACGGCGGCCCGGACCGCCGCGGCACCCGGAGCCTTGTGTTTCTTGTTCTTGCCGCCCATGTTGCAGCAGTGGCAGAATCACAGCTCCGGTCTGATCCCGATACCACTCCCCGCACCGCCTCCAAGGGTTGTTCACATTCCCCCAGTCCCACGCCGCCACCTTGCGTCCTCCATCCGGGCTCCTCCGGCCGGAACGACCGCTGCTTCTCAATTGGCCCGATTCCCCAAGGTCCCGCCTCCTCTCCACCCCTTTAGGGATCAGCTGCGGGCCGAACCGCCGCCGCGCTGCCACTTCAGCTTCGGAGATGCGCGTCCGTTAGTGGTTGGAAAGGAAAAGAAAGGTCCAAACAGGGAAAAAAGGTCCAAAAGGGAAAAAAGAAGCCTTGAGGGCTGTGCGACTCAACTAATTTTGTCTCCTACGGGCCCCTGTTGCGGCTTCCCTTGGCGTCACTGTCGGCGCGGTTGCGGGGCATCGTGGGTAAGAGCGAGATTTGGTCTCAACTCCGAAAGATGGCGGACGCTTTCGGGGATGAGCTCTTCAGCGTGTTTGAGGACGACTCGACCACTGCGCCCGGAACCAAAAAAGACAAGGAGAAGGGGAAATGGAAGGGGCCACCAGGGTCTGCAGAAAAGGCTGGGTAAGGAAGATGTCCGAGATGTCTTTTTTTCCCTCTCAGCGCTGAGGGAAGAAAATCGGACTCTCTTGAAGACCACGAGAAAGTGGGTGTACGTTAGCAGCGTCGGGAAGTGAAGGGGGTTGAGAGAAATGTTGGAAGTGGGGGAGGAAAGTTGGTTTTGGAAGGCGCGGGTTTTGGCCTTCCCGGGCGGCCGCAGACAGCGTTCCGCTGCATTTCCTTTACCCCCGCGTCTGGCGTGACTACCTACACCTGTCTGTGCTGTGGGGTCGTGAGGAGAGGTAAGCTGTAAGCTGTTCCTTAGCTTCTGTACTCCTAGCACCGGCACAGTACTGGGCCCAGAGCCTTTAATATCCGAGAAACGAATTGAGTAAAGGGGTAGGGAGTTTCGATAATGTGACTTGGATTGACTTGGAGCGGAAGGGGCAAATAGCAACAGAAGAGAGAGATTAGTAATGTTTTTGCTCATCATGAGATGATAGGGCCAACCACTAGGAGTTTTGTGAGGATTAAATGCGATATGTTTAAAGCGCCTAACGGTGCTTTTAGCACATGGTAGATTCTCAAATGCTGGCTTTCTTGGATTTTATTAAGAAAAATATTAAAATTTACTGGTCCTTGAAGCTTGAATTAAAGTAAGGTAACTCATTAATAATGAATAAAGCTTACTCTTGATCTTGAGGGAGATTCCTAAGAGATGCTACATTAGACATGATTTTGCTCTTAGGGAATTTTTAGTCGAGGTAAGGAGGTAGAACAGATACATACCTTACAGTTAGTAGGAGCTTGAACTACAATGAGGTGTACATGTAGTTAAGTGCAATAAAACTTAAGGAAAGAGGAGTTCCCGTCGTGGCTCAGTGGTTAACGAATCCGACTAGAAACCATGAGGTTTGCGGGTTCGACCCACCCCCCGGTGGGTTAAGGATCCGGCGTTTGCGGTGAGCTGTGGTGTAGGTTGCAGACGCAGCTTGGATCCCGCGTTGCTGTGGCTGTAGGCCGGTGGCTACAGCTCCAATTCAACCCCTAGCCTGGGAACCTCCATATGCCGCGGCAGCGGCCCAAGAAATGGCACCAAAAAAAAAAAAAAAAAAAAATCCACAACTTCAGGAAAGAGATACCTATTTGTGATGTCCAGAGACCCTTCTATACAAGATACTATTCTGGGTTTGAGGAAATGATTCTTTATTGATTACGATTTTTTTTTTTAGTTGCACAAATTGGGCTAAAAGGAGTGTTTGCTTAGGGTGAAAATAAATCGGTTTTAGGTTATGAAGAGCCTTGAGTAGCAAGCAGATGAGTTTTGATTTCTTCCTTTCTTCCTTTCTTTCTTTCTTTTCTTTCTTTCTTTCTCTCTCTCCTCTCTCTCTCTCTCTCTCGCTCTCTCTCTCCCCTCTCCCTCTCCCTCTCCCTCTCCCCTCTCCCTCTCCCTCCCTCTCTCCCTCTCTCCCTCTCTCCCTCTCTCCCCTCTCCCTCCCTCTCCCTCCCTCCCTCTCTGTCTTTTGTCTTTTTAGGGCCACACCAGCGGCATATGGAGGTTCCCAGGCTAGGGCACAAATCAGAGCTACAGCTGCCGGCCTATGCCAGAGCCACAGTAATGCCAGATCCGAGCCGCGTCTGCGACCTACGCCACAGCTCACGCAACACCGGATCCTTAACCCACTTAGCAAGGCCAGGGATTAAACCTACAACTCATGCTTCCTAGTCGGGTTCGTTTCTGCTGCGCCAAGGTGGGAACTCCTTGATTTCTTTTTTTTTTGTCATTTCTCAGGCCACTTCCGCGGCATATGAAGGTTCCCAGGCTAGGGGTCCAATTGGAGCTGTAGCCACCGGCTGAAGCCCACAGCCACAGCAACTCGGGATCCGAGCCGCGTCTGCAACCTACACCACAGCTTACGGCAACGCCGGATCCTTAACCCACTGAGCAAGGCCAGGGAGCGAACCTGCAACCTCATGGTTACTAGTCGGATTCGTTAACCACTGAACCACGACGGGAACTCCTTGATTTCATTTTTAAAACCCAAGTGAACATGTGTTTTTTTCCTAACTTGGAGGCTGGAAAGAGTGATAGTTTAGGAAAATTAACTTGGTAATGCTTGTCAGTGTATTGAAAGAGGAAAGACACTGATAGTAAATTAGGAAGTATTTCAGTTATCTAATTACAAGATTGTAAGAACCTCATCTCAGGAGGTGGCAGAAAGAAGGAAAGACATAAAATGTGAAGGAAAAAATTGCTAGGCCTTATTAAGGAGAATAATAGAAAGGTGGTCAAAAGAGATTTTGAATTTAGATGTCAAGGAAAAGAAAAATAGGGAAATTTAGAAGAGATTTTGATTTGGAAATTAATTTGACCTGAGACAAAGTGAAATGATAGTAGTATGTCAATGTTGGGAGTGTCCCTTGGGCAATTTTAATCTAGGTTTGGAGCAATACTGGCACTGAAGGTATATATTTGGATGTTATTTTGAATTAGTACTACTTGAAGTGGAGGTTCCTGTGGGAAAGTATAATTTTCTCACACATAACATAGAGATTAGAGAAAGAGCAGAACAGTCAGGAGTGGGAAATGTCAAGTAAGAATGGAACAAAGAAGAAAAATAGTCTTTCTCTGTCATTGAATTAGAGGGTATAGCAGTTTTGGAGAACTTAGGGAAAATGAGAAAGGACAGATTATTTTTTTTTCTGAATAGGAATAATTAATGATTGCTGTAGATTGATGGGCAACTATGATGTTATAAAGTAATTTCCCACTGTGGCAGGTACACTGCTTTAAATTTGCTAGGATAAAGTTCACTTTGCAGTGTCTTAGGGTAAGCTGATTCCACAACCTTCCAAATTTTATTAGGAAACGTGAATGTTAGAGAAGGGAAACATAAGAAAATATAGAACATGAGTAATTTGAGGGACTTGGTTTACTATAAAGACTTCTAGCTAGGCCTAGACTTCTAGGTATTTTTAGGGAAAAATCCAATTTGCCTGATTCCAACTGCCATAGTACCATAATTATTTGTATTAATGATCACTGTGTATGGCAAAATTTCCATTCAATTTGTATAACACAAGAGGGCAAATCATGGGACTTCAGAGGATCTTGTCCTGTGAATTTAATATTCTAGACCAGGAGATCCCATGATGGCTTAGCAGGTTAAGAACCTGACTAGTATCCATGAAGTTGTGGGTTCGATCCCTGGCCTCATGCGGTGGGTTAAGGATCTGGCATTGCTGCAAGTTGCAGCATAGCTCTGATCTGGCTTTGCTGTGGCATAGACTGGCAGGTGCAGCTTGGACACAACCCCTAGCTTGGGAACTTCCATATGCCGCAGGTGTGTCCCTAAAAAGACAAAAGACAAAACAAAACGAAAAAAAACAAAACACTGTATGCCAACTGATGCTTTAAAAAAAAAAACAAAACCTTGTAATATGAGAATTATCTAAGAGAATAATATGAAGAACTCCATGTTCAAATAGTTCAGCTTCAGTATATCAGGTCATGGTCAGGCTGCGCACCCCACTTTTTTTTTCCTATAAATCAAGTGCCGCTAATCATGTTACTTCTCCCTAAATATTTCAGTTTGAATTTCTTTTGGATAATGATTTTCTTTTCCAACATAGCTGTCATACCATTGTTATATCCAACAAAATTGACAGTAAATCTTTAATGTCATTGAATAGTCAATCCAGAGAGAGATTTTCCCAGTTGTCTCTAAGGTATTTTTTTTGTAAATGGTTTATTTGAATCAGGATCCAGACAAAGTCCATATACTGTTTGTTGTATCCCTTAAATTTTTTATTTTACAGCAGTCTCCTTATTTTTTCCTTATGCCACTAATTTCTTTTAGAGGGATGGGTGAGAGGGGGAACCAGTGCATTTGTCCATATAGTTTCCCATATTCTGAATTTGCTTTCTTATCCTGTTGTTTAACTAGCTTCTCTGCCCTCAAGTATTTATTGTAAATTGTTCTTTTATGTAGAGCTGTACTATCCAATGTATATTAATTAGTACCCCCCTCCTTTTATGTGAGGGAGATAGGTTTTAAGAACACCAGTGGATCCCTGAAACTGCAAATACTAAACAAACCCTGTATGTAGTATGTTTCTTCCTATGCATACATATATACTTAGGATAAAACATAACTTATAAATTGTTAGGCACAATAAATTAAAATAACTAATATAAAAATTATAACAATGTATAAGTTGGCAACTTTCAGTTTTTCACTTAAAGTAAGCATTTTACAGCTTCTGTTTTGCATATCCAAATTGCCAGCAGCACTACTCTTGCACTTTGGAGTCATTATGAGGTAAAATAAGGGCTACTTGAACATAACCACTGTTGTACCACACCAGTGACCTGAGAACTTAGGCAGCCACTATGTGACTAATGTAACTAATTATAATTGATGTTTTATGAAACATACACTGTATTTTATCTTGATGTACTGAAATGATAATATTTTGTGTGTTTTGGGCTAAATGAAATATATTAAAATTGGTTTCTTTTTAAACTGTTTTATAATGGTTACTAGAAATTTAAAGTTATATAGGCATCTGGCATGCATATATCTTGGACAGGGCTGATGGTTAGATTCAGATTCAATTGTTTAGATAAGAATACAGTTGAATACAGTATTAAGGAATACTAGAGCTCTTCTGAAGGAAAGTATTCTCCCATGAATTTAGGTTTTAAAGTTCTCAAAGGTGTAGGAACTATATTTCTTTGCTTTATAGTTGTCACCAACTCCCAGTAGGTTTTACTTATAGTGGTTTGGTTGATGCTTACTAATTCAGACATAGAATAATAAAATGTTAGAACTGGAGGGATCACAGTTTATTATACGCATGTCTTCTTTTACTGATATTATCCCTTGTCCCTGTTAAGCCCAAGGATATTGATGGCTTGTCCAAAGGAGATTCATGTAAGTAATATGGGACAAGTATGAATACCTGTTAAACTAAATTGAGAGTGAGAGGATTTTCAGATTTCAGGTTTTGCTAAATTGCAAAGAATAAACTTCATTATGAAAGGTTATTCAAGCATATAGATTAATACTACTATTTGTTACTCTTTAAAAAAACTTTTCTATTGAAGTAAAACATAAAGAAAAGGAAATGTCTGAAAGTCATGGGATGAATTTTCATAAAGTGAACACACTAATGAATGTAACCCCCATCGGGAGAAAAAATAGAATATTACAGAAATCCTTCTTTTTCCCCCAGAAAACTAAGTTGATAACCACTTTAATTTTTTTTTTCCTGTTTGTAAATGTAATGTAAGTGGACTCATACAGAATATATTCTTTTGCGTCTGGTTTTGACTCAACCATTGAAAAATCCCCAGTGGAATTGCTGGATCATATGGTAAATATTTGTATAATTCATGTCTGTAACTCTAGCGGTACTTCTCAAAGTCTGATTGAGTTCTGGTGTGAGATCAGAGGAATATTCACAATTATCTGAAAAGTTTGCTCTTTTTCAACTATATAAGGCTCTGTGAGGCTGGCTTTTTCTTCATATACTTCAGGCAAAAACAGTGCATCACAAAGTGAATGTCAAAATAGATCCGCATCCAGCTGCCTTATATTAAGCCAGATATTAAAGAAACTTGCAAAAATGTAAAACATTGCCACTCTATTCATTATTTTTTTTTGGAAAATAATTTTTAATCAAAAATGCTATTTATGTTAACTCCTAATAGTTCTTTTATTGCCATTTTTAAATGAATAAATTAATTTTTTTAGTTTTAATATATAATATTGTAAATATCAATAGATAAAACTACATAAACAAAAATCCTTGGAATCCTTATTAACTTTTAGACTGGAAAAGTCTTCTGTGATCAAAAATTGGAGGAGCCACCGATGTACTATATAGTCTTTTTTTTTTGTCTTTTTGCTATTTCTTTGGGCTGCTCCCGCAGCATATGGAGGTTCCCAGGCTAGGGGTCTAATCGGAGCTGTAGCCACTGGCCTACGCCAGAGCCACAGCAACTCGGGATCCGAGCCTCGTCTGCAACCTACACCACAGCTCACGGCAACGCCAGCCAGATTGTTAACCCACTGAGCAAGGGCGGGGACCGAACCCGCAACCTCATTGTTCCTAGTCAAATTCGTTAACCACTGCGCCACGACGGGAACTCCTTTTTTTGAGCTTTTTTTTTTTCTTTTTTTTTCTATATAGTCTGATTTACATTTTCCTGGTAGTTGATGGTTTTTGAGCCCTGTTTCATATGCTTTTGGCCATTTGGATAGCCTCTTTTGTAAAGTGCCTATTCTACTCTATTGCTCATTTTTTAATTGAGTTGTCTTTTTTTAGCCTTTTGTCAGTTATGTGTGTGATTTCTCCCATTCTATCTTTCCTCTGTATTCTTTTAATGGTACTTTTTTTTTTTTTTTCCTTTTCTAGATCCCCTCCTGTGGCATATGGAGGTTCCCAGGCTAGGGGTCTAATCGGAGCTGTAGCCGCCGGCCTACACCATAGCCACAGCAATGCTGGATCCTTAACCCACTGAGCAAGGCCAGGGATTGAACCCACAACCGAATGGCTCCTAGTCAGATTCATTAACCACTGAGCCACGACGGGAACTCCCTGGTACCTTTTGATTTATAGAAATTCTTAGTTTCAATGCAGTCTTACTTACCTTTTGATTAATAATTTAATGATGCATAATAAAGCATTAAGATCATTTTCTCATATTCTAGAGGCTTTGCTGTTTTTGCCTTTCACAACTCAATCTAATATCCTTATTGATTTTATTGTTTAACGAGCATAGGGGGTCAGATTGAATTTCCCTATGGATATCCAGTCCACCAAGCACCATTTTTTGTCACAACTTTTGACCATTGAATCCAACCACCACAAAATATTTTCTCCCAAATAGTAATGTCATGTCATTAGAGAGAGATTTTTTTTTTTTTTTTTTTGAAGGGCCGCACCTGAAGCATATGGAGGTTCCCAGGCTAGGGGTCTAATCCAAGCTGTAGCTGCCAGCCTATGCCCCAGCCACAGCAACAAATCTGAGCTGTGTCTGCAACCTACACTACAGCTCACAGCAATGCTGGATCCTCACCTACTGAGTGAGGCCAGGGATCGAACCCCGCAACCTCGTGGTTCCTAGTCAGGTTCGTTTCTGCGGTGCCACGATGGGAACTCCTAACATTTTTTTTAGTTCAATGAATTTTTTTTAATGTTTATTCTATGTACAAAGAACTAGCATTGTTTCTGCGTAAAGTAGATGTCCTGAGTGACCCATTCAAGGAAGCTCATTTAGTCCAACTTAATGAAGACAGTATCCTTCGCATACTGGTGGAAGCACTGGCGGCACATACTGAGGCTGTATTTCTGGATCGGACTATGCAGGTTTGAGCAGATGCAGCAAGAGCAAGGACCTTGACTGAATTTTCTCGGTTGGCTCCAGTAGAGCTGTTGGTGACCCATCTTGCTCTCTCAGCTGCAATGAGGCCAAAAAAAGCCAATGAATTTTTTTATATTTATAGTTGTATAACCATCATCACAACCTAATTTTAGAACATTTCCATCCCAAACCCCCAGTCCATCCTTCCCCCTCTACCTGCCTCCTTTGGTAACCATAAGTTTTTCCAAAGTCTGTGCATCTGTTTCTGTTTTTCAAATAAATTCATTCTACTCTTTTTTAGATTCCACATATAAGTGATAGCATATAATGTTTGTCTCACTGTCTGACTAACTTCACTTAGCATGATAATTTCTAGGCCCATCCAGGTTGCTATAAAAGTCATTATTCCATTATTTTTTATGTCCAAGTAATATTCCATTGTATATAGTACCGCATCTTTATCCACTCCTCTGTTGAAGAACATTTAGGTTGCTTTTGTGTCTTGGTTGTTGTGTATAGTGTTGCAATGAACGTTGGGGTACATGTATCTTTTCCAAGCATGGTTTTCTCCAGATGGATGCCCAGGAGTGGGATTGCTGGATCATATGGTGTATATTAGCATTTATGTTAATGTGAGTTGCAAAATATTTTAAAAATAGATTTTCCAAGAAAATATGAAAAACAAGTTGTGTTCAGTTTTATTAGTTAAAATTAGGGTCTTCTAGGCTTTAGCTAGTTTCGATTTGTTGCATCTACTTACATGACTTTTTCTGTTAATAGTATATGTTATATATGGAATAATATTTTATGGGGTCACCTTTAAAGTAAGAAGTGATACAGCAGAGTTCATTCTAAACCATTTACTTTTCAGAAAACATTTTGATGGTAAATTACAAACAGAGACAACTAATATTGGAAAGACCAAGAGAGATGCAGACTTTGAGGGCACAGATGAACCCATTTTTGGAAAGAAGCTCAGGGTAGAAGAGTCAATAACTGAAGACTTAAGGTAATATTTTCACTGTCATAAATGTTAGCAAGTCTTGGGTGGTTGCCCTAAATTTTGGAAATTGCTTATATATTGTTACTTTACAGAAGTATTTGCCGATATAGAGAAGTGAAGATAAATATACTTTGTATATTCATACAAAGCTAAAAATGTAGAACATTTTCTGAGTTTGGGGAAATGGGAAGCAGTATAGATGAGAACATTTTTATTGCTTTAGAGTCCAGTTTTAAGAATGAATCTGGAAGCTTTAAAAAGAAGAAATGACTTTATTTCCTTATTATTTGTTAATGTCCCAAGAAGAGGATCACTGGAAGAGTGGGATAAAGGGAAAGAATATAACCCATTGGAAGGAATAAGTGAGAAGGAACATTAGGAGGAACTGGTTTTCACTGTAGCATGTAGCAGTAGAGGAGTGACTATGAATCTCAAGACTTAACAATGAAGGAGACCCATGGCTGAAATAGCTGGTGTTTCTCACTTTCAAAAGTTGGAACTTTCTAGAATTGCCCTTGTGGTGCAGTGGGTTAAGGACCCAGTGTTGTCACTAGAGTGGCTTGGGTCACTCCTGTGGCTCCGGTTCAATTCCTGGCACAGGAACTTTACAAATAGAAAGCTGAAACTTTCTAGAAATTGAGGCCAGTTTCTTAGGTTGACCTGTTTCATGTTTTAGTGATGATTGTGACTACTTTTCCCTTCTTGTTTGCCTTTTTTTTTTTTTTTTTTTTTTTTTTGCTTTTTAGGGCTGCGAGTGCAGCATATGAAAGTTTCTAGGCTAGGGGTCAAATCGGAGCTGCAACTGCTGGCCTACACCTCACCCACAGCAACACAGGATCTGAGGCACATCTGCGACCTACACCACAGCTCACAACAGTGCTGGATCCTTAACCCACTGAGCGAGGCCAGGGATTGAACCCACATCCTCATGAATTCTAGTTGGGTTCGTTTCCGCTGAACCACAATGGGAACTCCTTGTTTGCCATATTATAGCTTGGCACTACAATGAAGATTTTACTCCTTTTTTTTTTTTTAAACAGCTCTTGTTGTCAGTAGCAAAGTAGCTACTGTAAATTGTGGTAGATGTGTCACTGAACTGTTTAAGATACACCATTTATCCAGGCGAGAGGAATAGATTACAAAATAATATCAACAATTTAAAAATCATTGTTGCTTATTATAGTAACCCTTGAGTTTTATGCAAAGTAGTTGTTGATATAAAATAAATATCAAAAGTATAGTCAATAAGAGATTAATGAATCTAGTGTGGAAATTATCTGCTTCAGTCATAGTTGTGGATAAATTAATGATTTGTCTACATTAAATTAAATCTTTAATTTACAGCTGTGTCTTATTAGAATCTATAAACAGACAATCTAGATAAGTGTAACTTATGATTTTGATGAGAATAGGGAACACTTTATAGCAACATTGTTTTATGCTAGTTTTTCTTCCTATCATGTAATGGTTTTATAAGCAGCTTTGTGTTTTGAAGTAGTAATGATGCTTTGGAAGGATACTTTTTTTTTTTTTTTTAGTCTTTTATCTTTTTTGTTGTTGTTGTTGTTGTTGCTATTTCTTGGGCCGCTCCCTCGGCATATGGAGGTTCCCAGGCTAGGGGTTGAATCGGAGCTGTAGCCACCGGCCTACGCCAGAGCCACAGCAACGCAGGATCCGAGCCGCGTCTGCAACCTACACCACAGCTCAGGGCAACGCCGGATCGTTAACCCACTGAGCAAGGGCAGGGACCGAACCTGCAACCTCATGGTTCCTAGTCAAATTCGTTAACCACTGCGCCACGACGGGAACTCCGGAAGGATACTTTTTATTCAAAATAGTTAGTGGAAGTAAGCTGACATAATTCTTTGAGTAATCCACTTAGATTCTGTTTGGTTTGTATTTTTTTTAAATTTTTTTTGTTATAGTTGATTTATAGTGTAGTGTTCTGTCAATTTGTTTTGTGTTTATAATAAAAGATCCTAACTGACCATTTTGAATTATAAGCATATATAATTCTCAGTCATTTATTTAATGTAATTTTAACAGGTGTTTTTTTTTTTTTTTTTTTAAAGTTTGGCAGATTTGATGCCTAGAGTCAAGGTACAATCAGTTGAAACTGTTGAAGGATGTACACATGAGGTAAGCACAGTGTATCATAGTTGGTGTTATTAGTGGGCTTTTGCTTTGAACTATCTAGTCTGCTAGTGGACAAGCAGTTTAGCCTTAAGGGCTTTGGAAACAGTAAGTAGTTTCTGTGCAGTGCACCTAGTCTAGTGGAGGAAACTGGGGCTTTGTATTCAAACCTGAGCTTAGATCCCGGCACTGCACTTTTCCTAACTACAATCTTGAATATATTTCTTAAACCTCTTTGACATTTTTTTAAAAAAATTTATAACTTTAGAATAATGGGATTTACATCATGGGGTTGTTTTGAAGTTTATGAAAAAAATCAGGTAGGGTACCCAGTCCAGAGTAGGTATTTAGTACATGCTCTTAAAAGTCAAGTAACTAACATTTTGCAAGTCTTGTGTTTTTTCATGTCTTGCTCTGATGACATGCAGTTTCATTGTTCTGCCACAAGGTGGTGGTCACTGATAGCCCTTTATCAGTGAGAGTATAAACATTGGGACACAAGGAAACTGTTTAACAGTTTTTCTTATTAAGTGCTTCTACCTTTACTGTGTAACCTTATACATTATTACATTATTATTACAGGTAATTGGGGAATACTATTAAAAGCCTTTATTGAATAAATAAGCAATTCCAAATTAACAGAAATTGCCTTTTTTTTTTTTTTTTTTTTTGCTCTTTAGAGCTACACTTGTGGCACATGGAGGTTTCCAGGCTTGGGGTCGAATTGGAGCTACAGCTGCTGGCCTACGCCACAGCCACAGCAACACCAGATCCGAGCTGTGTTTGCAACCCACACCACAGCTCATGGCAACACCAGCTCCTTAGCCCACTGAGAGAGGCAAGGGATTGAACCCGCAAGCAACCTCATGGTTCCTAGTCGGATTTGTTTCTCCTCGGCCATGATGGGAACTCCAAAAAATTGCTTTTGATGTAGATTTGGAACCATATTTTTGTCTAAGTACCTGTTTTTCTACTTGAAATTTCCTTATCTTTAGCACTCAGTTTGGCAGGTATAATATCCATTTGGTCATTTGTTTAATGCTTATGTTAGACCCAATTTGATACTGTGGCCTTAAAAAGATGGGATTAAAAACAAATAAGCAAACAGATTTTGTCTCAGAAGGCCGGAAGTTCTTTCTATACTCCTTCACGATTATCCTTAAGCCCTCCATTTGGTTATCGCCTCTCACTTTTTTAGCAGGTAACTTTACCTTTTATTTATCAAGAGGTTTGAGGATACAAAGTTGGAGTCAATTCACTCGAAGAAAAAGGTGTTAGGCTAATGAGGGTTGTTCTGCCAGTGTGCTTGGTTATGTCTTATCCTCCCTCCACAAAGACTGGAACATTCCATTTTCCCTTGACTGTTTCTAATGTCTTCTGTATTTGCTCTTTCTTTTCAGGGTATGAATGTTCAAAAACTTGTCTTTTGTTCTAGGTTGCTTTTTTTTTTGATGAAAACTATTCCTGTCCCCAGAAGGGTTCATTCAGTAATAAAAACAACTCTTAACTCTTGGATAATATGCGCTGGATAAATTACCTAATTCTAACTTTTGTCTTACCTTTCAATTCCATTTAGAATGTCACATTTCTTCCAGCACATTCATTATGGGTATTATGCATTAGGTTACACAATTTGTTGTTTTACTTTTCTTTCTTTCTTTCTTTTTGTCTTTCTTTCTGTCTTTTTAGGGCCACACCTGCAGCGTATGGAGGTTCCCAGGCTAGGGGTCTAATCGGAGCTTTTGCTGCCAGCCTACACCAGAGCCATGATAATGCTAGATCCGAGCCAAGTCTGCGACCTACACTACAGCTCATAGCAATGCCTGTTCCTTAACCCACTGAAAGAGGCCAGAAATTGAACCTACAACCTCATGGTTCTCAGTCGGATTCATTTCTGCTGTGCCAAAACAAAGGGAACCCCGTGTTTCACTTTTCTTAATTATGGTCAGTTTTTAGTTATTTCTTTCTGAAATGCTACTCACATTATCTTGATTTTAATTGAATTGCAAATTTATTGCAACTTCTTTATTTCTGAGTCTTATCCGATACTTGTTTATTGAAGTTTTTCTTCTAGAAATTATTTTTAACTTCTCTGTCACCTTACTTTGCCCCTTTGCCACTAATTGGCTTAAGGTTTGGGGATTTAGTTATGTTGTGAGTGCTCTCCAGATCTTAACCTTCACTGGAGGAAAATCAGTTTCCTGTTCCAGGAAGTAGTATCATTTTATTACCCATAGTTTTCTTTCATATAGTGGCATCTCTTTTTATGCCCATCAGTTTTTAGGCCTTTTTGAGCATTCATTAATTTCTGGAAGTACGTTAGACGTAGAAAATACAAAGATCGCTGAGATAGGTCCTAGACCTTAACACAATTTCTTTAGGAAGATAAACTTAAATGCTTTTAATTAATATTACTCTTAGATGAGCACTGATGAAAGTTTTTTTGAATGTTGTAGCTTTTGCATTTTGCCTTGTTCTTAAATGTGATTATTTAATTTTATGGTGCCTAAGACTGTCAGAAACACTTTAGTTTATCACTTATTTTTCAAAAAATAGTTGATTATGGAATGCTGAATGGATTGGTTCTCAAATAGTAAGCTGATTAATATATTTTTTCTTAACATCAGGTTGCACTTCCTGCCGATGAAGATTATCTACCACTTAAACCAAGAGTTGGAAAAGCTGCAAAGGTCTGTACTTGGGACAATAGTTTGTATAGTTTTGTGAGTCTTTTTTCCTAAAAATCTTGAAGGTAAACTTTTAAATGATATTTTTATACTTTCCAGAAGCTATTTGAAGTCACATATGGTGAGAGCCAAATCAGTAAACAATCATGCTGAAAACCAAGCATCATGTGATAAGATTTTTTTTTTTTTTTTTGTCTTTTTAGGGCCACTCCCATGGCACATGGACATTCCCAGGCTAGAGGTCAAATCAGAGCCGTAACTACCAGCCTCCGCCACAGCCACAGCAGTGGAGAATCCAAGCCTCATTTGCGACCTTACAGCAGAGCTCACGGCAACGCTGGATCTTTAACCCACTAAGTGAGGCCAGGGATCAAACCTGCATCCTCGTGGATGCTAGTCAGATTCGTTTCCGCTGAGCCAAGACAGGAACGCCCGTGTGATAAGATTTAAAAAAAAAAAGATTCTCAAACTTTTTAGAGAATCTAGTGAAAATCATCAATCGTTCTCTAGAAAAATATATGTGTACAATAAGTTTTGCATATAGTTTTGAGAGTTTAACAAGCTTCTAATGAAACTTAAACTCTAATACTTACATTAAATGTATTTCGAAGCCGTGATAGACCGTAAATGATTAATAGAAAATTTCCAGGTCATTTTCTTTAAGTAAAAACGGCTAAACTGTTCAAGTTTAATAGCTGTGGTGTTCTGCCTCTGCTGAGTGAACTTCATTGAGGACTTAACTTTTCAGAGCTTTAGAGTTCCCATCTATATGATAACTATGTTTGGGGTCACTGTGAAGATTAATAATATGTGGAAAAAGTGTTGCACAGTGCCTACCATAAAGTATGCTTGATAAATGATAATGATTATTATGTTGTGATTAATACAGTGTATATGTAAGCATAATATAATAATTGGGAGATTAGCAGAAAAAACTTCTATGCTATTTGGTTAAAGATTTTTTTTTTAAACTCTTTCTTATTTTCTCTAGTGGGTAGTACATTTCCTAAATAGACTCATAAAGAAATGCTCTCAGAATGCTTCTAAGAGTAGCATCTCTTGATTTTACAGTGTGCTCAGATGTGGCTAGGTATATTCATGGAGATATTAATTCTTTTATAGGAATACCCGTTCATTCTTGATGCATTTCAAAGAGAAGCCATTCAATGTGTTGACAATAATCAGTCTGTTTTAGTATCTGCACATACATCAGCAGGAAAAACTGTATGCGCTGAGTGAGTAGCTTTCTTTTTAAATTAAATTTTAGGACTGTTAATATTTGCTTTATGTGTTTAGGTACTCCTATGTTGTATGTATAAATATTTATAAATATTAATATCCTCTTTTTCTTCTCTTGCTCTTTTCCCTTGTAGTTTTAAGATTAAATTTTTTTTTGGTCTTTTCTAGGGCCACACCCGCAGCATATGGAGGTTCCCAGGCGAGGGGTCTAATCGGAGCTGTAGCCGCCGGCCTTCACCTGAACCACAGCAATGCGTGATCTGAGCTGTGTCTGTGACCTACACCACAGCTTACGGCAACGCCGGATCCTTAACCCACTGAGAGAGGCCAGGGATCGAACCATAGCCTCATGGTTTCTAGTTGGATTTGTTAACCACTGAACTATGATGGGAAATTCTAAGATTAAATTTTAAAATAACTTTGTTTCTTATTGTACCTTTTAAAAGTTTAAATTTGTTTTATTTGATTTCTGCAAGTAAATTTAGTGTATTTCTTTCTACTTTGGGCTTCATTTGCTCTTCTTTTTCTAATGTTTTAAAGGAAGAAAGGTTAAGTCATTAATTTCAGACTTCTTTCTTATATAGGCATTTAGTGCTGTGAATTTCCTTTTATTGCTATAACTGCATCACAAATTTTATTATATTTAGGAAATGTTTTTGATACGCTTTTGAAAAAAAAATTTTTATGGCCTCATCTGTTGCATATGGAAGTGCCTGGGCCAGGGATTGAAACTGAGCTGCAACTGCAACAATGCCAGATCCTTTAATCCAGTGCTCTGAATCAGGCATTGAATGAGCCACTGGAGTCAGAGTTTTAATCCACAGTGCCACAGCAGAAACTCCAGCTTTTGAAATGATTTGATATGTATTGATATGTTCGGTCCAGATTTTATATGGCATTTTCCTTCTACTTAAAGAAGGGGAATACCTTTAGCATAGTAGTATTCCTGATGAAAAATTCTTTCAACTTTGTGTACTTTCTTACACTTTGTCTTCAGTTTTGAAAGATAATTTCAGTCAGTATAGAATTCAACTTTTTTTTTCTTTTAAGCATGCCTTTTTATGTGCATAGCTTATGACAAGAAATCCACTGTCATCCTTATTTTATTCTTCTGTAGATAATGTATCTTTTTTTGCTACTTTTAAGATTTTTATCTCTATCAGTGGTTTATGCATTTTATTATGTGCCTTGGTGTAGTTTTTTTTTCATGTTTTCTTGTTCTAGGGGTTTGTTTCTAAGTGCTCCCTATGGCTCTTTTCCTTTAAGCTCTCCACAGTTATATTTGGCTGCTTAAAATTATATCATGATTCTCTTATGCTATGTACATTTTTTGTGTGTTTCTTTCTTTCTTTTTTTTTTTTTGCTTTTTTAGGATTGCACCCATGGCATGTGAAGGTTCCCAGGCAAGGGGTCCAGTCAGAGCTGTGGCCGTTGTCCTACACTACAGCCACAGCAATGCTGGATCCTTAACCCACTGAGTGAGGCCAGGGATTGAATCTACAACCTCATGGTTCCTATTCGGGTTCATTAACCACTGAGCCACAGCGGGAGCTCCTTTGTGTTTCATTTCAGGTCTTTTCAAATGCTGTGTCTTCAGATTCCTTAATCTTTTCTCCTGCATTATCTAATCTGTCATCCCATTCAGTGCATTTTTCATCTCAGACATAGTGTTCTTTGCTAGAATTTCACTTGTGTGTGTATGTGTGTTTAATGTTTTCCATCTGTACTTAACTTTTCTCCAGCTTCTTGAATGTACAGAATACAATTTAAAAACTGTTTAAGTGGTTCTTGCTACCACTTCTTTCATCTGTGTTATTTCCTGATCTGTTGTAATTGATTTAATTTTCCATTCATTATAGGTCAGTACTTTACTACGTCTTTACATTCTGCTTTGATGGATGTTTGTTTTTAATTTCATCACTGACTTTTGGCAGTTTAATTATGGTGTGATTTTACATAATTCTTCTCATGTTTCTTTTGCTTGAGTTTGTAAGGCTTCTCAGATCATGGTTCATTAGTTTTCATCTGAGTTGGAAAAATTTTAGTCATTTTTTTACTTCAGATTGTTCCCTTTAGTACTCCAGTTGTCTCAGAGTCCACCAGTACTATTACTATTGTTATTAATATTATTTTGCTTTTTAGGGCACACCCACAACATATGGAAGTTGCCAAGCTAGGGGTTGAATCAGGGCTATAGCTGCCAGCCTATACCACAGCCATAGCAATTCCTGATCCATGCCACTTCTGCGACCTACACCACAGCTCACAGCAATGCCAGATCCGCGACCCACAGAGTGAGGCCAGAGATGGAACCCTCATTCTCACATTTACTATTTGGATTTGTTTCCACTGCCCCACAGTGGGAACTCCAGTACTGTTACTATTTTTTAATTTTTTGGTATTTATTCTCTATGTTTAATTTGCATAGCTTCTCTTAAATGGCTTTAATTTATTCATCCCCCCCCCCCCCCCCCCCCGAGTCTAATCTATTTTTAGCCCTATCTAGTGTGTTAGACTTCAGTTTTTTATCTGTAAAAGTTTGATTTGGGCTTTTAATAATTTCCATATTTCTTCTCAACATGCAGTTTAATATTTCCTCAATATTCTTGAATATATAGAGCATAGTTACAATATAGTAGTAACTTTCTTTTTTGTTGTCGTTGTTTGTTGTCTTTTTAGGGCTACACCTGTGGCATATGGAGCTTCCAGGCTAGGGGTCAAATTAGAGCTGTAGCTGCCAGCCTATGTCACAGCCACAGCAACAGATCTGAGCCACTTCTGCAACCTACACCACAGCTCACAGTAATGCCGGATCGTTACCCACTGAGCAAGGCCAGGGATTGAACCTGTATCCTCATGGTTCCGAGGCCAGGGATTGAACCTACAGCCTCATGGTTCCTAGTTGGATTCGTTTCTGCTGCATACCTGGCTATTTTTTAATGCCTCCTAGTGCGTTGTGAATTTTACCTTCTTGGGTTTTGAATATTTTTTGCATTTCTGTTAATTTTCTTGAGCTTTGTGCTGGTTATATTTAGCTGGAAAAGATGTAATCCTTTCAAGGCTTGCTTTTATTATGATTTTAGGCAGAACTAGAGCACCATTTAGTCTAGGCCTAATTTTTTCCACTGCTTAATTAATATGTTTCTTGGTATTCTAGCCAGTTTCTTGTGAGTTATGAGTTTTCCACTGTGGCCAGTGGGAACCTGAATTATTTCTAGCCCTGTGTAAGGTTTGGTCATTTTTAGCTTTGCTCCATTTGGTTGGTTTTCCCCTGGCTTCAGGTAGTTTCCCAATACTTGTTCTCTGATTATTACTTATTTGAGGACAAAAGAATGCTCAACAGATGTTCAGAGCTATTCCTCTGTCCCACTCTCTCCTCTCTGATTATTTTGCACTGCAGTCTAGCTGCCAAGGCCTCCCCAGACTCCCACCTCTGTCTGTTTAACTTAGAGAAACTTCCAAGGTCCACCTCCTGGAGCTGTGGCTTTGAAACTCTGGACAGTCTAGAATCTGGAATTACCCTTCTCAGGGATTACTATGCTTATATGCAGCATCTGAAGTCATTGTTTCATGTATTTTATTTTATGATTTCAGGTGGATAGATAAAGCCAGTCCCTGTTACTTTGTGTAGGATATAAATAGATGTTTTTAGGAGTTCTGTTGTGGCTCAGTGGTTAACGAACATAGCTAGCATCCATGAGGATGTGGGTTTGATCCCTGGCCTTGCTCAGTGGCTAAAGATCTGGTGTTACTGTGAGCTGTGGTGTAGTCACAGATGCAGCTTGGATCCCGAGTTGCTGTGGCTGTGGTATAGGCTGTCAGCTGTAGCTCTGATTCGACCCCTAGCCTGGGAACTTCCATATGCCACAAGTGTGGCTCTAGAAAGTCAAAAAAAAAAAAAAAAAAAGATGTTTTCAGCATTATTTTTAGTGTGTGTTCTCCAGTAGTTGACATATCTAATTTTTAGATAATGTTTATCCCTGGCCCTGCAACATATTGTCTGTGTTTTAAATTTTTTGATGGGTGTCTTTTCTTCTAAAATGTATTTAAAGACTATGGCTCTGGAGTCATGCTACTCAGAGTATGATCCTGGACCAAGACACATGATTATCACCTACAACTTTTAGGCAGAACTTCAAGTCCCACCCTAGAACTACTGAATCATAATTTTCATTTTAACAGGATCACCTGGTGATACATATGTCTATTAAAATTTGAGAGGAACTGGGCCATTCTGAAAGTAGATTGTGCTTTTTAACATGGATGGGATTTTGCAGTCTGCTGTAGATTGACTTTTGTGGGTTATTTTGTGGGTCATTACTACCTAGTTTGCGAATATGTTTACTATGGCATATTATGTGCACCATGGCAGAAGCCCTGTACCCATTGAGCAGTGATTCCCTGTTTACTTACTCCCCAGTTCCTTTTACCGGCCAATCTGTTCTCTTTTTGCATGAATTTCCCTTCTCTGGGTACTTCATATAACTGGAATCATTCAATATGTCGCCTATCTGATTTCACTAAGCATAATGACTTTAAGGTTCAACTGTATTGTAGTATATATCAGAATGAATTCCTTTTTATGGCTGATCAATATTGTGTTGCTGTACCACATTTTGTTTATTCATTCATCAATTTATGGATATATGAGTGTTTCCAGTTTTTTGACTATTATGAATGACATTGCTAAGTTTTATGTACAAGTTTTCGTTTGAGCACATTTTTTGTTTTTTTTGTTTTCGCCATGATCAAAAAGCCAAAACAAATTTTTTTTTTTTTTTTTTTTGTGGCATGCAAAAGTTGCAGGGCCAGGGATCAAATGCACGCCACAGTAGTGACAACTCCAGATCCTTAACCTGCTGAGCCATCAGGGAGCTCTCTAGGTGCATGTTTTTACTTCTCTTCAGTATATTCGTAGAATATACTGGGAATTACTGGGTCATGTTTAATTCTGTATTTAACTTTTCGAGGAGCTCCTAGCTGTTTTCCACAGCAGCTACATCATTTTATATTCCTGCCAGTGTTGTATGAGAGTTTCAGTTTCTCCATATCTTTGCCAACACTTGTTACGAACTTTTTTGAATAGTAAATTTATTTTATGTTTTTTTTTTTTTTAAATCCACAAAATCATTTTCTTCATGTGGATTTTTGGCATATTACAAGTTACTCAGTATAATGTAAAACATTGTACAAGATGAACTAATTAGGCTTCTAAAAAGAATTCCAGAAAAACACATACACACACGTTACTTATTTCTAGACAAGATTAAGGTTTTATGGATATTAGTATTACTGTAACTCTATATTGTGTGTGTTGTTTTTAATTTCTGATAATGTGAAGTTTAAATTATTCAAGTTTTATTGAGATTTAAATGACAGAGTTTAAGGTATGCAGCATTATGATTTGATATACACCTGTCATGAAATGATTATCACAACAACTTTGGTGAACATCTATTATTTCATACAGATACAAAATTAAAGAAATAAGAAATAATTTTTTTTCTTGTAATGAGAAAGATCTCTTAGGATTTACTGTCTTTGATATATAACCTTCAGAAGTGTTAATTATATTTATCATGTTGTACATTACATCCCTACTACTTAGTTATCATATAACTTGAAGTTTCTACCTTTTGACCGTCTTCAACCTTCCATTCCCCCTCAACTCCCTCACCTCTGCTCCTACCCCTGCCTTTGGTAACCACAGATCTGATGTCTCTTTTTTTCTATAGGTTTGGGGTTTTTTTTAAGTTGTGTCTACAGCACATTTGTTTGTTTTTGAAGTGTAATTCACCTACAACACTGTGTTAGTTTCCAGTATATTACATAGTGATTCGATGTTTCTATACATTTCAAAATGATAACCATGATAAATCCAGTCACTATATGTCACCATAAAAAATATGACATGTTTATTAGACTATATTCCCCTCCCCCCCCATACATTTCATAGCCATGACTCATTTATTTTGCATCTGGAATTTTGTACCTCTTTATCTCCCTCACCTATTTCTACTTTCCTTATCGCACCATCTTCCCCTCTAGTAACCATCTGTTTGTTTTTTGTGTCTAAACTCCGTTTTTCTTTTAAGTTTGTTTATTTATTTTTTAGATTCCGCATGTTAAGTGAAATCGTATAGTATTTGTCTTTTTCTGTCTGACTTATTTCACTTAGCACAGTCCTCTCCAGGTCCATCTGTTTTGCAAATGGCAAGATTTTATTCTTTTTATGGCTTAGTAATATTTCGTATGTATACTACCTCTTCTTTATTCATCTATTGATGAGCACTTGGATTGCTTCCATATTTTGACAATTTTAAATGATGCTGCAATGAACATAGGGGTGTGCATATTTTTTTCTACTTAATATTTTTGTTTTCTTTGTATAAATACATAGGAGTGGCATTGCTAAATCATATCATAGTTCTATTTTTAATATTTTGAGGAGCCTCCATCCTATTTTCCATAATGGCTGCATCAATTTACATTCCCACCAACAGTGCATGAGAGTTCCTTTTTCTCCATATCCTCAACAATACTTGTTATTTCTTGACTTTTTGATAATTGCCATTCTCTCAGGTTTGAGGTGATATCTCATTGTAGTTTTAGTTTGCATTTCTTTAGTGACTAATGATATTAAGCATTTTTTAAAAAATTTGCTCATTAGTCATTTGTATGTCTTTGGAGAAGTGTCTGCTTAAGTCCTTTTCTGTTTGTTCATTGGGTTGTTCATTTTGTCGAATTATGGTGGTTATTTTGTATTCTGATAGTAGTCCCTTGTCAGATATGTGATTTGTAAAAATTTTCTCTCATTCTATAGGTCATTTTTTTTACATTCTTGAGAGTGTCTTTTGAGGTACAAATGCCTTTAATTTGACAAAGTACAGTTCATCTGTTTTTTTTTGTTGCTCATGTCGTATTTAAGAAACCATTGCCTAGTCCAAGATCACAAAGATTTACACCTTATTTTCTTCTAAGAGTTTTGTAATTTTAGGTATTATATATGTCTTTGATCCATTTTTAGTTATCTTTTGTATAATTTATAAGATAAAGGTCCAGCTTCATTGTTTTGCTTCTGAATATTCAGTTGTCTCAGAACCATGCGTTGAAAGGTGATTATTTTCCCCTCAGTCTTGGCACCTTTTCAAAAATCAGTTTGAGTGTGCAGGTTAACTTTCAATAATTATCATTTATTTCTCCATTATGGAGAAATTACAGCTTTCCTACTAAGCAGCTGAATTAGGTACTCTTAACAGTGATCACCTAAAGAATAAAGAAGATAGTGGGGGGGGGGGGGAAACAGATAAAAATGGCACCAATCGTCCTATTTATCATTGCCTTTACTGTGGCATTATGGTGGAAATACTTCATGAGTTCTGGAATATTGCCCTTTGGGACAGTCAGGGTCTATCTGGTTACTGCATATGTCCATAGTCTGGACATTGACTTAGGTGTAACTCAATTTTTCTCTTTGTAGGGGAATTAGAGGAGTGAAGGTTTGGATCTTAGATTATCATTCTAATGGTATCAGTCAGTTGCAGAATAGTCTTGATCTGTTTCCTAGATTCAAACACATTATGGTCTGGTACTACTCTAGTTCTGTCCAGTGAAGTAGGACTAATTTTTTAATTGGTTCACTCCTTTTCAGAAGATACTTAAGTCAGAAGCTAATTTCCTCCTGAGGCACAAATATATAGTAAAGAGGTTTGACTTCTTAAAATTCAGTTATTATCGGTGTATTATGGTATATTGTTGCATTGTCTATTTAAAGCCAACATATATAGCCATTAGCATTCTGGGCATTAGTGTTAACACTGCTTTCATTTTTCCTACAAAAGCAGAGAGATTTTCAGTACAGGAGATTTTCACATGTATGCTGAAAACCTGCAGTCATTCTCTGGGTTAGGAAACCATAAAGAGAAATTTAAGAAATTCACCAGAGTTATAGACACTTTTGAAATCCTAATGAGGACTGCTGTGGAAGATGGTCTGGTAGTTATTCAGAAAGTTAAACATAAAATTACTTTACAGTTCAGCAGTTCCACTCTTGAATATTCCAAAGAATTTAAAACAGATATACAGATACTTATGCATAAATGTTCATAGCAGCACTATTCACAGTAATGAAAAAATATAAACAACCCAAAAGGTCATTGGTGGATGAATGGATAAATAAAATGTGTATCTGTACAATGAAATATTACTCAGCGTAGCAGCAATGAAGTACAGATACATGCCATAATGTTAATGAATCTCAGAAACATACTGTGTAAAAGAAGCCAGATTCAGTAAGTCATATATTGTATGATTCCGTTTGTGTGAAATATCCCATATGATTTCATTTATGAGAAATATCCTAATTAGATAAATTCATAAGAAATAGCAGATTGGTGGATGCAGGAAATACTGAGAGGAGGGGAGCAAAAAGTAACTGCTTAATGGGGTTTTGGGCTGAAGGGTGAGAATTACGTTTTAGAATCAGAAAGAGGTAGTGGTTGTACTGACCTGCATCTAGTGAGTACACTAGATGCCACTGAATTGTATGCTTTAAAATGGTTAATTTTATGTTATATGAGTTTCACCTCAGTAAAAAATATATATATATCTGATGAGGTATATATTTGTATATACCAGATTTTATAATTTTAGACCCCCTGGAAATTTAGGGACTCAAGGTAAACTCCAACTTTAGCTGATAAATGTAGCAAGTATAACATTTTATTTATAAATCTGGTGCTAGTATTAATATATTGGTACTGTATGTTTACTTATGTAAGTGGATAGTTTTCCTGGCCCTCTTGGTTTTTTATTCCTTGTAAGGCATTTTTTTTCTTATTAGAGCTGCACCTGTGGCATATTGACGTTCTCAGGCTAGAGGTCGAATCAGAGCTGCAGTTGCCAACCTATGCCATAGCCATGGCACTGCCATGACCTGTGCCGTACCTTGCAGCAACGCTGGATTCTTAACCTGCTGAACCACAACAGGAACTCCTATGTAAAGCTTTTAAAACAGCTTTATTATTATATAATTTACGTATCACTAAGTTCACCCATTTTAAGTATATAGTTCAGTGAGTTTTAATAAATTTTAACAATTGCACAACTCTTACCAGTTTTAGACTTCTGTACATACAGTTTCCTTGTGTGTGTTTGCCTTCACATACAAGGCACTCCCACCTCAAACCCTAGGCAAATACTGATAAGCTTTGTCTGAATAGTTTTGCCTGTTCTAGAAATTTCATATAAGTGAAATCAGGTAATATGGAGTCTTTTGTGTCTTTTTTTCCCACTTAATGATAGCATTTTTAAGGTTCATTCATGTTAGCATATATCACTTGTTTATTTCTTTTTACTGATACACATTATTCCATTTTATGGATATATGACATTATCTTTTCACTTGATAGGCATTTGAATTGCTTTGTGCTTTTGGCCATTATGAGTAATTCAGATATAAACATTCATGTACAAGTCTTTGCGCATGTTTTTATTTCTCTTGGCTAGATAATCTAGTAATGTAATTGTTGGATTTTTATGGCAAATATATATTCAGCTCTTCAGTAAACTGCCAGATTGTTTTCCAAAGTGGCTGTGTGCTTTTTTACTCCTACCAATAATGGATAAGGGTGCCAGTTTTCTCTGTCTCTAACTCTTGCCATTATCTTTTTTAACTGTACCTATTTTTCTGGGTATATAGTAATGTCACATAGTGGTTTGGCATTTCTCTAATGACTAGTAATGTTAAGTATCCTTTCATGTGCTTATCAGCCGCTTGTATATATATTAAGTGAAATACCTATTTCAATCTTTCGCCAATTTTTAAAATTATGTTGGTATTACTGCATCATAATTCTTTAAACTGTCTTAACGGTATCTTTTGTAGAGCAAATGATTTTAATTTTGATGTTCAGCTTCTCAGTTTTTTCTTTTATGGATTGATCATACTTTTGACATCAGTATAAAACATTTTTTCCTATCTCACTATCAGAAATATTTTCTTTTGTATTTTCTTTTTGAGGTTTATAATATTAGTTTTTTCCACTTAGAGCTATGAATTCCTTTGAATTAATTTTTATGTCTGATGTGAAGTAAAGGTAGAATTTAAATTAATCTTTTGTATGTGGAAAATTGTTACAGTTGAAAAACTGTTTTTTTACTGCTGAATTATCTTTGAATTGGATTGACTGTTGAATTCCTGGTAAATTGTCTATATATGTATGGATTTGGTTTTGGACTTTGTGTTCTGTTGATCTCTGTATTCTTATGCCAGTACCACACTGTCTTGATTACTGTAGCTTTAAAGTAAGTATTGAAGTTAGGTAACGAGAGTCCTCTAACTTCACTCTTTCTTAAAATTGGGCTCTTCTAGGTTCTTTGCATCCCCCAGTAAAATCTTAAAAATAGTTTGTTAATTTCCACCAAAAAGAGATGACTTGAATTTTTATAGGGATTGTGTTGAATTTATTGATTGATTTTGGGAGAATTGTCATCTTAACATTATTATAGATTCTTCCAGTCCATGAGCATGTATATTCCTTCATTATTTGCATCTCTACTTTCTCTCAACAGTATTTTGTATTTTCAGAGTATAGGTCTTACACATATTTTCTTAAATCTCTGAGTATTTTATTGCTTCATGCTTTTGCAGATGGCATCCTTTCTTAAGTTCATATTTGGATTGCTAATAGCTTGTATACTGAAGTAAAGTTTGTTTTTATCTGCTGATATTTTATCCCGTGACTTTGTTAATAAACTTGCTTATTAACAAATTTTAGTAGCTTTACACATTGCATAAGATTTTCTGTATTGCTGGCCAGATTGTCTGTGAATAAAAACAATTTTTACTGCTTCTTATATGTTACCCTTCAGTTTCTTTTTGCACTGACAATATCCAGTACAATGTTGAACAGTAGTAGTGAGAGTGGACTGTTGCTGATCTTAAAAAAAAGATATTCAGTGTTTCACCATGAAGTCTGATATTAGCCATTTTCTTTTCCTAGGTGCCTTTCATCAGGTTGAGGAGGTTCCTTTTTATTAGTTGGGAATAAATGAAAACAAATTAAAAATACCCATTTGAATGGCTATTATCAAAAAGACAAGGGATAACAAGTATTAGTAAGGATGTGAGAACAGAAACCTTGTGCACTTGTTGGTGGAAATGTAAATAAATGGTTACATTCGCTATGGAAAATATGGAGGTTTCTCAAAAGATTAGAAGTAGAACTACCATATAATCTAGTAATCCCGCTTCTGGGTTTCTATCTAAAAGAAATAAAATTAGTATCTTGAGGTAGTCTGCATTCTCATTATTCACAGTCCTCAAGATAAGGAAGGAAGTAACCTATGCCCATCAACAGATGAATAGATAAAATATTTGTCTGTCTACACACTCACACACACACACACACACACACACAATGAATTACAATGGAATATTTAGCCCTCAAAAAAAGGAAATACTGCTTTTTGTGACAGGTTAGATGGACTTTGAGAGAATTATGTTAAGTCAAATAAGTCAGAGAAAGGTAAATATTGTGTGATCTCACAATATATTCTAATTTTTGGTTAAAAAGTGAGCATTTTAGATAATATATTGTAACATCTGTGTATTTTCTCTTTCATGTATATATCTTATTATTCATGTTTGATCATTTTTGGACAACTTTTAATTTTTAAATTTTTTATTTTGCTGTTGGAGGATGGTTGGAATGAATTATTTTTATTTCCCCAAATAGGTCATAGGCCTGTTGTGGGTAGAAACTGGATCTTAATTAAGGAGGATATGCCACAGTATTAAGTTTAGTCCTGATTTCATGGTCTATATTTAAATACTTAATTGAATTTTCTAAAAAAACAAAAAAAAACTATATTGTAGTCTATTAATCCCAATGGAAGAACTGTAGAAACCCATCATAATTTCCAATCAAAATTGATAACTAATACATGTAGGGGAAAAAACACATATGGATTAACTAATTTGTGAAATGCAAAAGGGAAAAACTTCATTTCTTATCTTTCCTAATATTTATACTCTGTGTATGTATAAACTGACAAGCAGAGCCTCTGTAAACTTTTGGAGGCCCATCTAGAGAATCAGAGGTGTTTAACTTCCAAAAAATAGGGTAAACATTGGTAATCCATTGGTATTAGTAATTTACATTATCTTCATGAGACCACAGTTTAAAATGTTCTTGTTCATTTAGACCATTTTACCTCAGATTTATCATAATAATTATTTTTATAATAGTTGGTTGAAAGTAGAATAAGACATTAATATTCTGAAAAGTGTATTTAAGATAAGTAATTAGAAGAAATTTGGACACAATTTATATGTTAATAGAATTTTTTAAATCATATACTTCTAAAGACAAGGTTTTGTTAATACTTTATTCTTATTTTTTTAAATATTTTTAGATATGCCATTGCATTGGCCTTAAGGGAAAAACAACGTGTAATATTTACTAGCCCAATTAAGGCCCTGAGTAATCAGAAATATCGTGAAATGTATGAAGAATTTCAAGATGTTGGTCTGATGACTGGAGATGTTACTATTAATCCTACAGCATCTTGTCTTGTTATGACCACAGAGGTAATATGTGCAGTCTTGCATCCAGTTTTTCCTTTCAGTTTAATTAAAGGGCCATTCAGTTAAAACAGCTAATGTTTTATTACTTGCTCTATGTACTACTATGTATGATAAAATGTAGTATTTTACATTTTGAGTAAATTTACTTGAAAGGGATAGAATTCATCTTAAAACAAGTTCTAGTAATTGTTTGAATTTAGTTTTTAAATTACCAGTATATCTGTTATTTGTCAAATAATATAGATGCAGATTTTTAAGGTTTTTGTTTTTTTTGTGTTCTTTTTGGTTGTACCTGCGGAGTGTGGAAATGCCCGAGCTAGGGATCCAACCTATGTATACTTCATTGGCCTGCCACTGCAGTGGCAACACTGGATCCTTAACCCACTGCACCACAAGGGAACTCCCTTCACTGAGTATTTTTAAAGGCATCTTGTCAGTGACATGAAACTAATTTGATGGTTTTATGTAGTTTCTAGAATTTGAATACATAGTTTTGAATAAGTAGTGGCTTCTTGTTCCATGTAATTTTTTTTCTTCTGCATCTAAGTGTTGATACAAATAGATAACTTTAAAAAATGCCTAATTATGTTTAGCTTCTTCCCATAATCACAGTTAATTTTTGCATATACTACAACGTCTTATATTTGGGACACCATTAACTCTCTTTATTCTACTAAGTACTTTTGTACACACTTGAATTATATACTTACTTTTTCAAAGACATGGTACACTAGAGAGCATAAATTAACTTCTGATCTTTAGAGTCAGTCAGAAGTGTTGCTTGCTTCTCATTTTGGTACCCAAAGTAACTTCATTTTCCATCCTCAAAACTTTCTTCCATCCATGGAAGATTTTCTTTAACTCAAAAATCAGAATAACAGTTGCTGGAAAGTATCCATATTGTTAAGAAGTTAACAGAATAGGAGTTCCCGTCGTGGCGCAGTGGTTAACGAATCCGACTAGGAACCATGAGGTTGCGGGTTCGGTCCCTGCCCTTGCTCAGTGAGTTAACGATCCGGCATTGCCGTGAGCTGTGGTGTAGGTTGCAGACGCGGCTCGGATCCCGCGTTGCTGTGGCTCTGGCGTAGGCCGGTGGCTACAGCTCCGATTCAACCCCTAGCCTGGGAACCTCCATATGCCGCGGGAGCGGCCCAAGAAATAGCAACAACAACAACAACAACAACAACAAAGACAAAAAAAAAAAAAAGTTAACAGAATAAAAAAAATGGGTAAGCAGTATAAGATCCTTTGTGTTGGATAGAAGATAATTTTAAGTTACTCTCATATCCTAGGAAGTGTAGGAGTTCCCATTGTGGCCCAGTGGTGATGAACTTGACTAGTATCCATGAGGACATGGGTTCAATCTCTGGCCTCGTTCATTGGGTTAAGGATCCAGCATTGCCGGGGGCTGTGATGTAGGTCGCGGATGCGGCTTGGATCTGTCTCTATGGTGTAGGCAGGCAGCTGCAGCTCCAGTTTGACTTCTAGCCTGGGAACTTCCATATGCCGCAGGCGTGGCCCTAAAAGAGAGAGAGGGAGGGAGTGAGGGTGGGTCTTGGGTTGCATGCTGTACGTATAAGGAAATAGCTTCATATTCAAGATGTATGGAGATAGAGGTGATAATAATTCTTTCTATGAATTACATCTGACTACTAACTGTTGAGAAATCATTTATTTTGGATTTAGAAAAGGAATATTATGTACTTAAGATACATAACCCCCTAAAAGTATTTTAATGTTTCCATTAAAAAATTTTCCAAAATTCTTTGTTGGAAAGAAGAGCTTTTAGTATGTCAGAATCCTGCTAAATCTTCTACTTTTTCTTTAGATTTTGAGAAGTATGCTGTACAGAGGCTCTGAAGTTATGCGAGAAGTTGCTTGGGTCATATTTGATGAAATTCATTACATGAGAGATTCAGGTATATTCTGTAGTGTTGCTGAGATGTGTGCCATGTATTTTCCTTAAGAATGGCATTAGCACAGGGAAGTATATCCAGTGTCCTGGGATAGACCATGAGGGAAAATAATATTGAAAAAAGAATATGTATATATGTATGACTGAGTCACTTTGCTGTAGAGCAGAAATTGGAACTACATTGTAAATCAACTATAATTTTAAAAAAGAAATAGCACTAGGAATTTTGAATAAGTAGTTAAACTTTCAAGTCGGTAGAGTTGTAGTAAACTAAAATTGTGGGCAACATGATACAATATTTCCAGTAGGATCTCATTCAATTTCAGCTTCTTAAATGGCAACGACTTCTGAGTGAGAAACTAGATTCAGGTTTAAAAATGGAATGAAAATTATTTGCTTTTAATAGAGAGCTGTCTAATAGAAGCAGTGTGTTAAAGAATTTCCAAAACTTCTAGCCTACGGAGTTAACTTTCTTGATTTTCATTAACTTATCTTAGTTTTTTTTAAAAAAATAAGTGTATGTTTACAAATGGGAAAAACTATAAATACCCCTTTTTGAACTATTATAGTACTGTAATGGAAAAGTAAATGTATTTGGAATTTGGGGTGGAGCTTGGAGGGTGAGGGTTAACACCACACATTTAAAATTTAGATGTTTAATATGTCATCTGCTATATTTACCACAGGGAACTCTACTCAGTATTCTCTGATGACCTAAATGGGGGATGAATCTGAAAAAGAATGGATGTGTGTATAACTAAACCGCTTTACTGTATAGCAGGAATTAACACAACATTGTTAACCAACTATACTTCAATAAATTTTTTTAAATTGAAAAATAAATTTATTCAAAACTAAAATTTTAAAAATTAAATATTTAATATATACACACTTAAAACTTAGTTTTTATTGGAACTAAACCACTGAGTATAAAGCACCTGTATTTATAGTGAAAGTAATACAGTTTAAGAAATCAGATTAGACACTGAACAGTTTTTTGCTTTTTAAATCTTGAATCCTATATTGATTTGTTCATTTTGCAGCAAAATTCTCAAACTAATTTTTCTTTTTTCCATTTTAATAAACCTGACATACAGTTTTGCTGTTTGTTAAAGCTTTCCTTCATTTCTAGAGTTGATGAGGGTAGTTTAGATGAGAGACACTGTATGGTGTAGTCACCACGTTTCTTTGAAATTTGTTTCTGTGACTTTCTATAAGCCAATAACTTCTGCTTCTCTTAGATGGAAATACTGTTTTTATTGTCCTGGGACTCTTTATTAGGGTGTTTGAACAGGATTTCGTTTGGAGCTGTTTTTTTTAGGCTGTTATTTCAGAGTACATTGTGTTTGTGGTGGTTTAGTCTGCTAACTTTCTACTACATAAATTCATGGTTAGAATTAAAGCAGTTTATAGTAAGGGTCTATGGCTAAAAATATCCTTGTATAAAGCAGTCTACATTTCTAATTATTGTGCTTGAGAGAAAATAATTTCAGATGCCTGTCAATAAAGTGACATTGAATTCCAAAGTTTGTTTTTTTTCAGAGCGTGGTGTTGTATGGGAAGAAACTATTATTTTGCTTCCTGATAACGTTCACTACGTCTTTCTTTCGGCTACAATTCCAAATGCCCGACAGTTTGCTGAATGGATTTGCCACTTACATAAACAGGTATTTTTATTTTTTGATGTTTTGAATATTTAAGATGTTACAGTTGATCTTACTTTATATCCTATACTTTTGTTTCTCATGCTGCTTAGAATAAGGAGATATTTTATTGTGAAAGTACTTTTCAAATCAAGCAAGCTTATCAAAATAAACTGACTTTTTTTTTATAAATGTGGATTTCTGAGTCCCATATGAAAGCCAATAAATCAAAATCTCTGAGAGTAGAGACCTGGGTCTTAGAAACCCTAACTTTTAAAAGCTCCTGAATTGATCCTGATGACCTACCAGATTTGGAAACTTGTGCATCTACTCATACAGTGAGCCATGAGCACTCAGAAGAGAATTCCCTCTAAGATCTTGGTACCAGAAGAAAGCTGGACATCTCCTGAGCATGTGATTTGGTTTTTCTCTTGTGAACACAGACTTTTTACTGTGTTTCCCTGTTGCTTTTCTAGTCTAGTTTCAGCAGCATTAAAGGACCTTATAACAAGTATTTGTACATGCGTACTAAATTTATTCTTGGTTTTATTTTCCTGCGCTTATTCTTCCTCTATAGCAGAACAGTCACATTTATTTTTATCCATTTAGAAGCTCTCTAAAGGTATTTTTGTAACACCCATGTTGCCTCTGTAGGGTAGAAACCCAGTGGATCTTCTGGAGGAATTAGATCAACTGCTGTTTTAGTATGTCCTTGAGAAGTCTCTGTGGCGGAGAAAAAGTCCCATTTAACCTCAGGAAGCATTCTCTGTTATCATGCTGCTGCTACAGAGAAACAGACATCTTTAATTTTTAGCATCACAGTCTAGGATATGGGCCCAAGATAATTAATGGAAACTCAAATCATGTATTTGGTCTTGATTAGGGAATTAGTAAGTTTGAACACCTGATGGTATGATTTGATAGACCTCATTTTCCATATTTTTCTCTTGCCTGGTTTTGAAAGTTTCATTAGATTTTTTTTTTGAAATGTTCAGTTCAAAAGTTTATCTCCTCAAATTCTTTTAGATTGCTCACATACATAGTATTGTTTTGAAGAAATAAAATATATTCTTAATTATTTTTCCTTGTTTTTACAGCCTTGTCATGTAATTTACACAGATTATCGGCCTACTCCATTGCAGCACTACATTTTTCCAGCAGGGGGAGATGGTCTGCACCTTGTGGTTGATGAAATGTAAGGAAGTAATTATTATTCTTATATCTATAATATCATACTTTTCTGTTTATGTCTGTTTTTCTTTAAGCTAGAGAAAAATGGCAGAGATTTATTCTTTTCCCTAAGTAGTTTTTATATTCCACAGTTGGTTTTTCGTGTAAGTATTTTTATTTAAAATTATATTTAGGAGTTCCCGTTGTGGCGCAGTGGTTAACGAATCCGACTAGGAACCATGAGGTTGGGGGTTCGGTCCCTGCCCTTGCTCAGTGGGTTAAGGATCCGGCGTTGCCATGAGCTGTGGTGTAGGTTGCAGACGCGGCTCGGATCCCGCGTTGCTGTGGCTCTGGCGTAGGCCGGTGGCTACAGCTCCGATTCGACCCCTAGCCTGGGAACCTCCATATGCCGCGGGAGCGGCCCAAGAAATAGCAACAACAGCAACAACAACCACAAAGACAAAAAAAAATTATATTTAAAACTCGTATTTTTTTAATACATGAATTAGATTTCCCTCCTTTCCCAGTATTTCTAAATGCCTGGAGAATAAGGGGGCTTTGGACATGTCTCAGATATCTTATGTTTTGTTTTTGTCAGTTTTATTATTGTATTGAATTACTATTTTAGGAGCTTTGTTTTGAAGAATGAAAAATGTTTGGATTATGATTAGGTATTCATGAAGTTACATAGAAAAATATTTGTGATTCCAGGGTGACTTCAGAGAAGATAATTTTAATACAGCAATGCAAGTACTTCGAGATGCTGGCGATTTGGCAAAAGGAGATCAGAAGGGGCGGAAAGGAGGAACAAAAGGTAATTTGGACCTTTGAGTGAATTTTATAGGTAAATTGTATTTTCAAATTACATTTCTTATTTTTTATTTAACTTTTTCCCCCTCAGGAAGTTATATAAAGATCTAGAAAGTATATGATAAAATTAGATAAATAAAGATTTATCTTTTTTTCTTATGTGATATTTATTGAGATACAATTCATATAGTGTACAGTTCACCCATTAAAGCATACAATTCAGTAGTTAATAGTATTTTCATGAAATTATGCAACTGTCACTACAGTTTTGTTTTGTTTTGTTTTGTTTGTCTTTTTGTCATTTCTTGGGCCGCTCCTGTGGCATATGGAGGTCTAGGGCTAGGGGTCGAATCAGAGCTGTAGCTGCCACCCTACACCAGAGCCACAGCAACGCAGGATCCGAGCCGCGTCTGCGATCTACACCACAGCTCACGACAATGCCGGAACCTTGACCCACTGAACAAGGGCAGGGATCGAACCTACAACCTCATGTTCCTAGTCGGATTCGTTAACCACTGCGCCACGACGGGAACTCCACAGTTTTTTTTTTTTAATAAGATGTAGTTCATATACCATAAAAGTCACCATTTTTAAGTGTACAATTAAGTGGATTTTAGTATATTTGCAAAGTTGTGCAACTACCATGTGATTCCAGAACATTTTCATTAACTCCAAATGAAACCCCATATCTGTTAGTGGTCATTCTTCCTTTTCTCCCAAGCTCTTGCCCCACTACTCTTCAGCCTTAGGAAATCACTAATATACTTTGTTTCTATTTTGCTTTTCTAGACATTTCATAGAAATGGAATTGTAATATATGGGGTCTTTTGCAACAGGCTTCTTTTACTTGTTTTCATTGTTCATCCATGTTATAGTATATGTTAGTACTTCATTCCTTGTTTATGGTCGAGTAACATTCCATTGTATGATTATGACCATATTTTGTTTATCTATTCCTCAGTGATGAACAGTTAGGTTTTTTTTTTTTTTGACTTTTTGATCGTTGTGACTAATGCTGCTCTAAACATTTGTGCATTACAAGTTTTAGTGTGAACATTTTTTCTTTTCTTGTGAGAATCTACTATGAATACAATTGCTGAGTCATATGGTAATTCTGTGTTCAGCCTTTGGAGTAACTGCCAAATTGTTTTCCAAAGTGGCTGCATCATTATACTTTCTCATCAAAAGGATATGAGGTTTCCATTTCCTCCACATCCTTGCCAATAACTATAACCTGTCTATTTGATTATAGTCATCCTAGTAGGTATGAAGTTCTTATCTCAGTGCGTGGTTTCTAGTTACATTTCCTTTGTACCTAATGATGTTGAGGATCTTCCTGTGCTTATTGGCCATTTGTGTATCTTCGGACAAATAGCTGTTCAAATCCTTTGCCCATTCAGAAATTGGATTATGTTTTTACTGTTGACTTGTGAGGATTCTTCATATCTTCTGGATAATAGACCTTTGTCAGATACATGGTTTGTAAACATTTTCTCCCAGTCTGTGGATTAGGGGTATCTTTTCACTTTATTGTTGGTGTTTATTCAAGTACACAAGTTTAAGATTTTGATGAAATCTAGTTTATCTTTTGTTTTTTTTCCTTTGTTGCTTGTGCTTTTACATATATAAGAAAGCTTTGCATATCCCAAGGTTATAAAGATCTGTTCATATATATATATATATATATATATTTTTTTTTTTTTTTTTGTCTTTTTAGCTATTTCTTCGGCCGCTCCCACGGCATATGGAGGTTCCCAGGCTAGGGGTCGAATCGGAGCTGTAGCCACCAGCCTACGCCAGAGCCACAGCAACGCGGGATCCGAGCCACGTCTGCAACCTACACTGCACACAGCTCATGGCAATGCTGGATCGTCAACACACTGAGCAAGGGCAGGGACCGAACCCGCAACTTCATGGTTCCTAGTCGGATTCGTTAACCACTGCGCCACGACGGGAACTCCCCTATATATTTTTTAAGAGTTTTGTAATTTTAGATTTTTACGTTTAAGTCTCTGATCTTTTTTTGTTTGTTTGTTTTAGGGCTGCACCCATAGCATATGGAGCTTCCCAGGCTAGGGGTTTAATCGGAGCTATACCTGTCAGCCTACACCACAGCCACAGCAATGCCAGATCCAAGCTACGTGTGCAACCTACACCACAGCTCATGGCAACACCGGATGCTTAACCCACTGAGCGAGGCCAGGGATTGAACCCGCCACCTCCTGGTTCTTATTCAAATTCGTTTCTGCTGCGCCATGACGGGAACTCCTGTGATCTCTTTTGAGTTAATTTTTGAGTATGGTGTATGTATTCTTTTTGCAGGACCATCAAATGTGTTCAAGATTGTGAAGATGATTATGGAAAGAAATTTTCAACCTGTAATTATTTTTAGTTTTAGTAAAAAGATTGTGAAGCCTATGCACTTCAAATGACCAAATTAGATTTCAACACAGGTACTATATAATTTCAGTATAATTTTAATGTTATGTGAAAATGAATGTAAATGCATTTCTGATAAGACATTATCTATTGTGTATTGCTAAGATTGCGGTTCACCTTATGGTTAAGGTACTCATCACATTTATAAAAGCTTAAAGAGGCCCTTGATTTATCATTTGTTTCCGTTTCTTCTGTCCTCTTTTATTGGAAGGTAAATACAGTATTCTATGTAAAATCCAAAGACCTCTACTAAGAAATATTAGACTCATACCTTCTTATACTTCATTGCCATAGCTTCTTGGTTATTACAGCTTTCTGTTTGACTGCCTAAGGTAAGTCTCCTGGTCAGACTCCCTTTGTTACGTTTCATTCTTCTAGAAATCCAAGTGGGTAAGACTGCCCTTTACCTAACTCTGTATTACCTAACTTTTGTAATTTTTGAATAAAGTAAAATAACTTCTGGCAAATCAGTAAATGATTCCCATATATTAACTGTAAATGTAACCCAGTTAAGGTCACACAGCTGGATAGCAGCATAGCCTAAGCAAGAATTTCAGTGTGCTGAATTCCACCTCAGTTGTCATTCACTTCAGCCTTTTGCATATCTAAGCCTATACAGTGAGAAGTAAGTAATTTCTTCAGTTATCCAGAATTGCACAAAACTAATGCCACACACTTTAAAGCTAATTTTTACTTACCCATGGGTAAAAATAACAAGTGATAGTAATCCATATAACCTTCTAAAGCCAATAGTATTTTTTTGACTGAGTGAATTACATAGAAATGTTTTCTTATAACTCCCAGTGCTGGATATTCTTAATTTTGCAGGGTTATATATTGATTAAGTCAACAGATATTTGACTACTGCATAACAGTCACTGTATAAGAAGGTAGGGTAGTGGGTAAGAGCATAGGCTTTGGATTTTTTTTTTTTTTTGTTTTTCAGGGCTGCACCTGTGTCCCAGGCTAGGGGTTGAATTAGAGCTGCAGCTCCTGGCCTATGCCATAGCCATAACTACGTTTGATCTGTGTGTGTCTGCAACCTACACCACAGCTCACGGCAATGCCAGATCCTTAACCCACTGAGCAAGGCCAGGTATTGAACCAGCATCCTCATGAATACTAATCAGGTTCTTAACCTGTTGAGCCTAAGTGGGAGCTCCACACTTTGGAATTACTTAATCTAATGGTTAATACTAGTGCCCATTATTTGCTCTATGCCTCACTTTCCTCACTTGTGAGAAACAATGATAACCTGTAATAATTATAATGTTCTATAATTGTTTGCCTTAAATGTTGCATATAGATACTTAGTGTAGTTATTGTTATTATTTTTATAAGAGTACATTTTTTTATTCATGGACAAAGTCTGCTTAGGTATGTTTTGACAAGCTTTAAATTTTATTAAATAGTCAATTTTACTTTCCCTTCTGACGGTCTTAAATCCCGAGTGTTTACCTTTACTCTCTAAGACCGTTATCTTTTACAGTGTGTGAAATTTGGTATCACTGACTCATTTAGATATTTATATACACTTGGATTTTTTCTCATAGATGAAGAAAAGAAGATGGTTGAAGAAGTATTCAGTAATGCAATTGACTGCTTGTCCGATGAAGATAAAAAACTCCCTCAGGTGTGTATTTAATGTCATTAAGTAAAGTATGGATATTTCAGACAGTATATATTCATTTTGTATTTCCTTGTTTTGTTCTTAATGTTATACTGTTTGCACATAGCATCATGGTGCACTGTACACTGAAATGGTACCTTGATTTTTATTTTGAACTCTACAAAGGTGACAAAAGGAAAGATTTGCTGCCTTGAGGGAACTTTTCTCTGAAATCTAACATAGCCTGGAAATAACTACTTTTGTGCCTAGGATATACTACAGAATTTTTAAGGCTAGGTTTAAATCACTCAGTTGTAATTTATAAGGCTACCAAGCGAAACAAAAGAGCATACCCAGTGGAAATCATATTTAGTGCGAAATTTGATATCTACTTAGCTTTAATTAAAGTAGTTTTTCTTTTGACTATTAGACTTGCCTGAGGAGTTCTAAAATATTCTGATGCCTTGTTGCCATTCCACAGATACTGATTTAGCTGGTATGGTGTGTGTCTTGATCACATAATCTTTCAGAAACTCCTCTGGTTATTCTAATGTGCATCCAAACCTGAGAACTAATGCATCAGTTCAACCTAACACTATATAAAAGTTTTGTTTTGTGAAAAGAAAACTTGGAAAGTCATATTCTATGTACAAATTACTGCTTTGATTAATATGGGATTTATGATAAGACTGCATGCAATAGCATGTGTCTTTGTATTTAAAACAGTATTTAATTTACAGAATCTTTTTTTTTTTTCTTGTCTTTTTGCCTTTTCCAGGGCCGCTCCCGCGGCATATGAAGGTTCCCAGGCTAGGGGTCGAATTGGAGCTGTAGCCACCGGCCTACGTCAGATCCACGGCAACGTGGGATCCGAGCTGCGTCTGTGACCTACATCATAGCTCATGGCAATGCAAGATCCTTAACCCACTGAGCAAGGCCAGGGATCGAACCCGCAACCTCATGGTTCCTAGTTGGATTCATTAACCACTGAGCCATAATGGGAACGCCTAATTTACAGAATCTTATTGTCGTATTTCTTTCCAGCTGAATGATTAGTATCTAAGGTCTGAGCCATGTCTTTTTACATCTTTGTTATCTAGCACACATTTAATAGTAAAATTTAATGGCATTTAATAGTTTTAATGAGCATGAACTCTTCAGTAATTCATTTGTTTCTAGATAAAGTACATATTTATATTTGTTTTATAGTTATTTATTTTTGGTTTGAGTTGGCCAGTATTTTTAAGTTTATTTTGTGTAGATATAAACTTTGCCCTCATAACTTTAGTTTTAGTTATTTATTTATTTTGAGAAGATAAGTGACGCTGGAAAATTTGAATGAGGTAGCAAAACATTTGTAAAGTTTATTTAAAACATGCCTTTCATATTAAAGACAGCTGGGATAGAATTACATTGAGTTTTTAAACACTCCTAGTTTAATAATCTGGGAGTATGGGTTTGGTTTTGCTTTTTTTCTGGGAAGCTTACATAACTTTTCTTTAAACAGCACTCTTTTTTGATTACCCATTTTTCTTTTTTCTTTCTTTTTTTTTGTCTTTTTGTCTTTTTTGTTGTTGTTGTTGTTGTTGCTATTTCTTGGGCCGCTCCTGCGGCATATGGAGGTTCCCAGGCTAGGGGTTGAATTGGAGCTGTAGCCACCAGCCTACGCCAGAGCCACAGCAACGCGGGATCCGAGCCTCGTCTGCAACCTACACCACAGCTCACGGCAACGCCGGATCGTTAACTCACTGAGCAAGGGCAGGGACCGAACCCGCAACCTCATGGTTCCTAGTCGGATTCGTTAACCACTGCGCCACGACGGGAACTCTGATTACCCATTTTTCTTAATTTGGTTTAACATTGTAAAAGTTCTTTTCCTCTCATCATTGTAAAAATAAATGTTATTCTAATCATAGGTTGAACATGTACTTCCTCTCTTGAAGCGGGGAATTGGTATTCATCATGGTGGTTTACTTCCTATTTTGAAAGAAACTATAGAAATACTCTTTTCTGAAGGATTGATAAAGGTATGCTTTTATTTTTATTTATTGTGCCCTAAAATTGTGTTGTGTGAACGGTTAGAAAATTATTAAGAACACTTTATAGCATGTACTAACACCATTTATAGAAGCTTTGTTGTTTTTTAAATTATTGTTATTTTTAAGTAAGTTGAATGGAATGACTTAGGTAATGAACTTGATTCTTCTTTCTTTCCTTCTTTCTTTTCTTTTCCTTTTTTTTTTTTTAATGGCCGCACCCACGGCATGTAAAAGTTCCAGGCCAGGGATTGAATCTGAGCCATATCTATGACCTGTGCCTCAGCTGTGGCAATGCTGGATCCTTTAATCCACTATGCTAGGCTGGGGATTGAAACCCATACCTCCTCAGCAACCTGAACCACTGCAGTTAAATTCTTAACTCACTGTACCACAGTGGGAACTCCTTGATTTTTATATATAGTGCTATAACTCATAAGTTTGGGAATATAGGTAAAAGTCATTTGTTTGTTTTCCTAATCACGAAGTAAGAAATGATAACATTACTGGATATACAATGTAGAATTTTCCAGAAGGTGCTGTTTAATTATCAGACCAAGAGCTGATTATATAAGTGGACTCCTTTCTGCCTACAGAATTAAAGGACTGGTTTAGAGAAGACAAAGAGAATTGCTGGGTAGACTTAGGAGAGAAGAGTTTTTCAGGATATTCTCATTTAAGCCAAAGAGAGTCTAATTTAATTTTTTGAATTGTGTCAATGTCTATACCCAGTAAAGGAATGGTGAAAATGAGAAACAATTCTAAAATGTAGTCATAAGCCTTCATATGATTCATATTTTATATTTAAAAGTCAGAGTAGAGATTTATCATGAGAAACTCAGCACTAACTAGGATTTTTAGTAGAAATTTACTCACCCTAAAGACCATGCTTGAGGTATTTTAGGTAAAAAATTGGTTGCCGTTTATGCCTGGGTCCTGGTAAGACCTTGTTGATGCTCTCAATATAGATTGCATGTTTTGTTGAGGCCTTTTTTTTTTTTTTTTTTTTCCCAGGGCCACACCTGTAGTATATGGAAGTTCCCAGGCCAGGGGTCGAATTGGAACTGTAGCTGCTGGCCTACACTACAGCCACAGCAATGCAGGATCCGAGCTGTGTCTGCAACCTACACCACAGCTCATGGCAATGCCAGATCCTTAACCCACTGAGCAAGGCCAGGGATCAAACTGCGTCTTCATGGATACTAGTCAGGTTCATTACCACTGAGCCATGATGAGAACTCCCTTTTTTTTATTTTAAAGACTCTTTTAAGTGGTACTTGTGAATTATAAATTCAAATAGAATAATTGTACATAAAGCAAAAAATAAAATTCAAATAGAATAATTAATTGAACATAAAGTAAAAAAAGTTAGAGAGCACCATTATCCTTCATTTCTCAGAAATAATCCACTAGCATACATACAAATACTTGATTTAATTTTTAAACAAAACTTGACTATATTACCTATGTTATTATCCAGTTTTGTCATATGCTTTGCTCTTTATTCTTTTTAACAGATGAATAGCATTCTGTTGAGTTGATGAAATAAAGTTTTTACTCTTGTTACCTAGTGATGAAACTTTAGACTATTTACTTGACTTCAGTGACTTGTGCACATAGTTTTGTGTGCTTTTTGTTGGTAAAGTCTTAGATATGAACTTAAAGTGCCACTAATTTGATCTGCCCTCAGAAATTTTAAAGGTGTCTTTAAAACCAGTGTATCTATCATCAGTGAAAAGCCAGAAATTGTGATTGTGTTTAGAAAAATATTCTACAACCTAATGATGCTTTTGTCCATTATATCAGTAGTAGTCTCTCCAGGTTATCACCACTGAAATTAAAGAAAGACTGTCTTCCCTGAATTAAAAAGTTTCTGGGATGCAAGGGACATTAACTATTATAGTATAAACTTATTATAATACATACATTAATAATTTAATAATTTTGTATATCACATGCTGAAATATACTAGGAGTAGAGTTTTATTAACAACTAGTTTTAAAAATTATTTATGCTTGAGTAATTTATCTATAAAACTAGTTTTTTAGTTTAAAATATATGTTTAATTGTATAATTATTCATTCATTTAGGCTTTATTTGCCACAGAGACTTTTGCTATGGGAATTAACATGCCAGCCAGAACTGTTCTATTTACAAATGCTCGAAAATTTGATGGGAAGGATTTCCGATGGGTAAGTAAAATACTTTATATATTAAAATATTTATCTTCAGTTGTTGGACCTAAGGTGATTTCAGTTCATGTAGTCCTTGAGATTTTCAGTTGTAAATACTCACGAACTTGTACCTGAGCTAATGTAAGAAGTTCATCATGGTTAAATTTCAGACCCTTTATATTTCTATCCTTCAGCCAAAACTAAAAACTATTTTGAGGTATAAGAGTTTGGTGATGAGGGATAATTGTGCAAATGAGTCATGAATGCTTTAATGCATTTAAAATATATCTGAAACTTTTATTTCTTAAAATATGTTATTTAAAGCACCTCTACTATAGTGGCTATAGTGTTGTAGCTCACTATTTTTCTCTTTAGTTTTAAAATAGAGATTTTTAACAGGTTTGTACATGTCTTTTCTAAGGCAAAGGGAGAGAGGAAGTTGGGATTATGAGTGGAATGGTGACTTGAAATAAAAATAAATCTTTAATTTAGAGGCAAGTAACCCATTCAGCATTTACCAGACTTAAACAATGGCCCTAGAACTATGGTAGGTGCTGAGGATGGTAATTTTAAAACAAATAAGACCAGTCTCCCTACTATGAAGAGACTTAGTAGCAGGCATACATTTATATTATGGACTCTGAAAAGTGTGTACAGGAGGAATAAAGCAAAGAAAAGAAGTCACTTGTGCAGAAGGGGTCAGGGAAGGCTTTGCAGAAAAAAACAATCCTTAAACTGAGCAACAACAGCAGATGGGTATTTATTAGGAAGACAGTAGAGCATCACAGGAGTGAAAAGCAGATGGACAAAGAGAGATTTCTAGTTTGAGTATTCAGTGCAAACCAAAGACTCACATAATCTGGCATTTTGAGAAAATTGTAAATAGTCAGCTATTCCTTTTGTCCTTGAAAGTGATGGTTCTTTTCTGTTTAAACAAGTTTCAGGCAGTAGTTACTAATGATCAAAACACTGAAAAGTTTCATGGTATTATTTTAAAGGCAAAGCATTTTTTTTTTTTTTTTTTGGTCTTTTTAGGGCTGTACTCACAGCATATGGAGGTTCCCAGGCTAGGGGTCTAATCAGAGCTATAGCCGCTGGCCTACACCAGAGCCACAGCAATGTCAGATCCAAGCTGTGTCTGGGATCTACACCACAGGTCCCAGCAACGCTGGATCCTTAACCCAGTGAGCGAGGCCAGGGACCGAACTTGCAACCTCATGGTTCCTAGTCGGATTCGTTAGCCACTGAGCCAGGACAGGAACTCCATCTAAATGTGATAGTTTGCATCTGTTAAACCCAAACTCCCAGTCCATCTCACTCCCTTCTTCCTCTGCCTTGCCAACCACAAGTCTGTTCTCTGTGAGTAGCTAGGTTTCTGTTTTGTAGATAGGTTCATTTGTGCCCTGTTTTGGATTCCGCATATAAGTAATACGATATGGTATTTGTCTTTCTCTTTCTGACTTACTTCACTTGGTATGAGAATCTCTGGTTGCATCCATGTTGCTGCAAATGCGATATTTTATTCTTTGTTATGGTTGAGTAGTATTCCATTGTGTATATGTACCACATCTTCTTAACCCATTCATCTCTTGATGGAAATTTAAGTTGCTTCCATGTCTTGGCTGTTGTGAATAGAGCTGCTGTGAACATTGGGTGCATGAATCTTTTTGAATTGGAGTCTTTTCCAGATGTATGCCCCAGAGTGGACTTGCTGGATTATGGTAGTTTTGTAGTTTTCTGAGGAGCCTCTATACTGTTTCCTGTAGTGGTTGTACCAATGTACATTCCCATCAACAATGTAGGAGGGTTTCCTTTCTCCAAACTCTCTCCAGCATTTGTTATTTGTAAACTTTTTCACTTTAGCCATCTGACCAGTGACAGGTGGTACCTCATTGCATTTTTTATTTGCTTTTCTCTAATAATTAGTGATGTTGAACATCTTTTCTGTGCCTGCTGGCCATCTGTATGTTCTTTGGAGAAATAGCTGTTGAAGACTTCTGCCCCTTTTTTGATTGGGTTGTTCATTTTTTGGTTGTTGAGTTGTATGAGCTGTTTGTATATTTTGGAGAGTAAGCCTTTGTTGGTTGCATTGTTTGCAACTATTTTCTCCCATTCTATAGGTTGTCTTTTCATTTTGTTTATGGTTTCCCTTGCTGTACAAAAGCTTGTAAGTTTGATTAGGTCCCATTTGTTTATTTTTTATTCCTGTTGCCTTTGGAGAATTACGTAAGAAAACATTTGTATGATTTATATCAGAGATTGTTTTCCCCTTGTTCTCTTCTAGGAGTTTTACAGTGCCATGTTTAAATCTTTAAGCCATTTTGAATTTATTTTTGTGTATAGTGTGAGGGTGTAGTCTGATTTCATTGATTTACATGCAGCTCTCCAGTTTTCCCAGCACCACTTGCTGAAGAGACCATCCTATTCCTATTTCATATTCTTGTCTCCTTTGTTGGAATTTAATTGACCAGAGGTATCTGGGTTTTTTTCTGGGCTCTCTGTTCTGTTCCATTGATCTGTATGTCTGTTTTTGTACCAGTACCACACTGTTTTGATTACTATAACTTTGTAGTATTGTCAGAAGTCTGGGAGAGTTACGCCTCCTGCTTTGTTTTATTCCCTCAGGATTGTTTTGGCAATTCTGGCTCTTTCACAGTTCCATATAATTTTTTTTTCTCTTTTTAGGGCTGCATCTGTGGCATATGGAAGTTCCCAGGCTAGAGGTCAAATCAGAACTGTCACCGCTGGCCTACACCACAGCCATAGCCACAGCAACACCAGATCTGAGCTGCATCTGCAACCCACACCACAGCTCATGGCAACACGGGATACTTAACTCACTGAGTAGGGCCAGGGATCAAACTTGTGTCTTCATGGTTACTAGTCAGATTCATTTCCACTGAGCCATCATGAGAACTCCCATAAATTTTTTGATCAGTTGTTCTGGTTCTTTGAAAAATGTCATGGGTAGTTTGATAGGGATTGCATTAAATCTGTAGCTTTGGGTAGTATGGCCATTTTAACAACATTACTTCTTCCAATCCAGGAGCATGGGATATCTTTCCATTTTTTTGAATCCTCTTTAATTTCCTTTTTTAATGTTTTGTAGTTCTCAGCATTTCAGTCTTTCATATCCCTAAAAGTTCATGTTTTTAATCATGTTTCCTTTCTTGAAATATATAGTTGTGATTGTATATTTTATAAGAAAATTTTAATAATTGTTTTTTACCAGCTTTGAAACTAAACTTTGCATTTTTAATTATATTCAGATTTCCTCTGGTGAATACATTCAGATGTCTGGTCGTGCTGGAAGAAGGGGAATGGATGATAGAGGAATTGTGATTCTTATGGTAGATGAAAAGATGAGCCCAACGATTGGAAAACAACTTCTTAAGGTAACCAAGATAAGCTTCTGTGTCTTCACCAGGAATTTTAGAAGCATACCTCAGGACCACCTCAAAATTAGGTTGTGTCAGGTCTGTTACCTTTCTGAGTAGATGAATTAATTTATTAAACTATCTAGGTTTATGAAGGTAACTGCTGACATTTTGTACTCTACTTTCTATTCTAATATGAAAAGAGCAAGACATGCAGTGGAGGGGATGTGAGGGTTCACAGAGAGGACAGAAATGTTTACTTTGCCCTCTAAGATGCCTCTGTATCTGACCCTTGCACTGCACAAACTGCTCTTCACCCATCAGAACAGGAAGTAAGGCAGGTGATATCAGTATTTTGGGCAGTTACTTTCCTCTCCGTTTGTAACCCCACATAGCTTAATTAATTAATTCTGAAATCTACCATTCTCATTCATCCTATTGATAGTTTATAAATTTCCCAGTAATAAATTTAAACTTACAAGCTTTATTTCAAATCATCCTGTTCATTTTGCTGGCTTAGTATTTATGTTTTGGATTGTCAAAGATTTTTATTTGTTTTGAAGAGCTTCTTAAGGAAGTTTTACCTGGTTGCTTTTCTTCCCTTTCTCCATATAGTAAGGAATTACATGTCCCTAGAGAGCACTGTTAATAAGATAAGAAAACTTGGAGTTCCCACTGTGGCACACTGGGATTGGTGGGATCTCTGGAGTGCTGGTGTGCAGGTTTGGTCACCAACCCAGCACAGTGGTTTAAGGATCTGTGTTGCTGCAACTGGGACATAGGTCGCAACTGTAGCTCGGATCTGATCCCTGGCCCAGAAACTTAACATTAATTAAAAATATAAAATTAACTTCCCGCTGATTATCTACTTAAAATAAAGCTTTAAAGCATGATAAGACATACATAGGTCAGTATTTCTGATATATACTGTGCTCATCTGCTGTTGCTTAGAACCTGCATGGAGATTGAGATATGATTGTAGGAAGCCTGGTATGCTAAAGCAAAAATAGACAAAGGTTATTTTTTTTTTTTAATGTTTTTACATGAGTGAAGACAAAGCTTATCTCTGTATATTCACAGTGATCATATGTCTTTTTTTTTATTTCCTTTTTAAAGATTAATACTTGGAAATCCATTTTAGGTATCCATATAACTTTAATTCACTGTATAAGGAGAATGGCACGTGACTGAAAATTTGTATTATTTTCTTTAAATTTTATTGGATATAATAAGCACTAATTTTCTTTTCATACTCTCTGTATGGAAAGAATTGAATCAGGAGGTAATATTTTAATGACAGCATCTGATTTCTTTGTTACAGATTTTTTTCTTTCCATTTACTTGACATTTCTAGATTTGTTACCCTATAAATGTAAACTACTGTCATCTTTAATTTCATTTTTAAAAAAGTTTATTTATTATGGAAAGAATTAAGATGAGATCTACTCTTTTTTTTTTTTTTTTGCTATTTCTTTGGGCCACTCCCACAGCATATGGAGGTTCCCAGGCTAGGGGTCAAATCGGAGTTGTAGCCGCCTGCCTACGCCAGAGCCACAGCAACGGAATCCGAGCTGCGTCTGCAACCTACACCACAGCTCACGGCAAACGCCGGATCCTTTAACCCAGTGAGCAAGGCCAGGAACGGAACCCGCAACCTCATGGTTCCTAGTCAGATTTGTTAACTACTGCGCCACAATGGGAACTCCGAGATCTACTCTTAATAAATTATTAAATTGTAAAATGTGTTGTTGACTGTAACAATGTTGTATAGCAGATCTCTAGAACTTTTTTATCTTGCTTTACTGAAATTTGATGTCCTTTAATTAGTACCCTCTCCATTTACTCCTCCCCTCAGTCTCTGACAGCTACCATTCATTCATTCTACTCTTTGATTCCATTAATTTGACTGTTTTAGATACTACTTCTTATAAGTAGGATTATGCAGTATTTGTCTTTTTGTGGCTGATTTATTTCGCTTAGCGTAATGTCCTCACTTCATTCATGTTGTTGCATATTGTAAAATTTTCTTTAAGATTGAATAGTATTCCATTGTATGTATTTACAGTCCTTCCTTGGTGTTCTCAGGGGATTGGTTCTAGGACCTCAACAGATACCAAAGTACCAAAATCTAAGAATTCTCATGTATCTCACATGAATGATATTGTGCTTGCACATCCTTCTTATATACTAAGTCATCTCTAGATGACTTAGAATAGGGAATGCTATGTAAATGCTATTTAAATAGTTGTAAATGCAGTGTAAACTGTTGCCTGTGCCACCTGGCACATTCAAGTTTCACTTTTTGTAACTTTCTGCAATTTTTTTCCCCCGAGTATTTTCAATCCATGGTTTACTGAATCCTCAGGTTGGGAACCTGAGGATACTGAAGGCTGTTTGTATAGTCATATCATTTAGCATCCAAATTAAGATGCTGTAATAGTGAAAGACGGGGCTATTAATAATCATCATATCAGGTGTAACTTGTGGTTATCCTGGGCTCACTTGGATACAGTGTTTAAATGCTATGTTGAGTTTCAGGTGAGGGAAATTCAGATGTATTCTACAGCAGTTAGAATATAGAAGCAGAACTCGAGGTTGGAAATAAACATTTAAAATATTGAGGCCCCCAAATTTCTTAAAGGAGGTAATAATGAAAAGAAAAATAATAGAATAGTAAAGACTTGGTCTGTTCGCAGAATTATGAAATACCTGACTTGTCTTTCTCTTCCCCAAGAATGTGGTTTTCATATTAACTCCACATCTCCTTTTGGCCCTATTTTCAAGGAGAGTGGTAAAAAAATTAAGATTTTAGGGACTTACTACATAGCACTCTATGAGGAGGGGCATTTGATTTTTTCAGGAGTTAAAGAATACCACCATTTGCGACTTTAAAATTTCGTATAGTCTCCTCATAAAATTCTTTATGCATTCATTTATAATTTTGAATGTAATAAAGCTGGCTTAATGGACCTCTATTGAAAAGCCCCTGACTACCCTAAGAGTATTTGTATATTTTGCTATACCATTTAGAAATTTACATGTCTTAAAACACTTCGCTTCTGAATATTTCACCATGTATATCCCAAGAATTTGGTCATTCTCTTATACAATTACATAACCATCTTATTTGCATTTTTAAAAAAGTGTTTCTGAAAAAACATTGTAAGAAAAAGTTAATACCAAGGAAGTATTTTGGATATAAACCTTCTTGCAAGGTCATACTATTGTAGATAAATGTTTTATTTTGCCTCGTCATTAGCCTAGCCCTTCTTTGTTAGCATCCACAGTTAGAAGAAAGAGGAATTATCAAAATGTAGAATAAAGAATGGCCTGTAAATTTGGGAGAAATACATTAGCAGTTTTATGCCATTACAGGAAGCTAAGAGTTTCATGATAATTAGCTTTTATCTGAATGTTATTCTGAAATACGTTTAGTGTGCTCTGTCAGCACAGGCTAGGTTATGCAGTTTTAATTAAATCTCGGTAACTAAAAGGTTTGTTTCTCTTAACCTGTTCATTGTAGGCTTACAAGGGAGGTTATGCTTATCATTATTGTTTAGGGATTCAAGCTGATAGAGAAACTACCATCTTGAACATTATCAGTCACTGTGCCAGAACGGAAAATATAAGTATTCACACCAGCAATTAAATAGTTGGCCTGGAAGTGGTTCATCACTACAGTTTATTTGGTCTACCCACTGGGGGCAAATTGCATAATCCTGTCAAGTGCCTAGAAGGCAGAAAGCTAAACATACTTGGCTAACAGTATTTTAATTGCTACTGTGGTATTTAACTGTTTTATCACTTTGTGTTAGTCATTTAAAGGAAAGAACACATTTCTGTAGTAGTCCTTAATGTGAACTAAATTATTTAGCAGGTTAAAAATATTTTTGTGTGGAGTTCCTGTCGTGACCCAGCGGTTTAACAAATCCGACTGGGAACCGTGAGGTTGTGGGTTCAGTCCCTGGGTTAAGGATCTGCCGTTGCCGTGAGCTGTGATGTAGGTCGCAGACACAGCTTGGATCCCGAGTTGCTATGGCTGTGGTGTAGGCCGGTGGCTACAGCTCGGATTAGACCCCTAGCCTGGGAACCTCCATATGCCACAGGAGCGGCTCTAGAAAAGGCAAAAAGACAAAAAAAAAATTTTTTTTTGGTGAATTTATTTGAAAAAACCTACATTGATATGTTTTTTTCCTCTCTTAGGGCTCAGCTGATCCTCTAAATAGTGCTTTCCATTTGACCTACAACATGGTTTTGAACTTACTACGAGTAGAAGAAATTAATCCTGAGTACATGTTGGAAAAATCCTTCTACCAGTTTCAACATTATAGAGCAATTCCCGGAGTAGTAGAGAGTAAGTATGCAGTTACCATAACAGCCTTATTTAGCTAGGGGAGTCTAAGTAGCAAAATTACTATATTATTGGCTACTTTGGCCTTTTTTTTTCCTGGTAAACCAAATCTTTAATCTGGCCATCGTAACCACCTAGAACATTTTAAAGTGAAGGTAAGGAAACTCCGATAGGACATGATTCTTTACTTGATTCAAATTTAGTATAATTTATTTTTATAGACATAGCGTATTGTAATATATTCGTGAATAACGATATAACAGAATGCCTGGTGTATTAAAATTTTACTTGCAAGGAGCATGTATACTACCCTTTTACTGTTTTCCCATTGTACAAGAGTGCCATAGCATACATTTATGAATGATTGAGGAAACATGCTCTCAGCTGGATTTGAAGTTAACTATTTTAGAATTTATAGCTCTTGGAGTTCTCTTGTGGCACCATGGGTTAAGGATCAGATGTTGTCGTTGCAGCAGCTTTGATCCTTGCTGTGTCTCGGATTCAATCTCTGCCCAGGAACTTCCACATACTGTTAGCATGTCCCCCCCCACCCAAAAAAATGATTTTCTAACTCCTAATATTAAGACAGTCCTTTCTAATGTCCCAAAACTAAGCATTCCGTGGTAACTTTGTTCAAGTAGAATTGTTTATTGTGTGTTCATCCTTACATATTTTAGAAGATATCCTGGCTGATCGTCATGTAGAGCTGCTTAAAACTTAGAAGCATAGTTTTTAAAATACTGGTTTGGGTGAATCTTATAAAAGTAACGCATAATCATAAGGAGGAAAAAAAAACCCAGAAAACTTAGCAAAAGATACAAAGGAAATTTAAGATCATTTGTAATCTCACACAGAGAGAGCCACACAACCGCTGTAAACGCTTTGTGGTTCCTGCATCTTTTTTGTTTTTCATGCATATTTTTCATATTTTTTAAAAAGTAGTATCAAATGTGCAGTTTGGCAATAGTAATGATGGTACTTATTATTGATATCATTTGTTAAACATTTACTGTATGTCTGACCTTGTGTTAAATGCTTTACATTCACTAACTCACTGATTTTGGCTTTTTAAAATTTAATCTCAAGTGTTCTTTGAAAGTATAGTTTTTAATGACTACATAATAATTTCATTTTAGAAAGGTACCATGATTTATTTAACAATAAAGGTAAATTTAACAAATAGATAAGATACTACCCATTCAATTTTTATGTAGCTGAAAGTAAATGAAATGTAATAATGTGCCTTAAAAAAAAGTGAAAAAGGCTTGGAACCTCTAAGTGAGTTAAATTCTTATGTTTATTTTTAACCCTCACCTGGATGGCAGAACATCATTATTTCCTCTTAATTTCTTAGGTCTTAATTAAAAGTGCCTTCTTCATTACAAACTTTAGAGCCAGAAACAGCTTTGGCATTATTTTACAGATTTAAAAAAATGAGGCATAGAGAAGTTAAGTCAGTATGTAATGTAAGGTTATGCATTTGATTGATGGCAGGTTTGAGATGGGAATATTAAACTCCTGCACCTAAGCTATACTGTTTTTATTAAAGCATGGATCATCCCCTTTTAAAATGATAAGAATAGATGTAACTTCTCTGGTGAAAAAAAAAAAACTTGAGCTGGTTGATTTTAAGACTTACCTTTACTTAGATTTCCACAAGCAAATCTATTGATTAAATCTTTAAAACACACCTTATAAAATTAATCACAAATGTATAGTTTTAGATCACATTAATTTTAATATTTTCTTGTGAAATATTTAATGCCATTTGTCTTATGATACACTATAGCCTTAACAAAGAGAAAGGAAAATATGATTCTCTTCTCAAAGAATTGTGTTTTTAAAGGAGCTATAAATCTCCCCTCCTCCTGCAAAGAAATTATATGTGATAATAGAATTTAAAAAATCAACAATATTTAAGTACAGTGTGAAATGGGTTTGAGTAAGGGGGGTTTTAAAATCAGATTAATACCAAAGAAGGAAATTTACTGATTTTACTTTGTGTCATAGACATTTCAGATGCTTTATTTAAGCAAGTATAAGGTTACAAGTCTGCTTAAATACTTTAAATAAAAGGAATGAAACTTTAAAATATTCCTCCTAGGCAGTTAGCACTATGTCATACATGACTAGGATAATTATACATACATACACAGCCAGAAAGATTGAATAACTGGAAGAAAGAGGTTGCACATTGGTACACCTACCTTTGCTTTTTCCCCTCCTTTGTAAAAATAGTGTATTTGAATAATTATTAAACCACTTTTTAAAAAAATTGAATGTAATTGTAATTGACTTACAATATAGTGTTAATTTCAGGAGTATAGCAAGGTCATTCGGTTATTCGTATATATGTATACATCTATATTCTTTTTTTTTCTTCACACCCATGACATATGCAAGTTCCTGGGTCAGGGAGCAAATCTGAGCCCTAGCTGCAACCTACACTACAGCTGTGGCAACATGGGACCCTTAACCTACTGTGCCAGGCTGGGGATTGATCTTGTACCTCTGCAGAGACAATGCCGGATCCTTAACCCACTGTGCCACTGCGGGAATGCCTGTATTCTTTTTTTTTTTTTTGTAATTCTTTTCCATTATAGTTTATTACAAGATTTTGAATATAGTTCCTATGCTGTACAGTAAAACCTTGTTATTTATCTATTTTATATATGGTTGTGCATCTCTTAATCCCATACTCCAAATTTATTCCTACCCTCTTCCCCCTTTGGTTAAAGTAAGTTACTCTTTAAACTTTCTTCTTTTGTAAATCCATAGAAAATATCCCAGATATGGCAAGAGATAGAGGGAGAACTCTTAAAGTGTTTCACCATTTATTTAAAGCCCTTCTTAAAACTTTAGCTGGGCTCAGATTGTTCAATATGAACAAGACTCTGCTACTCACTCTGTGAACTTAAACATCACCACCATTTCTCCATTCCCTGTCCCCTGTCTTCTCAAGCTGTTGTTGCTGTTGTTTTCAGGGTGGTTCTAACTGATTTACCTTTTTAAAGGATTAGAACATAATCTTTGACTCCTTGTGTTGCTACTATATACTTGAATGTTACAATGGAAATAACCTCGCATTTCCCCACTTTTCTTTTTAAAGGGAAAGACCTATTTTTCTAATATTTGGAACTAATAAATAGATTAAATATCAAAATTATAACAGACTTTTTAATGGAGGAGGTAGGAACTTAAGTGATGAAAGTGCTAATTGATGAGGTAATTGCAACACCTTTAGTAGTTTGCAGGACTGAGAGGTGTGACCAAAGAAGCATGTAGTGTAAGAGAACATGATTAGAGGTGTTAGGGGCTATCCTGTGTGCTTTGAAAATGCAGAATGCATCTTGAATCAAATTTATTCTCATTTCACTGTTACTTGAAAGAGTATAATTCTTTTTGATATTGCTGTGTAGAATCTTTTCAGGAGACCTGGTATTATTTTCTACATTTTAATTATTCACAGAATTAAAATGTAGACTCTTATCTTTGGAAGCATAGAATTACTCTCTATTTTACAAATACAGTTCTTTAATTTTTATAACAAACTCTGATGGCTGATATACATAAGATGTTTTCCATTTTTATTTATTGAATCCACAGTAGATTTTCCTGTGAGCCATAAGAGTAAAAATTCTAGGATTTCACTGTTCCTTTACTGAAAAGAAAAGTGCAAATCTAATTTTAATCTTTTTGCTTAGTTTCATAAATAGATAATGCCACGGTTAGCAGGAGCTAAGGATTTAAGACATGGGTTTGAATCCAGACTCCCTCAGCCTTACTTTGCTCCTCTATACATTTGGCCTAATATCAAGTTCATCCAGCTCCTCATAATTAAATGATATCATTTATGTTAAATGCTCAGTAAGTGCTTTTTTTTAAATTAGTGATAGTATTGCCATAGAGCAATAAGGCCATTTAAACTTTAACCTTTTGTTCAGTACTGGGAGTAACAGTCCCTTTCTCCATCACTCACAGGTCCGTATCTGTTGCGCATATGATATGAATATATTTTTGGACCCATCACCTCCCCACCCCTTCAAAAGAAGGAATTTAATTCCAGACTCTTAAGAGTTTATGGGCATATCTCACATGCTATTTCCTAATATATGAGGCTTTACATGGTGATACACTGCAGGGAAACCAGCTTCTTAAGCCAAGGTTCCTATACCCTTTGATTGATGTGCAAGAGATGCTGTCCTTAATTTGGAGGAAAAGCAGGCTGCACCTAAACTAACTTCCTGGAATGATATATAGCTGTAGTTAGAATTCTAAATATGAAACACATGTGATTTCTTAAAATGTCTCTCAAACTTTTGATTCATTAGTTAAATGGACTGAGTAGGGAAGTGATTTGGAGTGGAGTGGAGGATGATGGCAGTAATTATGCATGAAACAGAGTCTGTTTATTACAGCTCCATAAACACCTCCTGTCAGTGCTTAGTTTTATAATTGTATCTTTTTCTGATAAAGCCTTTTATTCTCATATGAAAGGAATATACTTCCTGTAAGAAGTGATGCAGTTCATTTAAAAATAACCAGGATGTGGAGTTCCCATTGTGCCACAGTGGAAACGAATCAAACTAGTATCCATGAGTGGGTTCCATCCCTGACCCTGCTCAGTGGGTTAAGGATCTGGCATTGCTATGAGCTATGGTGTAGGTCACAGACACGGCTCAGATATCATGTTGCTGTGGCTGTGATGTTTGACCCCTGGCCAGGGAACTCCCATTCGCTGAAGGTGTGGCCCTAAAAAAAAAGCAAAATATAAAAATTAAAAACAAAAACAAAAAAAAACCAGGATGATCTGATATGCCTTGAGGGTGCAAAAGGCCAGAAGTTAGAGGTAAAAAGAAAAGAAAAAAAAATTTTTTCAAAGCACATGTCTCAATACTTCAGCAGACTTAGTGGTAGCATATGACTCTGATATCACTAAAAACAAGCAATCAATAAAGATAATAGGATTGGAGGAGAAGGAAGTGATCTACAAACTCTGGGTCTCCTCACACATCACTGATAACATTTCAGTCTCCTCCAACTTCTTTTTCAGCCAACATTTTAAGTATCTAAATGTGTGCTTTCTTAAAATGTGGTGCCCAGAGGTGAACTGTATATTCTTTTTTTTTTTTGTCTTTTTGTTGTTGTTGTTATTGTTGTTGTTGCTATTTCTTGGGCATATGGAGGTTCCCAGGCTAGGGGTTGAATCGGAGCTGTAGCCACCGGCCTATGCCAGAGCCACAACAACGAGGGATCCGAGCCGCGTCTGCAACCTACACCACAGCTCACGGCAACACCGGATCGTTAACCCACTGAGCAAAGGCAGGGACCGAACCTGCAACCTCATGGTTCCTAGTCGGATTCGTTAACCACTGCGCCACGACGGGAACTCCTGAACTGTATATTCTTTATGAGGTCTGACGAGGGGCAGGTATGATGGAAACATCGTTACTGTTCTTGATTTTTCTAAGAAAGAAAATCAAGTAAAAGGAGACTGTAGAGGACAGAGTTACAGTTGCTGCCCATTTCTGATCATGTAGATTATATACTGAAAATTCTTCATACAAGAATTGATCTTTCCACAAGCCAAACTTAAGTGAAGGAACTTAATAATATATGTTATAAAGATACATATATCTGCATCTGTTTGTATCAACAGATGCAAATTTCTATGTAAGTACTTATTTTCAAAAGATTCCTGAACAGCTGGAAATAAAATGGTTTGTTCATTGGTAAGGGTAAGGGTAATCCTGCATCGGTATTTAAGACTCCAACTAGACTTTGATTCCGCTTCCACATAGCATGTGATTTGGGTCAGTTCTCCTAACTGTGATTCAAGTCCCAGAAGAATAATACAGATATTATAATAACTATTTTGAATACCTGAAAAGATTATAAGGGTCAGATTAAATAATTTTAAAAACTACTTTTTCAGCTATAATGTGCTCACCACATGTAAGCTGCCCTCGCCATCGAATACCTTCGATTAGCTCTCCTAGGGTTTCACCTTAAGTCAGGACATTCTTTGGAACTAATCTGTGCTTCTCATACTGTCGTGCAGCCCTCCTATGGTTGCTTTTAATGAAATCAAAAAAACTGTTAGCCACCACATGGTTGTTCTCCATCTCTCTAAATGTGAAATGCTGTTAAGTTGCTTTTTCTCCCTCTCTCCCTTCAGGTGCTTATAAATGCATATTGTTTGTTCTATTCTGGATCACCTCTTGTACCCAAAGATGATTATTTCATGCCTCAGTGTTGTAGATTAAAACTGAACATAGAAATGAGAAATCCTCAATGATTGGAAGAATAGTCAAGCATTTTTTGGAAGGCATAGTTGTTTCCAAAAATAAATTATTGTCTAGGACTAACATTGGAATAAGGCAGGAGAAAGTCCTCCTACCCTTGTGGCTGTACCTTCTGTAGGAGTGGACTGATGGATGAACTCTGTTGAGGCCCTAGGTGTCAGGCTGTGTTGGTTCTAAGGATATAAGGGTGTCTAAGGTGAGGGCTGGGTCTCAGGAGCTCACAGAAAAACTTGAGGGGTGCAGAGGTAAGCTGAGGGCTAGGGGCTAGACTGGCAATGGAGCATGAAGCTAAGTATGCAGGAAGAAAGGGCTCTCTAGAGGTCAGCTCACAGGGGTAGGGCGCAGGTTACAATGTGCCGTTGGAAATTAGGAGCTGCCTGTGAGGCAGATGGGATACTATTCTGAGGGAAGGAAGAGAAGTGACCTCTAAAACACTTTCTTTAGGAGTTCCTGTTGTGATGCAGTGGAAAAGAATCAGACTAGTATCCATGAGGATGCAGGTTCAATTCCTGGCCTCACTCGGTCAGTCAGGGATCCAGCATTGCCATGAACTGTGGTGTAGTTCACAGGTGTGGCTCGGATCCCAAGTTGCTGTGGCTGTGGTGTAGGCCAGAGGCTGTAGCTCTGATTAGATCCTTTGCCTGGGAACTTCCATATGTCACAGATTGGAGTTGCCACTGTGGTGCAGTGGGTTAAGAATCCGACTGCTGCAGCTTGGGTTCAATCCCCAGCCTGGTGCAGTGAGTTACAAAGGCTCTGGTGTTGCTGAAGCTGTGGTGTAGGTCAAAGCTGTGGATTGGATTCAATTCCTGGTCCAGGAACTTCCATGTGCTGTGGTTGTGGTCATTGAGGGAAGAAAAAATAGATGCAGAAGGGAAAAGACCTGGGAAATTGGAGCAAGAAACAGATTCTTAATAGTTTTTTGTTTGTTTTTCTTTTTAGTCAAAAGATCATTTTGTTGGTGACTTGACATATTTCCCTTCTGTCTCCATGCAGTGTGTTGAATTTTGCTGCTCTTTTAAGAATAACTATGTAGGGTGGGCATTTGGCTGTAAGTTGGATAAGTATGGGATATTAAGGAAGGTTTAGCAGTCAAAAACTTTGCTTTTCTTATTCCCTTGCCTGATAGCACATTCCTAGTTTTTCACATTTACCTTTTTCTTCTTTCTGAAAAAATAAATAACTAGGATGATGGAGTTATGCCTAAAAGAGTGCAAAAGAACAGAAGTTAGAGGGAGCAGTCTGTGAGAAGATTGAAGATGATGATGATACAGTAGTAATATTCTTCCTGTTTACAGTGTTATATATTGTTAGCTATGTACTTTATATATCTTTTGTCAATTTCTAACCATAGCCTTGTAGAGTATATCTACTGTTGTTATCCTTATTTTGTGGATGAAGAAAGTGAAGCAGGTTAAATAGAGGACTTTGATTTATAGAATAGAACTGAGAGTCCAGAAGTAAACCCATATGTCTATGGTCAGTTGATTTTTGACAAATGCTGCTGGCACAACAGGATAACTATGTGCAAAAGAATGAATTTGGACCCTTATCTCACACCATATAAAAAAATTAACTGAAAATGGGTGAAAGTCCTAAATGTGAGCTGAAATCATAAAATTCTTAGAAGAAAACAGGTATAATTCATAACCTTGACCTTAGCAATGGTTTCTTAGATAAGACATCAAAAGCACAAGCAATAAAAGAAAAAATAAATAAATTGGATTTCTTTAAAATTTTGAAACTTCCGCGCTTCAACATATACCAACAACAAAGTGAAAAGAAAGCCCATGGTGTGGGAGAAAACATTTGCAAATCATGTATCTCATACGGGTCTAGTATCCAGAATATATAAAGAGCATTTACAACTCAACAACAAAAAGACAATCTAATTTTTTTTTGTTTGTTTTTTATGGCTGAACTTGTGACATATGGAAATTCCTGAGATAGGGGGTCAAATCAGAGCTGCAGCTGCATTTGAGCCACAGATGCAGAGCCACAACCATGCCAGATCTGAGCTGTATCTGAGACCTACACCAAAGCTTATAGCAACGCGGGATCCTTAACCCACTGAGTGAGGCCAGGGATCGAACCTGTGTCCTTGTGGATACTAGTTGGGTTCATTACTGCTGAGCCACAATGGGAACTCCAAGATAATCTAATTTTTAAATACACAAAAGGTTCAAAAGGGCACTTCTCTAAAGAAGGTATGTAAATACATGAAAAGATGCTCAACATCATTAGTCATTAGGGAAATGCATATCATAAGCACTTCATATTCGCAAGGATGGGTATTTACTTTTTTAAAAGGTAATTAACAGAACGCTGTGGTCATTGTAGAAAATAGTTTAGTGCTTTTCTAGAACTCTGTGGTAGTGATAGTTTCATACTTTGTGACTGTGTTACATGTCATTAATGGTGAATTTTATGTTGTATGTATTTCACAATGGGAAGGAGGCATAATGGAGTGAGTGAGGAAGGAAAGTCAGCACTAGATACAAGAATTGGAGCTAGGAATGGCATCACAGATGGTTAGATTAACTAAAAGGACAGTTGTGAAAGGGGTAGTGTTTTGACTAAGTAGAGAGAGGACTATGGTTGAATTTCCTGTCTTAAGTTTTAGAGACATAGTCCCAGATGGTTGTGGCAGCCTGATGACATTAGCAAACTGGATTCTTTGCACAGGGTTAAAACAGCATATTACTTAGAAGATCCAAAATAGTGCTGTCCAATAGAACTTTCTGTGGAAATAATCCTGTCTAAATTTATAACTATATAATGTCTATTGTCTGTTATAAAGTGCTGACATAGAACATTCTACCTTCATATGTTTACAGGGCATTGCTGTGTTCAACTGTGTAGGTCTAGGATTCTCAGGGTTAGTCTCCTCCGCCGTCTGCAGGAGAGAAACAACTCACCAAATAAAACCACTGCTGGTTTAGAATCATTTTGAGGATTCACAGTTAGTGTGTTGGGGAACTCTGGGATGAGACAGAGATAGTGAACCTTAATGGAGAAGGGGAAACTAGACAACATGCCTTATGGTTGTCTCTGAAGCTTTTCTTCAAATTTTCTATGCAATCTGAATTTGTTCCCTGCAGTTGTAGTAGGGGGGAAAAGATGTATCTTTGGTATAATTTAATAAGGTATATAGTTTTTTGATGTTGTATTTGTGTTTTAACTACAGAGGTAAAGAACTCAGAAGAACAGTATAATAAAATAGTAATACCAAATGAAGAAAGTGTAGTCATCTATTACAAGATTAGGCAGCAACTTGCCAAGTTGGGTAAAGAAATTGAAGAATATATCCACAAACCAAAATATTGCTTACCATTTCTTCAACCAGGTCGTTTGGTAAAGGTATGTCTTTTTTTTTTTTTTTTCCCACAAATTATGTGGATATTTGAATATTTAGTATTTTTTGGATAAAGATTCCAGTTTTTTTCTTACCTTTGGTAAAGTGCTTCCAGCTACAATAGTTGATCTGTATTAATTATGTAGATCACTGTTTTACGTAGCATTGATTAAGGAAGGTGGGGGTCATGTGAAAGCCTTTTAATTTCTATTGGTTTTCATTTTGAGGGAATATAAACTACACAGTTTTGGAATTAACATGAAATATTTCCAGTTATGAAGGGCTGTCCAAAAATAAGACAGTTTTAAGTGGTGGATGAATTTATTTAGCTGTAAAAGGCTTTAGATGGTTTACAAACAGACGCATCATTACCATTTTTAACATTATCAGCCAATTGAGAGATTCCTGTTATTGCTGTTTTAGAAGCTTATGAAACTTGACAGTGATTTCTTTATGTAGGGTTAATATCTTTTTTCTTAAATTTAACAAGGCTCTATCAAAAAATATTTTATCAGGAAAACTAAGAAAGTTTTATTAGCCTATAATGTGGTCATGGCATCTAAACTGCCTTTTGGACATACATTCTTTTTATTTGCTCTGCTTTCTTTTCAGGTAAAGAATGAAGGAGATGATTTTGGCTGGGGTGTAGTGGTGAATTTCTCAAAAAAGTCAAATGTTAAGGTAAACAGTTGTCTTTAAATTAGAATTGTATATAAATTTTTAGTGAAATTTCTTTTTCAGAGTCAAGAAATTGATCAGATTAGAAATAGGAGTTCCTGTTGTGGCTCAGTGGGTTGTGGCATAGGTCACAGAGGTGGCTCGGATCCGGTGTTGCTGTGGCTATGGAGTAGACCTGCAGTCGCAGCTCTCATTCAACCCCTAGCTGGGGAACTTCCCTATGCAGCTGTAAAAGAAAAAAAGAAATAGCATTGCTTTAAGAGAAGCTATATTCTGTCATAAGGAATTTTTTGAATAATCAAATTTTATCCTTAAAGTGGTATGATTATTTTCCTAATACTGTCACAAATTTTAATTTCATGACAATTTAATTTTCTCTGAGTTCATCAATCCTTTGTATAATTTTATTCTTAATTGAATATTAGAAAAAATTAGCATCTGACACTGAAAATTAGAGTTTCGATTTGGGTATATGATAGAAGCTTAAAAAATAACTTAGGAAAGTTGGTCAATTTTATTCTCTCTAAATGAAGGCAATAATAAAGTTGATTTGATCATTTATATAAAAATTTGAAAAGATTACTTATTTATGAAATCAAGGGTGATTTTGTTAACTTGTTGGAAAAATGATACATCAAAATTAAATCAGCCTACCTGTCTGTTATATTTCCTTTACCTGCAATAGACATCAACCTGTTAATTAACAATATATGGCCCCAAGGAAGACATTTTATATCTCCGTGTCAGTTTTTTATCTTTATTTTTTTAATTTTTTTTTGTCTTTTTTGTTGTTGTTGTTGCTATTTCTTGGGCCGTTCCCTCGGCATATGGAGGTTCCCAGGCTAGGGGTTGAATCGGAGCTGCCCCTAGAGCCACAGCAACGCGGGATCCGAGCCGCGTCTGCAACCTACACCACAGCTCACGGCAACGCCGGATCGTTAACCCACTGAGCAAGGGCAGGGACCGAACCCGCAACCTCATGGTTCCTAGTCGGATTCGTTAACCACTGCGCCACGACGGGAACTCCCAGTTTTTATCTTTAAATGAAAGGTTTACGTAAGATGATATCTGCAGTATTTTAAAGTTGACTATTTCATGATTTTGTTTAACTTCTTTGACCCACTTACATGTAATTTAAGCTTTGGGATTGAGCATCAGCCCTGAAATTTATAAACGAACTTCGAGATATTGAAGCCATTTGCTGTGGAGAAATAATTAAGTTCATAGGTTTGTGATAAGTATTTTAATTAATGATCTATGATTAATCCCACTGAATAACTTCTTAAGTATATTTATTATTACCATTTTCATAAATTATCATCTGTATTAATAATTATTAATTTAATAGGATTTTTTCCTAAGTATTGTCATATTCATTGTCTCATTTGATTCTAATTTAATAAGCATTCATTGACCACAGACACATAATCCCCGTACTCACTCATTTGATGACCAGTGACAAACAGATAATGAAAATATAAGGCAGAATATGAAATGCTTCAGTAAAGTTTAAGCAAAGTGCATTTGGAGCAGGAGGAAGAAGAAATTCTATCTGAGCTATTAGATATGGCACCTGAGAAGGAAGAGAATTTAAAATTTTAAACAGAACCTTGAAGACTGAGTAGAATTTCATTTGATGGATATTCACTGGTAGGGTATGAGTGGTATGCAGCAGGCATTGAACATTTCAGGTGAAGGAAAGGAATAAAATCAGAGTATTGAGGTTAATCATGAGTACTTAAAATACATATTTTGAGTATATTGGGTCTAAATTTAAAATTTGAAAGCAGTGGCAGGCCAGTGGAGGTTAATTGGTTAGTTAATTGGTTTGTTTGAGTGCTTTTTTTTCTTCTAGTTTTATTGAGATACAATTGACATATAGTACTATATAAATTTAAGGTGTACAGCATAATAATTTGACTTGTATACATCATGAAATGATTTCCACAATATGTTGAGTGAATAACCATCACCTCATATAAAGAAATGTTTATTTCCCCTTGTGATGAGAAATTTTAGGATTTGCTCTTTTAACTTTCATATGTAACATACAGCACTGTTACTTATATTTATTATGTACATTATATCCCTAGTATTAAATTATCTTATAACTGGAAGTTTATATCTTTTTACTACCTTCATCTAATTCTGCACCACCACCACGTTTGATAACCACAAATGTGACATCTTCATGAGTTTGTTTCTGAAGCATAAATGACATACAATTATGCGTTAGTTCCTTTTATATAACATAGTGATACAATATTTTTATACATTTCAAAATGTTTGCCATGATTCTGGTTGTTACCATGAAAGGATATTACATAATTACAGACTATATTCCTCATACTCTACATTTCATGCCTGTGACTCACTTATTTTTAACTGAAAGTTTTATCTCTTAATTGCCCTTATCTATTTCTCTCCTTCCCCCACCACCCTCCCCCCAGCAACCACCTGTTCTCAGCATCCATAACGGTTTCTGTTTGGTTATGTTTGTTCATTTGTTTTGTTTTTCAAATTCCACTTATAAGTGAAATCATACAGTATATGTTATTCTTTGTCTGACTTATTTCATTTAGCGAGATATCCTCCAGGTCCATTTATATTGTTACAAATGGCAAGATTTCATTCTTTTTTATGGTGTCTGTATGTGTGATCTTCTTTATCCATTCATCTATTGAGGGACACTTGTGTTGCCTCCATACCTCGGCTATTGTAAACAATGCTACACTGAACATAGGGCTGCATATATGTTTTTGAATACTGGTGTTTTCATTTTCTACAGATAAATACCTAGGAGTGGAATTGCAGGATCATATATGCTGGATCATATGTGTGGTAGTTATATTTTACTTTTTTGAGAAACCACCATACTGTTTTCCATAATGGCTATACTTTACATTCTCACCAACAGTGCATGAGGATTCCTTTATTTCCACATCTTCACCAACACTTATTATTTCTTACCATTTTGATAATAGCCATTCTGACAGTTGAGAAGTGACGTCTCACTGTGGTTTGTTTTGATTTGCATTATCTTAATGATTAGAGATATTGAGCATCTTTTATATTCTTGCTGGCCTTCTGAATGACTGCTTTGGAAAAATGTCTATTCAGATCTTCTGCCATTTTTTAACCAGGTTGTTTGTTTTTTTTGATATCAGGTTATATGAGTTTTTTGTATATTTTGGATATTAACCCCTTATAAGTTAAATCATTTGCAGATACCTTCTCCCATTCAGTAGGTGATCTTTTAGTTTTGTTGATAGTTTTCTTCCACTAAGCAAAACCTTTTTAGTTTGATGTAGTCCCATTTGTTCATTTTTGCTTTTGTTTTCCCTTGCCTGAGGAGATAGATCCAAAAAAATATTACTAAGCCCAGTGTCAAAGAGTTTACTGCCTGTGTTTACTTCTGGAAGTTTTATGGTTTCTTTCACACCTTATGCTTAAGTCTTTAATCCATTTTGAATTTATTTTTATGCATGTTGTGAGAGAGTGGTCTAGTTTGATTTGTCAGCATGTAGCTGTCCATTTTTCCCAAGACCATTTGTTGAACAGGTGTCTTTCCCCCATTTGTGTTCTTGCCTCTTTTCTCCTTGATTAATTTCCAGTGGAAGTGCAGATCCATTTATAGACTATATTCGTTCCATTGATCTGTGTGTCTTTTTATGGTGCCAGTACCATACTGTTTTGATGCTTATAGCTTTGTAATATAGGTTTGATAATACCTACAGTTTTTGTCTTTCTCAAGGTTGTTTTGGCTATTTGAGGTCTTTTTTGCTTCCATTCTTATCTCAGAAATATTTGCTCTAGTTCTATAAAAAAGGTTTTTGGCATTTTAATAGGGATTACATTGAAACTGTAGATTGCCTTGGGGAAATATGGTCATTTTAATAATCTTAATTCTTCCCATCCATGAAGACAGTATATCTTTCCATCTACTTGTGTCATCTTCAGTTTTGTTCATTAGTTCTTATACTTTTCCTATAGTATATAGTATAGTATAGTATAGCTTTTTTCTATACTATACTATAGTGGAAGTTCCCGGGCCAGGGATTGATCCCTCACCACAGCAGTAACAACACAACAGATCCTTAACCCCCTGAGCCACCAAGGAACTGCTAGTATAGCTTATAGTTATCTCATAGTAGGTCTTTTTACCTCCTTAGTAAGATTTAGCCTTAGGGATTTTATTCTTTTTGGTGCAATTATGAATGGAGTTATTTTTTAAATTTCTTTTTCTGATACTTCTTTGTTAGTGTATAAAAAGTGCAGCAGATTTCTATGTATTAATTTTGTGTCCTCCATCTTTACTGAATTCATTGATGAGCTCGGGTAGTTTTTTGATGTCATCTTTAGGATTGTATAGTATCATGCCATCTGCAAACACTGAAAGTTTTACTTCTTTCCAATTTGGATTCCTTTTACTTCTTTCTTTTGTCTGATTGCTGTGGCTAGGATTTCCAATATTGTATTGAAATAAAGTGGTGAGAGTAGCTATCCTTGTTTTATTCCTGTTTTTAGATGAAATGCTTTCAGCTTTCCCACTGAGTATGATGTTAGCTGTGAATTTGTCATATATTGCCTTTATTATGTTGAGGTATGTTTCCTCTCTACCCACTTTGTTGAGAGTTTTTGTCATAAATGGATGTTGAATTTTGTCAAAAGCTTTTTCTGCATCCATTGAGATGACTGTGTGACTTTTATGCTTCAGTTCGTTAATATGGTGCATCAGTAATTGATTTATGGAAATTGAGCTGTCTTTGCATCCTGAGATAAATCCCACTTAATCATGGTGTATGGTCTTTTTAATGTATTGTCAAATTTGGTTTGCTGATATTTTGTTTAGGATTTTTGCATCTATGTTCAGCAGTGACATTTGCCTGTAATTTGCTTCTTATGATCTCTTTATCTGTTTTTGGTATTAGAGTGGTGTTGGCCTTGTAGAATAAATTCAGAAGTGTTCCTTCTGCTAAATGTTTCATAAGACATACCTGTGAAACCATCTTGTCCATCTTTACTTTCTTGATAGTGTACCTTGAGGCACAACAGTTTTTAATTTTGATATAATCCAATTTCTATTTTTCTTATTACTCAGGCTTTTGATGTCATGTATAAGAAACTGCTAATGTCACAATCATGAAGATTTACCTCTTTGTCATCTTCTAAGAAGTTTATAGTTTTGCTTTTACATTTAGGTCTTTGATACATTTTGAATTAATTTTTGTAAGGGCCTTAAGATGAAGATCCAACTTTTTCTTGTCCTACCATTTGTTGGGAAATTATTTCCTCAGTAAATGACATTGGCACCCTCATCAAAACTCTGTTGATCATAGATACATGAGTTTCTTTCTGGACTCTTGAGTTTTATTCAGTTGATCTGTGTGTCTATCTTCATGCCAGTACCATAGTGTCTGGATTATTTTATCTTTGTGGTGAAGGTTTGCAAAATGGACTGAGAAGTCCTCCAGTATTACTCTTTTTCAAGTTTATATTGACTATTCTACGACCCTTACAATTCCATGTGAATTTTATTATCTGTCAGTTTCTACAAAGAAGTCAGCTAGGATTCTGATAGGAATTGCATTGAGCCTGTAGATCTTTTTGGAGAGAGTATTGTCATTCAAAGACCACTATTGTGTCTTTTGATCATGAATATGGGATGTTTTCCTATTTATTAGATCTTTTAAAGTTGTTTGCAACAGGGACTTCCCGTTGTGGCACAGTGGAAACAAATACAGCTAGTATCCATGAGGATGTTGGTTTGATCCCTGGCCTTGGTCAGTGGGTTAAGGATCTGGTATTACCATGAGCTGTGGTGTAGTTTGCAGATGCAGCTTGGATCCTGTGGTGTATGTAGGCTGACAGCTGTAGTTCCAATTTGACCCCTAGCCTGGAAACTCCCATGTGGTGCAGGTGCAGCCCTAAAAAAATAAAGGGGCAAAAAAAATTGTTTCCAACAATACTTTGTTTTCCAGGTATAAATTTTGTACTTCTTTTATTAAATTATTCCTGAGTATTTTAATCCTTTGATGCTTTTGTAAATGGCAATTGTTTTAATTTCATTTTTAAACTTTTCATGGCCCACATGTTAATACAGTTGACTTTATATATTGATCTGGCATTCTGCAATTTTGCTAATTTTATTAGTTCTAATAGTTTTTAGTGGGTTCTTTTAAGATTTTTTTTCTGCAAATAGAGAAGGTTTTATTTCTCTCTTTCTCTTTGGATGCATTTTATTTCCTCTTTTTGCCTAATTGTCCTAGCTAGTACCTCCAGTACAATAGTGATGGAACAGATATCCTCGTCTTTTCCCTTCGTTATTTTAGGGGAGAAACATTCATTCTTTCACCGTTAAGTATTATAAGTGTCCTTTATTGAATTGAAGAAGTTTTGTTTATTCCTCATTTGTTGAATTTTTGTCATGAGAGTTGTATTTTGTCAAATGCTTTTTATATGCTTATTCAGATGATCGTACGGGTTTTTTTAAATTATATTTTTTGTTTATTCTGGTACAGAATATTATATTAATTGATTTTTTTCTTTATACAGCTACTTCTATGGCATATGGAAGCTCCCAGGCTAGGGGTCCAATTGGAGCTGTAGCTGCAGGCTTACACCACAGCCACAGCAATACCAGATCTGAGCCACATCTGTGACCTGTGCTGCAGCTTGAGGCAATGCCAGATCCTTAACCCACTAGGTGATGCCAGGGATCAAACTGTCTCCTCACAGAGACTATGTTGAGTTTGTTGTTGTTGTTGTTGTTGCTATTTCTTGGGCTGCTCCCGCGGCATATGGAGGTTCCCAGGCTAGGGGTCCAATCGGAGCTGTAGCCACCGGCCTACGCCAGAGCCACAGCAACGCGGGATCCAAGCCGCGTCTGCAACCTACACCACAGCTCACGGCAACGCCGGATCGTTAACCCACTGAGCAAGGGCAGGGACCGAACCCGCAACCTCATGGTTCCTAGTCGGATTCGTTAACCACTGCGCCACAACAGGAACTCCTATGTTGAGTTTTTAACCTGCTGAGCCACAGTGGGAACTCCATATTAATTGATTTTTAGATATTAAATGAACTTTGGATTCCTGGGATGAAATCCTATTTGGCCATGTTCTGTTATCCATTTTTTAGTGTTACTAAATTTATTCTTTTATTTTTTTTAGGGCTGCACCCACAGCATATGGATGTTCCCAGGCTAGGGGTTGAATCACAGTTGTAGCTGCTGGCCTATGCCACAGCAATGCCAGATCCAAGCTGCATTTGTGGCCCATACCATGGCTTACTACAATGCCATAGCCTTAACCCACTGAGCAAGGCCAGAGTTCAAACCTGTGTTCTCATGGATGCTAGTGAGATTCGTTTCCACTGAGCCATGACGGGAATTCCTATAACTGAATTTGGTTTGCTGTTATGTTGTTGAAGATATTTGCACTCATAATCAAAGGAGATACTAGTTAGTTTTCTTTTGATGTCTTTTTCTGGGTTTGGTATCAGGGTAACCCTGGCCTCATATGACTTGGAAAGTGTTCTCTTGTATTTTTTGGAAGAGTTCTTGAAGGATTAGTATTATTTTGCCCACTGAGTGGGGCCAGGGACAAATCCATGTCTTCATGGATACTAGTTGGGTTTGTTACCACTGAGCCACAATGGGATCTCCTAAAGTATATTTTTTTCTACTATTAGTGTAGCCCACTTAAGCTTTTATTGATTGTTGCTTATTACATGATATATCTTTTTCCATCCTTTTTACTTCCAAGCCTTTTTGTATTAATGAACTTAAAGTGTGTTTCCTGTGGACATAGTTGAACATCATTTTATCTAGACTGACATATCTCTGCCCATTCATTGGGTTGCTTAATCCATTCACTTTTAATGGTTAGATTGATATATGTCTCATTTCTTTTTGCTTTTCTATTCCTCATTTACTGCTTTCTTTTACATTGTGTATTTTCTTTTTTTTCTTTTTATTATTTATTTATTTTTAGGGCCTCACCTGTGGCATATGGAAGTTCTCAGACTAGGGGTTGAATCAGAGCTATAGCTGCTGGCCTATGCCACAGCCACAGCAGCTTGGGGTCCAAGCCATGTCTGCGACCTATGCCATAGCTCACAGCAACGCTGGATCCTTAACCTGCTGAGTGAGGCCAGGGATCAAACCCATATCCTTGTGGATACTTATAAGGTTTGTAACCCACTGAGCTGCAACAGGAATTCCCTAAGTGTGTATTTTCTAATGTGATACTTTATTTATGTCTTTTTTTCCCTAGGTATATACGTATTTTATTACTTTCTTAGTAGCCGCTAGTGTCTTCCATATACATATTGATAGAATTGTGTCAGATTTATACTAACTTAAATTCCAGTTAGTTATAGGAACATTCCTCTTTTTATACCTCTGTTCCATTTTTCCTCTTTTTGTGGTATGGATGTTATATATATTATGTCTATAAATGTTACAAGCCCACCAATACATATTATAGTTAAATACTTTATATAATTTTATGACTCTTAATGAAGCTTAGAGGAGAAAGGTAAATATTTATAACTTCTGTTGTATTAAACTTCTTGTTTATTATTTCTGGTTCTCTTTCTTGTGGATTCAAGTTACCATCTGGAGTTATTGACTTAGCCCAGTACAGCTTTGCTCCCACCCACCTCCTTTGTGGTACTGGCAAATATACTACATTTTTGTTGCACTCTCAACAATTCAGTATATACATATTGTCTTATGTAATTGGTTTTTTAAGTCATTTAAAAGGAAATAGTCATTTATAATTTCATAATTGCCTTTACCAGTGTTGTTTCTTCATATGGATTCAATTGTAACATCTGGTGTTGCTTTCAGCCTCAAGAACTTCCTTTAGTATTTTCTGTAAAGCAGCTTGCTAGCAACACATCTCAATTTTTGCTTATTTGGGATTGTCTGTCTTTGAATAAATCTTTGCCTGATTAAAGAAATTTTAGCTAAGAGGTTTTTTCTGGGAATATGCTAACGCACTGCCTCTGGCCTCCATGCTTTCTACTAAAAGTGTCTGCTATAAACTGATTGTAATCCCCTTGTAAAAGGTGAATATTTTTTTCTTCTTACTCCTTTCAAGATTTTCTCCTTGTGTTTGGCTTTTTGCATTTTTGCTCTAATGTGTCTGGGCATTTTATATAATTTATAATATATAAGAGTACTTTTTTTGTATTTATTCTACTTGGAGTTCATTGAGTTTCCTGTTTTTTAATGTGATAAATTTTCAGCCATTATTTTGTTAAATATTTTTTCATTACTTTCTATCCTGTTTTTCTAGTATTTCCATTATGGATATGTTGTGCTTATTGGTGACCTACATTTCTCTGTGACTTTGTTCATTTTTCTTCATTTTTTTCCTGTTTTTTAATTGTGTCATTTCTTTTATCTTCATATTTTTTAATACTTTCTTCTATATCACATTTCTGTTGAATCTTCTAGTGATTTTTTTTCATTTCAGATACTTTACTGTTGGTTCTTTTATCGTATTTATCTATTGACATTCTCTGATTGTTATTGTCAGAGAAATTGGAAGAATTGATTATTATCCCTTCCTTCTTTAATTATAGTTCCCTGAGTTCTTTGCACATACTTAAAATGGTTTCCTTTAAGACTTTGTTTAACACAACATTTGGTTATTCTCATAGGCACTCTCTATTGCCTGCTTTTTTTTTTTCCTGTTTTATAAATCATGGTTCATAAATTTCTGTCTTTGTCCGTAATTTTTTCTTGTAAATTGGCCATTTAAGATAATATGTTGTAGCATTATAGGTACTGGTTCTTCTCCCCACCCCCCACCCTGGTTTATTGTTTTTATTTGCTTGTTTATTTGTTTAGTGAGCTGCTAGATTATTTGAGTGAAGTCTATTCAGCAACCACCCCCACCCCCCCATACTGCTGAACCTTTCATGCTTTTCCTTGGCACAGCCTTTGATATGCCTACAGTTACCCTGGTGTAACAGTGGTTTTGAAAATGGTCTCTTTGGGCCTTTTCCTGAACATACCCTGCTGTTAAGCTCACTAATTGCAGGAGACTCTTCCCAGCACCCCACTCCCCAACCCTAGGTTCTCTCCTGTAAACCAGCTGGCCTATATTTTGCCTATATTTCCAGTGATTCTATAGATCTCTATTTGTCTTTCAGCATGGCCTCCACTGTTTTTTGAGCATGCTCTAAGACTTAGATTTCTCAACTCTATTGCAAATGAAATGACTTTCTTTGGGAAGTTACTAAGAGCTGTCTGTTTTAAGGCTTTCTTCTCCCCCCACCCCCCCCCCCCCGCCCCAAGCAAAATCTCTAAGCCAAAGTTTTAAAGTTTGGTGTGGAGACAGTGATCAACTTCTCTCTGGGTGACACTCTTGTTTTAGGACCTGAGAGCTAAGTGGAACATCAGAGTGTCTTCTTAACATTCCTCACCCAGGTTGGAACCAATGCTTCATAAACCAAGACAAGGATAAATGAGGCCCCAGCATTCTCAGCAGTGTTATATCCAACCAGTGGGGGCAGGGCAGAAAAAGACATCACCCACCCCTGCCAACTGAAATTTGCACAACCTAAAAGCTGAGAATTATATTTTATTTGGTGGACATAACTAAGAACTTAATCACGGGAGGCAGCCTCACAGATAGCTCTGAGGGACTGTTCCGAAGTGGTAAGGGAGAAGCCAGGCTATATAGGAGTTTTTAACAACTCATCAAAAATTAGTAGAACATCAAAAATTACTACTAATTAAAGAAAACCAAACATTTTAAGTTAACTAATTTGGCGTTTTTATGTGTATGGGAAGATATTAAGAGCCTGGCTTATTGCAGTTTTTACTTTGATATGCACCTTTAACTATCTAGGGCCAGTATCCTGTTTTTCTTCATCCTAAATCCTCTCAGGGTACACCATTGGGGGTGACTGAAGAAGCTCATGGCTTGATGGTAGGCATCCTGTTTATCTTCATCCTGAGTTCCCCTCAGGATGCACCATCAGGGGTGGTGACTGTAGCAGTTGATGGCTACAGCATCCTGTGTTTCCTGATATGGCAGGCCTATAGCACCTCCTCTTGCTCATAAATATCTTAATAGTGACTTAAAGTAATAAAACACAAGAGGCATCCCCATAAGAGAGTATGTAGGATACTGCCTATACAAGGTATGGAAAATTTACTTCCCCAAATAGTAAAAGACCTTTGTTCTACAGGCTGATGTAATGATGGTTAAGATGGCAGAAAGTCCCCTGAGAGTTGTTGGCACAGTCAGACAAAAGATTGCTCAGAATCCCAGTCTATTATTTGGCTGCCAAGTGTGTATACCTTTAGTATGGCAGAGACCAAGTTCTCAAAACACACACACCTCTGAAGAAGATTGAGTAGAACATTTACATCTTAAAGACAGAGAAAGATAAATACAAGTTACCCCTAAAAGGGTATTTGTTTCTTTAAGGTCAGAATTCTGAAAAGATATTTTATCAAGCCAGCTTTCTCTAACTTAACTGCATATACAATAAAAGAACTCCATCTTAGTTATTTTCCTGACGAGACTTCTTTTAATTTCCAACTAAATAAGTACTTATAAGTTTTGTATGTATATAAACCTGGTAATTTGTCATTCCTGTTTTGTTTTGAAAGTTTCGTTCCCCATTCTGAAATCAGTTTGTTGAGATAGAAAAATAACTAGTGACAGTCTTACCTTTTTTTTTTTTTTTTTAATCTTTTCTAGAGCTGCACCTGCTGCATATGGAGGTTCCCAGGCTAGGGGTCAAATCGGAACTGCAGCTGCCGGCCTACACCACAGCTCACAGCAACACAGGATCCTTAACCCACTGAGTGAGGCCAGGGATCGAACCAGCAACCTCATGGTTCCTAGTCAGATTCGTTTCCACAGTGCCACGATGGGAGCTCCACTGTGACAATCTTGTGGTGGGCTTTGTGGTATTTGTGAGCTTAAATCCTCTAGGTTTTACCCTAGAATTGTTTCAACTCTATTATGTGTCTCAGTTTCTCTCTTTGGGATCCTAAGATCACCATGGGTGCTTCAGTCATGGAGTGGCCAGCTCTTAATGTGTGTCTCCTGCAGAGCAAGTTTTTAATTAAAAAGAGTCGATTTCCCTCTAGGACTGGCAGCACATTATGAGGACTTGCCTCCACTGCTTCCACGACTTTCTTAGTTGCCTGAGAAAGCCATTACTAGCTGGGAGGAAATGTTCCTTCTTCAGAGTTGAAAGCTCTCATGATATACCTTCACTTTTATTAAAACAAACTCTGTTAAAGTAGTCAACTCAAGGAAAAATGAGAGGTCGTCTTCCACTTTATAACCCAGTCCAACCTTACTCAGAGTCTTTCAGCTGAGCAAAGTCTTCCCATTGACTTTAAACTGAGGTTAACCTAAACACCTCTTCTTGAAACTAAATTTCAGATAACTTACTCCTCCAAAGAGGAGTTTATTACCACTGTAATAAACCCTACCAAAAAACTTAGGGTCATCATGTTTTTCTCCATCCACGATCCCCTCAGCAATGCACCATTGGGGGTGGCTGCCAAGGCTGATGGCTGCAACATTCTTTGTTTAATGGCAAATGACATGGCATTTTTTTGTCCACAAAGGGATAATACATACCAAAGAAGCAAACATTTTGAAGCATTTTAAGGAGATAAAAATAGATCGTCAGGAGTTCCCGTTGTGGCACAGTAGAAACGAATCACCTAGTATCCATGAGGATGCAGATTTGATCCATGGCCTTGCTCACTGGGTTGTGGATCCAGCATTGCCATGAGGTATGGTGTAGATCACCGACGTGACTCTGATTCAGAGTTGCTGTGGCTATGGTGTAGGCCATCAGCTGTAGCTCCGATTTGACCCCTAACCTGAGAAACCTCCATATGCCACGCGTGCGGCCCTAAAAAGCAAAAAAAATATATATATATATTGTCACTATGTATTTACTGTTGTTTGTTTCTTTACATACTGCAACCTTCAGATTATCAAATTATATTTTAATCTGGCAATTTTCACTTACAGTAAGAAATTAGCCACATCTTAAAAGGAATGAAGTTAGGGAGAAGAAAGTTAAATTATATGATTAAGAAGTTAGAAATTAGGACATAGAAGCAAAAATTTATGCTAAGACTGTCATTTAAAAGCCAAATAGAACATTTAATAAATTTCTCTTAAGTGAACGATGATATTGTTGACCCATCTTTACTAGACTACAGAACTAGAAGTTGATCAAGAAAAGTTTTTTAATCTTAAGAAATATATTTAACAGCAAGTTTTCATATAATGTTACAAAAAGAAGGCTTTGAATGTGTTTCCTTAGTAACACTTGAGACTATCTCTGTAATGTTTTAAGTGGTATTTCTGCAAAGACAGATAATTATGTATAAAATGCTTGAGTTCTTATAGTCACTTCCATGATTCTTATATCTTATAGAAGGAGAATATTAAGTTTACAAATGTACAGAATTGAAATTAAACCCAGTAACAGTTCTAGATTATCTAGAAACATTAAAGATTCTTCATAAATCTTAGGTTAGTTTTGTGCAAATACTTGTATGTCCTGTAACACTTTGTAGTTAATTTATTCATCAGAATGTGGAATGCATCTTACTCAGAGGGTTTTCCCCCCATCTGGAAAACTAAATATAATAGTCACTGATTCTCCTTACAGTCCTTGGCCCCTTCAAAGAGTTGACTGTTGTTTGTAACGATTTATTTACCTCATTTTATTTATTTTTCTTTTTGTGGCTGCATTTGCGGCATATGGAAGTTTTCTGGGCCAGAGGTCAAATCAGAGCTGCAGCTGTGGCCTTCACCACAGCCATGGCAACACTGGATCCAAGCCACATCTGTGACCTACACCACAGCTTATGGCAGTGCCAGATCCTCAACATACAAAGCCAGGCCAGGGATCAAACCTGAATGCCCAAAGACACTATCAGGTCTTCAACCTGCTAAGACACAATGAGAACTCCTACTTACCTGATTTTAAAACTCATTTTAAGGAGTTCTCGTGGCTCATTGGGTTAAGAACCCAGCTTATGAGGATGTGGGTTAGATACCTGGCCTCACTCAGTGAGTTGAGTATCCCATGTTGCTGTGACTATGGTATACACTGGCAGCTGCAGCTCTGATTTGACTCCTAGCCTGGGAACTTACGTGCGCTGCAGGTGCAGCCCTTAAAAGAAAATAAATAAATAAATAAATAAATAAATTCATTTTATGTTGATTAAGATACACATACAGTCTTTGCAGATCCAGATCTGATTGAAAATACTACCCAGCTTTGCTTTTTATCTATACCAATCTGGAGTGATTTATTCTGTTTTGGTTTTGCTTCACCCATGGTGTGTGGAAGTTCCAGGCCAGGGATCAAACCTGTGCCACAATTGTGTCCCAAGCCACAGCAGTGACAACACCACATCCTTAATGTGCTGAGCCATCAGGGAACTCCTAGAATGTTTTAAAACCTTTTTAAAAATTTTTTTTGAAAAAATATATACTGAGAAAAAACTAATTTTTCTTTTGAATTGGGAAATGAAGCTTATGTTTTCTTTGTGGAAATTTATACTCAGTGGTTTAAGATAATTATGATTGTATTTTTGGTTTGTTATGGAAATATATTTTACTATCCTTAGGTAATTGATAGTCTATTATAGGAATAGATTGTAGGTATGGATTTATGGTCATTTCTTGACAGTTTTCATTTTTGCACAGGAACTGTGCAGGTGTTGTGGGAGAAGACCAAGTAGTCACTTCTTACCATGCCTCCCTCTCAATCAAATAATTTCTCCCTTTATCTAATTTTATAGAAGAGATTATTCAAATGTTGAATTAAAACATAAAGTGGGGAGTTCCCGTCGTGGCGCAGTGGTTCCTAGTTGGCGAATCCAACTAGGAACCATGAGGTTGCAGGTTTGGTCCCTGGCCTTGCTCAGTGGATTAACGATCCGGCGTTGCCGTGAGCTGTGGTGTAGGTTGCAGACGCGGCTCGGATCCAGCATTGCTGTGGCTCTGGCGTAGGCCGGTGGCTACAGCTCCGATTCAACCCCTAGCCTGGGAACCTCCATATGCTGCGGGAGCAGCCCAAGAAATAGCAAAAAAAAAAAAAAAAAAAAAAAGACAAAACATAAAGTGGAATTCTTTATTACTGTTTGAAAAATGTTGCTCTCAAACATAAATTATCATAGTGTAGATGTGATTAGTGTTAGGTCTTTGAGAATCATATTTTTATTAGAGAATATAAAAGACTAAAAGACTTTTTTTTTTGGTCTTTTGTCTTTTTAGGGCCACACCTGCAGCATATGGAGGTTCCCAGGCTAGGGGTCTAATCAGAGCTGTAGCTTCCAGTCTATACCACAGCTCACGGCAGTGCCATATCCTTGACCCAACAAGCAAGGCCAGGGATCGAACCCACAATGTCATGGTTTCTAGTCGGATTCATTTCTGCTGCGCCATGACAGGAACTCCTAAAAGACAGTTAACAAAATATAAAGCCACATGGTAGAGGGCCAGTATACTAAGCAACAAAATAATCTATTCTCAGTATGTTTTTCATCTTGTTTAATTAGGGAGATTTGAATTTACTTATTCATTTTCTGTTACAGATAATTTCTTTTGGTTTCTTTTTCTAATTCTGGCATAACATGAAGTAAAATTATAAACTAATCATTAGAAACTTAAAGTGACATCACAGTTAACAATGATCATACCATTTAAATTCCTAAGTGTCAGGTAGTTTCTGTGTTTTCTCATCAAGTGGAGCCTGTTGAAAGAGGAAGAGAGACAAGCCTTCATTTCATGAAATAAACATTTATTGTGCCATGTTTGCCAGTCATAAATGCTGAGAACGTTGTTCTGTACACATGGAACTTAAAATCTGTGAGATGGTTTTAAGAATTAATAAACTTCTTTAAAATTTTTTTTCCTAGCCTAATTCTGGTGAATTGGATCCTTTATATGTAGTAGAAGTACTTCTGCGCTGTAGCAAAGAGAGCTTGAAAAATTCAGCTACTGAGGCTGCAAAACCAGCTAAACCTGATGAGAAAGGAGAGATGCAGGTTTGTGCTTTTTTATTTTCAGATTTCAGATATTTTGTGAATTATTTATAATCACTAGATTTCCTGAATGTGATTATAATGAACATATTGTCATGATTTCTAAATTGCAAGTTTTTCAAGATATTTTAAGGTATGTTAAAGGATCTAAAACCAGTAGGATGGTTAATCTCCTTTTATCAAATTATGTCAAGGTAATTAATGATGAAGTGAAAGATAAAGAGAATTTAATAATTTAAATTTTCACATGAAGCTGGAATATACCTGAGCTATGATGTCATTATTTTTATAACTATCTCATTCTGCAGTTTTACTCCATCTATACTGTTTATTACATCCCTGTGAAAATACTGCTTGAAAATAATGAGTGTTTTGATAGTAAAAAAGTCCTAAGTTTCCTTAAAATCATTTAATTTATGTGTTTTTAATTAAATGCAAAACATTCAGTTGCCACGAGATACCCATATTACCTTGAATCCTATTTTATTTTGAATAATTGTAGATAAACCTTATTGTAGAGATTCCAAGTATCTGTTTAAAGATTGATGTCATACTGTAATTTTGTCACCTTTAAACATTATTTTGAGTGTGTGTCATATTGGCTAGGTCTTTTAGGAAATGTCATTGTAATGTTACTTGTTATAGTAGGCTTTGGTTTGTGGAAAGTACAGTCTGCCACTGCATCATTAGAGGGTGCTGCTTTGGATCAGTTAAATGAATATGACATTTAGAGTTGGCAGTATTTTAAAAGACTGTTCATTATTAAACATTTTAAAATAATGATTTAAAAGTCTATTTGTAATTCTGAATACCAGCTAATCTTTGGTCTTTATTCCTCACTTTTCTAATTTATTCTTCTCTAGAATCCTACTAATATTTTTTTTTTGGTCTTTTTTTGCTATTTCTTGGGCCGCTCCCGCGGCATATGGAGGTTCCCAGGCTAGGGGTTGAATCGGAGCTGTAGCCACCGGCCTACGCCAGAGCCACAGCAATGCTGGATCCGAGCCGCGTCTGCAACCTACACCACAGCTCACAGCAACGCCAGATCGTTAACCCACTGAGCAAGGGCAGGGACCGAACCCGCAACCTCATGGTTCCTAGTCGGATTTGTTAACCACTGGTTAACCACTGCGCCACGACGGGAACTCCCTAGAATCCTACTAATATTAAAACTTAAATGATTTATTTTCCCCTAATGTTTTATCAACTGCTCAACTAAAATTAGGCTAAAATTCCAACAATTTGTCATATATTTATTGTAACCAAAGGGATCTTTGAAGTTATTACAACTTGGAATGGCAAATATGCAGCATACATCTCAACATTGTCCTTCTCTTACAGCAAACATTGATAGTATGTTATGGTCCCATTTCTTACTCAAAACTTGGATTCTTTCCAAGAAAATGATCTAATGACTAATTTCTTGGAGTTATTAGCATTTTAGGTGAAACTTGCTTGCTGTCTGCTGAAATTTTATTAAGCATGACCAACTGTGCCTCTTTTACCTAAAGATGCTGAGAAGCTTTGCAGTCCTTAGTAAAACGATTTGGTTCGGTTCAATAGACAATCTGTACCGAAAGGTCTTTACTGAACCTTAACAAGCTGAGTATCTTTCCTCTACTAAATAACTGAATAACATTTTTTTTTGTCTTTTTTTTTTTTTTTTTTTTTTGCTATTTCTTGGGCCTCTCCCGCGGCGTATGGAGGTTCCCAGGCTAGGGGTCGAATCGGAGCTGTAGTCTCCAGCCTATGCCAGAACCACAGCAACGCGGGATCCGAGCTGCGTCTGCAACCTACACCACAGCTCACGGCCACGCTGGATCGTTAACCCACTGAGCAAGGGCAGGGACCGAACCCGCAACCTCATGGTTCCTAGTTGGATTCGTTAACCACTGCGCCACGACGGGAACTCCCCCTGAATAACATTTTTTTATTCACTTTATTTCAGCATCTGCTGCTAAGGCTATAAGGATATTAAAGTGAGGATGTGTAAGCATGATTATACGTGTAGTCTCTAAGGGATTTAGCGCTATGGAGGGAAGCATTTTGTGCTCAAAGAGGTGAACTCCAAAGGAGTGTGTGTGCATGCATGCATATGTGTGTATTTGTTAGCCTGTAAAAGAAGTATGAGATTAAACAAACTTGTAGGAATATTAGAACTTTTTTCAGACAAGAACTGCATTCTCAGCTGAGTAAACAACATGTGCTTAGTAGAATCCTTCTTTAAAAATAACTCCAGAGAGGATGGGATTAAGATGGGGAATAGAAGGACTGGAGGTCAAGTTCTCTCCTAAAAACAATAAAATTTACAACTACATGCTAAGCAATCTTCACCCACTACATGCCAGGCAGTCTTCACCCAAATGGACCAGAAACCTTAAAAAAGATATCCTACTCCAGAAGACAAAGAGGAGGCCATATCAGGAGTTAGGAGGGGTGATTACACGACATAAGCAACCCCATACCTCCCGGGTGGGAAACCCCACAGACTGGAAAGTAACTGGTTCACAGAAACTCACCTACAGGAGTGAGAGTTCTGAGCCCCACATCAAAATCCCATGTGTGGGGATCTGGCACTGGGAGGAAGAGCCCCCAGAGCACCTGGCATTGAAGGCCAGTGGGGCTTTTGCGCAGGAGTTCCACAGGACTGGGGGAAACGGAGACCCCATTCTTAAAAGGCACACACAGACTTTCACGTGCACTGGGTCCCAGGGCAGAGTGAGATCTCCATAGGAATCTGGGTCAAACCTGACTGCAGTTCTTGGAGGACATCCTGGGAAAACAGGGGTGAATGTGGCTTGTTGTGGGGGAAGGGAACTGGAAGCAAAGCTCCTGGGAGTATTCCTCAGCATGCCTTTCTCTGGAGGTGGCCATTTTGGGAAAATCTGGCCCCACCCATCAGTGCTGAGAAGCCCCAGGGCAAACAACAATCCAGGTGGGATCACAGCCCTGCCCCTCAGTAAACAGGCTACCTAAAGACACCTCAGGCACACAGCTGCCTCTAATCCCATCCAGAGACAAAGTCCCACCCACCAGAGGGATAGGAATCAGCTCCACTTATCAGTGGGCAGGCATCAGCCCCTCCCATAAGGAAGCCTACAATAAGCCCCTGAACCAACTTTAGCCATAAGGGGGGCAGGCACCAGAAGTAAGAGAGGCTACAACTCTATTATCTGTAAAAAGGTCACCACACCAAAAACCTATAAAAATGAAAAGACAACTATAACTCAGATGAGGAAGAAAGAAAAACTCCCAGAAAATCAGCTAAGTGATCAGGAGATTCTCATCCTCCAGGAAAAAGTCTTTAGACTGTTGATGCTGAAGATGATGCAAGACATTGGAAATAAACTGGAGGCAAAGATGGATAACTTACAGGAAACACTGAGCAAAGAGATACAAGATGTAAAACTTAAACAAGAAGAGATGCAAAATACAATAACTGAAATAAATTCACTAGAAGCAGCTAACAGCAGCATACAGGAGGCAGAAGAATGAATAAGTGAGGTGGAACACAGATTAGTGGAAATTACAGATGTGGAACAGAAAAGAGAAAAAAGATTGAAAACAAATAAAGAGAGTCTCAGAGAACTCTGGGACAACGTGACATGCACCAACATCCGTATTACAAGGGTGCCAGAAGGAGAAGAGAGAGAGAAGGGGACAGAAAAAATATTCCCAGAGATAATAGCCAAAAACTTCCCTATCATGGAAAGGAACCACTCACTCACTCACTCACTCAGTAAGCACAACAAGTACCATATAAAATAAGGTACACACCGAGACACATATTAATCAAACTGACCAAAATTAAAGACAGAGAAAATCTTGAAAGCAGCTAGGGAAAAGGAACAAATAACATACAAGGGAACCCTGATGAGGTTATTGGCAGATTTTCCAGCAGAAACTCTGCAGGCCAGAAGGGAGTGGCATGATATACTTAACATAATGAAAGGAAAAAACCTCCAACCAAGATTACTTTACCCAGCAAGGCTTTCATTCAGACTTGAAGGAGAAATCAAAAGGTTCACAGATAAGCAAAAGCTAAGAGAATTCAGCACCACTAAACCAGCTTTACAACAAATACTAAAGGAACTCCTCTGGGCAGAAAAGAGAAGGCCGCAACAGGAAACAAAACTACCACAAATGACAAGGCTCACCAGTATAGGTATATATACAGTAAAGATACGAAATCATCCACTCACAGTTATGCCACCAAAATCAGAAATCATAAGGAGGGTACAAACGCAGGACACTAGAGATGCATTTGCAATTAAGAGACCAACAACTTAAAACAATCTCATATATGTATATATATATAGACTCATATCAAAACTTCAGAATAACTGCAAACCAAAAATCTACAGTTGATACACAAACAAATAAAAATTAACTCAAATACAACACTAAAGATAGTCATCAAACCAGAAGAGAGAACAAGTGAAGAAGAGAAGAAAAAAGAGCAACAAAAACAAATCCAAAGCAATTAATAAAATTGCAGTAAGAACATACATATCAAAAATAACTCCAGAGGAGTTCCCATTGTGGCTAAGTGGGCTAAAAACCCCAGGTAGTGTCCGTAAGGATGCAGGTTCGATTCCTGGCCTTGCTCAGTGGATTAAAGATCCAGCATTGCTGCAAGCTGCAGCATAGATTGCAGATGCAGCTAGAATCTGGTGTTGCCATGGCTGTGGCATAGGCTGCTGCTGCAGCTCTGATTCAGCCCAGAACTTCCTTATGCCAGAGGGGCAGCCATAAAAAGAAAAAAGAGAAAGAAAAACCAAGGAGAAAGTAATTGCATGTGATGCAGCTGATAAGGCCTTACTCCAAAATATGCAAACAATTTATAGACCTCAACAACAATAAAACAACCCAATTGAAAGATGGGCAGAAGACCTAAATAGACATTTCCTTAAAGAAGATGTACAGATGGTCAGTAGGCACATGAAAAAATATTCAGCATCACTAATTATTAGAGAAATGCAGATCAAAACTACAGTGAGGTGCCAACTCATACCAGTCAGAATGGCCATCATGAATAAGTCTATAGGAGTTCCTGTCATGACGCAGCGGTAACGAATCCAACTAGGAACCCTGAGGTTGCAGGTTCGGTATCTGGCCTTGCTTATTGGGTTCAGGATCCATTGTTGCCATGAGCTGTGGTGCACACGCAGATCCTGTGTTGCGTGGTGTAGGCCGGCAGCTGTGGCTCCGATTAGTCCCCCTCGCCTGGGAACCTCCATGTGCCATGGGTGTGGGCCTAAAAGCTCCCCCTCCAAAAAAAGGAAAAGAAATAAGTGTACAAATAACAAATGCTAGAGAGGGTGTGGAGAAAAGGAAACCCTCCTACACTGCTGGTGAGAATGTAAATTGGTACAACCACTGTGGAAAACAATATGGAGGTTCCTCAGAAAACTACATACAGAACTACCCTATGATCCAACAATCCCACTCCTGGGCATGTATCCAGACAAAACTACACTTCAAAAAGATATATGCACCCGTATGTTCATAGCATCACTATTCGCAATAGCTGAGACATGGAAACAGCCTAAATGTCCATCTGCAGATGGCTGGATTAAAAACATGTGGTACATATACACAATGGAATACTGCTCAGCCATAAAAAAAAAATAAATGCCATTTGTAGCAATATGGATGCAACTATTGATTCTCATACTAAGTCAGAAAGAGACAAATACCACATGAAATCACTTATATGTGGAATCCAAAATACGGCACAAAGAACCTATCTACAAAATAGAAGCAAACCCACAGACATAGAAAACAGACTTGTAGGTTGCCAAGGAGGAGAGGGGAGGGAGTGGCATGGATTGGGAGTTTGGCGTTAGTAGATGCAAACTATTACATTTAGAATGGATGGGCAATAAGGTCCTACTCTGTAGCACAGGGAACTATATCCAATCTCTTGGGATAGAATATGATGGAAAATAATATGAGAAAAAGTGACCCATATATGACTGGATCACTTTGCTGTACATCAGAAATTGGTACAACATTGTAAATCATCTATAATTTAAAAAATTTTTTAAATAAAAATAGCTCCAAGTTCTGTTCTATAAGGTTAAATGGCAAAGTTATGGAATAAAACAGGGAAGAGAACTATGCTTTAAGAAATGGAGTATGTGTACAATATTACTTTTGCACATTAATATTTTACGTTTGAGTCTTAGACATAGAGAAATAGTGCCATAGCAATTTATAAGGAAATCTCACCTCAACTACAGTGATTGCATAGCACTACTTAGGGTGGGTTTGAACCACATTTCCTTTATATGGGATATGAGGAGGAAGTGGGATGTCTATAGTTTTCTTTCCCTCCTCTAACTTTGAGTCTGTGTAATACCAAATTTAGCTCTTGATCAGCCTTTGTACAAGACTACTTTCTAAAATGACTTTTTTTTTAAACCTTTGAAATCTTTTATTTTTTTTTTCTTTTTGCCATTTCTTGGGCTGCTCCCGTGGCATATGGAGGTTCCCAGGCTAGGGGTCTAATCGGAGCTGTAGCTGCCAGCCTATGCCAGAGCCACAGCAACGCGGGATCCAAGTCGCGTCTGTGACCTACACCACAGCTCAAGGTAACCCCGGATCGTTAACCCACTGAGCAAGGGCAGGGATCGAACCCGCAACCTCATGGTTCTGAAATAAATCTTGAGCTTATTTTTCCAGAAAGACAAGATGGCTTAGAAGATAGCCAGCTTTGGATAACAGTTGATTAGTTGAGGTTAGCACTTGTCCACAGTGTATTCTAAAAATTACTTGCAATTAATTTTGTCACTTGCTTTGCCAACTTTAAGGTTTGTTTTTCTAGTCAAAGAACTCTCTAGAATCATTCATCATTAGATTAAAACATCTAAAAAAAGACAGAATAAAAGATTACACATCGCAACTATACACATAATTATATAGCAACTACTTGAGAGTCAAAATACCCTTTAATAATTGTGATGAAATGAGAATTAATACTTTTTTCACTTCAGAAGTTCATGTCAAAAGTGTACATTGAAATTAGATTTTTTTGGATAAACTTTGTCCATATTTAAAATAGTTTATTTAAACTCCATTAAGTGCAATATCTGGGCTCCTGCAGGGACAGATTCTGCTGACTGCTTTTTTTCCCTGTATATGGACCATGTTTTTTGTCTCTTTATGTATCTTATAACTTTTTTTTCTTTGAAAACTACACCTTTTTTTTTGGTCTTTTTTTTTTTTTTTTTTTTTTTTTTTTATTTCTTGGGCCACTCCCACGGCATATGGAGGTTCCCAGGCTAGGGGTTGAATCGGAGCTGTAGCCACCGGCCTACGCCAGAGCCACTGCAACGCGGGATCCGAGCCACGTCTGCAACCTACACCACAGCTCACGGCAACGCCAGATCCTTAACCCACTGAGCAAGGGCAGGGACCGAACCCGCAACCTCATGGTTCCTAGTCGGATTCGTTAACCACTGCGCCACGACGGGAACTCCTGGAGGATAGACTTTTTTTTTTTTTTTTTTGTCTTTTTTGCCTTCTCAGAGCCCCTCCCGAGGCATATGGAGGTTCCCAGGCTAGGGGTCTAATCGGAGCTGTAGCTGCAGGCCTACGCCAGAGCCACAGCAACGCGGGATCTGAGGCCGCGTCTGCAGCCTACACCACAGTTTACAGCACTGCCGGATCCTTAACCCACTGAGCAAGGCCAGGGATCGAACCTGAAACCTCATGGTTCCTAGTCGGATTTGTTAACCACTGAGCCATGATGAGAACTCTGAAAACTACACCTTTTAAATGATGTAGTGTGGCATCTCTGCAAATTAAACCCAAGTTTATATTGCCATTTGTTATAATTGTTTGATTACTTGTTTTATAGACTTTTCTGAGTTAAATATGTTAATTCTCTATTTTTTTGTTATGCATGGTCACAGTGCAAAAAACTTATGCATCTCTCCCTCTGGATATTGGCTGCCTGGTACAATCATTGATAGTTTTTCATGTCCTGAGTCTTCTGTTTCTAGCCAGCCTGTGTTATCTAGAATTTGCTTAGATTACAAATTGGTGGTTCAAAAGCCAATTCAGTCCACATTATATCTCTTTTATAAATGAATTTGATAGTTTGAGGATTTAAACTGATAGTAAAGGATTATAATCATGTGAAAATAAAATAACTCATGAGTTTATATACTCAGAATAGATATATAGAAGGAGTAGTGATGTTAGAAAAGTCACTGTTAGACGACTACCACAAGTAATAACTGACTCAGGCAAGAATAATCCATGGATGCTGAAACTAATGAGTTGAAAGTGTAATGAAAAATGGGATATTTACAAAGTCTCTGAGGAGTTTCCCTACAAATTCCTTATTAATTGTAAAAAGAAAAATAACTTTACAAAAGTAGAAAACGCTAGCAGACACCGCTCTAATCAAGTAATTGAAGGTACTATCAACAATAATGTTGACCAATGGGTTGAGACGACAACAACAAAAAAAATCGCTTGTGCCAAAAATGCATAACCTGAATCTTTGATGAATTTTCATGATTACACAAACCTAAACTGAATGTCTTTCTACGGAATGACTAGCCTATAGTATTCAAAAATGGCGATATCTTGAGAGACAAAAAAAAAAAAACTGAGAAACTGTCCCATATTAAAGGAGAATAAGAAGTATTATAGTTAAATATAATTCATGATCCTATTTTGGCTCCATAGAGTGGCAGGGAAGAAGGGAGTGTGAAAGAAGGGAATGTGTGAAAGACATTATTGGGGAAGTAGATGAAATTCTAATATGGACTATAGGTTAGATAATATCAGTATATCAACACTAAATTTCCTTCTTTTAATACTTGTACTGTGAGTGTATGGCTCTGTGTATGTATATGTACATGGAAAAATATAGAATAGTAAAGTAAATGGGAAAAATGTAAATAATTGATGAATCTGAATAAAGGTACATGGGAGCTGTTTGTCCTATTCTTGCAATTTTTCTGTAAATTTGAAATTATAGGGAAGTGTTAATACCATAAAAGAATAAAAACATGTGGAGCATATTCTAGATTAAAGAAGACTGAAGAGACCTGAGAACTAAACGCAATTAATGATCCTTGGTTGCGTTCTGGATCCAAAAGTAGCAGTAGCAGCAGTAGTGGTAGTTGTAGTAATCTGTGAAGGACATTATTGCATCAGTTGGGGAAATTTTAATGTGGACTATATATTAGATGGTGTATTGTTAAAATTTATGGTCTGTAATATTGAAGCTATGCAGGAGAATGTGATTGTTCTTCTTTTTTCTTTTTTTCTTTTTTTTGGTCTTTTTTAGGGACCTACCCACGGCATATGGAAGTTCCCAAACTAAGGGGTCAAATCAGAGCTGCAGCTGGCCTACACCACAGCCACAGCAACTCAGGATCCAAGCTGCATCTGCAACCTACAACACAGCTTACTGCACCTCCTTAACCCACTGAGTAAGGCCAGGGATGAAACTCTCATCCTCATGGATACTAGTCAGTTACATTACTGCTGAGCCAGAAGGGAACTCCAGAATGTGATTGTTCTTAAAAGATACATGCTGAAGTGTTTGCTGACAAGGTGAAATGATACGTTATCTACAAGTTAATTTCAAATGGTTAAAAGAGGAGGAGGGAAAAGGAAGTAGGAAGAAATAAAAAACACCCTCAAAAACTTATCTAGAGAGAGAAAAAGCACATATGGCAAGTTATTCATGGTTGGAAAAATCTAGTTGAGAAAATCCTTGAGAAAATACAATGGAAATTTATTAATTTTTTTCAATTTATAACAAGTATTTTTACAAGGTGTTTAGGCACTACTTTAAAGTGCCTTTTAAATGCATATATTAACATGCATTGTCTCATTTAATTCTCATAAGTGTTAATGAGATAAATGTAATTTTATCCTTATTTTTCTCCCCTTGGATCAGCATTTCTTTCTTTTTTCTTAGTTGAAGTATAGTTGATTTACAATATTGTGTTTCAGCTGTACAACAGAGCGATTCAGTTGTATGTATTTTTTCAGATTATTTTCCACTATAGGTTATTACAGATACTGAATATAGTTCCCTGTTTTGTACAGTAAATCCTTGTTGCTTATCCATTTTGTGTATAGTAGTATGTATCTGTTAATCCCATACTCCTGATTTATCCCTGCCCCTCCTTTCCCCTTTGATAACCCTAAGTTTGTTTTCTAGGTCTGTGAATATCTTCCTGCCTTTTTTGGTGGGGGGTGTGCATGTACCTGCGGCATATGGACGTTCCCAGGCTAGGGGTCCAGTCGGAGCTGCATCTGCTGGCCTATACCACAGCCACAGCAATGCCAGATCCAAGCCACATCTGTGGCCTACACAGATGCCGGATCCTTAACCCACTGAGTGAGGCCAGGGATCAAACCTGCATCCTCATGGATATTAGTCAGGTTCATTACCACTGAACAACAGCAGGAACTCCCTGCTTTGTATATACATTCATTTATGTTATTTTTTAGATTCTGTATGTAAGTGATATGATATAATATCTGTCTTTGTGTGATTTACCTCACTTAGTATATTCTCTAAGTCCATCCATGTTTCTACAGATAGTAATACTTCATTCTTTTTGATGGCTGGGTATTATTCCATTGTACGTATGTGCTACACTCTTATTAAACCGTCATCTGTTGTTGGACACTTGGGTTATTTCCATGTCTTGGCTATCTTAAATAGTACTACTGTAAACATTAGGGTGCAAATATATTTTTGAATTAGAGTTTTCATCTTTTTCAGATATGTACCAGGAGTGGTATTGCTAGATCATATCATAGCTCTATTTTTAGTTTCTAAAGGAACCTCCATGCCATCTTCCATAGTGACTGCACCAGTTTGCATTCTCATCAACAGTATAACAGGGTTATTTGTAGACTTTTTGATGATAGCCATTCTGACCAGTGTGAGGTGATGATATCTTATTGTGGTTTTGATTTGAATTTCTCTAATTAGCAGTGTTAAGCATCTTTTTTATGTGCCTGTTGGCCATCTGTATGTCTTCTTTGGAGAAATATCTATTTAGGTCTTCTGCCCATTTTTTTAATTGGATGGTTTGGTTTTTTGATATTAAGTTGTGTGGGCTATTTATATATTTTGAATATTAACCCCTTGTCAATCGCATTATTTGCAAATATTTTCTCTCATTCTATAGGTTGTCTTTTTGTTTTGTTGGTGGTTTCCTTTGCTCTGCAGAAACTAAAGTTTGATTAGATCCCATTGTTAGCTTTGTTTTTATTTCTTTTGGGAGACTGATCTAAGAAAATATTGCTACATGGGAGTTCCTATCATGGTGCAGTGCTTAACAAATCCGACTAGGAACCATGAGGTTGCGGATTTGATCTCTGGCCTTGCTCAGTGGGTTAAGGATCCAGTGTTGCCGTGAGCTGTGGTGTAGGTTGCAGCTACAGTTCCGACTTGACCCTAGCCTGGGAACCTCCATATGTCGCAGAAGCAGCCCAAGAAATGGCAAAAAGACCAAAAAAGAAAAAAAAGAAGAAAAGAAAATATTGCTACAATTTATGTCAGAGAATAAATTGCCCTTGTTCTTTTCTAGGAGCCTTATGGTTTTGTCTTATATTTATGTCTTTAAAACGTTTTGAGTTTGTTTTTGTAGATGGTGTGAAGGAGTGTTCTAATTTCATTGATTTACATGCAACTGTCCAGCTTTCCCAACAACTCTTGCTAAAGAGACTGTTTTTCTCTATTGTATATTCTTGCCTCCTCTGTTGTAGATCATTTATATCTGGGCTCGTTATTCTGTTCCATTGTTTATCCTCATTTTTAAAATGGGAAAACTAAAGCTGTAAAAGGTTAATAAGTAAGTTGCTCAAAGTCACACAACTAATGGAAGACTGAATTCAAACCCAGGCAGTCTTGACTCTAGAATCCACATTCCACCATTGTATCATTTTGCTCAGTAAAGCACAGTGAATATATTTGTTATCAGTAAGTGAATGACAGTAGTTCTAGTGGTGATCAGTGTAAAAGGTAACCATGGGAGACCAATATGCTGACAGATGTGAATCTGTGAAAATGTTATCCTTGCTTCAGTTTATAGAGGCCCTCTGAATTTAAAGGGAATGAATTTAAAGAAAGCATATTTGATAGTGAGGGAAAAGAAAGATATTCTTGTCAGGAGAAAGCATGGAGGAAAGTTTAAAGATAGGTGTTCTTCAAGTTTAGTGTAATGGAGTATATTGTTTTCTCTGCTTGAAATGCCTCTTTTCATCTCTGTGTTCTGGCTCATCCAGGGATTACATGAATCTTACTTGGCCATCTGAACCTCAGTAGGAGTCTTGAAACCTATGTGGTGATATAGTACTTTTAGGTATTCAAAAAGTACCAAATACTGAGGATGCAAAAGTAAATAAAGTATAGATTTTGTGTTGAGGGACTCATTTTTATGTACCATTTATTTGCCTGTTACTTCAAAGTTTGAATTTGTTTTACTTTTTAAATATAGTTTCTACTAAGCTTTTCACTAAACTTCCGCAGTGATTACTGTGTACTTAATATACCTGTCCCATATTGTAAATGCAGTTTCCTTTTAAGTATTCAAGCTAAATTTAATTGCAGAATTTGGAAATGATGTGATTTTAATTGTAATAAATATATGTAACTTTTGTTGATAGGTTGTTCCAGTATTGGTGCATCTCCTGTCTGCTATCAGCAGTGTTAGGCTTTACATTCCTAAAGACCTTCGACCCCTGGACAATAGACAGAGTGTTTTAAAATCAATACAGGTATACATGTTAATTTTACAAATTAAATATAAATTTTATGTAAATAAAAACAGGGTTTATAACAAGGCACCTGAAATGCTTTTAAATATATTGCTTTCTTTCAGAAAAACTATAAACACTACCAACTGTAGCAACTATTTTTAACAAAAATATTGGCAGCAGATCTGTATATAGTCAGGCCTCTCTTTGGATCTACCAACAAAGTCAGTCTAAAAGAGGGGCTCACAAAGGAACAAGTGGCCACTATTTTATGTTAAATAATGAGTGAAAATAACTATAGACTATTAAAAGTTTTATGTATAAAATCATATACCAAGACTTTTAATCACAGTATCTTTTATACATGGATGAAATGCTTTTTAAAATAGGAAAAATTAAGACTTTATAGAAACTTTTATTTTCCCGTTGGAAAATATAAAGGAACTTTGTTATTTAGTCAATAAATATTTGAATTTACTATATAGCAAAGGCTGTGTGTGTGTGTGTGTGTGTGTGTGTGTGTGTGTGTGTGTATATATATATAAGAATCTCAGAAAACAGGATGCTTTCGGTATAGACTAGGAATTTTTAAGCCGTGGTCCATAGTGGGCTTTCTGAAGTGAATAATTCTCTGGACAGTTTTACAGAATTTTTTTATCAGTAACCTTTTTTTTTTACTTTGATTTCTAACTGGCCAAATCCTATATTACCTTAATGCTTATCCAAGACCCTGAAAATCTTCCAGTGGGATACCAGCCAATAGTGACCTGTCTCTTCTCTGAACTCATATGTTCATTATAAATCATGTTTAAAAAAGAGAAAAAATTAGGTATCTGGACGCTTCATCTTTCTTCTCTGTAGTGCCCTCTCTAGAAATCAGCCCCAAGGAAGTAATCAGAAAATTGAAGATAGTTTGCTCTTGAGATGTTCAATACAGGATTATTTATAATGCCAAGAAGTTACAACAACCTAAATATACAATGATGAGTTTTATCAGTAAGTTATACCACATCCAGAACTATTCATCTTTAAATATTAGAATCATTTGTAAATTATAATACATTTCTATGTGCATAGAAAAAACATAAAAAGAGATATTGATATAGTTTAGTCTTAACTAATTTTGTCTGTGAGATGAAAAAATAAATTTTAAATATTTTGTTTCAGGAAGTTCAGAAACGCTTTCCTGATGGTGTTCCCTTATTAGATCCTATTGATGACATGGGCATACAAGATCAAGGACTGAAAAAAGTCATCCAGAAAGTAGAGGCTTTTGAGCATCGAATGTATTCTCATCCACTTCACAATGATCCAAATTTGGAAACTGTGTATACGCTTTGTGAAAAAAAAGCACAGGTATGGCTAAAACTTATTTTTTATCATAGAAGTCTATGTATTTCACTAAGTGAATTAGCATATATTTTTCACTTGCTTTTCCTGTTGGTTTCATCAGCTAAATAGCAAAATGTCTATCTATCTTTAAAGTGAACTATCAACTCTTAAGAGGAAAGAAAAAGTTAATCACTTTGAGATGTCATCCCCATAGCATAACATTTTAAAGCATACACTTCAGTGGTTTTTAATATATTCACAGATATCTGCAGGTATAACCATTATCCAGAACATTTTCATCACTCCAATCATTGCACATTTCCCTACCTTCCAACCCCTGGCAGTCTACTTTCTGCCTCTATGGATTTGTCCCTTCTGGAGATTTCATATAAATTAAGTCATACAGTATCTGGCTTGTATGTCTACGTTTTTCACTAAACATATTGTCTTCATGGTTCATCTATATTGTAGCAGGAACTTGTACTTTATTCCTATTTATGGCTGGAAAATAATCCATTGTATGTATATATCACATTCTACTTAACATTCATCAGTTGGTGAACATTTGGAGTTTTACCTATTTTACTGTTTTTGGTGGGAGACTAATAAAGATAGATGACTCTATCTCATCTATGAATATTTACATTCTTAAATATCCTTTTCTCAGGACAAATAACAATTTGTATGCCTTTCCAAAGGATTTTTCATCAACTATGCAGATAATAAGGAAAACCTCAATCTAAAATTATAATTCGGGAGTTCCCGTCGTGGCGCAGTGGTTAACGAATCCGACTAGGAACCATGAGGTTGCGGGTTCGGTCCCTGCCCTTGCTCAGTGGGTTAACGATCCGGTGTTGCCGTGAGCTGTGTTGTAGGTTGCAGACGCGGCTTGGATCCTGCGTTGCTGTGGCTCTGGCATAGGCCGGTGGCTACAGCTCCTATTCGACCCCTAGCCTGGGAACCTCCATATGCCGCGGAAGCGGCCCAAAGAAATAGCAAAAAGACAAAAAAAAATAAATAAAATAAAATTATAATTTGCTACTGGTAAATGTGTCAGAATTACTGAGGGGAGATAGATATATATATATATATATATATATATATATATATATATTTTTTATATATTCCCTCTAAAGCAAAACTTTCCTAAGTGCAAGGCATTTTATTGTTTTTATTTTATTGGTTTGTTTTTTGTGTTTTAGGGTTACACCACAGCATATGGAGGGTCCCAGGCTATAGGGGTCCCATTGGAGCTGTAACTACGGGCCTATGTCACAGTCACAGGAACTCGGGATCCAAGCCACATCTACGACCTACACCACACTCACGGCAATGCCGGATACTTAATCCACTGAGTTAGGCCAGGGATTGAACCTGCGTCCTCATGGGTGCTAGTCAGATTCGTTTCCTCTGAGCCACGACAGGAACTCCAAGGCATTTTAAAAGTTTGCAACATCAAACTGTGTAATGATTCTTTAGATTCCAAGATTTTCAATAATAAATCATCAAATCAAAGCAAAAATAATTTGGAGTTTTTCTGCTTTTTGACTATTATGAATAATACTGCTATAAACATTTTGAGTACAAATTTTTGTATGGACATGTTCATTTCTCTTAGGTGGAATTGGGTAGAATTGTGGGTCATAAAGTAAACTCTATGTTTAACTTTTTGGAGGGGGATGGGGGTGTGCTTGTGCCATGTGGATATTCTTGGGCCAGGGATTGAATGTGCACCACAGCAATCACCCGAGCTGCTTCAGTGACAATGCTGGGTCCTTAGCCCACTATGCCACATGGTAACTCCTATGTTTAATTTTTTGAGAAACTGCCAAAGTGTTTTCCAAAGTGGCTATTACCACTTTACATTCTCACTAGCAATTTATTAGGGTTTCAGTTTCTCCACATACTCACCAACATTTGTTATTGTCAGTTTTGGAGGGGGGTGGTGTTTGTTTTTTGAGGAGGAATTATTTTATTTTTTTCTTTCTTTTTTTCTTTGGCTGTGCCCACAGCATGTGGAAGTTCCCAGGCCAGGGATTGAACCCCCACCGTAGCAGCGACCTGAGCCACTGCAGTGATAGCACCAGATACTTAACCCCGCTGCACCACAAGAGGACTCCACTGGCTATATTTTTAAGTATAGCTATCCCAGTGAGATGAAGTACACAATTTTAGGGTAACTAACTATATTCTCTAACCAGTAAAAGCATTCTTAAAGCCATTCTGAATAATGGATTTAGAAAAAGCTTTTTGAAGTGAATACATTTCTTTCCACTATCCACTTGTCTTCATGTAGAATCTTTTGTATATATAAATGTCACTTGCTCCTTGAAGCTTATAGTTCCTTGCTATTAACATTTTTCAAATTTTATCATATGCCATTTTTATCACGTTTGTCTTCCTGTCCCACAAACTAGATTTTAAGGTCATTATTTTCAGGCGTTTCTCTTTAGTTTATTTGTGTTCTTCCATATCTCCCATAACGATCTATTTTTATAAAGTAGATGCTTAGTATTTATTAAATAAACAATATGAATAGAAACTCGGCTTAATAGAATAATTTGTTCAGTCATAGTTGTACAGCACTGTCTCTTTCTAGCCTTTTGTGAACTATCATGATGTGGCCTTGTGCCACATTGGGCACAGCAAGTGTGTTCTCAGGGAACATGTAGGACACGATGCCATGCTTTGGCCCACCATGAAGATTTCTTCTGAAGATGAGGAAACTGAAACACAGAAAGCTTTAGACTCTTGTGATCCTGGCCTGCTCATCTCTCACAAGGTCCATTGCATCAGCTCCCTCCCTTCTCCCAGTTATCCCCTATGTGGCCACTAGAGCGTCATCCCTAACAATTCCATAACACAAGAATGGAGAGACTTGAGTTTGGTTGAGTGGTGACTGGAAACCAACCATGGAGAAGGTGGTTTGAAGCCACAGAGAGAGGCATTATCTGAGTTACTCAAATATAGGAAAAGGCCCTCATGTCTGGTTGAAAGACTGGCTAAATAAACTGAAGATTGCAATACATGGAAAAAATACTTATGTAGAAGCATTAAATTTAAGAAACAGGACCTAAAATCAATGTGGACTATGATTACAGTTTAGGCAAAGTAAAAACACACTGGAAAAGACTGAAAGGAAAACCTTAAGAAGGTGTATTTGGACAGTGAAATTATAGTAGGTCTGTGCCTCCCTACCCCCGTTGTCTGTAATGTGCTTATATTGCTTTTTCTTTTCTTTTTTTTTTTTTAAGGGCTACACCTACGGCATATGAAAGTTCCTAGGCTAGGGGTCTAATTAGAGGTGCAGCTGCCACAAAGTCTGCAGTCACAGCAATGCCAGATCTGAGCTGTGTCTGTGACCTACACTGCAGTTCATGGCAACGCTGGATCCTTAACCTGCTAAGCAGGGCCAGGTACTGAGCCTGTGTTCTCAGGGACACGAGTCTGGTTCATTATTCCTGAGCCACAATGGGAACTTCTTATATTGCATGTTTTAATGAAAGAAAACTACAAAGAGTTAAGAAGTTAGGGGAAAAAAACAAGTCTTCTTATGACCTCCTAGTGACTGCAAGATGAATTTGATATCCCTTATCCCTATGTAGGAAGTCTTCAAAATCTGACCCCTCAGCTGTCAGCATTTTAATTGCTCACACCCTCTGACCCAGGTTTCCCACCCTCTAGGACTGAAACTGCAAAGTGAGGCAGTACAAGGATGTTCTTGTAGTATTGTTTGAAAAAGCAAATGGTGATAAACAACCTCAGTGTTCTTCAGTAGAGAATTAGATATGTGAGTTATGCGCATCCACTCAATGGGTGTCAGTATGGCCATTAATAAGAAAGAGGTAAATTTATATATGCTTTTTGGGGGAAAGGTCCTAATATACTGAATGGAAAAGGAGGATGATCTCACTTCAGTGAGAAAAGCCCCTATATCTATGTACTCGTGGATATCTATGTTCTTTTAAAGTATATAGAAATAGATCTAGAACAGCATCATCCAATAGAAATATAATACAAGCTTCTTATATGATTTTAAATTCTTCAGTAGCCACATTATTAAAAAATTGAAAAGAAACAGGTGAAATTAATTTTCATAAGATTTTTATGTAACTCAATACTTCCAAAATACATTTCAACATGTAATCAATATAAAAATTATTGAGATAAAAATCTTAACTAGTAGGCTCTCTTCCACCAACCTAGTAAGCTTTGTATGCTTCTGGATTCTTAATACAGTCTTTTGTGCTAATAAATGGGCATTTTCAATGATACTTTAGAAGACAGTTATTTTTCTGATAAATCATGCTAGGTAGCATAGTGTATTTGAACATAGAAAACATTGCTCTAGTCCTCCTAGCATTGTGACAACGTATCTGTTCATAGCAGTGTAAATAATTGGTAAGAGTTTAGTTTCTAGAGTCTGATAGCTTGAGTTTGAGTCCCATCTTTTATTACTTGCTAGCTCTAGCTCTGTGTTCCTGACCAGTCTGCTTGGTGATCTCTCTCTGCCTCGGTTTTCTCATCTGTAAAATATACGTTTAATATTAGTTACCTAACTCATATGATTGCTGTAAGAATTGAGTGAAATGATGTAAAGTACTGCAAGAAAGAGGATACATAGTTAGCTATCGATAAATATCAGTTCCTGACCACCATCATTACCTTTAAAATTTACTCTACTCAGTTGAATAAATCATCTGCAAAATTCCAGAGTTTCTGAATTTCAGCTTCTCAGTCCCTGAACTTTTCTTTCATTGCTTTTCTGAACTTCAGGCCTCACTTCAGGATCCCACCTTTGTTTTCTTGCTTTTGTACTGGTCATCCTGTGTCTCAGTGGAAAAGTATGCAGTATTTACTGATGAATGTAATTTCAAAACTCATCTGCTCTAAAGAATGACCTCAAAATAATGTTTTCCTTTTAAGCTTTCATCTATGTCTATAAAGACCTGTTCTCTTTGCTAAATCCATTTCCAGCTTAGGCAGATTGGTAATACAATTTGAGGGCAAAGAGAAGGAACACTTTTCAGGGCATAATGAGGGAAATATAAGTAATTAAGAAATAAGATTAGTAGACTGTCATCTTTCTTTTATTATTTTCTGAGTTACCTCCTAATTTCCTAAGGATGAAAACCTGGAGCTGATGTGTCTGCTACTTTAGTACCATGAGTATCAAATGCAAATGGAGGGCCTGTCTTAATTCACACTGACTTTTTCTGCCTCCTGCAGGTTACCTCATTTAGTTTATGGCTATCCAGCTCACTTCTCTCCTTCTAAACTTTCTTCTTTACCCCTCCTCATTTAAGTAAGAACAGTGATCTGTTCTTCAACTTTTAAGCTTTTAACAGTTTCTAAATCTCCTTGAAACTCCTATGCTCCCCTTCCCCCTTCCCAAATACCATATTTTTTGTTTCATGACTAAATGTTGTTTTATTTTGTTTACTTTGTTATTGAACTCCCTTTATACTTTTATATACCTTAGATTGCGATAGATATTAAATCTGCAAAGCGAGAACTGAAGAAGGCAAGAACTGTTTTACAAATGGATGAACTCAAATGTCGCAAACGTGTTTTAAGGAGGTTGGGATTTGCTACTTCTTCTGATGTCATAGAGATGAAAGGACGAGTGGCTTGTGAAATAAGCAGGTAAAACCTGGTTATTCTAGAAAAATGATTTTAAAATGGGATACTGTTTTTTAAATGAGAGCTTTTAGTCTTTTGGAAAAAGAGCTATCTTTAGAGTGTGTACAATACCTCCCATATTAAAATACAGGTGTTGACCATGAAGTTGAGAAATTAGAAAGGGAGAATAAAATTCTCTTTAATCCCAATAATTAACACAAACTATTAGCATTTTCATGTATTTCCTTTTTCTTTATTTTAATGCATTGTGGCATTCTTAAATAATTGTAATCTTACTCCTCTTATGGGCACGGTATCCAGAAGCATTCACAATGAATGGTCCAGCGATTGGCATACCATCGTAGGCCATCTTACAACACAGCATCTAACAAAACCAGGCTGTCCCGAACCCCTGGTAATCAAATTGTTTACCTTTATACCGAGAAAGTTGGGAAAGCACCAAAATATGCATGTGGCGTGTGCCCAGGCCAGCTTCAAGGAGTTTGTGCTGTGAGACCTGAAGTTCTTTTGAGATTGTCTAAAATGAAAAAACATGTTAGCTGGGCCTATGGTGGTTCCATGTGTGCTAAAAATGTGTCCAGGACAGAATCAAGCACACCTTCCTTATCGAGGAGCAGGAAATCGTTGTGAAAGTGTTGAAAGCACAAGCACAGAGTCAGAAAGCTAAATAAAAAGAAAAATGAAGCTTTTTTGGAGTTCTCATCGTGGCTCAGTGGTTAACAAATCTGACTAGGAACCATGAGGTTGCGGGTTTGATCCCTGGCCTCACTCAGTGGGTTAAGGATCCAGCGTTGCTATGAGCTGTGGTGTAGGTTGCAGACGCGGCTCGGATCCTGCATTGCTGTGGCTCTGGCGTAGGCCTGCAGCTACAGCTCTGATTAGACCCCTAGCCTGGGAACCTCCATATGCCGTGGGAGCAGCCCAAGAAAATGGCAGAAAGACAAAAAAAATGAAGCTTTTTTGAGTAATAAAAAAATCAAAAAGCCAAAAAAATTGTAATCTTAGTTTATACATGATTTTGTATACTTTCAATTTTTTTTTTTTATAATTTTGAACATTTTCCCATTTTGAAACTCAGTCTAATAATCATTACCCTTTTTAATGTAATGTTTTGGGCTAACAGTAGGCTATTAGAATATAGCACATTATAGGCTACAACTTAAAAGTGAATATGAGCTTTTTAAATTGTATACAAGATATTCTCTGTTTTGATAATCTTTTGCCACATTACAAATAACCTTAGAACTAAATAAAATAACAGTCATTTCGTTCTTCTGGTTGTTTTATGTGGCTCGCAAATTTCTAGAAGGGCCCTTTGGATGGTTCTGGCTCAGTGTCACACATTACTACCAACATTTTGAAGATACATGTTTTGACATAGTCATGACCATTATTTTCTGTGAGTCCATAAAAGACATTTTGAAAGTTTTTATGGCTTCACGAAAGCCATAATTGATGGGACCAGAAAATTATCTTTTTATGTGGTTTTGGCCATTCCTGATGAAGTCTTATTCGTATTGTTCTTACTGATCATCTAGTTTAGATATGAATTCAAATGTCTATAGGGGCCAAGATTCTTTGGCACATAGGACAATTCTTGGCCACCAAAAAGGAACAGCAACTACCCAGCTCCAATTAGTTATTACAGAATAATGTGGTATCAGTTTTCAACCCGGAAAACCCCCAAATCCAGAATTTTTAGGTGAAAATATCTTGATTTTTAAATGTTCACAAACTATTTCAAAATTCTGAAGTCCCTGTGCAAGCCAAATTAAACATTTCCTCCTGTTAGATCTGGCCCACAGGATTGTAGTTGTCCTTTAACTTGTGATAAATTAAGCTTTCCTAAGGTTAAAAATTTGCCCCAGTTTAAATCTCAACTACTATCAGACTGCTGATTTAAATGCCAAAGTTAATGTTATTGTAATTATTTCTTTGTAATGTTATATGGTATTTAATAATTAATATAGAAACTAATTTCTCTTAGGTACCTATAACTAGATTTATTTTGTCTTGGAAGAAAGAATATTTAGAAATAGGGATTACAGTGTCACATATCAAAATACTTAACTTTTCCCCCACAGTTCACCCTCTGGTCTGTCTTGCTAAATAATGAATAAGATCTAACCACTAAAGGCAAAAACTGAGGCATCATCCTTCTCTCATCATAGATTCCTTCTTTCTTCTCCCTCTCTTCCCACATCTTCTTGATTGTTTTCTCTTCTTACCACCATGCTATTTTAACTATTCCCACTGACTAAGGTGCATCCTTCATTGTTTCTTGCCTAGAGTGCCACAGTAGCCCTCCCGACTATTCATTGCCTCCTATCTTACGTCTCTATAACCCATCTTTATACACCCTTGCTTTCAGAATCTTCTTTCTAAAGCATGGCATTCTTAGGTAACTCCCAGTGATTCCATATTGCTTTTAGAATGTGTTCCATAATTTAGTGTATTCTTGCCTTTCCCTCTCTATCTTGTCTGTTGCCATATCTTACACATGATGTTTCTTTCATTTACCATGATCTTTCCCTCATTCCCTATTGCACTCCCTACATATTTTTCTCAAGATCTTCTGAAATTTGCTTCTAGTTTCCTCAGTTTGATTTTAGGCTACTTAACTTTTTTGAATAATTGCCTATATAATTGTCTGTTAAATTGTTGTCCTGTGATTATTGTCTTTCTTGTCTGCCTCCCACATTTGACTATAGAAGTAGTCTTGCTTTATTTGTATTTTTGTTCTTTAGGCTTTACTTACCTCTTGTTTACTACTAGGAACCCAAATTTAGTTTTTACTTTATTTTGAGTTGTTATTACTATTTGTAAATGTTGATAGTTCATGACTTTATTATTTTTTAGAAATCTTCTCCAAATAAGAAAGACTTCTGTTTTTTAATAAGGGTAATAACCTTTCAGTTACTGCATGGATCCATTAAACTCTTTTATAAATGTAAGATAATTTATGGAACCTTGATTATAGACTTTTACAGACACCATCATTGTAGTCTGCTTTCATTGAACACAAGAATTCAGAAATTTTTCATTTTTCATCCATTATGGCAAAGGGAAAAATAATGGAAAAATGTAAGATTTTTATTATTTTACTCACTTTTCTATTTAGTAGAAAGGATTTAGTTATGTGATATTTTGTGATAAGAGCTTGGACCATCTTATTTTGCTAAAAAGGACTTGTAACTCTACCTTTCATCTTTTGTGATTTGTGTGGTAAATTTTCCTTGATATAATTCTTAGTCAAATACAAAAAATAAAAATAAAAAGAAACAGATGATGAAGAGATGAAAACTATTTATTGGGTTGATCATTCTAATCTTTATAATGTAAGTCTGTTGTCTTTATAATATAAAACTGAATGCGAAAATGTTGTACAAGTACAGAGCAAAGAATATGGCCTTTCCCTCATCAGTGAAATTATGATCTGTCAAAGTCTTTTAAAATATTATATTTAGATAATACAAAAGAAGAACCAAAAATAATGATATCCTTGAACCTAAAATAGATGGATTTAAAATCTGAAGTCAGTAGTACGTTCTGACTGTGCGAGTGCACGAAGAAACAGAAATAATGATAAGCTAGTACCTTTCAAAGATATGTTTGAAATCGAATTGTTGGGTATACTTCAGATTCATGATGACAGTTGATGAGTAGCAATTTGTTACATTCTTTTTTTTTTTTTTAATTGTCTTTTTGCCATTTCTTGGGCCGCTCCCTCAGCATATGGAGGTTCCCAGGCTAGGGGTCTAATCAAAGCTGTAGCTGGCAGCCTACGCCAGAGCCACAGCAACGCGGGATCCGAGCCGCGTCTGCAACCTACACCACAGCTCACGGCAACGCCGGATCATTAACCCACTGAGCAAGGCCAGGGATCTAACCCTCGACCTCATGGTTCCTAGTCGGATTCTTTAACCGCTGCGCCACATCGGGAACTCCTGTTACATGCTTAACACTAGAAAATTGTGGATAAAATGTGTATTTGCTATGGGTGTATTCTAATTAAGATTTCTAATAAAGTTGTTTTCCATTATCTTTATTTTTTTAAATTATTTGTAGAATAATCAAAAATGAATTGAGTTGAAAACAAAAAGTTTCTTGAACCTAGGTAATACATAGTAATGCCTATTTTTTCTGGTATTCTGAGAGTTAAATGGTTCTTTATTCTGATGAATTATGTGCATTTTGATATTTGCTGGAGTAGGCTTTTTATCTAAAACGCTCATTTCGTATTTATTATTTATATATTCGTAAATATAAAGAACTGCCATTTCCTTAGTTAAATAGATCTTTATCAGTTCATCTACTACTCATGGTCAAATAGCGTTTTATTTGAAAGTATATCTTAAGGATCTGTAGGTACAGATGTATGTTTTTATATTCTGACATGAAGTTTATTCTCTCATTCCCCCCACCACACCCCTTTTTTTGTGGCGGTATAGTGCTGATGAGCTCCTTCTAACTGAGATGATGTTCAATGGCCTTTTCAATGACCTATCTGCAGAACAGGCAACGGCACTGCTGAGCTGCTTTGTGTTTCAAGAAAATGTGAGTTAATAGATTTAGCATATCTTATTTATCAGTTCACATTATCCTGTAACTTTAATATTATTATGGATCTTTTTTAAATTATAAAAATATTACTTCATAGTTACATATTAGAGGTAATGTTAATTAGAAATCAGTGTAACTGTAACCCAAAAGTAGTAAGAGAGAAATAATTAAACACATATTACCAGAAAAGAGAGTAAAGTAGAATTTTATTTAGATAGTCATCATTAATCAGATTCCAAGTCATAAATTTGCATTATAACTCAGTGCATTATTTGAAGGTCTGGCCTAGTTTGCACAGTCCTAGAAAGAAAAAAAAAGGTAGAGTTAATCAAAACTAGTAAATGAAAAGGGAGTGAGATTAAATTAATATCTCTTCTCTTAATTTTGTTTTGTTTTTTTGAAATAAATTTTATTGAAGTATAGTTGATTCAGAAGGTTGTGTAAGTTTCAGGTATATAGCAAAGTAAATCAATTATACATATATATATACATTCTATGAGGCAGCTTATTCCACTAGATGCTGAAGTCTTAGTTTTCATAGGCAAGATTTGAGGTAATAGTGTATGATTCTCATTGCTGGTTTAGCAGTAATTAAGTGCTGGCTAGAACACCAAAAGAACACTAATCATACTTTATTCCATAAGGCAGTATGATTTGCTTTAAAAAGTAAAATGCTTGTTTCATATTTCAAATTATTTTTTCATTGTATATGAAATTGACAAAATAAGAGTAGGACAAGAGCATGTACCTTCTAAAAATAATTTAATGTTGCTATATAATTTTTTAGAGAACCTTTTACCGTACACACTTAGTTTAACCTTTAAAAAAGTAGTGTAAGACACTTTTCAGTTCTGCCTTTGACCTGTTTATCCAATAAGCATTTCCTTACTTATTAAGGAGATCAAATATATAACTTTTTGAAGTAGGTAGGTATTTTCTATCAGTTCTCGGATTAGAAATTAGAATTTTAACTATAGTAGCAGTGATAACAAATATGGCAGTTATCCAGAAACTATTTATATTTTTCTAAGAATGCCTGCCATGAACCTATGAAATAATTTAATTTGCACATGAGGAATGCATTTCTTACAAAATATTATGTGTTTGGCTGTTTCCTTAGATTCAAACTTCGATTGCATTAATTTCCAAGATAGTTGTTAAGAATGTTCATCAAATTTTCTTTGAACAGATCTAAGGTTTAGATGAATTTGTTGATCAGTTTGAGGTTTTTGTCCTAAATGGCTTTTATTATGTTAAGGTATGTTCCCTCTATACCCACTTTGGTAAGAGTTTTTATCATGAAGGGATGTTGGACTTTGTCAAATGCTTTCTCTGCGTCTGTTGAGATGATCATGTGGTTTTTGACTTTTCTTTTGTTAATGTGGTGTATGATGTTGATTGATTTGCATATGTTGAACCACCCTTGTGAACCTGGGATGAATCCTACTTGGTCATGGTGTATGATCTTTTTTATATGTTGATGGATTCAGCTAAAATTTTGAGAATTTGAGAATTTTTGCATCTATATTCATCGAAGATATAGGCCTATAATTTTCTTTTTTGATAGTATCTTTGGTTTTAGTTTTAGGATGACGGTGGCATCATAGAATGTTTTTGGAAGTGTTCCTCCTTCTTCAACCTTTTGGAAAAGTTTAAGGAGGATAGGTATAAGTTCCTATATGTATGTTTGGTAGAATTTGCCTGTGAAGCCACCTGGTCCTGGACTTTTATTTGTAGGGAGTGTTTTTATGACATCTTCAATTTCATTTCTAGTGATTGGTCTGTTCAGTTGATCTACTACTTCTTTTTTGACATATAGCTGTTCATAGTATTCTTTTATGGTTTTTTGACATATGGCTGTTCATAGTATTCTTTTATGGTTTTTTGTATTTCTGCATTATCTGTTGTGATTTCTCCTTTTTCATTTCTTATTTTGTTTATTTGGGGTTTTTCTCTCCTTTTCTTGGTGAGACTGGCCAGAGGTTTGGCTTTTTTTTTTTTTTTTTTTTTAATTGATGTGACTGTCACTACAAAAATCCTGTCCTCTGAGAGAGCAGGAACATTAACTCTTCACAGGAGTTGGGCTTAACCAAACCACAACTCTTAAATCTTGGAACAGGATATCACTATATGTAGTTAAGATTTGTTTACTGAAGCCACACTGTGTAACATATAGTGTCATCAATTCTTCCTTGTCTTTGTGGTAGTGCCTTTTAACAGCAAGATGGATAATTATACCAAAAGTCACATGGAATTTTGTTGATACTTTTAAAAGTATGCTTTCTAGCTTACCGTGTGGCATAGCAGGTTAAATATTGAGCATTGCCACGGCAGTGGTGCAGGCTGTAACTGCAGTGCAGGTTTGATCCCTGGCTCAGAAACTACCACATGCCATAGGTGTGGCCTAAATAACTAATTAATTAATTGAAATGTGTTTGTGTTGTTTCTAAAATTGGGCCTCTGTATTTTATATCATTAAAAGTAATTTGAAGATTACACACAGTCATTATAATATAAATATCAAGTATCTACAAATATTTATTAAGCACCCACTGCATGTAGTGCAAAGACCTAGGCACTAGAGAGACACCAGAACTTTTTGCTTTCATGATACTTGTATGCTAGTGCATAAGATAAACAATAAAGAAAGTACACACATAGTATGTTGAAAGGTGATGAGGGTTTTGGAGAAAAGAAGCAGAGGAGGTATATATAAATTGTTGGGGGTGCTGGGGTTACTGTTCTAAATAAGTTGATTAGAAAAAGCTTCACTGATTGAGTGAAATTTGAACTGAGACCTGAAGAGAGATAAGTAGCAAACCATGCATATTCCTGGTGGAGAAAGTATTGTTAAGAAGACACTTATCTTAGTGCCTTCTACTTAGAGCTGGCTGCAAGAGGAGGTGATCAGTATTTGTTGACCATGATTGGACACAATGTCAAAGACATGTACGGTCTTGCATACTTTTCACTATTAAACTGAGATGTTGAGTTCATTTTGGCCATTTTGCTTTTTCATCATCCATTCTGATTTTTTTTAACAGAAATGAGACAATCTGGTTCATGATATATTACATAATATATGTATCTACATGATATAGATCAAAACCAAGCCCTATGTAAATACTGATGCTTAAGTTAAAGATTACAGTTCCCTTGTGGTGCAGCAAGTTAAGGATCCAGCGTTGTCACTGCAGCAGCTTGGGTCACTTGCTGCTATGGCTCAGGTTTGATCCCTGGCCTGGGAACGTCTGTATGCTGCGGCTGCAGCCAAAAAGAAAAAATAAAGGCAAATTTATTTCAACTAACCTGTAGTTGCTTTTTAAGAATGCACGTATAATTGCTTTAAATCCTGTCTCACACATACATGAATACATACATATGTACCTTTCTTGTATCATTTTATTTTTGTATAGTAAGTCTACTTTTGTTAAAATTTGTTCCATAATAATGTCTCTATTCTAATCACAAGCCTATAGGTTTTGAGGATCTGACCATATCTTTCTCTTGGACAGCATTAGAAATCAACACATAGAATTCAGCTTGTCAAAGTTAATTTGACTCGTTAGTAATAAACCTGAAACTCCTATTATTCTAATTGAGAAATTAATGGATTTTTCACTAGAGGGAAAACAATATTAAGAACTCTGTAACTCATGCAAACTATCCTAAAAGCGGTTACAGCTAGAATTATCTGGGTAAGATTAAAATTGAGGGCATTACTTCAGTATCCACAGATTGAGAGTTGCCTAGAAGCCAAAACTTTCAGAAATCAAAGTATAATACAACAGTTTATAAATGTTGATATAACTAAACTATGCATGTTTTACAGTATTTGCTCTCCTTCAATTCCATTTGTGGTCACAGAAAATAGCTTGTTTGGCACACTTTGCAAATGTAGCAGTGTAATATGTAAGAAAGAATAGTATAATTTAGGATAAGAGGAGTGGTAATTTTGCTTATATAAACTAAAAGTTGAGAAATTCTAAATACTAATGACTAAGATTTTATAATTTGAAATTAATGGATATCATGAAAGTTTTGTTTGTAAAAGCAGATAGTATACACTGCATTTTAAACTTGAATTTTATGTCTAATCTTCCTTTTCTTTTATAGTCTAGTGAGATGCCCAAATTAACAGAGCAGTTAGCAGGACCACTTCGTCAAATGCAGGTAAGATTTTTTTGAATTATGTATTTTATGAATAGTATATTGTAAAATAAACTTTTTTGGGGGGGAGTGCACCTGTGGCATATGGAAGTTCCCAGGCTAGGGGTTGAATTGGAGCTGCAGCTGCCGTTCATCGTTTTCATTGGTACTAAGAATGCCATCTTAGAGCAACAGAGATCCTAAAGGAAACAATAGAAAAGTTAGACTTAATTGATATCTTCAGGACACTACATCCAAAAAATCAGAATACACATTCTTCTCAAATGCTCATGGAACATTCTCAAGAATCAACCACATATTAGGACACAAAGCTAACCTCAATAAATTTAGGAGCATAGAAATTATCTCAAGTATCTTCTCTGACCACAGTGCCATGAAATTAGAAATCAACCATAGGAAAAGGAAAGAGAAAAAACCTACTACATGGAGACTAAACAACATGCTACTAAAAAACCAATGGGTCAATGAGGAAATCAAGAAGGAAATAAAAAAATACCTTGAAACAAATGATAATGAAGACACAACCTCTCAAAATCTATGGGATGCTGTGAAAGCAGTGCTCAGAGGGAAATTTATAGCAATACAGGCCTTTCTCAAAAAAGAAGAAAGATCCCAAATTGACAACTTGACCCTCCACCTAAACGAACTAGAAAAAGAACAAAAGAGACCTAAAGTCAGCAGAAGGAAGGAAATTATAAAAATCAAAGAAGAAATCAATAAAATAGAGATTCAAAAAACAATAGAGAGAATTAATAAAACCAAGAGCTGGTTCTTTGAAAAGGTAAACAAAATTGACAAACCCCTGGCCAGACTCACTCAAAAGAGGAGAGAAAGAACCCAAATAACCAAAATTATAAAGGAAAAAGGAGAAATCACAACGGATACTGCAGAAATACAAAAAGCCATAAGAGAATACTATGAACAACTATATGGCAACAAGTTTGACAATCTGGAAGAAATGGACAATTTTCTAGAATCTTACAGCCTGCCAAAACTGAATCAAGTAGAAACAGACCAACTAAACAGACCGATCACTAGAAATGAAATTGAAGAGGTCATAAAATCACTCCCTACAAATAAAAGTCCAGGACCAGATGGCTTCACAGGCCAATTCTATCAAACATATAAAGAGGAATTGGTGCCCATCCTCCTTAAACTCTTTCAAAAGGTGGAAGAAGAAGGAATACTCCCAAAGACATTCTATGGTGCCACCATCACCCTCATTCCAAAACCAGACAGAGATACCACCAAAAAAGAAAACTATCGCCCAATATCATTGATGAATATAGATGCAAAAATTCTTAACAAAATCTTAGCCAACCGAATCCAACAACATATCAAAAAAATTACACACAGTGACCAGGTGGGGTTCATCCCAGGTTCACAAGGATGGTTCAACATACGCAAATCAATCAACATCATACACCACATTAACAAAAGAAAAGTTAAAAATCATATGATCATCTCAATGGACGCAGAAAAAGCATTTGACAAAGTCCAACATCCATTCATGATCAAGACCCTCGCCAAAGTGGGTATAGAGGGAACGTTCCTGAATATAATCAAAACCATTTATGATAAACGCACAGCAAATATAATACTCAATGGAGAAAAACTGAAAACCTTCTCACTCAAATCTGGAACAAGACAGGGATGCCCACTTTCACCACTGCTATTCAACATAGTTTTGGAAGTCCTAGCCACAGCAGTTAGACAAACAAAAGAAATAAAAGGCATCCATATAGGAAGAGAAGAGATAAAACTGTCACTGTATGCAGATGACATGATACTATACATAGAAAACCCTAAGGACTCAACCCAAAAACTACCTGAACTGATTAATAAATTCAGCAAAGTAGCAGGCTATAAGATTAACATTCAGAAGTCACTTGCATTTCTGTATACCAGCAATGAAATATTAGAAAAGGAATACAAAAATATGATACCTTTTACAGTTGCACCTCTCAAAATCAAATACCTCGGAATACACCTGACCAAAGAGGTAAAGGACCTATATGTTGAGAACTATAGAACTTTAATCAAAGAAATCAAAGATGTAAAGAAATGGAAAGATATTCCATGTTCCTGGATTGGGAAAATCAATATTGTAAAAACGGCCAAACTACCCAAAGCAATCTACAGATTCAATGCAATCCCTATCAAATTACCCATGATATTTTTCACAGAACTAGAACAAACAATCCAAACATTTATATGGAACCACAAAAGACCCACAATCGCCAAAGCAATCCTGAGAAACAAAAACCAAGCAGGAGGCATAACTCTCCCAGACTTCAAGAAATACTACAAAGCCACAGTCATCAAAACAGTGTGGTACTGGTATCAAAACAGACAGACCAATGGAACACAATAGAGAACCCGGAAATAAACCCTGACACCTATGGTCAATTAATCTTTGACAAGGGAGGCAAGAACATAAAATGGGAAAAGAAAGTCTATTCAGCAAGCATTGCTGGGAAACCTAGACAGCTGCATGCAAAGCAATGAAACTAGAACACACCCTCACACCATGCACAAAAATAAACTCCAAATGGCTGAAAGACTTACATATATGACAGGACACCATCAAACTCCTAGAAGAAAACAGGCAAAACACTCTCTGACATCAACATCATGAATGTTTTCTCAGGTCAGTCTCCCAAAGCAATAGAAATTAGAGCAAATACAAACCCATGGGACCTCATCAAACTGAAAAGCTTTTGCACAGCAAAGGAAACCAAAAATAAAACAAAAAGACAACTTTCAGAATGGGAGAAAATAGTGTCAAATGATGCAACTGACAAGGGCTTAATCTCTAGAATATATAAACAACTTATACAACCCAACAGCAAAAAAGCCAATCAATCAATGGAAAAATGGGCAAAAGACCTGAATAGACATTTCTCCAAAGAAGATATACAGATGGCCAACAAACACATGAAAAAATGCTCAACATTGCATAAGAGAAATGCAAATCAAAACTACCATGAGATACCACCTCACACCAGTCAGAATGGCCATCATTAATAAGTCCACAAATAACAAGTGCTGGAGGGGCTGTGGAGAAAAGGGAACCCTCCTGCACTGTTGGTGGAAATGTAAACTGGTACAGCCACTATGGAGAACAGTTTGGAGATAGCTTAGAAATCTATACATAGAACTTCCATATGACCCCGCAATCCCACTCTTGGGCATCTATCTGGACAAAACTCTACTTAAAAGAGACACGTGCACCCGCATGTTCATTGCAGCACTATTCACAATAGCCAGGACATGGAAACAACCCAAATGTCCATCAACAGAGGATTGGATTAGGAAGAAGTGGTATATGTACACAATGGAATACTACTCAGCCATAAAAAAGAATGACATAATGCCATTTTCAGCAACATGGATGGAACTAGAGAATCTCATACTGAGTGAAATGAGCCAGAAAGACAAAGACAAATACCATATGATATCACTTATAACTGGAATCTAATATCCAGCACAAATGAACATCTCCACAGAAAAGAAAATCATGGACTTGGAGAAAAGATTTGTGGCTGCCTGATGGGAGGGAGAGGGAGTGGGAGGGCTCGGGAGCTTGGGCTTATCAGACACAACTTAGAATAGATTTACAAGGAGATCCTGCTGAGTAGCATTGAGAACTATGTTTAGATACTCATGTTGCAACAGAACAAAGGGTAGGGGAAAAAAAAGTAATTGTAATGTATACCTGTAAGGATAACCTGACCCCCTTGCTGTACAGTGGGAAAATAAAAAAAAAAAAAAAAAGGAAAAAAGAGAAAAGAAAAGAATGGAATCTTGGAGTCGCCTGGTCGCCTAGGGACACACATTGTTACTGCTGTGGCTCAGATTCACTCCCTAGCCTGAGAATTTTACACATGCCACAAGCATAGCCCAAAAAAAAGGAATGGCATCTTGATGGATTTAGTTAGCTTTTTTTTTTTTTTTGTCTTTTTAGAGCCACGCTTGCGGCATGTGGAACTTCCCAGGTGAGGGATCAAATTGGAGCTGCAACTATTTTCGGGTTCCTATTGTGGCTCAGCAGGTTAAGGATCTGCATTGTCTCTGTAAGGATGTGGGTTTGATCCCTGGCCTCACCAGTAGGTTAAGGATGCAGCGTTGCCGCAAGCTGCAGTGTAGGTCACAAATGTGGTTCTGATCTGGTGTTGCTATGGCTGTGGCATAGGCATCAGCAGCAGCTCCAATTCCTGGCCTGGGAACTTTCATGCCACAGAGTGTGGCTGTAAAAAAAAGAAAATAGAGAAAGCTGTAAGTACTATAATCTACTGTGGCTGGATCCTCAAAGCCACAGTAGCTTATAGTAATGAATTTGTTGCTTTTATTATTTTCTTAGGAAGAACTGATTTTATCTACCTTTTCAACATTAGAAAGATAGGGAAAGATGAACTCTATGTCTTTGAAAAAGAGGAATGAAGAATGAATCATTAAAAATGGCCCCTTTAGGAGTTCCCGTCGTGGCGCAGTGGTTCACGAATCCGACTAGGAACCATGAGGTTGCGGGTTCGGTCCCTGGCCTTGCTCAGTGGGTTAACGATCCGGCGTTGCCGTGAGCTGTGGTGTAGGTTGCAGACGCGGCTCGGATCCCGCGTTCCTCTGGCTCTGGTGTAGGCCGGTGGCTACAGCTCCGATTCAACCCCTAGCCTGGGAATCTCCATATGCCGTGGGAGCGGCCCAAGAAATAGCAAAAAGACCAATAAAAAAAAAATGGCCCCTATAATGTAACATTTAACATTCCTTAATCTTACTGAGAAATTTAAACTTCTAGAACCAGAAAAGTTGTTATAGGCCTAAGAGTTTTTGATGATTTTGATTACTAAGAAGAAAAGAGTGAATCTTTATTCGTATATGTAGGGAAAGAAAATAATAAGATTTACTTTTTTTTTTCTCCTTTTTCTGGCCATACCTGCAATATATGTTAGTTCCCAGGCCAGGGATTGAATCTGAGGTGCATCTATGGCCTACGCCACAGCTGTGGCAACACCAGATCCTTAACCCACTGTACCAGACTGGGCTGGCGATTGAATAGGCAACCACCAATGCCATCATGACAAGCCAGATTATTAGCCCACTGTGCCACGGCATGAACTCCAAGGTTTACTTTTACTGAAGCATTGTCGGGGGAAAAGCATCATTTTGCCATAGGATTTATGTTTCCCTATGTCTGTTTTGTTGTTGTCTTTTTTTTTATGAAACAATTAAAGACTAGTGAAATGTGACTTTTGAATAGTTTTAATGACAAGTTCTGGGTTTTGTAGAAACAGTATTACTGGGTGAAAATCATGCTTTTGATATGTTTTTCTTAATATAATGCTAAAGCTTTGCTCTTTGATCACTCAACAGTGCAACAGGCACTGTGGCTTCTTAGAAGCAGAATATCTAAATTGTAGGCATGCTACCTAAAAGAAAAAGAAACCTTATAGAATACTGACTTTGGAAACCTAAAGAAAAAGTGATATGGGAAATCATAAGTAAGAAATTCTAAAAGGAATGTATACATGTATGTGTGACTGGGTCTCCTTGCCATACAGTGGAAAATTGACAGAACACTGTAAATCAGCTATAATTGAAAAAAGAAAGATCATTATTTAAAAAAAAAAAAAGAAATTTTAAGTGTATCTCTTATCTTCAAAGGAATGTGCTAAAAGAATTGCAAAAGTTTCAGCAGAAGCCAAATTGGAAATTGATGAGGAGACTTACCTAAGCTCATTTAAACCTCACTTAATGGATGTAGTATATACCTGGGCAACTGGAGCTACATTTGCCCATATCTGCAAAATGACAGATGTCTTTGAAGGTATGGTTAAATTTTGTATACATACGTTTCTTTCTGATATAATATACTTAGGGTGGCATTAATTTACTAAATAAGAATAATATTTTGCCTATGTAGATTAAAAATACTCTTCTCAAATCCTTTGTATTATTTAATAAGCACAGTCTGCTCACTGTAACAGTTGATAATCCTATACCAGAGTCTCTGCAATCACTGGTAAACAAATGATCTCAGTAAGTTCTACTTGTGTAGATATTTTTACTTTTGGTTTTATTCTCTTGGTAATAACCTGATGGTTTGCTCTGTAATTCTACTGAAAAACAGCAGAGCTGAAAGTGCTGTCCATCATTGCATTTCTAATAAATGTTACTCAACTGAAGAAAATTTTTAAATGAAAACATAAAGGTAAAGGAAATATATAAAGAGTAATTATAATGGAATTATAAGCAATTAATAAGCACAATATATAAAGAAAACTATATAGAAATGCTGTATTTAGGAGTTCCCGTTGTGGCGCAGTGGAAGCGAATCCAACTAGGAATCATGACATTGCGGGTTCGATCCCTGGCCTCACTCAGTGGGTTAAGGATCTGGCGTTGCTGTGAGCTGTGGTGTAGGTCGCAGACATGGCTCAGATCCTATGTTGCTGTGGCTGTTGCGTAGGTCGGCAGCTATAGCTCTGATTCAGCCCCTAGCTTGGGAACCTCTCTGTGCTGTGGGTGCGGCCCTAAAAATAAATATAGCAAAAAAAAAGAAATGCTATATTTATTGCAAAAAGGTTGGCTTATGTAAGTATAATGAATTGTGTTTATATTGAACTTTCTTGAAAATAATGAGACTAGACTTCAAAGAGATCATTGTAAGAATATTTATTTATTATTATTATTATTTTTTTTGTCTTTTTGCCGTTTCTAGGGCCGCTCCTGCGGCATATGGAGGTTCCTGGGCTAGGGGTCAAATTGGAGCTGTAGCCTCCAGCCTACACTACAGCCACAACAATGTGGGATCCGAGCTGCGTCTTTGACCAACACCACAGCTCACGACAACGCCAGATCCTTAATCTACTGAGCAAGGCCAGGGAACGAACCCGTAACTTCATGGCTCCTAGTCAGATTTGTTAACTACTGAGCCACAATTGGAACTCTTATAAGAATATTTAAAATACTACCATTACTTATTAGTTTATTTTGAGAAAAATTATATTTTTAACACACCTTGTGTTGCCTTGCTTCTTACCTGATAGTACTAAAAACTAATAGATAACTTATGAATCAATAACTTTTATGATGCATAGGTTAAACATCTCTGCAACAGAAATCAACTTTGAGCCTTTACTTCACTCTATTGCATCTTATAGGTTTTAAAGTTTAAAATATTTAGTTTATAGTATATTATTTTTTAATTAAGGTCTGTTGGTTTAGTCCTTTACCTAAAGTTTATTTCTAATCTTTCATTAAATGATCATTAGTAATATGGTCTCCAAATCTTTTTTCTGAATACTATATTCTGTTATTAGGAAGGTCATTATTTATTAGGTAACTACTGTGTGCCAGGCATTGTGCTGATAAGTGTTTTATATAATTTAGATATAACCATGAAAATAGCACACCAGAGTAGATTTTATTTGCACTTTGCATAAGGAGACTGATTTTTAAAAGGTAAATAATTGGCCAGGGTAATGAGGTTTTATAGTATATGATGGCACTACGATTTGAATTCTGGCCCCTGTGACTACAAGTCAGATGGTAATCAATAATTCCACCTAAGAAGCATAAACTTTTTCCCTGAATTTTGAGTCATCCAGAGACTTCCTGAATATTGCCAAAGAGTATACCATCCATCCACTGGAAATCCATACTTATAGGAATGGTAAAAAGTCGATAATAATTTACGGTGGATAGCTACAGTTGAGGCTGTGAGAAGAGAAAAGTATGACATCCTCACCTCACTTGTGAACATTGTTTAACACACAGGAACCCAGGTAGACATATGACAGCTTGTGTGTTTCAGAGACACAAAGGGAATCAAATACAGCATCACCACTCTTGGGTCTGACTTCTTTTTGGAACATAAAGGATGAAACTAATGACTGTCCTGTGCCTAAATTCTAAGACTTGTTATTATAGCTCATGTTTATATAATATCTGCTTCTCTGAGAAGGCAAACACAAATGGCATAAAACATTAGTGGTGCATAATAGAAAGTAGTTATTGTTTAGTATGCTTGTTTTATGAAAAATGAAGGGGTTATAGACCTGAAATCTAGGGAAGCCTTATAATATCTTTGTGGGTTATTTTTGTTTTCTTTGTACTTAAATGGGAAAGTTACCACAGTATGGAAGGTAAATCCTAAACTGCTAAAACTGAAAACAGTTTGTATCTCTCCCACCTATGAGTCGATGCTTTCATAGCATGCAAGCATTCCTGAAATCTGTTTTGCCTCCTTTTAATTCCTTGGGGCTATTTTGATGTCACAATTTGCTTGAGAAATCTAAGTTTGAGGAGTTCCCGTCGTGGCACAGTGGTTAACAAATCCGACTAGGAACCATGAGGTTGCGGGTTTGATCCCTGGCCTTGCTCAGTGGGTTAAGGATCTGGCGTTGCCATGAGCTTTGGTGTGCGTTGCAGACGCGGCTCGGATCCCAGGTTGCTGTAGCCGGTGGCTACAGCGCCGATTCGACCCCTAGCCTGGGGACCTCCACGTGCGGCAGGAGCGGCCCTAGAAAAGGCAAAAAGACCAAAAAAAAAAAAAAAGGTTGAAAATTGAAAGTTTCACTTTATAACTATAACATGAAATGAGTCTAACATCATTGCAATTTTCATGGTACCATTATATCAGCTATGATTTTTCTTTCTAAAGTTGGGATAGACTATGTATTAGCTAATAAAAGTGAAATTATATAATTAAACAGCAAAAAAAATTAACTGAGAATCTTGATTTATTTAGGGGATAGTATTTTCTTTTTCTTTCCTACTGTGTCTCCCCACCACAGTAGCCATTCTCTGCTCATCTTGTTACTGTACATGTTATATATAATTGGAAAAATACTATAATCAAAGCACTAGTCCATAGAATACTGTCTTTATTTTTACAGGCAGAAAGTGACTGCATTGGAACTTTTTAATGTGCTATGTATGGTCAAGTGCCTAATCATGTCCTGTCACAAGCCTCAGAAGTAGTTTTAAGTATTTTTCAAACATGAGCTGGGGTTAACATTGTAATGATTAAAGCCATATGTTAAAGGGATGTCTGATAGAAGAGTTTATACTGTGATTCAGTTGAGGAATTTTGAAGATCTCTTATAAATAATCATTTCCTCTGTTATCATCCTAAAAAAAAAATGTTAGAATGTCATTGTTTTTTATTTCTATCAGTTAAATTTGAATAACAATTAAAATGTATTTGTATGGGCTATAGCCTAGGGTTTCAGTCTGCTGATTCAAATAGTAGATCCATTGTAACCTAGACAGAGGCTGAGGCCATTATTATTCGTATCTGTCTATACAAAAACAGTATTGTACTCTTCACTCTGCCTGAAGGGTTTGCCTTCCACTAAGCACATGTAATCAGGAAAGGTCCCTATGACAAATTATCATTTGAAACTGTTTATTGCACTGCCTGCCATAGGTTTATAAAGCACTTGCTCTGGTGCTTTCCTATTCTCTGCCTCCACCACATGCTCTTCTCAAAGGCCTTTCAACTGACATAGTTTTTTACCCTTCCCTTGGACAGGGTACATCGATGTCATAAGGGATTTTCCAGTGGATTTATTTTAAAATATTTTTGCTAATAGTACTAGAATAAATTCTTAGTATGTATAATTTCCGTGTTTGTATTTTGGCACTATTTTAGTACTTAAAGACTTAGGAATTAGTACCTGATACTTAACTGCTTTGATGAATAATTAACTGAGACCCTAGTGGGGATTAGGAATTGTGCCGACTGTAGTGCAAGCAACAGCCCTGGTGCTCCCAGAAGAGTTTCAGCCTAAGCTGTGATGTAGTGGTAAATGATTGTAGGAAAATACAATTCTGATCCTAACCTCAGGCTTCAATAACCACTTAGATAGGAATATTAAATCAGATTCAGGGCATGAACTGTGGGGAACCACATTTGGAAATGCTAGAAAGGTGGAGATAGAAATAAATACCTCTCCAAATAAAGAAATGTATTGATTTCTGTCATCAGTTAGAATCAAAGTGATTTTATTCAAGAACCAGATGAACCTGATGTTTGTAATATTACCCTTAAAGCATGTGTGCTCAAATGCCCATCAGGGAGTTCCCTTCATGGCACAGCAGAAATGAATCTGACTAGGAACCATGAGAATGTGGGTTCGATCCCTGGCTTCACTCAGTGGGTTAAGGATCGGTGCTGCTGTGGGCTGTGGTGTAGATCGCAGACGTAGTCTGGATCCCGTGTTGCTGTGGCTGTGGCATAGGCCAGTGGCTACAGATCCGATTCAACCCCTAGCCTGGGAACCTCCATATGCTGCGGGTGTGGCCCTTAAAAAAAAAAGTCTGTCGGGCGAACAGTTAATTCTGTTTTATTCACATAGTGGTTGAAGGAGTGAAGAACTGACAGATTCATGCTAAAATGTGGATGAGCTTTGAACACATTAAGGTTCTAAGTGAAAGGAGGGAGATGCAAAGGCCCCCTACTGTATGATTCAGTTTCTGTGAAATGTCCGAATCCATAGAGATGGAAAGTAGATTTGTGGTTGCCATGGGCTGGGGGAAGGGAGAGTGACTGCTGAATGGGTATGGGTTTCTGTTTGGTGATAAAAACATTCTGAACTTGGGAGTTTCCATTGTGGCTCAGTGAGTTAAGAACATGATGCTGTTTCCATGAGGATGCAGGTTTGATCCCTGCCTTCCTCAGTGGGTTAAGGTTCTGGCATTGCTGCAAGCTGAGGTGTAGGTCACAGATGCAGCTCTGCTCCAATGTGGCTGTGGGTTAGCTGCAGCAGCTGCAGCGCCAATTCAGCCCCTCGCCTGGTAACTTACATATTGGTGCAGGTGTGGCCATAAAAATAAAATCAAATAAAAAAAATCAAATCAGATAATGATTATGGTTGTACAACTCCAGATATATGAAAAACTACTGAATCGTATACTTAATTAAAAGGGTGAATTTTATGGTATGTGAATTAATCCCAGTATGAGTTCTTCCAGGGTGGTGATGTAAACGTGAGTGTAAAATTGAGCGGTGACAGTGAGCTCTATGCTTTAAAGTGGTGAATTTCATGTGTATTTTACCAAATTTTGTGTGTATTTTTTTAAAAAAGGCTGTGACTAGTAAGAATTCCGTTTCATCTTCCATTCTGGCCAGACCAGAAAAAAAGATTTGTAACAAACCATTAGATTGTTAGTCTATTTATTTCTGTTTCTGGTCCCCTTCAGATTGCCTAGGGATGGGTCATGGCTTTGGGTCCCATGTCTGACTCTTAATCTGGGTGGCCCTAATTGATGAGGCAGTATGATTTCCAAAGTTGGGAGTAAGGAGAACTCTTGGACTGCAGAGAACTGTGTAGGATGGAAGTATGCTGGATAATTCACTACTTCACAGTAGTCTTCATTAATCCCCATGGGGAATAGCCTTTATGCTGCAGACAGCTATGGGTGGTGTTTGTACAGACACAATGATTTGTTGGCAAGAGTCTGAGGCCAACAAGCCATAGCCCTTGTATGTGCAACCCTGTACCTCCTGGCCTCATTTTCTGTCTCTCCCCTTCCCGCCTTTTTTTTGGCTGTCCTGTGACCAGATTCTAGCCTGGGATCAGATTCTAGCTGCAGCACAGTGTGTACTACAGCTGTGGCACCTGGGGCAATGCTGGATCATTGGCCCATTGTAGGCCCCGAACCTACATCCCAATGCTCCAAAGATGCTGCCGATCCCATTGCACCCCTGTGGGAACTCCATGGCCTCATTTTCTTAATTGTTCTCCTGTCATCTGAAACTGTCAGAACTCACTTTTCCAGAAATTTGAGTTGGAGTGTTTACAAAATGTGACATGGCAGTGCTTGCTGGCTGATGTGTGTTCACTTTCTTTAGTTTGTACTTTATTAATCTTAGTCATTACTTCATGTAGTTTTGGCCTCTGATAGCCTTTGCAGATTCTGCCTGTTAACATGAGTTTCTCAATTTGTAGAAATAAAAAACAATGTCAGGTTATCTCTGCCAGTACACATTTGAAATCAGTCAAAACAAAGTTTGTAAGTGAAGGCACCTGGGTCTCCGATGCCCTTGTGTAGCAGTTTTATAAAGGTTTTCATTTCTTTTCTAAGTGACCTGTGAAATCTCTGTTCCTTTTTAAAGTGCTATATAATTTTTAGCCATTGCCTAATTTAATTCTCTTAGAATAGAAGCATTTACAAAATACACATTTACTCTTTGGTTGTGTGGGTAATGCAATGTTCATTATCTTTTCCATCCCAACTCCCACCCTCTCTCTAGACACCCAAGTTACTGCAGCTAGGTTTCCTCTTTCAGTGCAAAGCATAACTGGAGCCCAGCATTCCTAGCAACTGAGAACAGAAATAACAAATATAGCCAGCATTTATTGATTGCTATTGTGCTACTGACCCTTGTTAAGCACTTTTTTTTTTGGGGGGGGGGTGTTTTTTGCCTTTTCTAGGGCCACTTCCCACGGCATATGGAGGTTCCCAGGCTAGTTGTCTAATCGGAGCTGTAGCCACCGGCCTATGCCAGGGCCACAGCAATGTGGGATCCAAGCCGTGTCTGTGACCTACACCACAGCTCACGGTAATGCTGGATCATTAACCCACTAAGCAAGGCCAGGGATTGAACCCGAAACCTCTTGGTTCCTAGTCAGATTCCTTAACCACTGTGCCATGACGGCAACTCCCTTTGTTAAGCACTTTCTATAATTTCATTCATTTCTCAGAATAACTCTGTGAGGTATAGGAACTGTTTTTATCTCCACCTTATAAATGAGTAAACAAAATTTTTTCATAGGTTAATAGAAAAGATTTGGAAAGTAATGAATTTGGAACTTTTGCATTTGAAGTGCCTATTTTGGCAATAGTATCTAGCTGAAATCAACAGTACTGTTTTGTTTTTGTGACAGTTTTTATAATTATGGCTTATTAATAAAAAAGTGAGTGGCTTTCATTTATTTAAGTAAAAAGTTACAGCAGAAAGCTGTGGTTATTCTAATAATATTAAAAATACTGCACCATCCAGAAGCTTATGTTTGAATCAGGACCGAGACAGACTCACCAGTGTTCCTATTGGCATTTGAATTAATGGTGCAGAAGACTTTTGAGCAGTAGAGGAGCCCTCTTCCTCCTGGGATGCAAAGAGTGGGGGATAGGTTGCCCACCTGCCTACAGGACTGCTGTTGCCCTTGTTATGCTTGTTCCTACACGAGGGAGTCCTATGGGAGAGGGAATAGGGGCTGAACCATTCATCCAGGGGAAGAGGTAAAGCTGCTTTCCATTTGAAAAGGCTTGAATTTGACAGTGAAACTGGAGATGCTGCCTTCTGATCCTACCATGGTTAGTGGCCATTCTGGCAGCCTCCTGTTCCTAGAGTATAGGCTGTCCTCTTACTCATATTTGTAAAGCTGCTTAGTTGTGTTTGCTTCATGTTTTTGTTTTCACCCCCTTCCTTTCCCCATTGTATTTTCAGGCTGTTTTATGTGTTTTTTTATCCCTTCTCACCTGGGAAACTGTCCTCCAGATGCCATTAAAACCTGCTTCCTCCCCCCACTTTTAGGCCATTAACTGAGTTTTCTCCTTCCCTAGTCCTGTCTGTTCATTCTACAGTTAATTTTCTCAGCCAAGGGCACAGCAAAAACAACAAAACAAACTAGTTAATCTTCAACTTTTATAAGGTTCCAGCTTGTAAAACTCAAAAGATTTTTCTTTTGTGAACTCTTATCCTTCAAATAGAAAGGGAAGCCATTGTTTGCAAGGGTAGCTGATAGAGGCAGTTATCACTGCTGTTTCCAGTGAGGGTATCAGGAGACTTGTTTTCTAATCATAGATGTAAAGGTATTGACCTGAATCTGAAAGGCATTGCCACCTCTAAGGTTTACTTGTAAAATGGTAGTAGAATGTTGGAGGTGGCTAATGACATAGTCCCCTCCTACTAGGAAACGACATCTATGAAACCACTCATCTTTTCTGTTAAAGGTTACTAGTAAAAGAAGCAGCAAGTCTGTTTCATCTGTTCTGTTAATTTTCAAAATCTTTTAATATAGTTTATTGGTGTCAGAATTGAGTTGTCTAAGTAATAGGAAGTAAACACCAGGTGTATGTCACATAGCTGCTTCCTCATTCTTCTGGGGACCTGCTGTGGAGAGGACATGGCCACTCTGCTTAGAGAAAAGCTTGCTTCTGAGCCACAGTTCCCTTTTCCTAGCCTTAGAGAGAGAATTAGGAGGCAACTGAGATTGTTCTTCCATCTGCCTTATGCACCACCAACCTGAATCAGTCTAATAATTCACTTTATCTAGTCCATATACTTTCACAGCAGAGTTCTGCTGGGAAAAATTGTGTCCTTTGGTGTCATCAAAAGCCTTGGTCTGTAACCTCAGAATCACATTAGACCTTCCTAGTAATAATAGAAATCACAGTAGCAGTAGCAGGAGGAGGAGGAGGAGATTATTGAGCACCAGCTAGGTACCTGACACTTTGAACATTCTATTCTACCTCATTTAGTCTTTCCCACAGTTTGCTAGTAGTTCCTCAAGTAGTAGATAGGGCAGCGAAAGTGTAATACCTGGTCTGTCTACCTCCAGAGACTGTTTCGTGCAGGACTTCTCTCTGGCTCTAAGACTTCTCTTAGAGGCAATTCCAGATGCTCACTGCTCCTCTTAAGCATCTACCTAACTTTGCCCGAGCTTTCTAGGTGATCACTCCTGCTTCAGAGGAAAAGGAGATGTCATCAGACCTGTCTTCTTAGCCTCGAAATTCATGTGCATATATCCTTTCCCTTATTCTTTCCTCTTCAGAGGAAATTGCTCTCAGTCCCAGGGCCTTCCTCCACTCTTTTCTGCACCCTCCTTAGTCTTGAATCACATCGTTTTTGCTACCATTGTAGCATATAAATATGTTTCTATTTATCGTCCATATCTTCTCCAGCTGCCAACACAACTTACAGTGTTTTAAGAGCAAGAGCATAAATCCTGGTCTTAAATCCTACCCACTCACTCGGTTGGTGATCATGGGAAAGTTACTTAACTGTGCCCCAGTTTTCTTGGTTATAAAATGGGAAGGATAATAGATAATAATGCATGTAGAACCTTTAGCACAATGCCTGGCACATATTCGTAAGTATTAGCTGCTATAGTCATGTTTTATTAAGAGTTATCTCATTGTAATCATCACTCTCAATCCTTCCTTCCTTTCACAGGGCAGGCTTGTAGTCAGAAATAGACCTTCTTTAGTTCCCTATGTCCTGTTTTCTTCTTGAGCCATAGTAATCTAATGCCCCATTTCACTGATCACAAGTCACCACTCTGATTCAGGAAACAGACTATCTGATTGGATCCTACTTGCCAATTTCCACTGCTTCCTACTTCTTGAAACCCATTACTGCACATTCTTTGGCATTACTTGGTAATGAAGATTTATAATAGAAATGAGAAGCTTAGAGTAAGGCCTAAAAATCTTAAGTATTTATAATTTTTTTCATAATTATTTTATCTTTGTTGTTGTTGTTGTTGTTGTTGTTAGGGCTGCACCCACGGCATATGGAGGTTCCCAGGCTAGGGGTCAAATCAGAGCTACAGCTGCCAGCCTTCACCATAGATCATGGCAATGCCAGATCCTCAACCCACTGAGTGAGGCCAGGGATTGAACCTGTATCCTTAGTTTCCGCTGAGCCACGATGGGAACTCCCAATTTTTTCTTAATTATTTTAAATGTATAAACTGAATTTAACTCTAAGTTGACATTTATGAAAGTAATACATTACAGAAAATTTGGAAAATATAGATAAATCATTTTTATGAGGGACTTTAACCTAATCTGGTTAAATGCTTGTGTTGTAGAATCTGTCTGGATTCAGATTCTTTTATTTATTCATTTTTTTTGTCTTTTTGCTATTTCTTGGGCCGCTCCCGCGGCATATGGAGGTTCCCAGGCTAGGGGTCTAATTGGAGCTGTAGCCACCGGCCTATGCCAGAGCCACAGCAATGCGGGATCCGAGCCGCGTCTGCAACCTATACCACAGCTCACGGCAACGCCGGATCGTTAACCCACTGAGCAAGGGCAGGGACCGAACCCACAACCTCATGGTTCCTAGTTGGATTCGTTAACCACTGCGCCACGACGGGAACTCCCTGGATTCAGATTCTGACTCCACCATTTACTTGGCTCAGATTTTGGTCAAGTTATATGTATAACTTCTGGGAATTGCTCCTTTTCCCTTTTTATAAAATAGGGATAATAGTACTTGTCTCACGGAATTGTCAGACAAGAAAATTTATATAAAACATTATAGACCTGCTACAGAGTAAGTGCTCAGAAAATGTTGGACATTAGCTTTTTTTCTCAAAATGTGTTCAGTCTTATTTTGTTTTTCCTTGATGCCTAAATATAAATATCAATATACTCTCCTGTAATACAAGAAAGCCAGTCTCTCCTGTAAGATGTGTCTATATGTGGAGGTGAGCTGTCATTCTTGACCCTAGTTCTCCAAGAACTCCATGAACCTTTTAATGGGAAGAGGGAAAGGACAAAAAGTATGAACTTAGAATTTTTTGGCTCAGGGGCTATATATTATGACCTTAGATTTCTTTAGAGCGTTGTCTTTGTCACAGAATTTGTGCATCTCATCTCTCATGTGAGATAAATCCAGAGTTAAGTAGAATAACCCCTTTGTTTAAATTGCATTTATTATAATTTATCTTACAAATGAAAAGGAAATAAGACAGTAGAATAAGGTGCTTGATCATAGAGCTAATTACTTAGCAACAGAATCTGACCTAGAAGTCAGGTCACCATCCGGTTTTCTTTCCTCTAACTCCTGGAGTCAGCTCACCGCTTTGAACCAAGTCTAAAGTAAGTGAAATCCTGTATGTAGCAGATGATAGCATCCTTTTAAGAGAAGTATCCCCATTTATCTTTTAAGGTGACTCAAATCACGGTGGTGGTCTTTTGAACCAAGCTCATCCCGTAAACCTCTGCTATGAAATAGCATTTTGTGTTCTGCTTGCTGTGGCTCATAGCTGGGTTCAGAGACCAGGCATGTTGTCCTTGCATGCGCAGGCCCCTGTATAGCATTCTCAGCCTCCTGGGATTGTCCTGCAGAAAGAAAGGTGTTGTACATGTGCATGGGCACTTCCTGCTGAATTATGGCCTGTATGTTTGCCTTTGTTTAAGCTCACATTGCATTCTTCTTTATGACTGAAATCTTCCCTGTTTTTCCCCCTTGGGCACATTAGACATAATGTGAACGGCATTGAGAGGTAAAAAGTAGCCCGTGACACTGCACAGTGTATTACAAGAACTTGATAAGTGTTAGTGAATTGTTCCAGCACTAAATGAGGACCTAAATTGTGAATTCACACTTTTTTTTTTACCTTTAAGAAAACAATTTGTATTTAAAAGTTATTTCATAAAAAGTATTGGAGTGAATATATAGTCATTTAGGAATGATTCTATTGGGCTAGATTGCCTATCAGAGAATTGATATTTGTAATATATTTCAGACAGGAAAAATGAAATCCAAGAACTTTAAACTTAGGCAGGTGGCACTTAGGGAAAGGACGCCAAGGCCCCTCCTTGTGCAACAGTCTGATGAAGTGAAACTGTTTACAACTTTGCCTTTGATGCAAGACACTCAAATCCAGTGGAAAGAGAATGGTGATCTCTTTTATGCTTCATTGAGGACACACTGTATGAAGAAAGTACTGATTAAAGAGTCTATTTAGGATTCAGTATAACTGACTGCATCTTTAAAAATGACAAATCTGATCCTGTCACTCCCCTGCTTAAAAGATCCCTGCTGCATTCTTTCACAGGATAGTATCTGGAGGCCTTTGTAGGCCACACTCAGCCTTGAACAGCTGGAGTCTGTTAGGCTTTTCTGCGTTGCCCCAGTATGGGGTCTTCCCTTGTCACTGCCTGACAGGGACCTCATTCTTATAAGAGACCCACGTTCTCTGTCACTGTATGTCACCTTTTTTGGCCTTCACCCATGTTGCTCTCTCCTTTGCTTCTAAGGCATTTTGTTGACTTAGCTCTGAAAGAGCAAGTGTCAACATGTTATGTAATAATAGATCCTTGACTCTCTCTACCATTAATCAAGACTAGGAATTAAGCTTTTCATCTTCGTAGTCTTTCTGGTGCCTTGCAGTCACGAGACAAGTTTACTAGCTGATTTACTGTAGGAGAAGTCCCTCAAAGTACTGTTAGTTAATCATGTTATGTACATCTTCTTCTTAACAAAAGTTCTGCTACTCTTGATCATTTCCACTTTACATATGATTTGTTTGCTTTTCTGTCCAGGCAGCATAATTCGCTGTATGAGGCGCCTGGAAGAACTACTTCGACAAATGTGTCAAGCAGCAAAAGCCATTGGAAACACTGAGCTGGAAAATAAATTTGCAGAAGGTCAGTATCCAACCTGTTAAGCTTTTTCTAATAATTTACGCAAATCCTGTTGATATTTGAGCTGTTGACCACAATCTAGGATGTCATTTTCAGACATTCTCCACTGAATTGCCATGGAGTGTCTGTTGGAAAAAAGTTTGTAAATGAATATATATAAAATTTCAAAATATTTGTTGGGCCTTATTTTATGCCAGGCATTGTTTTAAAGCCCTAGGGAATGTAGCAGTGAACAACAGCAACAACAAAAAAACCAAAAAGCCTGCCTTAATGGAGCTTATATTCTAGTGCAGGGAGATGGACAGTAAACAAGTCAACAATTGAACTATATCAAGTAGTGATAAAAACAAAAGAAATAGTAAGGAACTGGAGGATAGATGTGATGGCCTGGCGTCCTCCTGCCTCAGATGGTGGCATTTAGGCCCTTCATTATCTTCACATTACTTCATATTACTATAGGTGGGCAACTGCAAGAGGCCAGTGTGGCCAGAGCAAGAGTGAACAGTGGATAGTATAGCAGGGGTTGGAGGAAGAAAAGAAATGGTCATGTAGCTTCCAGCCCTTAAAATGATTGCGGTTTTTGAGCAAAGGATTGGTGTGCTCTGACTTGGATTTTACAAGGCAATTCTTGCTGCTGCCTTGTAGGTAAGTCTGTAGATTAGCAAGAGGTGGAAGCAGGAAGTCCAGATCAAGAAAGGATAGCTAGACCAGGGTGGCAGTAATGAGGAGAGGGATACATGGCTTGCAGGTAATTTCATTCCATCTGAATGTTGACCAAAAAAAGGACTGTGAGTTAAAACATCAAAGAATAGCAGCCACATTGTTGCTCTGAGTTGGTTGCTCACAGTCAAACCTCGAGATTTCTGCTATCAATTTATTAAGAGCTTTGCAAAAACTGACACAGATTTTCACATTGTTAAATAGAGGCAGACCTACTTAATCACTCTGAGTTTGTCTAGTTATATAAACTTTCTAAATAATGTTTGTCCTGCCTTAGTCCAGAAAGAATTTCACAGGGTATCAAATACAGTGTGTGTCTCATTATAGGTTGAAAACTCATGATTTTGGGTCAACTAACTTTGACAGTTTTTCCTTTCAGGTCTTTTTGAATAGCCTCCCCACCCCACCCCCAAGGTAATCTTTATAGAGTCGAGAGTCATAAGAACAGGGGACAGGGGTCTGGTTTTTAAATTTCCCATTCTCAGAGGTGGCTGTGAGCTCCTCTAGGTACGTTTCAGACCAGCAAGGATTTTGTATTTTCCAGGCTGCCCTTTCACCAATTTAATCAAGATTGTTGTGCTGTCTTTGAAACCCCAGTGGAGAGAATTACGTTCTTTGTGGTCTTGACAATTTAAACCATATTTTCTTCTCTCGTAGGAATCACCAAAATCAAGAGAGATATTGTGTTTGCTGCCAGCCTCTACTTATAAAGAATCAGCTAAAGGAATGTGAGATTTTTAAATTGTTCGCCACCTGTCGATTACAGTTGACTACAAATGCCTACAAGTATTGATTTGGTTTTCCCATCTCAAGACAGTTGTCCTCAAACATTTTAATATGTATTGTGCTTAAATCAAGCATCATTCTAAGAAAGCATATTACATAAACATTTGTACATAAGCATTACATTTTTTAATAAAAAATGTACAAGTGGGGCATTGTTTTAGTGAAAGGCTTGAAATTTTTTTTAATGAACTTAGAGCTATTAGATAACCATTGTGTTAAATGTAACTATATACACACAGGTAAAGTGGGCATTCAAGAGGTATAGCAGCAGCAGTCCCTTAAAGGCTTGTACACCGGGAAGAAAGACGCATCCTCTTGCTTACTGGTTGCAATCATTTTCCTTTAGAAAGCAGGCCAGCTTCATCTGGGCACTCTGCCACCACATTCAGGGTTGGTGACTGTTCCGATAGTGATTCCCCGTCGTTGGTGTTTCGTGCAGAGTTGTATGAGAGTCCTCTTCTTTCCTTTCTTTAAAAGGAGAATTTCTCTCCTTGAAGAAATCTGATACATATACAGCCTATATAGAACAGGTAACATTTAGAATGGGGAAAGTACTTAATGATACAATTTAAATAAGTTTTAAAAGTATATATAAATTTGCAATAAGCAGTTTGCAAAAATAAAAGGATATACATTAGAAGGGTATACAGGTTAGAGGTATAAACTAGTGGCTAACAGGAATTTAAAAAAAAAAAAAAAAAGACATTCTGAGAATTACTTTGCTATGTTGTGGGCAAACAGCTTCACTCTGCCAGCCCTAATGAAGTGTCATTCTTCATGTAAATTTGTTTTTGTTTCTGTTTTTTCAATTCATACCAAAAAGAAAACTATTTATAGGCAGAGCTTTTTACAATTAAAAAAAATTAGTAAAAATTTTTTTATAACTTTTGCGAAGAATAACCTAGTTAATTGCTGTCTATCCTAAAATGACTCTTAGTAACATTGGGGTCCTTACCCAGTTACCGAGCCACATTCTCTGCCTTAGCATAGCTTTCTCATTGGGACACTTACTTCTGCTTATTTATCCAAGTGTGTGTCAGTATCAAGATGTAGGCTGCTGCCCTGTATACTTACAACTACAATTGCAACCAGAGCTCCTTGAATGAGTCCAGTCAACACATCACTCCAGTGGTGTTTGTAATCAGAAACTCGAGAAAGGCCCACGTAAATGGATACAGCAACAAGACCAAATTGCAGTGTGGGGCGTAAGAGTCTTGCCCAGTCCCCCTTCATCCTGGCTTGAAGATAAAGCTAATAGAAAAAAGAAGAGAGTTTAACATACCAACTGGTGACTAAATTATAATCATATGTCAACATACCCCTAAAAGGTTGATGTTTAAAATGATTAGTACTCATTAAATTTTAATAATCATTAAATAATCAGATAAACAAAGCAAGCATCTCTGTGTTTATGGCTTTCTATGCATGTGTGCGGTTAAGGCCTTCAGCTGCTTATCTCTTAAGACTTAGAAGAACTTATAGAACTCCATATCCAGTTCTGTGTATGGTACCAGACCAGCTTGGTGGCAGTGTCTACAACTTTCAAATGCCCCTTCTAGGGGAAACTGCCAATCCAGACAAAATGGAAGAGGTAGTCCTATTTGGACCACATAGCCCTACCTTATTTTCTGTGCGGGCACTGAGTAAACAATTTATGACAGATCTGACCCAGAGATCTGCTGGGCTGTATTTGCCCTCTGGAATTTATTCTGGAAGTGCGAAAGAGTTCCCTGTTTCAGAAGTTGCAGAATGAGCACCTACCTAATGGATACATGATAGACTACTTGCAAACTAAAGAGGAAGCAAAAGCTATGGTTAAGACAAGAACAAGCCATTTAATAGGGGGGGAAAAAAAATGGAGCAGAGTGGCAGCCACACCAGACTTCAAAAACCCAAGGGGCCAATGAGACAAGTGGAGCAAGTAACTTCTGTTCCTGATGCTATGCTAGGTCTAATCCATGTGCCTTTACTCTAGGAGGTCTAATTAGGTCAGCTGCTTACAACCAAACGGTGAAAAAGCCAGGTAGCCTCTTCTATGTTTAACCAAAATCCTGTTTTGTTTTTAATTTGAATTTCTGAGATTCAAATGATAAAGAGTTTTACTTATTTTAAAAAGTAAGTTTTGAATGAAAAGGAAAACAATCTGTTTACACACTTAGGTTCAAACAGTGAGAAAAACCTAGAAAAATGAAATCCCATAACAGAACAAACGTTGAATATCCACAGAAGGCACCACTGCAAGAGATGGGATTTACTTGTATGACTTTTTTCTACAAACGGTACAAGGGTGTGAGCCCCTAAGCCGAATGACTCATCTCAATGTCTCTCTCTCAGGCCCCTTCTAAGAGTCCTCTCTGAGAATGCTTCACTGTGGCCTAGCTGACTGACTTGTCCAATGGGTATTTCATCTGCGGGGAAGAGTGGACTGCTTGATGAAAGAATCTAGCCTCTGGATCCTTCCTAATCCTAACATCCCACTTTATGGTGAAGAAAGAAGCTCTAAAGTAGAAAGTTCATAACGAGAAATAAAAGGGTGGAAAAGGCAGAACAAAAGCAATGACCTGCAAGACTCCACTGAGGTGCTCCTCAGAAGCAAAGGCTTCACTTTGTGATACCACAGATTCAAGAAGCCCAGGGCAGGACAGCGAAGGAACAAAGGAAGAAAACATGCAGCCGGCAAGTTTTTAGGGCAACCCAGAAAACTCCAGACAGCAGTGGATGACGCAGCATAAAGAAGCAGGTAGAAAAGGGCCTAATCCGGAGATTTACCCTGAGGTTAATTAGCCCAGGACAGAGAGAATGGATGGGAGAGAATCCCCAGTTAGGTGATCGAACCAGAGAGTCTCTGCCTATGCCTACCTCTCCCACAAATCTGAACACTATGCTGAAACATTTAAGGCAAGAGTCATGTTTATGAAAGGAACACCAGAGTCTGCCACTGGTCATTCCTGCTGTAACATACAGGAAGAGCAAAGATACAGCATCCACTTCACTTATGGTCCATTTCCATCTATTAAAAGGAGAACAGGCAGAGAGCACAGGAGGACATGATAGGGAGTGGGTGTCAACCTCAAGGCCCCCAAAGGCAACTGCAGTGAGACCTAGCTATTCCTGTCTTGAACCTGACCAGTGAGTCAAATCAAGAGCTCAGAGCAAATCAGGTATAACCTGTGTCTGTGCAGAGCCCAGTTTCAGGAAATAAACTAGTCTGAAGAGAATTAGCCTTACGACTCGACCAATAGCCTCCAAAGAATGGCTTCACTGAAACCAGGCATCACTACTGGCCTTGTGTAGAGGAAGGTTCCAGGGGGAGTCTGTCTCCAAGGAGAACAAACTGAGCCACTCTTCCAGGCAGGGCTTCTGGTCAGGAAAACCCCACAGAGCTCGAATCTCAGCAAAGTAAAACCTATTGAAAATGGGTTGAAAATAAGCTACCATGCCTGGTATTTTTAAAGAAATAAAAGCTTAGCTGGGCTATTACTAGAGATTCACAAAGGCAGCTCCCCCCCCCCACTTTTTTTGCTTTACGCTCGGCATGTGGAAGTTGGAGGGATCAAACCTGCACCACAGCTGTGATGCCAAATCCTTAACCCAGTGTGCCACCAGGGAACTTCATAAAGGCAATTTTGTTATTCCTTAGGGCAAGAAGGGCAGAAGGAATCGATTTGCTCAAAATAACTAGATATTCAAGTTCAGAGAGGAGGGTTGTAGGACAGAGTGCCACCATGCAGGTAGCATAGGCTTTACTGCCAAGTACAGAGAGGCCTCCCGAACACAGAGAACCTAACACTTGTGCACCACTTTATGAAAAGCTTTGTGATAGTTTTATGGGTCAATAAAGAAGACCTGGTCAGAATAAACAGGATTTCCCAGTGGACAGGGCCACAATGGAAAAAAAAAAATTAGGTGTACATTTCTCCTTTTGTGTAAAAAATAATCCTTTTTTTAAATAAGAAAATTCAGTATCTGTGACACTACTTAAGCATTCTTCTATTATTTTTATTATCACTGAAGAGAAAGATAGAACCCTTTTTTTTTTTTTTTTGCCTAAAGCTTCTGAAAAAGCATTTAGCTTCCATTAAAGGATGTAGTTGTACAATTTTTTTTTTTTTTTTAATTTTTTTTTTTCTTTTTACAGTCTCACCTACAGCATATGGAAGCTCCCAGGCTAGGGGTCGAATCAGAGCTGCAGCTGCTGGCCTACGCCACAGCCACAGCAACGAGGGATCTGAGCTGCGTCTGCAACCCTACACCACAGCTCACGGTGACACTGGATCCTAATCCGCTAAGCAAGGCCAGGGATCAAATCCTTATCCTCATGGTCAATATGCTGAGTTCTTAACCCATTGAGCCACAACAGGAACTCCTACAATTTCATTTTTAAAATCTGATGGTTGTACAAGGTATTTTTTGAAGCTGGTTTATTTTTATTTTGCCTTACCTTGACTGACCTTGTAATACTTAATTACAAAATGCTATTATCTCTTAATACAGGCTCAGCTTGGAGATACTGTGGGTTCAGTTCCAGACCATAGCAATAAAGTGAATACGGCAATAAAATAAATCGCATGAATCTTCCGGCTTCCCAGTGCATTTACAAGTTATGTTTATACTGTACAGTGTATTAAGTGTACAACAGCATTTTGTCTAAAAAATACATAAAGAGTATTACTAAGAAATGGTAACAGTCATCTGAGCCTTTAGTGAGCTATAATCTTTTTGCAACAGTATCAAAGATCACTGATCACAGATGACCATAACAAGCATAATAATAATGAAAACGTCTGAAATACTTTGAGAATTACCAAAATGTGACACAGAGACAAAAAGTGACCAAATGCTGTTGGAAAGATGGCACTGATAGGCTTGCTTTGCTCAAGGTTGCCAAAAACCTTCAATTTGCAAAAAATGTACTATCGGTGAAGCATGAGAAAATGAAGCACAATAAAATGAGATAATGTCTGTACTCTATTCTTTTTCCCCATTTTCAACTAGAGTCAAGGGATCATTTTCACATTTTTAAAGGGTTATCTGAAAAAAAAAAAAATTTGCAATTGAGATTGCACCTACCTGCCTTACAAAACCTAATTATTATTGGACTTATAACAAAAACTCTGCCAATCCTTGAACTAGATTTAACAACAGGATGCTCAACACTTTGGTCTACTTACTTTGAAACATCACTCCTAAGATTGAGCCAGCACACTGTATTGTTCCACCTTCATTTGTTAAGAGACTGGGCCAGGAAAGCACCCTAAGATGGGCCTTGGTTTAATCTAGACTAATTTTGCCATCTTAAGGATTCAGAGTATTCCTATATTTAGATCCCAAATCCCACCTTAAAATTTGCCAAATTCATGTAGTTTATGGATCACTTGCCCAATCACATCCACACTTTGGGAAACATCTTCATGAAATAGCAACAGTATTAGGCAGTGTAGAGTCAATGCCAGATGAAGAAGGCTTGTGCACTTCCTGAGGGAAGTAGGTGCTGTTCAGAGTCTGAGGAAGACTGAGCTGAGGCAGCTATCCAAGCAGGCGGGGTGAGGCCCAGAGAAAGGCATTCTGTGGCAGGGCAGGGAGTCAAGCTGAAACACAGACCCTGAGGGGTACTTGGGTTCCCACTGTAGTAATTTACACAGAAATTTCATAACAGACAGTGACCTAAACAATCCGGGGTTACAGCCTCAATATTACAGTGCCGAGAAAAGTACTTTAGTACATTCCTTACTGTGTTCAAAAAAGGACAGTCTCATCCTGTGCCTCTTTTCTAAATAATCAAGTAAATCTGGAATCACTAAGCACATTAACTGGCTACGTGCAGAGAAGCCCAGCTCTGGGTGCCTGCCAGCCTAGGCTGTCTCCACAGGTCCAACGTGAGGTGCTGTAAAGTGTGCAGGGCTCCGCTACCTGCTGGAGGAGAACAAAGGTCTGGGTATTTTAACAGATATTTTTAACTAGAAGTTAACTTCTGGGTGTCAGAATTCTTGACAGGGAAGTTCTGGCTATCAAAGACCATCCTCAGAAGATTTAAATGACTGTACATCTCCACCCAAATCTGAAACTGACCCGTGATGCCAAGATGCCTAGGGGAACGAGATGAGTCACTGCCTAAGGAATTTGGTGGTGGTGGGGGGGGGGTGCCTAGGTGTTGCATACAAATACGAAAGCTGGAAAGCAAGGAGACATCTGTGTATTCAGGGGCTGAAATAAAAGCTGGAGTTTACATTCACCTCAAGTAAATATTTGCACTGCTCAGAGTCAGTGAAACGCAATGCATGGCTGCTTTGGCCGGCTTGCTTCTCCAAAAAGGCCTTGATCTGTGACAGACCTATTTATCTGAACTTTTTTTTGTTTGTTTTGCATTATTCCTTTACATCTAAATGGCTCATACTGAACCAAACTACCGTTGAGGTAATATGCTCTCTGCTTATATCTCCAGTTTGTCTCATTTGCTCCTGGATGTCCACAGAGCAGGCTAACCACTGAGGCCCTCTACATGTTAATTTCATACTTCACAGAAGAGTTCAGTGAAACTCTATTTGAGTGAATATACAGCTGTTTTTAAAAGGTTCAAGGGAGCAAAGAAAAAGAGCAACAAAAATTATAAGGCATGGAGTAGGACACATCTGAGAATATCCTTTGAAAATGAAAATAGTAGGACTTCCCCGGTGGCTTAGCGGGTTAAGGATCCAGCATTGTCACTGGATTGGATCCCTGGACAGGGAACTTCAGCGTGCCGCAAGCGTGGCCAAAAAAAAAAGAAACAGTGAGTTGAAGTTCTCTGTCACCATTTTACTTTCAGAGATCTGTATCACCTGACCTCCAAAATAACTGGACTAGGGTTCAGCTCAAGAAATAAATCAACAAAGAAAGGCAACCTGATTAACAAGAGATCACCAGAGAGCTTACAGACCTTAGCAGCCTCCTCCCAAGGCCCATTTCCCCATCTGTGATGGGGTGGCAACCATTCCTCCTCTCTTACTCCGTGGGGACAATCAGAAAGTTAGAACTTAGAGCAGTCTAACGCAAGTCATCAACATCAACCAACCCTCAGATTCCCAGAGTTCCTGTCATGGCTCAGTGGTTAACGAATCCAACTAGGATCCATGAGGATGTGGGTTTGACCCCTGGCCTTATTCAGTGGGTTAAGGATCCAGCGTTGCCATGAGCTGCAGTGTAGGTCACAGATGTTGCTCAGATCTGGTGTGGCTGTGGCAGGTGGCTACAGCTCTGATTCAACCCCTAGCCTGGGAACCTCCATATGCCAAGAGTGCAGCCCTAAAACGACAAAAGACAAAAAAAACCCAACTAACCCTCAGATTCTTAGTTCATGCTCATCAAGATACTGACACATTGGTAGGTAAATTACAAACCACAAAAGTTGCCCTGGTGACATGTGGCCCTGGGCATACATTCAGTGTAGTCACGAACTTTGCTTGGGGAACAGTTCTCAGGATATATTAACGGCTCTAGCCATCGCCGGCCTTCCCCTTCACCTCTAGTCCCCAAGCCTTAAAAACAAAAAGTATGGTAGCTCCCTTTAGAAAGAATGGTAACTGTACACTAGTAAGATAAATGAACAGAGGATGTTGGAAGAATATTTGTTGTTACTACCTTCAAAGAAGTCACCTTTCCCATGGCACATTTTCAGAAACATTTGGGTGAATATTTTTAAAAGGAAGGCCTAAATTCTGCTGCATTTGGTACCCTGTTGCCGCTTCCTGAAATTAAGATGAAAGCCTTGCAATTTCCAGAAATGTTGAAGAAGCCAAAAATTAGCTCTACTGAAATGGTTTTGAAGTTGTGGCTTTGAATTTTAAAGTGCACATCTGCAACTTTTACATTTCATAAATCTTATGTTCTTTTAATTTTTAGAATATGGTTTTTCAAGTGAAAGCAAGATTCTGGTAAAACTGATGTTAAATTCTCTAAATGAAACCAAATAACTCCCAACAGGCTACTCTTATTTTTTTTTAATTTTTTTGTCTTTTTGCTATTTCTTTGGGCCGCTCCTGCGGCATATGGAGGTTCCCAGGCTAGGGGTCGAATCGGAGCTGCAGCCACTGGCCTACGCCAGAGCCACAGCAACGCGGGATCCGAGCTGCATCTGCAACCTACACCACAGCTCACGGCAACGCCGGATCGTTAACCCACTGAGCAAGGGCGGGGACCGAACCCGCAACCTCATGGTTCCTAGCCGGATTCGTTAACCACTGCGCCATGACAGGAACTCCCCAACAGGCTACTCTTAACATTACACACTGTGAATCTTTAATCCACGTCACGAATTTAATATCATCCAGCACTCAATGTCATCAGAGGGAGAACAGGAAACAACAAATTTACACAGCCTAACTATATAAAAATCTACTTACAAAGAAAAGCAAGACAAAAATTATAGCTGATCTGTTAGGGTAGAGATTCTCTCCTCCCTCTTTTCCCATCGAATTTTGATAATTTTATATATACAGAGAGATGCATTATAAAAAATAGGACATTATAAAAAATGAGTCAATTAAATTGATCTTTGAAGACTCCTTGTGTGTGCCCTAAAGCCTGGCTGGTCTTCCATTAGTTACTCTTTTTTTTTTTTTTTTTGTCTTTTTGCCATTTTCTCGGGCCGCTCCCGTGGCATATGGAGGTTCCCAGGCTTGGGGTCAAATCGGAGCTGTAGCTGCCGGCCTATGCCAGAGCCATAGCAATGCAGGATCCGAGCCATGTCTGCAACCCACACCACAGCTCACGGCAAGGCCAGGGATCGAACCCGCAACCTCTTGATTCCTGGTCGGATTCGTTAGCCACTGAGCCACAACGTGAACGCCTTGCATCAATTACTCTTGATACATACTTTGGTCTCTAGCCAGATATGCAAAATACGGGTACCAATCTCTAACTCTTCACCGTCAACTTCATATAATGCAAGTGCAATCAGAATTGGACCTGGAGACTGTAAAAATGACAAGTTCCTAAAGCAGCAACTGGTTCTCCTGAAGTTGAAACCTTTCTAGTTCCATGGAAAGCAATCTGGGAAATGTTTCACAAAGTAGAAGGAAAGTAAGACCTGCTCAAATAGGAGCAACAACAGCTGCCTTCAAGTCCAATAATCAAAACTCCTCACCCCAGCAGCCCCAGGGGAAACTAGGCTGCTGGGCACCCACGCTGCACAGATGAGGCCAGGGCTCTCAGTCAGGGCAGGTTGTGAGGAGCCTGTATTTCAGATCAGTGACTTGCTGAGATTACACAGAAGCTGTCTGTATATTCCAGAAAAGCTCTTGAGAAAATATGTCCCAAGTAAGGGGACATACCACCTAAATCTTAGCACCAGGCATGCAGACTTGCTGATTATCTGTTTAGGCCTCCACCACTGTGAGAAAAAGACCTGCTTCAAAAGTAAAGATTCCCTATTATCCTGAAGGTTCCCACTTTGCAGCCTATTATACAATATGCCTGTTTGCTTCCTCTAAATGAAGGACAAAACTAGTTTCAAATGATTGTAACTGGCTTTGGCAGAAGCACAGGCATCCATCCCTCCTCTTATTGCAGCTAGCAGTGGGGTCCAGCTGACTGAGACATGAAGCAGATGAGAATGCTTGAGGCAGCTGCACAGGAGAGGACACCAAGGCTGAACACCTACAAAAGTATGCAGCACATAACCCACCATCCACAGTCACAAAATACTTACTGCCACGAACAGCATGCAGTACATGGAGAATGAAGAGTGGCCTGAGTAGAAGGATAATCTAGAAGAGAAAGAAGAGATACGTTCAATTTTCTCTCCCTGAGGCAAGAATATTTGTGATTTCATAACGTTAACCACCTGGGTATACATGTCCTTCCCCGACCTTGAGAAATTGGAAGGGAGAGATAGAGGGAACTTCAGACAGTAAATGAACAATCCTATGAGGGTCTGAGGTCTGATTTCTACACAGTGTCATTTTATCGATACTTTCAGGATGGGTAATGAGTCACTGAGAACAAACTTGCCAAACATTTCTGAAGTAATACATGACAAGCCGTAACTAGCTATAAATGGCCTGACTTTATTACACAAAAACTTATGTGACCATGATTTAAGTTTTATTTGCCACTTGAAGGGTTTGAATAGCAGCAATAAATACTTGCTTTGGAATACTCATGAGTTGACTACTTTAAAAAAATAAATTAAAAAATTTTAAAGATAAATTTTAGCATCTTGCCTTAGATTTCCCATCAGATTAAGTGCTCTTGTTTAACATTTATTTTTAAACTGTGCACTAATAGTCCTGCACCAGATGAACCACCTCTTTCAATATTATCAACATGTAGGTATCATCTTTCCACCTAAAAATTACAGAATGCTTGCAAAACTTAATTTTACTGCACTTAAGAACAAAACCAAGAGGAACAGGTTCTTAAGTACTTTACTTATGACACCCTTGGCTCAAAAGGTATTCGTTCCTCCAATTCAGAGAGGAGAAATAACTCCTAAAACACATATCAGAAAGTCAAGAGTGTATGTCTGGCAACCGAAAGTAGTAGAAGGCAGAGATGAAGAAGCATATATCGATGATGATTCTACCAAGAATTATGACAGTCTTTTATATAATCAGATACATTCTTAAGAAAGTATTCTAACTTCCTATGCAAACTAGGATTTATGTAATCAAACCTGGTAATTATTCTGCGTTAATCCTTGTAAAAGCAAGAAAAATAAATCAGCCTTTCCAACTACCTGGCTATAGAGAGATCAATGCAAACCCTTATTTTGATTTAAAATATGATTTATATAATTTGAGCAAAGTTCTGTACATTTTATGGCTAGTTTCAATCAATTATATTGAAAAGTCTAAAGTTAGTAAAATCCAATTCCAAGGATTGTCAAACCCCATTAAGCCGATGACCATGATCACAGAAATGTTCTCAAAGCCACGTAAAAGTTTTCACTAACACTTCAGTGTATTTACTGTAGATTGTGCCACAAAATTATAAATTCCAAACTCATGTAATGGCTCTAAACAGCTCTGATTAATTCACAGGGTGATTTCATTAGTTGAAAACATAATGGTTTTAGAGTTTTTTATTCTGAATCCATAAACGTATATTTTATCCAGTTTAAGATCAGCCAAAGAAGTCTGGCTCTGACTTTGACAGACAGGGATTAAAGATATAAAGGGAGAACTCGATTCGACCCCAGTCTCTTAAGTCTTCACCCACAGTAAGTTTTCAAACATGTCACGGTAATACTGACTTTCATTCCCAATGAAAAGAAAACAGAATAAAACACTGAAAATATGAATCCAAATTACCTTCATATTCCATACAAATCTGACTCTTTATTGGGGTCTCTAGGAGATACAGTTCATAAGGGCATCTTTATCCATGATTCACAAATGAACAAATCAAACTGTATGGGTACTTTAATAAAATCCAGAGAGTAGCCAAAATGCAGACTCTTTTCATCACAGTGACTTCAACTGAGATGTTTAAGATTTGGGCCCTGGTCTGAGAACCCTGTTCTGTTCTTAGATTTTAACCAATCCTAGACTACCATCTCACTTCACCAAAGCCCCTCCGATCAAAGGAGACAGATATGGGAACATCAAAGCTTAGGAAAGACTTTTGAAAAAGAAAATATATAGAGAGATAAAAATATATTCTGAAACGTAGCTGTCTGCACTAACTCTGGGGCATGGTCTATTATTAAACAGTGAGCAAGCAGACTGGTCTTGACTATGTAACTTACTATGAATGGGATTCTATTCCAAGTAACAAATCTAGCATGGGTGTTTTCTTACATGTGTCAGGCAGGGCATCCCTTTTTCCAGGGAGAGCGCATTAAACATGGCCTCAACCCCAGTATCATAACCTTAGAGTGTGCACAGCCATCTTCCCATACCCCTCAATTCACCATTCTTCCAGCTGTGTGTTCCAACATCGGCATTAGTGTTCAGCCTTATAAACTGCAAAGACAGCCAAATCCAGCTTTTATCAGTCGTCAGAAGCAATCAACTCACACAAAGTGTTTCTTAATTTTTTAATGGAATTTACTAAGTATACTGGAGCTTATGGGGAGGTTAAATCACAAATTACCTCCTAATCATCTCCCTGCTCTTCCCTCTCCACCCAACTTTCTTCCTTTTCTCCTCCATACTCACTAAACAGTTGCAATTTAACTTTTCTTTTAGTTTGAAAATATCTTTACCTTGCATAAATTCTCTTTTTTTTTTGTCTTTTTCTAGGGCCACTCCCGAGGCATATGGAGGTTCCCAGGCAAATCAGAGCTGTAGCCACTGGCCTACACCAGAGCCACAGCAACACGGGATCCAAGCCAAGTCTGCGACCTACACCACAGCTCACTGCAAAGCTGGATCCTTACGGATCCTTAACCCACTGAGCAAGGCCAGGGATTGAACCCTCAGCTTCATGGTTCCTAGTCAGATTCACTAACCACTGAGCCATGACGGGAACTCCACCTTGCATTAATTCTTGAATGATGATACCCTGAGTACAGAAATCTAGGTTGATGGGGTTCTTTTCTCATCACTTTGAGGACATGATCATACTATCTTCTGGCTTCTACTCTTGCTATTAAAATATGAGTCACCTGTTGTCCATTCCTTTCTGAATTATCTGTCTTTTCTCTATAATTACCTCCCCACCCACAAAGTCTTCAATATTCTACAGTTTCGCTCTCATGTCTCTAGTGTGACTTTCATTTATTTGGTTTAGTATTCATTGACTTCCTATGAGGATTTGGAGACTTCGCCAGTTTTTAGGTCTCAGTCATTATTTCTTTGAATATTATGTATCCTCCACTATATTATCCTTTTCTGAGATTCTGATTCAACATGTTAGATGTTTTCATTCTATCCCTAAATACCTCTTTACCTTTCTTTTGTATTTTTAATCTTCATTTCTTTGGGTCTATCTTCCCTTCCATCCACTGAGTCTAATCTGCTTAGTCTGTTTTTGTTTAAATTATTCTCTCTCTATATATATAGAATTTGTAGAAGATCTCTCTGGATCTTTTGTGAATCTGTCCAATTTTGATCATCCTACATCATATTCTCAACCTCTTATTTACTTCTGTACAGTAGACATACTGACTTTATATTCTATAGGGTAATTCTAATATCTCCAGTCTTTGAGAGTTTGTATAGTTTGTTTCATCTGCTGATTCTCACTTTGAGTAGCTTGTACTGTCATTTATATTAGAACATGAGCTTGTATTCTTTGGACTTATCTGTGAGCAATCTTCAGAGTCCTTGGTTTAAAGAGAATTCTTCCAGAAATAAATGGTCTCTTCTCGATTCACTATCAACCCACTTAAAACTTCTAAATTTTCTTTTCTTTAAGCCATACAGATAGTATGAATCCTGGCCCCTGAAGAGTATGAGCGTGGCACTGTGACTCAGAATTCTTTTGGATAGTTACCCAGGGAGGATGTTGCCCTTTGGGAGTCCTTATATTAACCACGAGCCTTCCATCTGTCTTTCTCTGGCCTCAGCCTTTGTCTTCTGTGCCCCATATTCAGAGACTATCAAAACTCAGGCTCTAGACTACCAGGACTGGCAGGACTTTCAAGGCACATATCAAATCTATAGCATTAACTGACTCGTGCCTCATAAAATTCCTTTACTCTCCCGCCAGCTCAGCTATTTATTTAAAGATTTACATGTGTTTTTAAGATTTATTTATATTTGAATATATAATACAAACATAGCTCTGTGTATGTGTGATTTACCAGCTAGCATGTTTGGCTCAACTGTATCATTAAGCACTTCTAAGCCTCCATATTGCCAGAAATAGAAGCAGTCTTTGTTTAAACAAGACTTAGAACTGATAAAATGTTATCTAAAACAAAACTGCTGTACTATGAGACACAAGAGTTTGGCAAAAACAATTTGTTTTTAATTATAAAGTGGCCGGCACTCACAAATGTTTCCAATTATTACTTCCATCAGTTCACTGGGTATGCCAAAGTGGCTCTGCTGCAAATCAGAAGAACTTCCTTTTTTCTCCTAAAAATCATCCTGAAATTGATCTGTAAAGCATTCTGAAGCAGAGAGTTTGTCAAAAGACTTCTAATGGTTACAAGCTATTGAGTACCTTCTATGTGCAGGTGCTTATTAATACACAGTATTTCCATTCTTTACAAAAGCCCCACTGGAGTTTCTGCTGTGGCTCAGTGTGTTAAGAATCCAACTGCAGTAGCTCAGGTGGCTGCAACTACAGCGTAGGTTGTCACTATGGTCAGATTTGATCCCTGGCCCGGGTACTTCCATACGCCAAGGGTGCAGGCATAACATTAAAAAAAAAAAAAAAAAACCCATAATAGGAACTGTCAATCCTATTTTACACAGAAAACTGAACCTCCCAGAGGTTGAGTAACTAGCTCAAAAGCCACATCATTGAGGTTTAAATCTAATTCTTCCCAACTCTTCTCCACTGTGCCATGATAACATTCCTGTGAACATCAGGCAAGCCCAGCAGCAATGCTTATCCTGCCATCTGCAGGCAGGGAACCTGCCTCAGAAAGAAAAGACTGGCAATGTGTGTGAAGTAAATATATGAAGAAGTGAAACAATCCGTGACAAGACAGATGTTGTCTATGTGTAAATATTCATCTTAAGAGAACATTTGTCCTTTGTACACTCTACAGGCCAAAAAAAAAAGGAAGTCAAATTGCACACAAGGCATTTTTTCCAAATGTTATTTCCTGATTATAAAGTTTACATAACAGCAATTAACTTGAAGGACATGATAAATTTCCCTTCTGCGATAACCCTTAAAACATGGACTGATCCCGTAAAAATGTTAAAATATATCCCACACAAATGGACATACAAGGAATGACCCTTAATGAACAATTTCCCCAGTAATCATCCTACTTCACTTCAAAAGGATTTTTACAACCAATAACTGTACTAATTTAGCTTAAGTAATGAGACATCAAGTTATTATTTTTAAAAAATCTCTAAGATACTTGGGGAATCAAGTAGGTTATGAAACGGGAAAAAATGGGTACTTTATATTGCATTAATATGAGCACACACTTTTCAGAGGGTGGTCTGGCAACATCTATCTAAATGTACCTATCTATATATAAAACCAACATATCTTCTGACCTAGTAATTCCACTTCAGACATCAAGGCATCCCAGAGAAATATACACCAGCACAGAGATGTTTGCTGCAACACGGCCAGCCACTCAAAGACCTGAGACAATGGTTCTATCACTATTTCTCTGAACACTACACATAAGCTAAAAGGAATTAAATTAACTCTCTGTAAACTGACAAAAATTATCTCCAGGACACGTTTTTAAATGTCATTTATGTAAACCACGTAAAACTGTATTTCACATTTAACAAAGAAATATACAGAAATTGACTAAAAGGATACACAAACTGTTAACAGTGGCTCTGGAGAAAACTATCAAATGGAGATTTAAAAACCTTTCATATTTTACAGTAATAATGGTAGAAACACATCCTGTTATTACAGGGATTCATACACATATATTTAAATGATAATCGAAGTATTTTTGCTATGCCTAGTACCAATGTCTTACAAACCTCTTCCCCACTACACATACACACCCCACTCCAAACTCCTCGTCCTGAGCAACAGTTTCCCCGAGAGCTCCTCTGCTAAGCATGCTACTACTTGGAGTACAAACATAGCTCCCTACCTACCTGCCTACAACCCAGCAGTGACTTAGGCCCTAGAAGTCTGTTTCCACATCTCTCAATGAAATATTTGGACATTTATAATGTGTTTTTAAATATGACAAGTTGGGTTTCCAATAAATATATATGTACATAATTTAAAACCAATGAAATTCAATATATTAACGCTATGCTTATTACAAGTATCAGAACCAATAAACATGTTAACTTTACTACTATGTTTGGACAAGGAAGATTTTTTTAGAGATCAGATTTCTAGAAATGCCTAGAAACACAAGAACTACAGAGTATCTCTCCTCCCAAAGGGTACAGAGGCAAAAATGAAGGTAATAAATGGTGAAGGAACATAAGATGATCCCAACCAAAATTTAAATAAAATACAGCAAAAAATAATGTAAGTTCATCTTACATTCTTGAACCAGTCACAGATTGGGAAACCATGTCATCAGCAACAAAAACTGTCATACATTCCTTGAATTATTTTTATAATGATTTGATTTTATTTCCACTTAAAGTCCTACTGCACTATGTGAGGTTAGTTTTAACCAAGCCACTTTATATGTAAAAGTGATATGCCTATCTGAAATAAGCCACATGTGACTATTTTATTTTATTCACTAATATTAATGCATCAAACACCACTGCAGTCACTAACATCAGTTAATCATATACTGAACCATCCTATAGCTATGAGATCATGAACCTTAAGGAGAAAAACCAGCAGGACCATGGAAGATGAAAAAAGAGGGAGAAAAAAGGAGGACACAATTGGTACATGTACAGAGTATTTTAAACTTTTGATGTAATAAACCATTTGCTGATTAAAAACAAATAATCATGTGTCTTTTGTTTGGGGAAGAATCTTGCAAAAAGCAGGAATCTAGAAAGTAGGAAGTTGCTGAGAACCTTCAGATAAAGGAAAGTAGAACTCAGTGTGTCTTAAAAGTCAGATGATGGGAAGAAATGGTTCCAAATTCCCATCAGGGAAACTCCGTGACTCTAACAAGAGATGAGGAGATAGTAGGTGTGACAAAGGTTACTGATAGAGCAAAACATAAATAGGTGTACTAAGGGAAGAGAAGTCACATGTCTTTCTCTCAAGTCGGCATGAGAGAAAAATTCAAGACTCGGTGCAGAAAGACTCCAAATCACCAAGTCACCTTATCTAAGCCAGTTAAAAAGGAAACAAGGTCAAGTGGTAGATTAAACAAAGGACACACTGTGAGGTATTCCAATCTGGCAACTAATAATACCCAGCCTACCAACTCCCTTTTTAAAACACACTAAACAAGGAGACTACCTGCCAAAAGGTAAAAGATCTCAATAATACAGAAGGAAGAGACAGTTCTAAAGCACTTTCAAAGTTGTTTCTCTTTTTAAGAGGCAGAATTGCTAGCTAGAGGCAAGATCAAGAGATTGTCTAGTTTAAGCCCTCCCCCAAAAGACAACATCAAGGCCAGGAAATCCTATTCGCATCTAGCTGTACACTCCACTTCCAACCCTAATGCAGATCATGAAATCACCACTAACCCTTGATTACCATGGTCAAGGAGGATGAGCCTCAAGACCAATAAAACTGTCAAACTTCCTCACCCCAACCCTTTTGATGTAATGGAGGAAGGAAGTATAAATCCCAGGATTGCACCAATGCAAACTTTAGATCTGAGTTGAAGTAGACATTGCCAGTGGTGAGAGAAAAGGCAAACGTCCACACAGATGAAAATTATTAGAGTCAAACAGGAAGCTGGCCAGACGGGTCACTCTTGGTTCCTTTCAGACTAGACCAGATGATATCTAGTAGAGCTCATGTTACAGAACTAGCAGGTGCCACAAAATTTCAATTAGAGAAATCTTTCTACACAATGGACAAAAGCAGAAAGTCCCATTTCTTTCAGTATCTCAAGTCCTTCTGCTAGTAAGAGGAAACTATCAATTCCTAACACAACATTTAATGCTGATTTTATCCTATATTTACATTAGAAGGAGAGGAACTCTAAATATTTTTTAAAGTATAAAAACAATCTGTTTCAAATCCTTCACTAGCACAAACCGCTGAATGCATAGTAACAGGCCCTTCATTAGCCCCACCAATCTCTCTAGAACCATTATCTGCTACCAAACTTGTTAAAATTCCCAACACAAACCATGTTTCATGCGCTCTGTGCTTATTCATCCTTGTGTCTGAGATGGGCTTCCCACTTTTCTTTAATAATTACTACATAACAATTACTGTTTTCTCCAAAAAACACTTCTTGACCAGCTAGGCAGAAGTAACTGCCCTTTCTCCACAAAGGAAAGAGACCTACAGAACTCAATGAACACATCTATCTTAGCACCAACCTTCTTTATAGAAAAATCATCTGTAAGTACACTTTCTTCCTACATTACATCAAAAGGGTAGGGATGAGGGAGTTCCCACTGTGGCTCAGCAGTAAGGAACATGACTAGGATCCATGAGAATGCAGGTTGGATCCCTGGCCTCGCTCAGTGGGTTAAGGATCTGGCATTGCCGTGAGCTGTAGTGTAGGTCACAGATGTAGCTACCATTCAACCCCTAGCGTGGGAACTGCCAAGACTTTGTAAACAGGAATTTCTAGTTTTTATTACATAAGATATACTCACTATAAAAATTCAGCAGGCATAGCTAAACAAAAGAAAAATTGCTGGTAAACTCCTATCCTCCCTAAGATTACTTTTTTTTTTTTTTTAAATGGCCATACCCACAGCATATGGATGTTCCTGGGCCAGGGACTGAATCTGAGCCATAGCTGTGACCCAGAATCTTTAACCCTTTTGGGGCAAGGTTAAAGTGTTATTAGTATACAAATACATGCAGCACCTAATGCATCTTCCCAACAAATGTGGCAAACATTTTAATAATGTGTGTAGAATGTCCAGAAACCTTTTTTACATTATGATCAAAGGCAACCAGATTAGTGGAACAAATGATATCCACAATGATGAAATGATAGATATATTTATTCTCTTGTGAATAAAAAATAATTTATGTTTTAAAAGCATTCTCAAAGAAAGACCTGTACTGATAACTGTAAGACACTGATGAAAGAAATCAAAGATGACACAAACAGATGGAAAGACAAACCAAGCTCCTGGATTGTAAGAGTCAATATTATCAAAATGACTATATTCCCAAGGCAATCTACAAATTCAATGCAATCCCTATCAAATTACCAAGGACATTTTCCACAGAACTCAAACAAGATTTTTTAAAATGTATTTGGAAGCACAAAAGACCCAGAATAGCCAAAGACATCCTGAAAAAGAAAAATGGAGCTGGAGGAATCAGGCTCCCTGACATCACTCTATAGTACAAAGCTACAGTCATCAAAACTGTATGGCACTGGCACAAAGACAGAAATATAGATCAGTGGAACAGGATAGAAAGCCCATAACTAAACTCACGCACCTACAGTCAACTAATCCATGACAAAGGAGGCAAGAACATACAATGGAGAAAAAAAAGCCTGTTCAATAAATGGTGCTGGGAAAACTGGACAGCCACATGGAAAAGAATGAAATTAGAACACTTCCTAACACCATACACAAAAACAAACTCCAAATGGATTAAAGACCTAGATATAAGACCAGACACTATAAAACTCTCAGAGGAAAACATAGGCCAAACACTCTCTGACATAAACGACAGCAACATCTTCTCAGATCCACCTCTTAGAGTAATGATGGTAAAAAGAAAAATAAACAAATGGGATTAATTAAACTTAAAAGTTTCTGCACAGCAAAGGAAACCCTAAACAAAACAAAAAGACAACCCACAGAATGGGAGAAAATCTTTGCAAATGAAATCGACTGACAAGAGATTAATCTCCAAAATTTATAAATACCTCCTACAGCTCAGTATCAAAAAAAATCAAACAACCCCATCCAAAAATGGGCAGAAGATCTAAACAGACAATTCTCCAAAGAAGACACACAGATGGACAAAAAATACATGAAAAGATATTCAACATCACTAATTATTAAAGAAATCCAAATCAAAACCACTATGAGGTACCACCTTATACCAGCCAGAATGGCCATCATCAAAAAGTCTACAAACAATAAGTGCTGGAGAGGGTGTGGAGGGGAGGAGGTGTTTGATTGCTTTTAAAATAAATTAAGGTATACAAATATTTACCAAAAAATAGTAGCAGCAAGTCACTGAAAGTGAAGAAAGGCTCTTACCTTTTCCAGCTTTGCACCTCAGCCAAAAGAGTCATATCTAGATTCAACTCATTCTGCCTCTCAGGAAAATGAATCAGGCACCAAGTTAGGAGGGGAAAAATCTTTTGCTTTTATTACCACATTAAAAATATATAGGTATACGGAATGAATGAATTCAACACAGACTAAATCATAAGTCTGCATAAAAACATATGGAGTTATTTAACTATCATGTATAACTACATTTTCATTTTCTTTCTTTCTCTTTTTTTTGTCTTTTCTGGGGCCACACCTGAGGCATATAGAGGTCTCCAGGTTAGGGGTCTAATCAGAGCCACCCGCCTATGCCAGAGCCACAGCAATGCAGGATCAAAGCCGCATCTGTAATCCACACCACAGCTCACGGCAACACCAGATCCTTAACCCACTGAGCAAGGCCAGGGACTGAACCCGCAACCTCATGGTTCCTAGTCAGATTCGCTAACCACTGAGCCACAACAGGAACTCCACATTGTTGGTTTCTAATGAAGATGTAAAGTGTCCTTAGTTTTATGCCCCAGACTGCCTAACCAAAAACACCCCCAAAATCCAACAGATAATACTGAAACTAAGGCTAATAAAACACTGCTTGTACACTCTTAAGTCTTCAGCCTTTAATCATGCTCCTCCCTGGACCCAAGACATATTCCATCTCAATTCTACACATTCAAACCTTACTCATCCTCCAAAATGCCTCCTCTACTAGAAGTAGTATTTCCATTTTCTGATTTCATCAAGTATTTTATCTTTACTCCTTTAAGGCATGTACCACTTCTATCACCCACACAATCTCTAGTATATCTCAGCTCCGATGCGGTGGGCACCACAAGAGCAACTGGTACACCTTGATAGTTCCTACACTGCCTTAAGAGTAACAGGTATTAGTTGAATTCAGTAACTTCAAGGAATAGGGTGAAGCAGTGGTTCTCAGATCAGCAGCCAAAGCATCAGCTGAGAATGTTTTCATAGAGATGCAAATTCTTGGGTCCCACCGCAGGCCCTCTGAATCAGAAGCTCTGAGGGTAAGGTCTAGCAATCTATATTTAACAGACTGTCCACATGATTCTGATGTGGCTAATATGTGAGAAACATGGACGTAGAGGGTGGTATAAGCAATCACAGCTACAAGCTAAACTATCAGGTAGTGATATTCCAAACAGAGGAGGGAGGAAGAGGCGCTAGCCTTGAAGCCACTGCTTTTTTAAATACACTAATAACTAATGCCCATTCACAGAGTGAAGGGTCTTTTAAAATCATCCTCTTTCATTTTTCATTTTTATATTCCCATACAGAGATAACACTGAAAAGAAGGCTGTTAGGGAGTTACTGATGTGGAGCAGTAGGTTAATAATCTGGCATTGTCTCCGTGGTGGTGTGGGTTCAATTCCCGGCCCAGTGCAGTGGGTTAAGGATTCGCTGTTGCTGCAGCTGTGGTATAAAGTGGCTCAGATTGGATCCCTAGCCCAGGAACCTCCATATTCTGTGGGTGTGGCAGAAAAAAAAAGTTGTCTAGTTTATTGATACACATGTGTGAGAAATTCAGATCAGCCTGAACAAATGAAATCTTTTTGAAAGCATAAAGGCTCATCCAGTGAGAGATACAGAAGCTACACAGAAGAAGCCATTCTCTCAAAGCACAAAGCAGGTTTTACTAGATACTTACTACCACAGCCAGTCAGTCTAGTTATAATGGTTTTTCACTATTATAGAAGGCACACCCTCCAACTTCAGCTTTATTTACCTACATGTGGGCTGCACTGCTATTTTATATATAAATATCTAAGCAATATAAGCTGCCATAACCCGAAGAGAAACAACTTTGTACTGAATATCTGCTTCATATAGCCAGAGATCAGTCACTCAGAATTGATCAGGAACACTAAGTTTATGCTTAAACAAATATAATTTAAATAAAAGCCAGAAAAAGGTGAATCTCTCAAGAAGCCAGTATTTTCTATACTGTATTATCATAGTAAGTAGACCGGCTCACTGTGCACAATCTTAAATTCACCCTACCCACCAGGGTAAATATCAGCTCTCACACACTGCGATAGTGGATGTCATACAAGGCTGTGTTCCCATACCCAGGTGATAAAAAGCACTAGTTTTCAAAGCGTGATCCCAAGATCAACAAGAGCAGCAGCATCTGGGAACTTGTTCAAAATACAAACTCTCAGGCCCTACCCCCAACATTCTGAATCAAACATTTGGGGATGAAGTCCCAGAAATCTGTTTTAACAAGCCTTCCAAGGGATGCTAATGAACCACTAATGTTTTGAGGGCCACTGGTCTAGAGATTCTCTAAAGACAATCCTGGCCTGGGAAGGGAGCTACAGGTCTTCACTGCCTGGGTCCATTAGTAATTTTTTTCAAAAACTGAGAGTAGGACTTCCCGTCATAGCACAGCAGAAATGAATCCGACTAGTATCCATGAGGATGCAGGTTCGATCCCTGACTTCACTCAGTGAGTTGAGGATCCGGCGTTGCTTTGGGCTGTGGTATAGGTCACAGACATGGCTCAGATCCCACATTGCTGTGGCTGTGGTTTAAGCCAGTAGCCACAGCACTGATTTGACCCCTCGCCTGGGAATTTCCATATGTTGTGGGTGCAGCCCTAAAAAAAAAAAAAATGAAAGTAATGCTATTCTAATTGCTATAACCAATGGTAGTTGTATGTTGTACTATAAAAAATATAAGCCCCTTTTATTTCATAGTAAATTTCCAGGTATTAATTTTAAATGATGAATAGGAACTCTCTGGATATTACAATTATAAGGTATTTCATTACAGTCCATTATGTTCTCACTTCCATGTTTAGGACCCAATGGCCACCACAAACGAAGCCCAGTAAAAGTCCATCAGGGATATCAGAACACAAGAGTGCATACATGTGCAGGAGGGGAGAAAGGAGACGGAGAAAAATAAGAGAACAAATAGGAAAAAAAATCAACACCAAAACCAAAATTGCAGAAGGGTACTCTCATCCTAAGATGCAACTTTGACTCATTTATAGTCAACAAAAATGACCTATTTTGGGTGCTTATGTTCCCTTCTCTCCATCAAACATTATAATTTTATAGTTAAAAACTTACAGAGGGCAGGCTGTGGAGAGAAATAAAGTAAAAGAGCAGATTACACTATTATCCTAATAAACTTACAAATAATGTCCAAACGGAGATGTTTTTGCATTTTTGGCATCCTGACTTTAAAATTCAAGAGAAAAAGAATAGCAAGTCTTCTGCATGAACCAAAATATGCTCCACGACAGAACAGCAATGCAAACCCACAGTTATGTACCACTGCTACACAGCTCTGAAACTATCAACAACTAATTCATTCTAGAAACACTGATGGAAATCATGTTTTTCTCATAAGACACGGGTCTTCTTAAAATTTCATTTCTATGTTGATTCTCTTTTATCCTTGTTTCAGAACCACCAAACTTACCAACACATTCTCCATTGAAAACTATAGGTAATAATGACTTGTAATACACATAGCTCTGCAATTTGAGTTATCTAAGATATTCATAATGCTCTGGAAGAGAATGTTTTCCTAACCTTTACACAGGACTTTAAGTGGACAATTGCAAGTGGGTTGGTGTAGAAATGTTAAATGATGGTGTGTGAGAACCCAATGTACTTAGGTCAACAGTGCAATCAGAGTAATAGCACATGCTGGCCAATTCGGGTATACCAGGAAGAGATAGGGAGTATGACACACAGACCGAAAACGTAATTCTTTTTATACCACTGTAACTCAATTATATTATTTCAAATTTTGTTCAAACGGCTTGTGTAAGAAAGAAAAATCTCTCAATAAGATAGGTCACAAGAAAAGTCTGAGCTAAGATTTGCATGCCTGAACCAGAGAAAACAATGCATGTGTGAGGAATTGTGTCCTTAACAATCATTTACAAAACACTTTCTGGAGTTTAGGTAAACCTTTATCATCACTGTGACTTTCTTAAATTTCTTAGTGGATGGAAAACATTTGAGTTATCTTGTCTGTTTTCTGTTGGGTGATAGAGGAAATATATTCTTGGGGACATAGGCATAGTGCTTGATGGAAAAGTACGGAGTTTCATTCTAAGACTAGAATGATGAAAACCATAAAGAAGCTCAACAAACTCTAAGCAGTACAAATATAAAGCCAGAACCACAGCTAGACACATCACAGTAAAATTAGTTAAAGCAGTATGAGAGAAAACTATACATCTCATCATGGGGAACAAGATTACAACTAATAGGTGATCTCTCATCAGAAAAAATGGAAACCAGAAGACTGTGCGACAGCATACTCTATATATGGAAAGGAAAATACCATCAAAGAATTTTATATCCAGAAAAACTATTCTTGAAAAATGAAAGCAAAGATACTTCCAGACAAAAAAAGAGAATTTGTTGCTAGCAAACCTGATTCACAAAAATACTAAAGAAATTACAACAGATGGTAACTTAAATCCCAGTCCCTCTATTGTGCATTCTGGAAATCCAGTTCTATAAATAAAGAAACTTGTATTTTCCTGTATCTTTAAACTCTTAAGATCCACTACCTATTCTACTCATTAAAGAGACTTTCACTATTTCTTCTATTAATTTCTTTGAAAGCAAAAAATACAACACAGGGAGTTCCCTGGTAGCCTAGCAGTTAGGGATCCAGAAGTGTTGCTGTTATGGCTCAGGTCACTGCTGCAGTGCAGGTTTGATCCCTGGCCTGGGAACTTCCGCATGTTGTGGAAACAGCCCAAAAAAAATTACAACACAGTTTTGTTGAGTTTATAATATATATGGATGTAATATATATGACAATAATAACCCAAGCGTATGTGGAGGTTGGGGGCACAGAGCTATACTGTGTACGAAAGGCTAATTTTCCCATAAGAAAGTTAGCATTAACTTGAGGTAAAATTATGTTCAAAAAATGTAATCCCTAGAAAGACATCAAAAAATAACTGAAAAATTAGATTAAATGTCAGCAGAATACTTAAAATTTTATACCAAAGATATTTGTGCAGTACAAAAGAAAGCAATATAGGAAGAATAGAAATTAAAAGAGATTTAAAAAAGAAATTACACCTGAAACTAATATAATGTTATAATACAATGTTATATGTCAAGTGCACCTCAATTTTTTAAAAAAAAAGCAAAATGAGACAAAGAATGAAAAATAGCAAAATGGCAGACCTAAATCCACATGGATAATTACATTAAATGTGAATTAATTAAATACTCTAATCCAAAAGCAGGGATTTTTCACACTAGATTAAAAATTATCAACAAGATCTGACTTACATACTTTAAATATCCAATAAACACACTTTAAATTCAAAGATTCAAATAAACTAAAAGTTTTACTTACAGAAAATATATACTATCCAAACAAACATAAAAAGACTAAAGTGGCTATATATTGTTATCAGACAAAACAGACTTAAGACAAAGAATATATCTAGAAACAGAGGTATTTCATATAGAAAAGGGTACATACAATAGGAAAAAAGAACAGTGACAGATGTTATACACTGAACAGCAGAATCACAAAATAAATGAAACAAAAGCTGACAGAAATTAAAGAACAAAAGCAATTCAACAATTATTGAAATTTTCAAACTCCTAAGAATAACTGGCAAAAACATCTCTGTAGAAAAATTTATACAGACAGAGAATATGTGAATAACACGATCAATTTGACCTAATTTACATCTACAGAATACTCTACCATCAAACAGCAGAATATACACTTCTTCTTCAAATAGACATGGTACATTCTCGAGGACATGCTGGATAATGAAACAAACCTCAATAAATATAAAAGCATTCTAATCATACAAATTACATTGTGTTCTCTGATCACAATGTAATTAAACCAGAAATCAAACCATAGATCAAAGAGAAAAAGCACAAGAGAAATTAGAAGGTATTTCCAATTAAATGAAAATGAAGATACAACATATCAAAATCTGTGACATAGCTGTGGATTTAAGTTTCTGCCTTATGACAGTATAATATAACAAAGAAAAGAAATAAATGGCAATATGGGAGGGAAAAAAAGATGTATAACTCTTTTCATTCACAGACAATATGAATAGGAACAAAGAATATCTTGAGAAACCTATAAAAGAAGTTACTCCGACTAATAAATTGTTATATTAGCAAGGTTATAGGATACAAGGCTAATATAAAAACTGTTTGTTGTATTTCTAAACACAACAAAAAACTAGACATCAATTTTTAAAATGTTTTAGGCTTTTTCCACAGTCATCAAAACAGTGTGGTACTGGTATCAAAACAGACAGACCAATGGAACAGAATAGAGAATCCGGAAATAAACCCTGACACCTATGGTCAATTAATCTTTGACAAGGGAGGCAAGAATATAAAATGGGAAAAAGAAAGTCTATTCAGCAAGCATTGCTGGGAAACCTAGACAGCTGCATGCAAAGCAATGAGACTAGAACACACCCTCACACCATGCACAAAAATAAACTCAAAATGGCTGAAAGACTTAAATATAAGACAGGACACCATCAAACTCCTAGAAGAGAACACAGGCAAAACACTCTCTGACATCAACATCATGAATGTTTTCTCAGGTCAGTCTCCCAAAGCAATAGAAATTAGAGCAAAAATAAACCCATGGGACCTCATCAAACTGAAAAGCTTTTGCACAGCAAAGGAAACCCAAAAGAAAACAAAAAGACAACTTACAGAATGGGAGAAAATAGTTTCAAATGATGCAACCGACAAGGGCTTAATCTCTAGAATATATAAACAACTTATACAACCCAACAGCAAAAAAAGCCAATCAATCAATGGAAAAATGGGCAAAAGACCTGAACAGACATTTCTCCAAAGAAGATATACAGATGACCAGCAAACACATGAAAAAATGCTCAACATCGCTGATTATAAGAGAAATGCAAATCAAAACTACCATGAGATACCACCTCACACCAGTCAGAATGGCCATCATTAATAAATCCACAAATAACAAGTGCTGGAGGGGGTGTGGAGAAAAGGGAACCCTCCTACACTGTTGGTGGGAATGTCAACTGGTACAGCCACTATGGAGAACAGTTTGGAGATACCTTAGAAATCTATCCATAGAACTTCCATATGACCCCACAATCCCACTCTTGGGCATCTATCCGGACAAAACTCTACTTAAAAGAGACACGCGCACTCGCATGTTCATTGCAGCACTATTCACAATAGCCAGGACATGGAAACAACCCAAATGTCCATTGACAGAGGACTGGATTCGGAAGATGTGGTATCTATACACAATGGAATACTACTCAGCCATAAAAAAGAATGACATAATGCCATTTGCAGCAACATGGATGGAACTAGAGAATCTCATACTGAGTGAAATGAGCCAGAAAGACAAAGACAAATACCATAGGATATCACTTATAACTGGAATCTAATATCCAGCACAAATGAACATCTCCTCAGAAAAGAAAATCATGGACGTGGAGAAGAGACTTGTGGCTGCCTGATGGGAGGGGGAGGGAGTGGGAGGGATCGGGAGCTTGGGCTTATCAGACACAACTTAGAATAGATTTACAAGGAGATCCTGCTGAATAGCATTGAGAACTTTGTCTAGATACTCATGTTGCAACAGAACAAAGGGTGGGGGAAAAATGTAATTGTAATGTATACATGTAAGGATAACCTGACCCCCTTGCTGTACAGTGGGAAAATAAAAAAATTATATAAAAAAAAATTTTTATACTAAAATATATAAATAAAGACAAAGAGGTTAAGCAGTGAGGTTGAATGACTTGCTCTTAGCCACAGTGAATAAGCCGTAGAGTTATGTCTCAAGTCTAGATTCGTGTGAATCAAACCTAGCCTTGTCTTGATGAACACAGTTCAGTATCATATAGTCCTTGGAACCAAAACCTTCTCAAGAACAGCTCTCTTAAGACACATTCAAATAATTTCATTTTCTTCTCTGAGAATTTAAGCCTCACTCAGTGGATTAAGGATCTGGCATTGCCACAATCTGCAGTGTAAGTCACAATGCAGCTCAGATCCGGTGTTGCTGGGGCTGTGGTGTAGGCTGACAGGTGCAGCTCTGATTCAACCCCTAGACCCGGGAATGTCCATATGCCACAGGTGTGGCCATAGAAAGCAAAAAAAAGTAAGCAAACTATAATCCATAGGGCAGTCTACGAGTTATAGTTTGTTTATGTAATCATTAAAGTTTCACTGGAACACAGCCACACCCATTCATTCAGGATTGTCTCTGACTGCTTCTTCCCTGCTACAAAGGCAAAGTTACTGGATAGTGGTCAATATACAGCCCAGAAAGTCTAAAATACTTACTATCTGGCACTTAAAAAAAAAAGTTTCCTGACCTGGGACTGCATGATCTAAAAGGTTCCTTTTACATTATTATACACTGATAATGAAAAGAGCTGCTTAAATGCTCTTAAGTATAGGAATAAAATGGGAAAAAAGAATAAGTAGCAAAAATAGATCAAACACGATCTCGATTCACCTCCTAGAGATTATACTAGCTTCCTCTCTAAGCTAGCGGATAGCTCATCCCCCAATCACTGAAACCTTCTATTCCAAGAATACACAAGATAAAACAAGCATTAAAAATTTAACGCACCTGCCCTCCTTCACTTTTTGTGCATTCCCTCGACATATGTAGTTTTCAATGTAACCATCACTGCAGTTGATTTTTGACCAGTCTGGGTCACAAACATCCAAGAAGTGAGGCCGCAGCCTGCCTATTGAATACTTGGCAATGTCAGTCAGGGACTGACTAGCAGCTGCACCAAATAAAAATGTTCCAATGGCTTTGTAAATAGTGGCTATGTAGTTATTCCTGATAAAGGAATTCGAGTGCAAGAGGTTAAAGTAAACAGACAGGGTTTCTCCAACAATCATCTGAAAAAGAAACAGAAAAACAATGTTAAAGCAGCAACCGGGCACTTTAAACGAAGTAAAACAGAAAATAAAATGGTAAATCACAGTAAAATATTTGTTTTAAAAAACACCTTCCTCTTTTTTTCCTTTTCAAATGGAGAGCAACTTAAAACATCTAATTCCAGACCACAAAAAAAGGTGTTAGATCAATTGATACCTTACAAAGCAGTAGCTAAGCCAAAATAGTTTGTCTACATTTTTTTTGACAGAAAAGACCTTATTTCTTTTCTTCTATTCAAATAAACTGGGTCTTAATAAGTAGACAATGATGTATCCATGGAGGACAGAAAACATGGTTTGTTCAAAGAATAAAAACTTCACCAATTAGAATATCTGACAGAGTCTGCATTTTCATCAAACAGTCCTAGAATCAAAAACATCCATCATGTTAAAAAGGGTAAAATAGTTTCAAAGAGAGAAAAAGCTACTATAATAAAAGCAGGGATGTAACACTGAAGCCAAAGGGTACAGAGGGCAAAGATCAGCTGACAAGGCCTCCCAGTCCTGCCTCTCCAGGAAACCTTCAGGGCCAGCTTCCCTCACAAGTCTCATTAAAAGACCAAACACACACTTGACATTCTTCTCCAAGAAAACATTTCAAGTGACACCGTCCTCTTTCTTTTTCACTGACTCTTGTAAAATGGGAGTTACAGCCTTCCCAGATTCTAGTTGAGTGTGTATGTGAGCACACAGCAGTATAATGAGTTTAAAGGCATAAAAAGGTTTCCAAATACTTTCCAAGTTCATAGATCAATACCCAAAGAAATTTTAAAGTATCAAATAACATTATAAAAAATTACATCTGCTGATAAGATATGCCACACTCTAGCTACCTGAGACCAAAATAAACTCTTAAACAAAAATGATCTGCTTGCTATTTTATATTGGGGGTGGATATAAATCACAAAGTTTCACTTAAGAGTTCCACCCGCTAGTCTTAAATTTACATAAACAATTTTACAAAGCATTCAAACATTTCCATTTAGTGAGGACTGTCTTCAGAGTGAGTCTCAGCAAAGGTGAAATAAATGGCTGCCTCCTAAAAGGGATTTCAAACATTTTCTTCATTTGGCTCACTGGCTCCTGGAATTCCAAAATTAGAATGTTGTAACTTTGACAACTAGACTGTGAACTCTACAAAAGCAAGAATGAATTTTTAGTCACAGTGACCTAAAATAGAGCTGGTGGTCAATGAATTTCAACTGAAGGTGCTACCTCTGGGTAAAAAGTGAACACTCTTAGTTTAACTAACACATTAAGCCTCACAGAAATGTATTCCTTGTTATAATCCTTAATGTGAATGACCATTTCTGAGAACAGGTCTCAGAGGAGAAGAAAACCAACTGTACTTCTGGGGATATCATAACTCTGCAATTGTGCTTGGGGTCCTCCACTATGACCATACCAGAGGCCTTGTATTAAAATATAGAGAGTTTCCTTGGACTGTTACAGTGTTCCAGCAGCTGCCTTGATGGATTAGTAGCAAAAAAGGATTTCTCTACTGTTTTGCTATGGAGTTGATCTTTGATAATTTAAAACATATACCAAACAGGGAGTTCCCATTGTGGCACAGCAGAAACGAATCTAACTAGTATTCATGAGGATACAGGTTTGATCTCTGGCCTCGCTCTGTGGGCTAGGGATCTGGCATTGCTGTGAGCTCTGGTGTAGGTCGCAGAAGCAGCTCAGACCCCGAATTGCTGTGGCTGTGGTGTAGGCCAACAGCTGCAGCTCTGATTCAACCTCCAAATGCCCTGGGTGCAGCTCTAAAAAGTAAATATATCTGTGTATACACCCCGACTCCCAAATAGGAGTTCCTGTTTGGTTCAGCAGTAACGAACCCAATTAGTATCCATGAGGACTCGGGTTCAATCCTCACTCAGTGGGTTAAGGGTCCAGCATTGCCATGAGCTGCAGTGTAGGCTGCAGACGAAGCTCGGATCTGGCATTGCTATGGCTGTGGTGTAGGCCAGCAGCTACAGCTCTGATTTGACCCCTAGCCTGGGAACTTCCACATGGGTGCAGCCCTAAAAAGACAAAAACGAGACAAATAAATAAAATGTATGCCAAATATATTAATCTAAACTACAATTTGAGCAGTTGAAACTTCCACATCTCAGCTGTCAGCTCTTCTTGCATAAGCACTCAACTGTTTTCCAAAACGAAGTATTGATCTTTGAGAGTCTTCCTAGTCATAATGATCACTGTTTAGAGCCATTCAAACCCTGGTTTTTGCCACTGATGACTAAAAATAAATTCATTAGGAACATTCAGAGCACTAGGCACAGATTAAAAGCTGATCTACAGAAGTAGTATATGCTGAAACTTAACTCTTAATACTGGGGAAGGGTGGAGGGGATTCTAAAACTAAAATGCTATCAACTTAACATCATGTTTTATTAAGCACTCCATCTTTATTGAGAAGAATGGACAATGGAGATGTTCTAAATCAGTTCTAAATTAAATGCAGGGATATATCTGTGCATTTCACCTATACATGAGAGCCATATTTTCATTTCATTTTACTACCTTATCCTGCCCTTTGAGCCATTTATGCTAACTCAGCCTCTGGTAAAGTCCACAAGTAAGCTAACTGTGTGCCCTAATCTTAGAGCTGGGACTACTTGTCATGCATTTTTTATTCAGATTCTAAAGATAGGATAAATTATTAAAGAACTAAAGATAATGTTTAGGCAGGGTTCCTCTTACGGTTCAGTGGTAATGAACCCAATTAGTATTCATGAGGATGCGGGTTTGATCCCTGGCCCCCCTCAGTGAGTTAAGGATCCAGCATTGCCACAGAGCTGTTGTGTAGTTCACAGACATAGCTTGGATCCTGTGTTGCTGTGGCACAGCTGGCAGCTGCAGGTCCAATTCAACCCCTAGCCTGGGAGCCTCCATCTGCTGCAGGAGCGGCCCTAAAAAGACAAAAAAAATTACCTAAATCAGTGTGATTCAACCATTTAAAACCTATGCACTACAATATTTTTTCACTATCTCCCTTCATATCTCCACCAACCAAGATGATTTTATACACCTGTAAACTGTCACTATAGTTACATGTCTTTCAGTCAGAAGTCTAAAATCCTTTCCAAAAGAATAGTCTAAAATCTCTCCTTCCAAAATATCTCTAAATGCCTCCATTCCCTTTACTCTCTCCAAAATCTCTCTCCAAAAAAAGTCAAAATGGTCTCATCAGACCAGATTTTGATCACCAAAATCTTACCTTTTCCGTAGTATCTGACATCACTGACCATTTGGTCCTTATTGAAATTCCCCTTTGGCTTTTGAGAAACTATATTAATTCTGATTCTCTACTAGGCTCCCTCAATTACTAACATATTTGTGGTTCATTTGCAAATCATGTCAAAGGCCTGGTGTGAAGTCCCAATTAGAATCCTGATTTTTTTTTAAAGACATGATTTACTTTCTAGAAAATAAAATTAAACATATACAAGTCTAGCGAAGTGCTACCTGCAAAAAGCTGAGTTAATAAACAGAAATTATTTTAAATTAGTACATAAAACCACTTCCCTAAGCTGTGTCTTTGTTGATTCGATTGATATGAAAATAGTACTTTTATAGCACTTTTCAACAAGTCTGTTCTTTTTCAAGAAAACTACATTCAACCTTCTTGCAGGTGATGGTGAAACAATAAAAACTTCCAAGTTAATAAACTATAAAAATTTTTTTTGATAACTGAATATCTGTCAGGCCCTGTGCTTGCTGTGCAGGCTACACACAACCACATGGTGCCCAGCACCAGCACCCTATCTTATTGTGGGCCTCTGGTCTATAGCAAGTGTCTATACTTCTGCTTGTGCAGCATCTTTCTTAGACACAAAGACAAGCAGAACTGAAAGAGAAGTACATTTGCAGCAGTGTTTGAGTACTTGAATCTTTGTCCGAAATCAGCTACTATCTGCCTAGGAATCCTACTAAAATGTTTCTATGTAAAGAGCTAGTAATCTCTCAGAAACATGTTCTTTTAAGAAGATCCTATTCCTACTCCTTCCTTAATGCAAAGATCATAGGCATGGATTTCTTTCTTTTAATAGTAAAAACTCAGTGTAAAATCTGTCTCGATTAAAGGGACCACTGATTTCTTAAAATTTCACTATACAGTAGAAGAGTCACCAATGTCACAACATAATCACTCCAGTTTCATTCCAGCATCTATGACATGCCAGGCTCCACAGCAAGCAGTGAGGATGCAAGATGAACAAGGCACCATCTCTGCCTTCAAGGAACTTCCAGGCTTGTGAAACAAGTATCTGTATAGCAGAGGTTTTGTTTTATGAATTACATACTGCAAATTATGAGTTAACTTTCAGTGCTAATAAGGAGCTGTGATCATTCTGCAGTAAGAGGTTTACATTTTTAAATTAGGAAGTTTTGTTTTGCTTTTTAATAAACTCCAAAACAGACAAGATATATATGCTATTATCTTTTGGCTTATCTCCTGGTTGAGACCATATTTCTGCTTTTACCATTAACTCTAATTTCTGAAGTTACAAGCTATGGAACATAAACCTAATTAAATTCATAGACTCTCTCAGTTAAGAGAGTGTAACAATCACCTAGTCCAATCACTTAAAGTCTTTTCCCCAGAGCACATTCTCTAAGCATTCTCACCCAAAATCCTAGAAAACTAGGTTTTAGTTTTAGTACCAGTGTACTGTATTTTAGTACCAGTAAAAATTCTTTCGTGTTCGCTGCTAATTATATATATAGAACTTAAGTGTTTATCTCCCATTTCTGCCATTATGTAAAAAAATTCTTTAAATTAAATGTGGGTTAAACGAAGTCTTAACATTAGTTAGCACATTTTCTTTTCCAGAACTCAGTAACTAGAAGCCGGTTCATAGACACGGTTTCAATAAGTTATAAAACAATATCCAAGTATAATGTATAATAGAAATACATTGATATAATAGTTATCTATTGCATTATTACTGAAACAACAGCAAATTAGAACTCTACAAAATCACAATGACTTGGAGGAGATTAGCATAAAGCCTACATATATTCAGTAAGGTTCTCCTAATTACACATTGTTACCCTTTTGGACCCACTTAAAATAGCTGAGATTATTTTGATTAAATAACATTAAAGGTTAAAAAAACATTGTTTTAGATGGTTATACATTCAATCATTAACATATTAACACAAAATTAAGCCAGTTGCCCAAAAGTGATAAACTTGGAAAAGTGGATTTAACTTACAACGATAATACTGAATGGAATGATTATTCCACCTAATAATGGATAAGGTATGGTGTCTTCTTTGTAAGGGTACTTGATGGACTCATCATTACAGAATAATCCTCGTTGGAAGGGGGTATGCCTTGAAGTAAGAATTGCAAAAGGCAATCCAGCTAGCAAAAGGAATAAATGAAAATATCATTAAAAAGAAAATATCAAAACTAATTAATTGCAATAATAATCCCACAGACTGTGTTTAAAAATACATTTGCCATGAAAATAAATAAGAGCACATGGAAAAAGGAAATGTAGCAATGCATGCAACAGAAGTTAGAAAAATTACAGCTCAGGGTAAGATCTTTCTTCTACAGAGAACAATGACTCCAAGTCCTCTATTAGCCAATTTAACCAAGAGCAACTTCTTCCCTTCGTTTCTGCTGAAAGACTCTAAACTGATTTTAGGGAAAAGAACCTCTTTTCATGCTCTTGTTGTCATTTAATCATAGGGGATTTTTTCAACACTATTTCCAAACCAGAATTTTGCTTCCAAAGGAACAAAGCATTTCGGCATTCCCCATTTTATCTTGATATTACTATCACATTTAGATAGGTCACTGTCTTTGGCTAAGTTATCACAGTATCTAAATATAATATATCCACTTGTTTCTATACTGTATACAGCAAGTTTAGAGGTGCTGTGATAAGGAGTGTGAATTTAAACCAAGTTTCTTAACAAAAGACAGCCAAACGGAATCAAGCACAAAAGCACCTAAAAGACAATTCTTTCTTTCTTCATTACCACTGTTTTCCCTATAGATCATGTCTCACACTCACGTCCTAAAATGTCTAAATTTTTCCCTAAATATGAACTTGAAGAATTCAGGCCTCCTTCATTTCATTCACTGCACCCAGCCATTCTGATTACTACTACAGCATACTGACTAGGACTGATTTCTAAGAGACAGAACTTAGCAGAAACCCTCAACATGAGATCTGCTTTAAACTTTTCCAAGTATGGAAGATTCTTTCCCTAAGTGACCCATTCTCCCAATAGTAATAAGCATAACTACTAACTAACACAACACACTCACCGTATATTCAAGTGTTCTTTCCATGAAACACCAAGTCTTCATGACCATTTACAGTTCTCGTAAATGCCATTAACCCCTAAAGACTCAATGACAACCAAGCCTCTGCCACTCTGCCTGATGTGTACACAACAAATATTAAATATACTCAATATGCAAAGGCCAAATGAAAAGCAGAAGCACATTGCTGGTTCTCTTTATTTATCTTGCTATTTTCCATTCTGACTCCGAATACATGAACCAAAGTTTATTTGTGTTAGCCAATTTACCAAGTTGTCAACCCATAAGAAGTCTTTACTATGCGAAAAGCGGCCAATAAGGTAGTACAGGAAGACCCTACGCTCGTTCCACCATGAGGACACTGCTAAGCCAGGCACCATTTCAGAATCCTCCCTCTAGCCAATCAATGCCAAACTAGGCCTGCTCACCAGATGGCACCAACCCCTGGCCAGGCAGCTAGGTGGGCTAGAACACAGACTTACCCACCCAAAGGCTGTCTACTGTAGAACCCCCCTAAGCCCTCAGCCACCCCAGGACATGACCCCACCCACTATAGGAGCCAGCCCCATCCACAAGTGGGCTTCCACTAGCCCTGGGACCTCTGGAAACCATCACACACCATATAACTAGTTATTTGGCTCAGCTCCATCCACCAGTGGGCCAGCACTAGCCCTGGTCCTGGCCTCACACACTGGGGGTCAGGCACCAGCACCATGATCTGACGGGTCCCACCCTACCCATTCCACCATCCCTGGAATCCCAAGGCCCTGCAGTCAAAATCCCTGGGCTTCAGCACTGCCCACGGTGGTCCAACATCAGCTCCAGAACCTTCAGGCCCCACAGCCAAAGATCCCGAGACCTGATTCTGTCCATCAGAGGGCAGGCACTAGCCCCAGGTCCTCCCAGACCCCAATACTGCCCATAATGCAAGTCCCAGATCACCACAGCACCAAAGTGAGTTGAATTAAAGATCTGGCTCTCCCCCAGTAGTAGTCTGGCCCTGCCCAACAGCACGCCAACACCAGCTCCAGGACTCCTTGGGCCCCTCAGCCACCCATGTCAGGATCCAGTCCAACCACCTGCAGCCATTACCAGGACAAGAGGCCATGCAGTCAGCCAGGCCACAAACCAACCCCAACCACCACCAAGTCCCACATGGGCAGGGCATGGCAACCAACAGGACTAAGAGTCACTCACACCTACCAGTGTACCCATAGTTGTCAGCCAGCCACAAAAAAGGGACCCATGCAGCCCACATAGAGGGCACCCCTAGAACATGTAGCTCTGATGACCACAGGGAAGTGTGCTGCTGGACCACATAGGATATTTCCTATATAGTGCCACTTCTCCAAGATCAGGAAATGTAACCAACCTACCAAATATATAGGTATAAAAACAGTAAATTTGGCAAATGGAGATGGCAGAGAAATACATTCCAAATGAAGAAACAAAATAAAATCCCATAAGAAGAACTAAGTGAAGTGGAGATAAGCAAGGTACCTGAAAAAAGAGTTTAAGGTAATGATCATAAAGATGCTCAAAGAACTTGGGAAAAATGGATGAACAGAGTGAGAAGTTAGAAGTTTTTTACAGAGTTAGAATATATAGAGAAGAACCAAAAAAGAGCTGAAGAATACAATATCTGAAATAAAAAAAGGAATCAACTGTAGATTAGATGATACAGAGGAATGGATCAATGAACTAGAAGATACGATAGTGGAAATCACTGTAACTGAAGAGAAAAAAGAAAAAACAAATGAGGACAGTTTAAAAGATCTTTGGGAAAACATCAAGTTTATTAACATCCACATTATAAGGGTCTCAGATGGAGAAGAGAGAAAGAAAAGAACAGAGAACATATCTAAAGACATTAAGAGCTGAAAACTTCCCTAATCTGGGATAGGAAATAGGTACCTAGGTCCGGGAAGCACAGAGTCCCCAACAGGACCCACCCTAAAAGGACCACACCAAGAAGATTATAATTAAAATGGCAAAAATTAAAAACAAAGAGAGAACATTGAAAAGAGCAAGGTAAAAAGCAACAAGTTACATTCAAGGGAACCCTCATGAGGCTATCAGCTAACTTTTCAACAGAAACTCTACAAGACAGAAAGGAGTGACCCAATGTATTTAAAGTGATGAAAAGTAGAGAGTTCCCTTGTGATACATCAGGTTAAGGATCTGGCATTGTCCACTGCAGCAGCTCAGGTCACTGCTGTGCAGTATGGGCTCAATTCCTTGTCTAGGAACTTTCACAAGCTGAAGGTACAGTCAAAAAATAAAATGATGAAAAGTAAAAACCTTCAAAAAAAGAATACTCTACCTGACAACACTTTTACTCAGATTTGAAAGAGAGATCAAAAGTTTTACAGACAAGCAATTGCTAAAAGAGTTCACTACAAGGAAACCAAATTTACAAGAAATGTTAAAGAGACTTCTCTAAGAGGAAAAGAAAAGGCCAAAATTAAAAAAATGAAAACTATTTAAAGAAAAATCTCATTAGTAAAGGCAAATATACAGTAAAGGTAGTAGATCAAGCATGTGTAAAGCTAGTAGGAAGGTTAAAAGACAAAAGTAAAAGCAGTAAAGGTCATCTGTATATCCAAAATAAGTAAAAGGGGGGTTCACAAAAGGATGTAAAACATGGTATCATAAACAGTGAACAAGAGGGGGGAGTAAAAATGAAGGGTGTTAAAATGCACTCCAACTTAAGAGATCTGAAACTTAAAAAAAAGATACACACACACTCACACACCACATGGTAACCACAAACAAAAAAATCTATAATAGATATACACACAAAAGTGAAAAGAGTCCAAACATAACACTAAAGATAGTCATCAAATCACAAGGAAAGACAGTAAATAAGAAATATACAAAAAAGAACCATAGAACAACTCCAAAACAATTAACAAAATGGCACTGGGTAATACATATCAATAGTTACTTTGAATGTAAATGGACTAAATGCTCTAATTGAAAGACTTAAGAGTAGCTGAATACATAAAAAACAAGACCTGGCACAGTGGTTAACGAATCCAACTAGGAACCATGAGGTTGTGGGTTCAGTCCCTGCCCTTGCTCAGTGGGTTAACGATCTGGCGTTACTGAGCTGTGGTGTAGGTCACAGACGTGGCTCGGATCCCGCATTGCTGTGGCTCTGGCATAGGCCGGTGGCTACAGCTCCGATTCGACCCCTAGCCTGGGAACCTCCATATGCCGCGGGAGCAGCAGCCACTATGGAGAACAGTTTGGAGATACCTTAGAAATCTATACATAGAACTTCCATATGACCTCGCAATCCCACTCTTGGGCATCTATCTGGACAAAACTCTACTTAAAAGAGACACGTGCACCCGCATGTTCATTGCAGCATTATTCACAATAGCCAGGACATGGAAACAACCCAAATGTCCATCAACAGAGGATTGGATTCGGAAGATGTGGTATATATACACAATGGAATACTACTCAGCCATAAAAAAGAATGACATAATGCCATTGGCAGCAACATGGATGGAGCTAGAGAATCTCATACTGAGTGAAATGAGCCAGAAAGACAAAGACAAATACCCTACGATATCACTTATAACTGGAATCTAATATCCAGCACAAATGAACATCTCCTCAGAAAAGAAAATCATGGACTTAGAGAAGAGACTTGTGGCTGCCTGATGGGAGGGGGAGGGAGTGGGAGGGATCGGGAGCTTGGGTTATCAGACACAACTTAGAATAGATTTACAAGGAGATCCTGCTGAATAGCATTGAGAACTTTGTCTAGATACTCATGTTGCAACAGAAGAAAGGGTGGGGGAAAAATGTAATTGTAATGTATACATGTTAGGACCCCCTTGCTGTACAGTGGGAAAATAAAGAAAAAAAAAAGAAATAACTAAAAAGACAAAAAATAAAAAATAAAACAAGACCTATATATATGCTGCCTACAAGAGATGCACTTTTGATCTAAAGACACATAGAGACTAAAAATGAGAGAATTGAAAAAAGTAGTCCCACACTTATATGGGCATTACTCTATGACAAAGAAAGCAAGAATATACAATGGGGAAAAGACAGCCCCTTCAATGAAGAGTGTTGGAAAACTGGACAGTTACATACAAAAGAATCAAACTGGACCTTCTCACACAATGCACAAAAATAATCTAAATGGATTAAAGACTTAAAGATCTAACCATAAAACTTCTAGAAGAAAACATAGACAGTAACCTCTTTGACATTAGTTGTGGCAACTTTTTTTTTTTTTTTTGGTAATGTTTCCTCAGGCAAGAGAGACAAAAGCAAATTAGACATTAAATGAGACTACATCAAACTGAAAAGCTTTTGCACAGTTAACTATCAACAAAACAAAAAGACCACTTACTGAATAGGAGAAGATATTTGCAAATGATATATCTGATAAGGGGTTAATATAGTAAGTGAACAAAAAAACTCATATAACTTGACCTGAAAAAAATCTGATTTAGAAATGGGCAGAGGATCTAAATAGACATTTTTCTAAAGAAAACATACAGATAGTCAACAGACACATGAAAAGATACTCAACATTAGTAATCATCTAGGAAATGCAAATCAAAATCACAATGAGATGTCATTTCACAACTGTCACAACAGCTATTATCCAAAAGACAACAAATAACAAGTGTTGGAAAGGATGTGGAGAAATGGGAACCCTTACAAACTGTTAGTCGGAATGTAAACTGGTGCAGCCACTATAGAGCACAGTATGGCGGTTCCTCAAAAAAACTAAATATGGAACTACCATATGACCCAGCAATTCCACTCCTGGGTGTTTACCTGAAGAAACAAAAAATGCTAATTAGAAAAGATATATGCACCCCTGTGTTCACTGCAGCATTATTTACAATAGCCAAGAAATGAAAGCAACCTAAGTGCCCACCAAGAGATGAAAGGATAAAAAAGATGTGACACACACACACACGTATATATATGAATACTAGCCATAAAAAGAACAAAATAGGAGTTCCCGTCGTGGCGCAGTCGTTAACAAATCCGACTAGGAACCATGAGGTTGCGGGTTCGGTCCCTGCCCTTGCTCAGTGGGTTAACGATCCGGCGTTGCCGTGAGCTGTGGTGTAGGTTGCAGACGCGGCTCGGATCCCGAGTTGCTGTGGCTCTGGCGTAGGCCGGTGGCTACAGCTCCGATTCGACCCCTAGCCTGGGAACCTCCATGTGCTGCGGGAGCGGCCCAAGAAATAGCAGCAACAACAACAACAACAATACAACAACAACAAAGACAAAAAAAGACAAAAAAAAAAAGAACAAAATAATGCCATAGACCTAGAGGATATTATACTAAGTGAAATAAGTCAGACAGAGAAAGGCAAATACTGTATGATCTCATATGTAGAATCTAAAATAAAAAACAAGGGAGTTCCCATTGTGGCGCACTGGAAAACAAATCTGAACAGTATCCACGAGGATGTGGGTTCTATCCCTGGCCTCGCTCAGTGGGTTGGGGTTCTGGCATTGCATTGACCTATGGTGTAGGTTGCAGACATGGCTTAGATCCCGAGTTGCTGTGGCTGTGGCGTAGGCCCGTAGCCATAGCTCCCATTCGACCCCTACCCTGGGAGCTTCCATATGCCATGGGTGCAGCCCTAGGAATCAAAACAAACAAACAAAAAAAACAAAAACAAAACAAAAAAAAAAAACACAACATAAACCAAGTCCTAGACACAGAGCACAAACAGGCGATTGTTAGAGGGAGGGTGTTCAGGTAAGGAGAGAAATAAATGAGAGATTAAATGGCACTAACTTTCAGTTACAAAATAAATGAGTTACAGGTATGAAATGTATAATGTGGGAATATAGTCAATAATTATATCTTTACATGGTTACAAATGACAATTAGACTTATCATAGTGATCATTTTGAAATGTATAGAAATATTGAATCACTATATTGTATACCAGAAACTAACATAAACTTGTGGGTCAATTATACTTCAAACTAACAAACTCACAAAGAGACAAGATTCGTAGCTACTACAGGCACTGGTTGGGGGTGGGGGGGAAGAATCAGATGAAGGTAGTCAAAAGGTACAAACTTCCATTTATAAGATAAATATGTACTAGTAATGCAATGTGCAACATGATAAAGAATATTAACACTGCTGTTACTTTATAAATGGTTAAGAGTTCATCCTAAGAGTTCTTTTTTGTCTTCATTAAAATTTTTTTCATTTTTTAACGTTGTATTGAAGTATAGCTAATTTACAAGGTTGTGACAATTTCTGCTATACAACAAAGTGATCCAGTTATACATGTACACACATTCATTCTGACTCTTTTTCCACATAGCTCATCATAAAATACTGGGTAAAGTTCTCTGTGCTACACAGCAGGTCCCCATTGGCTAATCATTCTATATACCTTAGTGTGCATATGCCAATCCCAACACTCCTGGTCCATCCCTCTCCCCCCTCACGTGTTCCCTTTGGTAACCATAGGACTGTTTTCAAAGTCGGTGAGTCTATTTCTATTCTGCAAAAAAAGTTCATTTGCATCATTTTTTTAGATTCCGCATATATGTGATATCATATGACATTTGTCTTTCACTGTCTAACTTCGTTTAGTATGATAAGCTCTAGGTCCATCCATGTTGATGCAAATGGCATTATTTCATTCTTTTTCATGGCTAAGTAATATTCCATTGTGTACACTATCATCCTGAGTTCTCATCACAAGGAAAAAAATTTTTCTATTTCTTAATGTTGTATCTATATGAGATGATAGATGGTCACTAATCCTAATGAGGTAATCATTTAAAAATAAAATAAAATAAAATAGTCCCTTTTAATTTGAAGAAAACAAAAACAGCAGCATTCTTAATCTTTCAAGAGGAATGAATAAAGTTAGCTACAATGACAGTATCTAAATATACAGAGATAAATGTCAAGTTTCCAATAATATTTTGAAACATTTTATCACAAATACTTTTTATCTCAGATTATTAAAACAAACAACAATAAATATCTAGGAGTTCCCGTCATGGCTCAATGGTTAACTAATCCCACTAAGAACCATGAGGTTGCGTGTTTGATCCCTGGCCTTGCTCAGTGGATTAAGGATCCGGCATTGCCATAAGCTGTGGTGTAGGTTGCAGACTCAGCTTGGATCTGGCGTTGCTGTGGCCCTGGCATAGGCCAGAGGCTACAGCTCTGATTAAACCCCTAGCATGGGAACCTCCATATGCTGTGGGTGCGGCCCTAGAAAAGGCAAAAAAAAAAAAATCTAGAAAAACAAAAAAAAAATTTTTTTGTCTTTTTAGAGCCATACCTGCAGCATTTGGAAGTTCCCAAGTTAGGGGTCAAATCAAAGCTGCAGCAGCTGGCCTACACCACAGCCATAGCAACACCAGATCTGACCAACACCTGCGACTTTCACTGCAGCTTACAGTAAGTAATGCTGGATCCTTAACCCACTGAGCAAGGCCAAGGATGGAACCCGCATCTTCATGGATACCAATTGGGTTCTTAACCTGCAAGGGCACAACAGGAAGCCCCAACAACCTATTTTGTTAAAGGTTTATATTGTGACGAGAACCTGAGAATTTCAGAGAATGAAAAACAGTGCTATAGGAAAGAAATCTCTTATCAATAAAGTAAAACAAATAAACCTAATAACCCTTTGCCTGCAGGTGCATGTTAAAGTATTACCTTAGGTAATTTGATTAAAGTGGGAAGGAAAAAAGAGAGTAAATTAAAGTCACAGAAAATCCTTACATTTAATTTTAACTATGAATTAGGGGGCTTTTTTCCTTAGAGCACCCTACAATTAGCACATGAAGTAATGAGAATTTATCCTTGCTTCCCTTACTATTTATATAGTGAAGATGCAAATGTAAAAGGTACACAGTTTTGTTTTGTTTTTTTTTAAGTCTTAAGATACTAACCAGGTTCCCAAAACTATAAGTTCTAATAAATGCAGCCTTTAAAAAAAATCAGGAGTTCCTGTCGTGGCTCAATGGTAACCATGAGGACACAGTTTCGATCCCTGGCCTTGATCAGTGGGTTAAGGATCCAGTGTTGCCGTGAGCTGTGGTGTAGGTTGCAGAAGTGGCTTGCATCCCATTTTGCTGTGGCTGTGGCTTAGGCCAGCAGCTGCAGCTCTGATTCGAATCCTAGCCGGGGAACTTCCATATGCCGCATGTGTGGCCCTTAAAAAAAAAAAAAAATTAAACTGGAGCTGACTTTGCTAACTGAACCTTACACTGCCTCTCATATCTGAAATTCAGACTATCCTCTCATGCACCAAATCATCTGCATACAGAGAAAGAGGATGAAATGCTCCAGCCTTTAATACAAATACCACAGCCACAGCAGAAACCTTTTGCACACACTGTGGAGGTGAATACTCAAATCTTTAATTTTAACTGTTGCTGGCCCTATCCAATAACTAAATGCTCACCCTTCAACCAATAGCCACACTCTAACCAAATGAGCAAATTTATTTTGTATTTAAAAGAAGCACCATTTCTAGAGTTCATTTTACTTCTAAAACTCTATACATAATAGAAACTTGCAGTGTTTACAATGCATATTTCTGAATTGACTGAATTTTTCTTTATTTATTTTTTTTTGCTTTTTGCTTTTTTAAGGCCGCACCTGCAGTATATGGAACTTTCCAGGGTAGGGGTCAAATCAAAGCTGCAGCTGCCAGCCTACACCACACCCACAGCAATGCAGGATCCGAGCCACATCTGCGACCTACATCAAAGCTCACGGAAATGCCAGATCCTTAATTCACTGAGTGAGGCCAGGGATTGAACTCCTATCTTCATGGATACTAGTCAGGTTTGTAACCCACTAAGCCATGACAGGAACTCCGTGTATTTTTTAATGAGTATTTCTTTTGATGGAAGAGGAAATACGTACTACAGAAATTAAATCCACATGGTTAGTGCCTACAAGTCAGTAGGCTTTACATCCTATTCTCAAGAAAAAATCTTATCAATAGACCAAACATATTCAAAAATGTTCTTAAGCATATCCATTAACATTAGGTTGCTTTTTCTTTCTTTGACTCCGAAAGAAATTATTCACAGATTTAGAAAAAAAAAAAAAAAACTCTGTGGGTACTTTGAGGCTAGAAAGGAAACGAAATCACATACCAGCATAATTTGTCCATTTTAAAAAAAGGAATGGTCAAGTGGGCAAGTATTGAGTGAATCCATTGTGCAGGAAATTCTGTGAGATGATACCAGGAATACAAAGTTGAATAAAACACAGTATATAACTGCAGCAAAGACATAATTACAACATAGGTAGAAAGAGCTATGCAGTTTCAAAAGAGAATAAGAATTGCTGAGGCTCTAGGTGTTGATATTCAAAAAAGGTGCTGGTTATCAGAGTCAGAATCTCAGTAGAAGGGCTCTGGTAGATAGACAGAGATTTGAGGATATAAAGCATCCCTGAAACCACAGAGATAAAAGACACCAGGTATGATGGACATGAAGTGAAAAGAAGTAAAAGGCAAGGCACATAGCAATAGCAATATTAAAGGGATGATGAGCACAGCAAGAGGATCCACTGAGGCAGCAGACTTGGTGGGCTGAGGGAAGGTCTGGAGAAAGCACTGTCATTGAGGCAAAGTTCAGACACAGCATTTCAGGAGTGGGTGACTGGTCCAGAGTGTCTGATGAGTTTTCAATTGCCAAACTTAGTAAAAGTGGTTTTAATAAGGAAAAAGGTGTGAAAACCAAACCACAGAGTTTTAGTAAGGAATGATAAGAAAATAAGCATGAATCTACCACAAAGGCACACTATCCTTTTGAGAGTTTGAATTGAGAGACTTAGAAATTTCTATTTTAAAATTAGTACTAATATTTTCAATCTTTCATATAAACCCATGAGATGTATTAGATCAAAGTCATTACCCAATCCCATTTCATTTTCACTAAATAACTAAACCTTGGAGTTCTCGTTGTGGCTCAGCAGTAACAAACCCGACTAGTATCCATGAGGATGTGGGTTCGATCCCTAGCCTCGCTCAGTGAGTTAAGCATCTGGCGTTGTTGTGAGATGTGGTGTAGGTCACAGACACAGCTCAGATCCGGCACTGCTGTGCTGTGGTGTGGGCTGGCAGCTGCAGCTCCAATTTGATCCCTAGCCTGAGAATTTCCATATGCCGTAGGTGTGGCCCCCAAAACAAAATAAAACCCAACTAAACCTGAATGTAGACCCCCCCCCAAAAAAAGAATGAAGGGAAGACCAAATCACCAGTTGTTTACTGACCCACTTAAGACAAAGAGATGACTTAGTCCAGAGTCCTCTTTGGAAATTTTGGAACTGGAACAGAGTCTGACTCGGTGAGAGCTGGCAAACAGCATTGAGCCATGCATAAGAAAGACTATCTGAAGAAAAGACTGAAGACAAAGCAGGTCTGCAAAGAAAACAGAAGTGACTCTACCAAAAAAAACAAACAATCCCATCAAAAGTGGGCAGAAGATCTAAACAGACAATTCTCAAAAGAAGACATACAGACGGCCAAAAAACACATGAAAAGATGTTCAACATCTCTCATGATTAGAGAAATGCAAATCAAAACCACTATGATGCACCACCTTACACCAGCCAGAATGGCCATCATCAAAAAGTCTACAAACAATAAATGCTGGAGAGGGTGTACAGAAAAAGGAATCCTATGACACTGTTGGTGGGACTGTAAATTGGTGCAACCACTGTGGAAAACAGGATGGAAATTCCTCAGAAAACAAAAAAATAGAACTACCATTTGATATAGCAATCCCACTCCTGGGCATCTATCCAGAGAAAACCATGACTTGAAAAGACACATGTACTCCAATGTTCACTGCAGCACTATATGCAATAGCCAAGACATGGAAACAACCTAAATGTCCATCGACAGGGGAGTGGATCCAGAAGAGGTGGTACATATACACAATGGAATATTACTCAGCCATTAAAAGGAAGGAATAACGGCATTTATAGCAACACGGATGGGCCTAGAAATTACCATGCTAAGTGAAGTCAGTCAGACAATGAGACACTACATCAAATGCTATCACTTACATGTGAAATCTAAAAAAGGACACAATGAACTTCTTCGTAGAACAGATACTGACTTACAGACTTTGAAAAACTTATGGTTTCCAAGGAGACAGGTTGGGGGATGAGGGGATGCACTGGGGGTTTGGGATGGAAATGTTATAAAATTGGGTTGTGATGATCATTATACAACTATAAATGTAATAAATTCAGTGAGTAATAAAAAAAAATGTAAAGTAAAATAAAATAAAAAAGAAAACAGAAGTGACTCATCTGACCCCTGAGAGTGAGAAAAGGTGAAAGCAGCGATGGTTCCCCACTAAAAGAGTGCTGCAATGATCTTGCTTTCTTAGGGTTGTTAGAGTGGCTTGTATCCTTTCAACAAAACCCAATTTTACTTAAGTTAGTTAGAAAAGGATTCTACTCCTGGCAACCAATAGAGCCATAACTAAAACAATTATAACCATTCTGCTACACTGACAGTGTGTACATTATTATTAATTGTTTCATTACCCTAATAATGCTATAATGAACAAATATCTCCAAATACCAACCCTCGTTGGAATTTCTAATTATTTTCCTCAGAATATATCTGCATATGGAATTATAGGCATAAGGATATAAACATAAGGTCTTGGAAAACTGTTAGAAAGGTATTTTACACCACCAAATTACTCTACCAGCTACAGTATACAAATGTATAGAGAAATACAAAAATTTAAAGATACCTATCTTTAGATAGATGCTTTTATCCGATGCTATCTTTGACATTTACTACAGATTTTAGGGCAAAAATGAAGAGTTCCATTTACTCTTTAATCCATTCAAATCAATACCCTTTTCCTTTTACCTCATCTCTAAAACAATCTCTTTGCATCATCTGTCAAATGACTGCATTTATCAAACAATGTTTCTCTTAATAATTCAGTTTACACAATTCATTTTCACAAACAACTTGAGGTATAAGTTACATACCATAAAATTCATCCACTCTAAATACATAATTCAATTATTTTGGTAAATGTAGACAGTTGTGCAAACCATCCACCAGAAGCCAGTTTTAGAACATTTTCATTAGCCAAAAATTCCCATAAGCCCATCTAGAGTCAATCCTTGTTCCTACACCAACTCCAGGCAACTACTCATCTGTTTTCTTTATCTACACAGATTGCCTTTTCTGAACTCTTCATATAAATGGAATCACACAATAATGTGGTATTTTTTAAGCGGCTTTTATCACTTAGCATGTTTTTTTGAGGTTCATCCATGTTGTAGCATGCATTCCGTTCCCTTTTATTGCTAAATAATATCATATTATATGTACATATTACATTTGTTTTATCTATTCACCAGTTAATGAATATTTGGGTTGTTTCCAGTTTTCATCTGTTATGGACTAATACCGCTATAAACATTCACAACAATCATCACAACCAAATTTTTACAGCACTTCCATCCCAAACCCTACACCTATAAATGTAATAAAATTCATTACGTAATAAAAACAAAATCTAAAATAAAATTTCCTTATGGTTAGTGTTCAAAAAAAAAAACATTCACAGACAAGTCTGTGTGGACATTATGTTCATTTTGAAAGACAGACACCTAGGAGTGGAATGGCTGGATCACATGGTAAGTTTATGTTTAACTTTTTAAGAAATTGCCACAGTTTTTCCAAAATTGCTGCATACTTTACATTCCTACATTCTGCTTTTTAAATATGCTCATGTGGCTTGTCATATGAGCAGGTTTAAGAATGAGATTCTCTACACAGGTAAACACACACTCACCACAAATAAATATGGCTTTCCACCTTCTACAAGTGAACATTTATAATGGTTTGAAAAGAGTAAGTGAGAAAGTCCCCTTGTGGCACAGCAGGTTAAGGATTCAGCACTGCTGTAGCTGTGGTGCAACTGCATCATAGGTTCAATTCCTGGCCTGCGGAACTTCCACATGCCGCAGGTGCAGCAAAAAAAAATAAATAAGCAGCTAAGAGCAAGTGATATGTAACTCATTGCTTCCACAAACTAAATACCACAAGGACACTTCTCCATCATTTAACCAGAGACAGGAAAAGACAACATAAGTAATGGTCATGAAACACCGTCTTCAACTTCCTCCTGTACAAATACTCAAGATCTTGAAACCATAAATGTAAATACTAACAACTGTGTTAATTAGAAAGACTGGTGATGGAATATCCAGCAAAACTAAGAAACTATGGTTAAAAACTTTTTTACACATGAAGGGAACTCCTTTAGTGAAAACTATACAATGCCTCTAGAAAATGTTTGGTTTTTTTTTTTTTTGAAGGTTCATCCATAGTGTAGCACAGACTGATACTTTGTTCCATTTTATGCAGAAGAGTATTCCATGTATATAAAACTTATCTGATGCCCAAAGAGAGTGGCATGTGACTCCAGAGTCCACAGTAGCAAATATTTAAGGGACATGCTGCCTCAGAGATAACAGCAGTAGGCAACAGAAATGAAATCCTGACACAAAGATGTCCAGCCCCTTCGAGATCTGCTGCAAAGCCAGGTACCATACCTCAACAGTCTGGAAGACAGAGAGACCCCCAATGACAGACCAAAAGACCTTAAACAGAGGAGGATGTCCTTTTGTGTCAAATATCTCAGGGATCATATTCTTCTCCTAATGCCTGAACAAGAACGGAAAGATGGAGTTCCCGTCGTTGGCGCAGTGGTTAACGAATCCGACTAGGAACCATGAGGTTGCGGGTTTCAGTCCCTGCCCTTGCTCAGTGGGGTTAACGATCCGGCATTGCCATGAGCTGTGGTGTAGGTTGCAGATGCATCTCGGATCCCACGTTGCTGTGGCTCTGGCGTAGGCCGGTGGCTGCAGCTCCGATTGGACCCCTAGCCTGGGAACCTCCATATGCCGTGGGAGCGGCCCAAGAAATAGCAGAAAGACAAAAAAATAAAAAAAATTTTTAAAAAAAGAAGGGAAAGATGTCAATGGAGACAAGGAACCTAAAGAATCCAAAGGTACAAGCTAAACAGTAGAATGATGGGTCTATTATTATTTTTACCATCTGACTATACCCCGAAGCCCCACAGGTATTTGAGATGAATGTGTATTTAGTCTACCTTCTCTATTAGGTCATTTGAAAGCTACCTTTGTTTATTTACCAATGAGGAAAATTCCAAGTAAGAAAGAGTCAATTTTGAAGACGCGAGTTGTCCAAAGATGCTAGTGAGTATCTAAAATACAATCACATTTAATAAGATAGTAAAAAGAATATGCCAATGCCTTATTTTTTTCCTTCTGCTTATATTTAAAGAATGAAACTGCAGTAACTATTTGAGAGATGCTGTGAAGTTACTCTGCCCCATTCATGCATGAATTGAAGTGCACAAGGGTACATGGGGATACATGATAAAATGTAGTTTAGGAAACAGAACAAATAGACCCAGAACCGAAAATCGTTACTGAACTACACCAAAAAACAAGAGCTAAGAAGGGAGAATTAAGATGAGTGTTATATAACTGAAAGAAAACTTGGACTACTGCATCCCTTTATCCCTTATGGAATGATTGCATTTCCTTTGTTATAAACAATTAGGAGCTTTACCATATACATTATGTAGTCCCATTATATAGAGTGCTCATATATTTCATAAATATTAATCTTTACTAGAGGCAAGGTTAAAAGAGAAAACAAAATTATTTTCAACCTGCATAACAAAGAAAGCCCAGAAATAAACCCATGCACCTATGGTTAATTTATCAATGACAAAGGAGGCAAGAATATATAATGGAGAAAAGACTGTCTCTTCAATAAGTTGTGCTGGGAAAACTGGATAGATAATGTTAAAGAATGAAATTAGAACACTCTTTAAGACCATACACAAAAATAAACTCCAAAGGGATTAAAGACCTAAATATAAGACTAGATAATGTAAAACTCTTAGAGGAACACTATCTGACATAAACCACAGCAATATCTTTTCAGATTTACTTCCAAGAATAACGAAAATTTAAAAATAAATAAATAAATAAATGGGAGCTATTTAAACTTAAAAGTTTTTACACAGCAAAGGAGACCATAAACAAAACAAAAAGACAACCCAAGAAATGGGAGAGAGTATTTGCAGACCGGGTGATTGCAAAAGGATTGATTAATCTCAAAAATATACAAGCAGGAGTTCCCGTCGTGGTGCAGTGGTTGGAGAATCCGACTAGGAACCATGAGGTTGCGGGTTCGGTCCCTGCCCTTGCTCAGTGGGTTAACGATCCGGCGTTGCCATGAGCTGTGGTGTAGGTTGCAGACGCGGCTCGGATCCCGCGTTGCTGTGGCTCTGGCGTAGGCCGGTGGCTACAGCTCCGATTCGACCCCTAGCCTGGGAGCCTCCATATGCCGCAGGAACGGCCCAAGAAATAGCAACAACAACAACAAAAAAGACAAAAGACAAAAAATATATATATATATACAAGCAACTCATACAGCTCAATATATTAAAAAAAAAAAAACACAACCCAATCAAAAAAATGATCAGAAGATCCAAAGAGACATTTCACCAAAGAAGACATAAAGACAGCCAAAAAACACATAAAAGATGCTCATCATTGCTAATTATTAGAGAAACGCAAATCAAAACAACTATGAGGTACAACCTCACATCAACCATCATGGCCATTATCAAAAAGTCTACAAAAAAATAAATGCCAGTAAGGGTACAAGAAAAGGGAACCCACTGTTAGTGGGAATGTAAATTGTACAACCACTATGAAAACAGTATGGTGGTGCCTCAAAAAACTAAAAATAGAATTACTGTATCATCCAGCAATCCTACTCCGAGGCATATATCTGGAGAAAACTATAATTCAAAAAGATACATGCAACTCAATGCTCACTGCAGCACTAATTACAATAGCAAAGACTTGGAAGCAACCTAAATGTCCATCAACAGAAGAATGGATAGAGAAGATGTGGTACATATATACAAAGGAATATCACTCAGCCATTAAAAATAATGAAATAATGCCATGTGCACCAACATGGATGGACCTAGAGATTATCATACTAAGTGAAATTAGAGGGTGAAAGACAAATATCACATGATTTCACTTATATGAGGACTCTTTAAAAAAAAAGGATACAAACGAACTTATTTGCAGAACAGAAACAAACTCACAGACTTTGAAAACAAACACATGGTAACCAAAGGAGACAGGCTGAGGGAGGGATGGCCTGAGGTTTGGGACTGACATAGGCACACTGGTGTATGAAATGACTAGCCGATGGAGACCTGCTCTTTAGCAAAGGGAACTCCACCCAATATTCTGTGATAATCTATATGGAAAATAACCTGAAAAAGAATGAATGTGTGTATATGTATAACTGAATCACTTTTTTGTACATTATAAATTATCACAACATTGTAAATAAACTATATGTCAATAAAACTTTTTAAAAATAATATAAACAAAAAGGATAAAGACTGTATGAATCTATTTATATAACATAGCTGATAAAAATTATAGTGATGGAGAACAGATCAGTAGTTGCCAAAGGGTTAGGGCTTGGAGAATGACATGACTATAAAGAGATAGTAGGAGGGAGTGTCTATGAAGTGAAGAATAATTCTGAAACCTGATTATGGTAATGGTTACACAAATCTATATAGGTAATAAATTTCATATAATTATACACATACACAAAAGGAGTGTATGTAGAAACTGGTGAAATCTGAATAAGTCCTGAATTCTGGTTAATAGTACGTACGGATAATTTCACCACAGTTACGTAAAATGTCATTATTGGGGGAAGTTGGGTGAAGGGTATATGGAACTCTCTGAACGATTTTTTTCAACTTCTATGTGAGTCTTCAATTTTTTCTAAACAAAGCAACTTAATGTTTTATAAATAAATGGTGTTGATAGATCAAATAAGATGAGACCACTGGATTTAACAACACTTGGAAATCACAGATTGCTGACAGAAACTATTTGCATAAATATGATGATTACAGGGTAGAATGCTTAAAATTCAGGTTATGGAGGAGTTTAAGTTATTAGAAAAGGCATTAGCTAGGATATGACATGGGAGGTAGATGGCTGAGGCAGACAAAGGACAGGCTCTTTGAGGTAGAAAAGTTAAAGGAACTGAAATTTTATCAAACTGGAGGAGGAAGATCAGCTTATTCTTCTGAAATTCCTAAGGAAGCTACTGAACTTTATTAAGTACAATAAGTTATGACGCATTCTTCTAGAGCTGCCTTAAGCTCCAGAAAAAGGCATATTAAAGCCCTAAATGAAGAGAAAACAATGAGAAAAGATCAGGGAAAAAATATAGACCACTCTCACATAAATGGTAAATAATTGGCAGTGCCTTTCTCCAAAGTACAAGGCCAAAGTGGTTTACTACATTGGGAACTAAAGAAGTGAGCTATATTCTTAAAAACAAGGACAGACTTTGAGTTAGGTTAGGTGCCTGAATCAATGAAACAATCCCTCTCCTTGTGGCTTTCTGATACACAAAAAAAGCATCCTTTCATAGTAAGAGAAATATATCTGAAAAGGTTAAGTGACTTGTATGAGGTTGCACTGAATTTCAGAAGTGGAGTTAAGAAACAACATTCAAATTCAAATTTCCACCCTTAAAGACTCTAAATCATGATTCAGAAATTTTTCTAAGTCATAAAGTCAACCTAGATGGATAAGTTCCAGTGTTCTCTGGTGGTTTCTATCACACTAACCCAAGTTTCTTATCACTCTAATCTCATCTTCACCATCTAGACTATACATACATATACCTTCATAACTTTCAACTAATAAAATAAAACCAAAACAAAAGGTCTACAGAACTTACCTAATTTCATCAGAATAGACCAAATCCACTCTGAAGACAATGAGGGACTGTCCAAAAGAATGTGAATAACCGAGTAAGGCAGACCTGGCGAGGTTAAGATCCCAAAATCCCAACGTAGCTTAAAAGAGAAATATCTACTAATCTCAGAGAGTTGTTATGAGGAAAGGGTCTATAACACAGTAGTACTTGATACACAAAATACAATGAATGATGGAACAAACCCAGCCTTCTGTACACCACACGTGAAAAAATTCTAAACCAATGAGGACCCAAATTACAATCTTTTCTAAGAGAATAAGCAAAATTTTGTAGTAAATAAAATGGGTGCCTTCGCAGTTGCTCTATCTCCTTGTCTGCTGATTCCCTTACTGGGTCCCCAAAACATTTATGCTCCACAATGGAAACAGGAAATATGCTGCTAAAATTATACGAGGGCATATTCCCCCAAGTTACAGAGAAATGAATTTAACAGAAATTACACTTTTTCATTTCAAATTTTGATAGCTTCTAAAAGGATGCTTTTAAAGGCACAGCCTTTAGGGCATTAATCTGCTGTGGCCTCCTTTGCTTGGCAAAGCAAAAAAAGCAATTCCTTCTACTTCACCCTAAATAAATAAATAAATAAATAAATAGATGCTTTTAGGTATATCAGAAGATTAACACAAGTATAAGAAATGTATCTGACTGAACACATATGCATATTAAATGAAACAAATGATTGGTGCCCTGTGTTTCAAAACTCCCACATATCCTACAGAGAAAAATCAGTGAATCACTAGACCATTCTCCCCATACTTATTGTCCTGCCAGTGACCTCTGCTTATACTCCCCTTAGATTTAATAAGATTCCAAATCAGATCTCTTCTCACGCCCACCCAGCCCTCTAAGGCAAGACAGCCTTGGAAAGATGTCTGATTAAAAAGATTCCTCACTGCTGCTACCAGAGAGGCAGTACGTGGAAACTGCCTTCTGAAAGCAGACTGCCTTAATATCGTGCTGTGAACTGGTACTGACTGTTCACAGTCCAAAAACAAATGTTAAAAACACAATTGTTTTCTTTCTACAAGTAATATAGAATTCCTTTTTTTTTTCTTTCCTTCTTTTCTTTTTTTGGGGGCCACAACCACGACATGGAGTCCTCAGGGCAGGGATCAAACCCACACCACAGCAGTGACCTGAGCCACAGCTGTGACAACACTGGTTCCCTAACCCACTAAGCACCAAGGAACTCCTAGTTTTTTGTCATGTTAGGAACACAGGTTTGTGATAAAGCAGTAAACTGCCATTTTGAAAACACTACCTCATCCTCATCCTAATATGAAGCTCAAAGATAATTGACAATAATAGTGGAAGACTTTTTAAAATTCTTATGTAAAGATGAAGTCCACAGTAATTTGGCTACAACTGAATTTTAAGCGATTTTTCAAAAAGCCAGATATGCAATATAAACTATTTGGAGCTACAGGGAAACACCAAAATGTTCTTACAAGACACTTTCTTGCTCTTACTTCACAATTACTGAATAAGGTAGTACTGAAAATCACTGTATTTCATTGGATATGTTTATTTTTTATGGATTATATCACTGATCCTGCACTCCAATCACAAATGAATTAGTTTCACATAAACAGTTCTAAGCTTACACTTTTAACCAGAAGTCCTGCTTCTTAACAAAGACTGAACTTAGGATTTTCAAATATCTGTTTCAAGTAGCCACATAACATAACTAAGAAATTAAATAAATTTAAATCAACTCTCATTAAAAGGCCCATAACACCTTATTCTAAGATCCAAAGGTCTCAAATCTAGTTGTTTCATGACCTTTGGCACCAAAACCTAACCTGAACTTACCTAATGGCAAACTTAACCTGAACAAAACAAAGAATGATCTTAGCTTTTATTTACCCCACTTATTTTGACTAGTCATATTTCACTATATAAATATTAATGTCTTAGATTACAAGGTACTATCTTAGACCCTACTGAGGGCATTACAAAGGTGTATGAATCATATAATTTTTCAAAAATTCACAAAGTTCTGGTTCCAAGAGTTCTGGATAATGGATCATGAACCTGTATTTAGATAAAAATCTCCACTATTAAAAGATGTTTCTAAATTCAACTTATTATTCTTCAGAGATCCAAAAAAAATTAATGTATTATAGGTCTACACCATAATAAAACTTGAAGTGGTAATGGTCCCTTACATAAAATGAACTAAATATATCCCACATATATATATATATATTCTTAATTATAGGACTATAAGTGACAAGATTTCAGTTCCCTGTTTTTTTTATTATAGAAACTGAAAACTTGCACTAAATTTTAAGTACTATCACATTTTCTAAACCTAGGTCTTCAATATAAGTTAAAAATAATTTGTTAAAATGTCAACCAGTTTTGCACTCCTTTGGCAATAACCAGTGATCTCAAGTCCACACAAATACTCTTATAAAATCAGTATACTAATAAGTAAATTGTATGAAGCAAAGCCCTGAAATTTTACTTTTTTTATATTGTATCAAGTAATCCTATTCCTGGAAATGAGTGTATAAATTATTTACTATGAGGATAATCATTTGTATAAATTATTACTAATATTATTTAGACAAAGAGCACTGACATTTCACCAGACTTGTGAGCAAATGTTTTCCCTCTCAAAAAATTATAGATTAATACATTTTATTTCTCCAAGTAATTTTAGGTTTATAAAAAACTGAGCATCAAGTAAAAGATACATTCCCTCTCCACACCACCCTTAATTTCCTCTATTATACACATTTTTCATTGGTATGGTATATTTGTTGTAACTGATGACAACTAAATTAACTAAACTCCCTAGTTTTACATTAGGGTTCATTCTCTGTATTGTATAGTTCTCTAGGTTTTGACAAAAATATGTCATGCACTTACCATTAAAATATCATACAGAATAGTTTCACTACCCTAAAAATCCTCTGTGTTCCACTCATTCCTCTTCTGTCCTCCCGCCAACACCTAATAACCACTGATCATTTTACTGTCTCCATAGTTTTGCCTCTTCCAGAATGTCATGTAGGTGGAATCATATGGTATGTAGCCTCTTTATATTGACTTCTTTCATTTAGCAATAAGCATTTAAGATTCTCCTATGTCTTTCTATGGCTTGACAGCTGATTTCTTTTTAGCATTGAATCGTGTTGTATGGATGTATGAGTATATCCATTCACCTACTGAAGGACATCTCAGCTGCTTCCAGGTTTTGGCAATTATGAATAAAGCTGCTATAAACATCATGAGCTGGTTTTTATATAGAAATAAGTTTTCAATTCAATTGAACAAATACCTAGGAGCTCAACTGCTAGGTCCTATGGAAAGACTATGTTTAGTCTTATTAAAAAAAAACACCAAACTCTCTTCCAAAGTGGCTTTATTATTTTACATTCCAACCAGCAGTGACTGAGAACTTCTGTTGCTCCACATCCTCATAACTGGTGTTGTCTGTGTTTTAAATTATAGCTACTCTAATAGATGTGTAATGTTATTTCACCATTATTTAAATTTATAATTCCCTAATGAAATTATGATACAGGACATCTTTCATATGCTTATTTGCCATCTGTATATCCTCTGCAGTGAGGTGTCCGTTCAGATCTTTTCCCCAATTTTTGACTGGGTTGTTTGTTTTATCATTGAGTTTTAAGAGTTCTTTGTACATTTTGCACATAAGTCCTTTATCAGACATATGTTTTATAAATATTTCCCCCTAATGTGTGGCTTTACACAGAGTAGAAGGTTTTAATTTTATTAAAGTACAACTTATTTATTTCATGGACCATGCTTTTGCATTATCTATAAAACCACTGTCAAATCCAAGCTACAAATTTACTTTAAATTACAAAAATTTTCAAGGAAATTAGCTGAACCAATTTCTTAGGACCTAAAAAGGAAGAGTATATAATATCCCCAGCTAGAGTTTTCAAAACAGTATTTATGAAAGAGAAAAATAAATTTATAAAATATTAATACAAATGCCTCATTTCACTTTTATCTGTTAATGACAGATGACATTCCCAAAATGCGTCATTCTGAGATACAACTCTGCCTTCAAACTCTTTGGTTCACAACAGAAAACAGAGACAGTACCATGCCAGCATTTTCATATATTCAGAAATGAAACATTTATTTAAAAAAAAAAACAATTTGGTCAGGAGTTCCTGCTGTGGCTCAGCGGGTTATGAACCTGATTAGTATCCGTGAGGATGTGTCTTCAATTCCTGGCCTCCCTCAGTGGGTTAAGGATCTGGTGTTGCTGTGAGCTGCAGTGTAGGTCACAGATGTGGCTTGGATCCTGCATTGCTGTGGCTGTGGTGTAGGCCAGAAATTGTAGCTCTGATTCGATTTCTAGCCTGGGAACTTAACGTATGCCACAGGTGTGGCCCCTTAAAAAAAAAACAATTTGGTCTATTTTACAAAAAGGAATTAATTAAAAAAAGATAAATTTGACCTTTTTCATCTATTTTAATATAACTGCATGTTAACCTCATTACAGCCATCAAAAATATTTCTGATTTGCCACTTTGCCAGTTCAATTTTTAACAAATTAAAAAAGTATGCCACTTTTGCTTGAAAAAGTGACAGAGGTAGGGATGTAACTCTGGATTTAAGTTTAGATGGTAAGAGAATTTAATTCCTGGTGGTAAGCAAAATAAGCATTTTAATTTCAATTTTCTTCTTATATATAATTCACTGATGAAGCTCACCTAGTAGAAAGATTTAGGGCTTCTCAAAAATCAGAACTCCCACCCAGGACTAACAGTCTAAACCCTTCAAATCCTGCAGATTTCTCAAGATACATACGGAAGAAAAGATAGACGACAATGTCTACTAATTTAATAGAGCTATACTCAGCATGTGAAACAACAGCTCTTGACTACTTTACCTTATTAGCCAAGGCACTCCATAATATGCCCTGAAATTATTTTTAAAAGAAGATTTTATCAGAGTTCTCCTGTGGCACAGCGGGTTAGGGATCCGGAATTGTCATTGCGGCAGCTAAGGTGGCTGATGTGGCACAGGGTTGATCCCTGGCCCAAGAACTTTTGCATGCCACAGGCACAGCCAAAAAAAAAAAAAAGATTTTATGAGCAGATACTTTTCCCAATGAATTCCTTAAAAATCAATAACATTTAGTGAAACCAACAGAGCTTCATTTTTTCATTATTGGCAGTATTTATTTATAGAACTCAATATTCATATAACTTTTCTCTCCTTTAGGTCATCCAATTTATTAAAATTTATCAAAATACAACATATTTCCAAAGAGTTAAGCAGAATTATCATGGTAGTAATTATTACTGAACATAAGTTGACAGTCGTATTCCATTTCATATTAAATTTTTCTATCTAAAATTATTAAATACCTATTGCATACCAAGCAATGTGCTTGGCACTAAAGATACAATGGAGCAAAACAGACCATCCCTACCCTAGTAATAAAGTTTATCGCCTTGTGCCTATTGAGGGGAAACTGAGAAAAGGTAGCACAACATTTATGTCAACATGGGAATAAAGGAGTTAAAACATTGAAGTGTGGGCAATAAGCCATTTTGATACCAACTTTCTGGACTAATATAGAAAAAGGGACAAAAGACAGGAAAAAAAAAGAGTTCCCGTCTTGGCGTAGTGGAAACTACGAAACATGAGGTTGTGGGTTCAATCCCTGGTCTCTCTCAGTGAGTTAAGGATCTGGTGTTGCTGTGAGCTGTGGTGTAGCTCGCAGATGTGGCCTGGATCTGGCATTGCTATGGCTGTGGTGTAGCCTGGCAGCAATAGCTCCGGTTAGACCCCTAGCCTGGGAACCTCCATATGCCTTGGGTGCGGCCTTAAAAAGATAAAAGACAAAAAAAAAACAGAAGAAAAAGGTGGCAAGAGACTTGCCATGCCATAAACCCAATAAATAGCAATGTCTTCCTACAGTGCAGGGCATTTAAGGCCATTTTTGCTACATATAACATATATATTACTTGACAACCTATAAAAATAAACATATTACTAACCCATCCATTCTTCTTCTTGGCAAATTTTTATTACCATCTAAGTAGCTATTCAAAATAATAAAAATCACTGAGTAAAAAAAAAAAAGAAAATGCATAATAAAGTAAAAAAAAAACACTATCACTAATAATAAAAATCAGGCCTCCATTATACCCTCTTTGGAATAGTCACCTAAAGAAATACGATTTTTGGGAGTTCCCGTCGTGGTACAGTGGTTAACGAATCCAACTAGCAACTGTGAGGTTGCAGGTTCAATCCCTGGCATTGCTCAGTGGGTTAAGGATCCGGCGTTGCCATGAGCTGTGGTGTAGGTTGCAGACACGGCTCGGACCCCACGTTGCTGTAGCTCTGGCATAGGCCGGCGGCTACAGCTCCGATTCAACCCCTAGCCTGGGAACCTCCATATGCCGCGGGAGCGGCCCTAGAAAAGGCAAAAAGCCAACAACAACAACAAAAAAAAGAAATACGATTTTTTTTCAAATTATGTTCCCCAAATAAAGAACTAAAAAAAAAATCCATATATCCATCATATATGATCTCCCTCATCTTCCAAATACTGTCGAATTTCAAGCTTAACAGATGCATCAATCCACCCCCCTAAAAACTTATCTGTATTGCCCTTTTCCTCAGGCATTAATACAGTAAAGGTAATTTTGAAAAATTAATTTAAAAACAATTAGAGTACCAAAAATAGAGGAAAATATTTCTTCCAAGTTGTATTTTATCCTATAAAACTGAATATTCATTTGAGTAATAAAAAATTAAAAATTTAAAAATTTTTAAAAATAAAAAAATGAATATTATCTACTTAATATAGCACAGTAATAATACTCATAGCAAAAGTCTGAGGACTAATCAATGCTAGAAAAATACTTGTACTGAAATAATATACAAAAGCCAAGCACTTTTTTTATGTTCATACACGCCACAACAGTTGGAAAGGATAATCCAAAGCACATTATTCTAGATTTTGGGTTAAAAGGCTATTGATATTTCTATGTTTTTCACAATCATCAAGAATGACTCCGCTCAAATCCCTAATCAAAAAATGAGCATAATTCACATCCTAAAGTAAGAGGAATTTAACAAACACGTCAAACAAAGAAGACATAATAGTATTTCAGATAACACTTTTGTTTTGTTTTGTTTTTGCTTTTTTAGGGCTGCACCTGCAGCATATGGAAGTTCCCAGGCTAGGGGGTTGAATTAGAGCTACAGCTGCTGCCCTTCGCCACAGCCACAGCAACACAGGATCTGATCTGCGTCTGCAGACCTACACCACAGCTCACAGCAACACGAGATTCTTTACCCACTGAGCAAGGCCAGGGATGGAACCTGTCTCCTCATGGATACTAGTCAGGTTCATAATCTGCTAGGCCATGACGGGAACTCCAAATAACACATATTTTTAAAGAACTTAAGAGTAAAGGTTTTTTGCATATTAAGATATGTTTACATAGACATTCTTCTATCATAAGCTAGTAACTTAATATACAATACACACTTAGGATGAAGTTCATCATTAAAGTGACAAAGACTCTTCTCCACTTAAGCAACAGCTGCTCAAATGATGGCTACAACAGTACCTTGTACTTCATGCAAGCATAGTACCATTGTCTATTATAATCTAAGTGGCAGTACTATTTGCTTTCCTGCACACTGTTTCATAAGCCTGGTGACTAAAATAGAGGTTACGAGTTATGGTGCAATTTGCTTCTTAGGAAAAAAGTAAATATTTCCTTAAACTAATTTAAAAAATTTAAGGAATTAGTTTAAGGCAGTATTTTCCTCCCCTTTAACACCTATAAAAGTGTTTATAATCAAATTAAAATGTATAGACTATATGTGGAAATACTTAATATATATCTTGGAATGTGACAAAATCCAAGTCCCCTACACCTTCAGAATACAGTGCTAAAGATCATCACCGAAAGATTAAAAAAAAAAAATCTGCCCGCCAAAAAGGCAAAACGAACTTAGATATGAACTAAAAAACCAAAGAACTAGGTTATTATTCTTAGCCAATTAGGCATCAAAATAGGGAAAGAAAAGTCAAGACTGTGTCCTAACTGCAGAAATAAGGCTGCAGAGTTTGCTAAGACAAAAAAATTTAAGTCAACTTTGTGGGGAAGCTGACAAGAGATAAGTGGTCAAAAGAGGAATGTGGCATGATCTGCTGGACTCCAAGATACTCAAGGAGGTAAATCTTCACTCCACTCCTTCTTGTCTACTTCCAACTCACAGAGAGACACAGGGCAAGGTGCAGGAATCAGAGCCGAGGAAAAAGAAAGAAAGCCCAATATCTCATGTCAATCTCAAGCTAGTTCATGAAACTTAACCTAGAAGGAAAGCTTCCAATTATCTAAAGTAATGAAGCCCAATATTAACCTACAAACTGATGAACTTTCTAAAGGACAGTACAACTTAAAAAACAGTGATATACTTTTGATGAATTCTGAGGGTTTTCTTTCACATATTCTTTCTGACAAGCTGTTTTCTCAAATTTGATAAATAAATCTCCTTTTTTATGGCCTCAATGTAATAAGATAAAACAAGCATAATCTTAGTTTCAGCTCTGCCATAAAACAGCGTACAGGGCTTAAGCAAGTGTCTGGGCTTCAGTTTTTTCATTTGTATACGAAAACGTGTTGACCAATTTGAGTTAAATGAACTCTGGATTCTAAAGTAATTATTCCATAATTCCTTATGATGACATCAAGTTGTTTTGTGTAATAGCTCCCTTTAATAGGAGAAACACTGCCTTAGATTGAAACAGTAGGTATATCCTTCAAGCAATAATTCACCACATCAATATTGGTGAAGACAGTACTATGGATTCATCCCCACCCCAATTTGATCACTTCATACAACCTTCAGCATGACAAACCCATCACTACCTACTTATTAATTTACTTACAGAGGAAAATGGGTAAACCAAGCCCCACTGTGCTGAGGACAGTGGATTGTGACGGTACTGTCATGGTACGGGTACTGGATGCTGTTGTCTTTACAGAAAAAGCCTCTCTGAAATGGATATATTTGGCCCAAATTTAGAACAGCCATAGGCATGGAAGCTGTTAGGGAAGGGAAAAAAAGACACACATGGTTAAATTCAATTCACTTCATTAGGAAGTAAAGTCTACTGAACGGGGATGCACATTTTAACCATATTTGCCCTTTCTGAAAAGGATCACTACTCCATAATATCCAAGAGTAAAGACGGAGGAAACCATGCAGCATCAGCTTGTCCATATCAGCCCCACCTTCACCAAGTTTAAATTCTCTTACTTGCGTTGACCTCTGATTTCAGAGACAATCTATAAAAGAAACCCCCCAGGAAAGAGCATAATTGGCCCATGAAAAAATAAAGTTGAGAAAACGGGAAGGTTTGTATTTTATATTCTGTAACTAGTACATTTAATTAAACCACTCAATATACTAAATATGTTTTTTTTTAAGTCAAAACTCCAAAAAAGTCAAAACTCAGTAAATACATTTAATAATAAGACATCATTATTGCCAAAGGTAGTGAAGGAGGGGGAAGATATAAAATTTTGTTTCATATTAAAATTTAAATTAATAGGCTTAAAAATCAGAAACCGTAAGTATATCTGATAACAAAAACAGAAACAAGCACTTTGTTTTCCAAAGACAAATTAAAAACGTTTTTTATTAGCCTGGAAGGGCTACAAAATCACTTTAACAAGTTATACAAGAAAAATGTTCCTTTGAAATTTTTTACCCAAATAAAATGAAAGACCAAAGAGAAGTTAAATAAATTAGTAGCTTCGTAATATGTTCAAATTCACCATACTTTTAGGCTTTGTTTTATACAATTCAAATATTCAAGCATCTAATTACTATATATTTGATATTAGGCTATGTCACACATGGAGGAGACAATTAATGCAAAACAGACACTTGCTTCAAGAGCATAAATTGTACATGTAGAAACAGACTGCATACTCAGGAAATAGTTTTAAATGTAATAGCAAGGGAGTTCCCGTCGTGGCACAGCAGAAATGAACTCAACTAGGAACCATGAGATTGAGGATTCAATCCCTGGCCTCACTAGTGGGTTAAGGATTTGGCATTGTTGTGAGCTGGAGTATAGGTCACAGATGCAGCTCGGATTCTGCATTGCTGTGGCTGAGGTGCAGGCCAGCGGCTATAGCTTCAATTCGACCCCTAGCCTGGGAACCTCCATATGCCATGGGTGCAGCCCTAAAAAAAAAGAAAGAAAAAAAAAAGTAATACCAAGATAGGAGTTTCCTGGTGGGCTAGCAGGTTAAGGATCTGCATTGTCACTGCTGTGGCTTGGGCCACTGCTGTCATGTGGATTCAGTCCCTGGCCCAGCAACTTCTACATGCCATAGGCATGGCCAAGAAGAAAAAAGTAATACCAAAATAGATTTTTGAGGGGTGATGAAATTGCTCTATATCTTAATTGTGATGGTAATTCTACAACTCTACACACTTCTCAATTCATAGAACCATACAATGAAAAAGTAAATTTTACTATATGTAAATTTAGAGAGGAATAACAATAAAAGAGAGAAAATATGACAAATTTCCAAAATGGTATAAAAGGTCCTATAGGAATTCAGAGGTCAACGTAACTGCAGAAGTTAGAAAAGACTATTAAAAAAAAGGCAACTGAGTTGAACTTAAAACAGCAGGTAAATCACAGGCAATAAGGAGGGTGCTCAAGGATAGCAATTAGTGGTAGAGGGATACAAGGGTAGCAAGAGGTCATATCAACAAGCGCACAGAGAGAATGAGGAAGGAGTTTTCCAAGATACTTAACAATTTACAGCCAACATGTACTGCATGCTCACACATGCCAGGCTTTAGGCTACCACAGAGTAACTCAATCATACCTCAACCCTGTGACGTAGGTACTATCACTTGCAACTTTTCTTTCCCCATAAAATTATTATGAGGCTTAGAGAAATACAGAACCTTGCTGGAACTAGTAAGTAGTAGAACAGGATTACAACACAGGCTATCTTGTTCTTAGAGTCAATATACGACCCCCATGGAGGTAAGTATTGGCTAAAGTAACAGAACTGTAACAAGGTGATCTGGATGAGGGGGATTTGTCCTTTCAAAAGCTTGTTTAGTACACGTTATGCCTGTAATAAAAACTCAATGAAACAAATTTTTCTTTTCTGCTGATTTCTCTTAATTCTGCAATTATGCGGTTTTTAAAAAGAAAAGAACTTGAGATTTTTGTTTAACAAAAAGAATTATGTTTTTAAAATACTAGCCTAAGAAAAGATTTGTCCTGTAGGAAACAAAATATTGCTGTCCTCTCTTGCTCAGGGTTAGTAACAGAATAAAATCAGGGGTTTTGTAAATTAACTTTTAAAAAACTAGAAAAGAGAGCATTTAATACTGTTTTGAAGTAGTCTAGTAATTAAGTGATAAGCAGTGTATTGACAGTGAAAGTAGAAAGAGAGGAATGAAAGAGTGTTTTGAAAACAGAAACGACTCATTTTGACAACTGCTCCAACTGTTGCAGCAGACCTGAAGACGACATTCCGGGTTTTGGGAGTAGGGAGAATGATGATCCCATTGATTAAAATGTGAAATTGGGACATGGAGCTGGTTTATGATGGATGAAAATTAGTATTTAAAATACTGCCTTTGGGGTGATTTGGTACCTTCTTTCACCCTTCCCCACAAAGCTCTCAAAGCTCCATCACACTGAACCTGAACATACTGTGCTTTCAAAACCTAGGTACCTATATATATGTTTAGCTCTCTGTTGGGGATACCTATCTTCTCATGTCCACTTCAAGTCCAAGGCATGCACTCTCCATCCCATGGCATCCTGGACACACATCCATCACACTGTGTTTTTGGGTTTTGTTTTGTTTTGTTTTTTTGGTTTGGTTTGGTTTTATTTTGTTGCTTTTTAAAGCCGCACCCGCAGCATATAGAAGTTCCCAGACTAGAGGTCAAATCAGAGCTATAGCTGCTGGCCTACACCACATCCACAGCAACACAGGATCTGAGACACCTCTGCAACCTACACCACAGCTCAAGGCAATGCCGCATCTTTAACCCACTGGGTGAGGCCAGGGATGGAACCTATGTCCTCATGGATACTAGTCAGATTCGTTCCTGTTGCACCATGACAGGAACTCCCATCACACTGTGTTTTAAATTGCTTTTTGCATTCTGTCAGAAAACTGAAGTCAAAGACTATATCTTTTTTGTATCTTTTGGACCAGGCACACAGCTGACTTTCAATAAAAATTCACTGAATGGCTAAGGGATTGTAATTTAGGATAAAGATCACAAGTAAAGCGAGAAATGCAAATTGTTGGCATTAGAGCCAGAACAATGAAACAGTTCTCAGAGAAAGCCTCAAGTCAAGACTAACAGTGATAAAACAATCAGGAAAGGATTAATATCCACAGTGAAATCATGAAAAGAGACTGCAGGAGAGAGAGAAAGAAAGGATGATTACATGCTCTAGAGGACAGGGGCCATATCTGTCTCATTCAGCAGAACACATTGGCCATTCTTTAAACACAAGAATGAATAGTAGAGAAGTAAAATAATGCCATACAAAAGTCAATCAAGTCTATACCTACGTAAATATAGGACATCAATGCTAAGACATCAAGGAGAGTGAACACAGAGTAAAGACAATGAGGTCTGAGGAAAAAGAGTGTCAAATATATCCCATGAGAGAGTATATTAATAGCACCTCCACGAAACAATAGTATCTCTATGAAGAAATTTCAAAATGAGCTTCAATATTGAGTTGTTATTGTCTCAGCATGAATCTCTTTCAAGTTAAATAGCACAATGATTTCCTCTACTGCTCATCTGATTTACACACACACATACTCCTATGGACTGAATTGTACCCCCCAATTCTTATTTTCAAGTTCTAACCCCCAATTTTACTAAACTTGGAGATAGGACTTTTAGGAGGTAACTAGACTAAATGAGGTCATAAAGGTACAGTCCTAATACAATAACATTTGCAGCCTTATAAGAAGGGAGAGAGAGTCTCTGCCCATGCACGCATCCAAGTAAAGCCTGTATGAGTATACAGCAAGAAGGTAGCTGTCTGCAAGCCAGGAAGAAAGCCCTCAACAGAACCTACATGTTGGCACTCTAATCTCAAATCTCAGCCTCCAGAACTCTAAAAAAATAAATTTCTGTTGTTTAAACCATCTAGTCTATTGTGTTTTGTTATGGTAGCCCAAGCTGACAAAGACACACACACATACACACACACAGAGGCATAGCCATCCCCCTAGAGTAAACAGACACCTCTACTCTAAAAAGCAATGAAATGTTCTCTATCTACTATAGAAAACATTTTCAAGGTAATTTTTTTTTTGTCTTTTTGCCTTTTCTAGGGCCACTCCCGTGGCATATGGAGGTTCCCAGGCTAGGGGTCTAATCAGAGCTGTAGCTGCTGGCCTACACCAGAGCCACAGCAACACGGGATCCAAGCTGCGTCTGCAACCTACACCACAGCTCACGGCAACACCAGATCTTTAACCCACTGAGCAAGGCCAGGGATCGAAACTGCAACCTCATGGTTCCTAGTCGGATTCGTTAACCACTGAGCCATGACGGGAACTCCCTCAAGGTAATTTTTGAAAGTTCTAATAGAGAGTTTTGTGTCCAAGTTAATGTTACAGAAAGATTTTTCTCAAAATAAAGCCTTTCACAGACAGGTATATTCTTTCCTTAATATATAAGGGATACAGAAAGTATTTTTGACCCCAATCATAATTATAGGATATTTTTCTCTTAAAGTCCCTTAAGAGAAGTCACTTTTTAAAAGTTTAACCTTGCTAATAAACACATTTATTAACTATGTTATATCTGCTCTTAGTGCATCTCTTCTAAGCTACAGGGAGGAAGACAGATAAAGGAATGAGAGAGCCAACATGACAAGATTTGGCAGGAAGAAGCCAAGAGAATAAACAGAGCAACCCCACTCTCCTCCTGCCAGCGCTTCCCCATTGCTCAAACCCATCCAGAAGCCAAAGGGCAAAGTGAGCCTCCTCATATTGAGGGCAGGGTAGACAATGATGAAAGCAGGTCCACACAGGGAAAGAGAAGTTCTCCAGAACCAAGAAGCAGAAGGTAAGACCAGTCAGGGTCTCAGCATGGAATAGAAAGTAACAAAAAGTAGATAACTCAGCAGAGTTTAATAAAGGAATTATTTACAGAATCTATATTGAGACTATACATTAAGAAATTTGGACTTTATTCTGCAGGTAACAGAATACACACAACCCAATTTGTGCTTTAGTGGAGGTGGAAAAGACTCTTGAGAAGAACTGTATAAAAGAAAAAGCAATGTGAAGTTAGAATAGAGGTTGAGTACAGAGGCAAGAAATGCTAGTGTATATGAGAGATGTTGATGGCCTGAAATAAAGAATGAACAGTAGGAATCGGAAGAGGAGACAGTTCTAAAAATGTTTAGGAGGGGAGTTCCCCTCATGGCTCGGCATAAACAAATCTGACTAGCATCCATGAGGATGCAGGTTTCGATCCCTGGCGTCACTCAGTGGGTTAAAGGATCCAGCATTGCTGTGAGCTGTGATGTAGGCCACAGACAAGGCTCAGATCCTGTGTTGTTGTGGCTGTGGTGTAGGCTAGCAGCTACAGCTCCGATTTGACCCCTAGCCTGGGAACCTCCACATGCCACTGGTGCAGCCCTAAAAAGACAAAAAAAAAATTAAAAATAAAAATAAATAAATAAAAATGTTTAGGGAGTTCCCGTCGTGGCGCAGTGGTTAATGAATCCGACTAGGAACCATGAGGTTGCGGGTTCGGTCCCTGCCCTTGCTCAGTGGGTTAACGATCCGGCGTTGCCGTGAGCTGTGGTGTAGGTTGCAGACGCGGCTCGGATCCCACGTTGCTGTGGCTCTGGCGTAGGCCGGTGGCTACAGCTCCGATTCGACCCCTGGCCTGGGAACCTCCATATGCCGCGGGAGTGGCCCAAGAAACAGCAACAACAACAACAACAACAAAAAAGACAAAAGACAAAAAAAAAAATAAAATAAAATAAAAATAAAAAATAAAAATGTTTAGATTTTTCCTATAGGACTATGAAGCGTGTCTCAGTATATGTATATACGGATGTGTCTCTCTCTTAAACACACACACACGGCACATACCTTTGGACTCTGCAGAATGCATTTTCCATTTTTCCTTTACCCTAAATATATTACTGTCTGACAGTCTTCCCCTCCACAATCGTGCTTTACAGTAAGCACTTCAAGGAATATTTGTCAAATGAATAAAGGAACCAATGAATAAACAAGAGAGCAAAAGCCTCTAAGGCAAATAAATAATAATCTTGTATAACCAAAACTTAGGTCCTGAAAAGTTTTTAAGTCAGCTTTCTCTCCACAAGACCCAAGATTAAATAAATAAAGTAAGAAAAAAACAACAAACAAACAGGTAAAACTGGTTAACAATCTTAAGTCCAAAAACATGCTAGGGAAGAACTTCCAATTCTATATTCTAACAATTTATTTCTCAAGCTTTTCTGCTGGGAACAGAAAATGCTAACAAAGATAAAAAAAGACTGATAAATCCATGTTAACTGCTAACAGAAATTTATGATTCACAAACTCCTGGAATCTTGAAGGCAATTTTTGTACAGTTCAGCATTACCTCCAAGCAAAGCTTCGGACATGCCTAGTACAGAAGTACTTCTCTTGGCAGCACCCCTTATTCAATGAAAAAAGAAGCTGGGGCCCCAATTCAATATTCTTTATTGATTTATCAAAAATGGAAGTCCACAAATGTCTGGCAGGAAAGCAGAAGGCTCCAATTCCCAAATAAAGAGCACAAAGCAATAAGACTTCAACATAGGACTTTACAAATAATTAACAATCAGCTCTAAAGCCGTTGTTTCCTAATCTCTTCTTTACAACTTCTAGAAACAATCAGAAATAAAATCTTATCACAAAGCACACAGTTACATATCCTACTCCATAACAGAAGTATTAAATTTCCAATCTCAGCATCCATTCAAAGTTAGCAAAGGATTTTGTTCCAGAGTCCCATGCAAAATGTTTCACATACTGTACAACTTTACAGTACATACTATACTGTGCATGCTCAGTAAAAAGGATAAATCATAATGTGGCCTCTTATTCACTAGTAAATATCTACTCTTACCAGAAGCACCTAAAATAATTGGGGGAGCCCAGCTTACAAGACTCTTAAAGTGACCCGCTAATCCTGTAGTAATTTATAAACCTGAATCACAAAATCACAAAATGCAAATACAATTAAGAGAAAGGTTTGCTTTATAGTGAACAAAAACAACAAAAACAACAACAGTTAATCATCTTTCAGGGCCTTTCTCATACATGTCCAAGAAGAATAGAAACTAACACATATCAAGCACATATTATAGGTCACTATCATACTAAAGCAGCTGCCCATACACTACAACTACATATTATCTTCATACAAAAATATATTTATATTTTAGATGTCCTACCATAAAACCTGGAAAAATTTAGACCTAATTAATAAAATTTAAACTAAATAATAAATAGTATGAGTATGGATCATATACACGGAAGTACATGTATATGTATATATTTAGTAGGCAAAATAATCTGTAAAAACAATATTTAGTATACTTTCCTGTATATAAAACAAATTACTTGTATTTCTGACTAAATATATATTAGAAAGCCTAGAAGAATATATAACCAACTTTTAAGTAGTTATCTCCAGATGGTACAAATCAGATAGAAAACTCATTTTCTACTGTATATACTTCCATGTTTGAAAATCTTAAAAAACAAAAAATCACAATCATTAATTCTGACTTTTTGGTTTCCTGAAATTACATTATACATGCAATAAAACTGAAAAAAAGTCCTAGCTAAGGTAAAGAGATTGTCTGAAACCAGGGCAAAGAAAAAGGACCTGTTCAAAACAAAAAACCAAAACAATAGTAACAAAATAACAGAAATTATTCCTTTAGCTTTAATGCTTCATTGATAGGAACTCAGACAAGTAGGCCTACAGTGAAATAATTACCTTTGGGGGGTTTTTCCTCTCTTGCAACTTTTGAGAGCTATGATGATCTATTGCATATAAAGTAGATAAATCATAATAACTCTAATAACTCCTAAAAAGTGTACAAAGCAAGTTTCTATGGTGGAAGATTTTTATCTTAAAAATTTAGGCCCTTCCAGGAGTTCCCGTCATGGATCAGCGGAAATGAATCTGACTAGCATCCACGAGGATGCAGGTTCAATCCCTAGCCTTGCTCAGTGGGTTAAGGATCTGGTGTCGCCATGAGCTGTGGTGTAGGTCGAAGACACGACTCGGATCTGACATTGCTGTGGCTCTGGGGTAGACCAGAGGCTACAGCTCCAATTTGACCCCTAGACTGGGAGCCTCCATATGCCGTAGGTAGAGCCCCCAAAACACACACAGATACACAAAAAATTAGGTCCTTGCAGAACATGCTTATCTTATAGGCAACAGAAATAATCTAGTGGGTCATTAGTTTAATAAAAACAATCAAATTCATGCCATAATGAATATACCTGCTTTAGTCACCACTTCTTTTTATTTATTTATTTATTTATTTCTGTTTAGGGCCATGCCTGCAGCACGTGGAGTTCCCAGGCTAAGGGTCAAACCCGAGCTACAGCAGCCAGCCTATGCCACAGTCACAGCCATGCCAAATTCCAGCTGCATCTGCATCATACAACACAGCTTGCAGCAATGCCAGATCCTTAATCCACTGAGTGAGGCAAGGGGTGGAACCCACATTCTCACGAATACTAGTTGGGTTCTTAACCCACTGAGCCACAATGGAAACTCCTCAGTCACTCCTTCTTGAAAAATCTTATAAAATAATGGCACTTGGGCAGATCATTCTAAAAGGGTGGCACCATCTGTCTTTTTTTAATTAAGTAATAAGCAAAGGAATATTATTCTACTGAGTCAAGTTTCTGGTTTAAAAAAACCTCAAAATTGATTGCATATTAATATAAAACCATCAGTCTGATGGAGGAGAGAGGAAAGAAAATGAAAAATTTCATTTACGGCAGTGCCCAATAAAATTTTCTGTGATGACAAAAGTATCCAGTACAATATGCTGTCCAACACAGTAGCCACTAGCCAAACACAGCCAATGAATATTTGTTACGTGGCTGGTGAGAATGAAGGACTAAATTTTTTATTTTACTTTAATTAATTTCATCTTAAGTAGCTACATACAGCTAGAGGCTTTCATAATAGATAACACAGATCTAAGGCGTTAAAATAAACTAAGGTTGATGTTTCCACTGTGGCACAGAAGGTTAAAGACCTGATGCTACCTGTGAGGCAGCGCAGGTTCAATTCCTAACCCTGCCCAATGGGTCTTAACCAGCACCGCCACAGATGTGGCATAGGTGGCAGCTGTGGCTTGGATTCAATCCCTGGCCTGGAAACTTCCAGATGCCATGGGTGCAGCTAAAAAAGAAAAAAAAACAAAAAAAGACAAAAAAAAACCCTAAGGTTTGGAGCCATTAAATTTTAGTAACACTTAATACGTAGCAAAACTAACTTTGATTCCCTAACTTAAGAGGAAATAGTTATGATATATCTGAGTAAACACTGATTTTGTGAGCCAGTGCTCAGAATAAAATTCTCCCACACCAATTGCTTCCTTTAAAGAAACATCCCTTTGGCATCCCTCATATTTTAGAATCCCAAGCTGACTTCTCTCTCCAAGCAACTAGCCTTCCTAGAAGGGGAAGCAAGAGGGCCAATCAAGTATAACTAGGATAGTCTCCTACCTTCCTCAACAACCTCAGATCTTCACATTCTGTCCTGGAATAAGTCCCTTATGCTCTAACCCAGCAGAGTGTCTTCTTGGATCTAGCTGCCCAAAAGCTTACCTTTACGGCACTCCATCTTCACAGCAGCTACTAACTGCTTCCTCTTTAGTCCCAAAATTGTTCCTACCCTCAGTGGAGGCTAAGAACACTCAGCTTAGCTATACAAAAATAATACTAATCAAAAGCATTTGAGTTTTTGTAATTAATTCAAAGTAGCACAATATTATGCTAATAAAATACTATGTAGTTTTAAGTTTCACTTCAGAAAAAGCTTTATTCTATTCCTAGTACACTGCCTGGTCATCTGCTTCTAACCTAAAGAATTAATGAAGAACACGCAGTCTCTTCAAGAGGGTAATAGTCATCACTGTTAAAGAACAGGAAAAAACAGAATTCTTCCCTGGTAGGCTTCTCAAGTTATCTGACATGGTGAAATCTCTAAAGGAGCGTTCTTAACTTCTTGGGGTTCACAGAACCCTTGAGGATTCTAATGAAACCATGGACGCTCTCCTCAAAAACATATGAACTTTTTCCATATAGCTTGACCACCTACACACACAATCACCCAAAAATGGTCATCTATGGACACTTCTATTATAAAGATATAAGAAATACCATAAAAATAATATTCTATAGCTCACATTCTCCTAAGTGATCAGGAAATATGACCTCAGAGAAGCCAGAATTAATGTGACTCAATATTCCAGTATCTTTCTTTAGTGCTCCTTCCTCCTCCCCTTCTCCCATCACCCCTTTTTGCTATGTTACAGAACTGAGGTCACTTTTAGTATTACTTATGATTATTGCAATGTTATGTTCCCTGTTCTAATTTCAAAACTCAAAGCTTATTTCTTAAAAAAGAAAGTAAAAATATGTTGAATATCTACTACTTGCCAGGTATTTGCCTATATTCTCTCACTGGCAATTCTATCACAGGGAAAGAAGAGAATCTACCAAATCTGCATATTTGAAAACTTAAAAATCACTAAGTCATAAAGAAGTCAAAATGTAAATCACAATAGATTGATACGAACGAAGAATGACAAATCAAAATTTAAAGTATGCAGTTAAAATACTACACATGAAAATGTAGAGCCTTAAATTCATACATGAGAAATTACTGAAACAAACATTCAACACAATAGCTTTATTTTTTAAAGGCTCAAGAAAGTGAAAGGTAAATAGGACAGAAATTAATGAAATAGAAAATGAAGGAAAAATCAGATTAATAAAGTCAAATGAGTTTTTATAGGTTGATGAAATAATCAGTCTTGCTAAAGTTTAAGAAAACAAAAGAAAAACAGAAATACAGTAAATTTAAAAAATTTTTAAACAGCATTGACAATATCTCTGAGCTAAATTTTACCAGAAACTCACAGATGTTAAGCAACTCACCCAAGAGTACACAGCTTTTGCGTATGTGCTAGGGCAGATAACCAGTACATACCATCTCTCCTTTTACGAAAAGAGACTAACTACCAGGGTCTCAGCTTCCTTATCTACAAATGAGAAAGAAGAATGACATTATCTCTTAGGTCCCTTTCAGTCCATGATTCTTAGTAGGCTGGTCTATTTATAGACAAACAGCTGATTTTCTTCTGTTGGTTAGACTGAGGTGAAGGAAGTACTGTTTGTGTAACCTAGAGTACATCTTAATCTACTACACTTGGGTTGATCAAGCCATTCTAATGTGTACGTACACTCTGCTGCAAACTATGGAAGAGAAATAAGAAACCTCAGCAAAACCCACAAGAAAATTAAATAGTGAAACTTATGAGAAAAATAAACAGCGAAGGAACTGCTTCTAGCAGCTAATGTTTTAACCAAAAACATAATGGATAAAACCTATATGTAAGAAATAGCCTCCCTTCCAAAATAAAAAGTCCAGCATATGCAAATTTAACCATGTTTGTTCATTTCTCTACATGTATATTTGGGTCTGACAAGTAAGTCTACAGTTACTTTTGTGAAATTTGCTTCTACAAACCCTTTCATTTTCTCCTTTTAGCAGTCCAAGGTTAAAAGTAAATAAAATTTTTTTGGCTCTTTACTACTTTGTTACCTGAGCAGTTTTTAGAAAGTTCTATTCATTCCAAATTTAAAGAATGTTCTTTATTTGGTCTCCAGTTCAGTTTGAACAAAAATACATTTTGGGGAGAAAAACATGCAGTATTTTTCTTGCTTTCTTTGGAAACAGGTGTTGCAAATTCTTTGCAAAATCGCATGAAAAAAATCTTCCTAATTGACGGGAGTTGTGTTATTTCTGAGCAGAAGGAGCTTCCTTCCTCTTTTTATAAAGGATCATTAGCTGTCCCAAAGAAAAGAAAGTCATTCAAAATTTACCAACTTAAGAAGTGAAACTAGTGAGTTTGCCAGGTCAGATAGTGTGTTACCTTCACAGATCAAATGCAGGCACTCTTTCCTGATCATCTAACAAATGTTTCATGTCTAACACACAGCTAGACATTCGTATCTGGCACTCAAGAGAAAATTCAGAATAAAGATGAATATCTGAAATTTCAACTATAAAGGGGATAGCTGAAGCCGTGAGATTTTATTAAGATCACAAAGGGAAAGTGACAAAAGCCATAATCTTAGAAAGAGAACAGAAAGTTAATACAGCCAACTAATAAGGAATGAAACACCAGGTAAGTAGAATGAAGAATAAGAAAAAACAGCATCAGGGAAAATGAGGGGGCTCTTTTCAAAAATGTCATTATCAGTTTTCCTTAACTCCCACCATATATCCTGACAGTATGCTAGGCATCCTTCAATATCTTCAAAATGGATATATTATTACACTATTCTGAAGATGAAGCAAACTGCCCAAGGCAACTTAGATTGCAAAATTAGAATTCAAACCCAGGTCAATGAGGCCATGTCTTAATAACAAATACTACTTACAAAAAAGCTGAGTGGAAAAACAACAGACAAGAGGTCACTGATGAACCCTGATAGACTGCAAAGTACAGAACTGCCATACTCTTGAGTGAAAACAGAATGAAAAGAATTAGGGAAAAGAGCAGGTGGATAAAGAACTTTTAAATACCTTCTGATAAAAGGGAAGAAGAGAACTTGGTCTATATCTTGAAGGACAAATAGAGCAGAAGAACAGTAATGAAATTTTTGGTCTTTTCTATAGTGCAAAAGATATGATAGTGAGTTGATGTGGTGAAATGCAAGTGGTGGGAAAGGAAGACTTGAGAATGAGTGGCAAAAGGGAAGAAAGGGGGCCAGACAGTGTAAGCACCTCCATGTGTCTGACACCATACTGAACATTTAACAATAATTTTCATTTCATCCTCACAATTCTAGAATACAAGAAGGCACAAATATTTTGTTTTGTTCTCTGATATATCCCAAGCACCTAAGTCAGTACTTAAAACAAGGCAGGCCCTCAACAAATATTTGATGAATGAAGAGTCACCTTGGTATTATTTCCCCATTTTAAAGATGAGAGAATGACTCAAAGAGAATAAGCAACTTAATTAAAGTCATATACATAATAAGGATGAAATTAAAAACATTTAATGACTAGTACTGCACCAGCACTGGCCACTCAGAACAGATGCCAGCTAGTGCTAGAGGAGCTGAGTTCTGCTTCAACATTTGACTTGTGGGATCTTGGGAAGGTCCACAGGAAGGTTGGACGTAGGGGAAAGGAGGACTCAGAGGTATACTGCCCATTTGCCTTGATAGTAAGTGATGCAGCAAGGATTCAAACATGCACTTATCTGACTCTAAAGCCTTCTAAATTAAGTGGAAAATGGTACCATCTGCTAAAAAAATGAGAGGAGGTAACTGGAGGTTTTAACAGAACAGAAAAAAAATTCAAAACAACTACAATGGCAATTAGAAATGATTTATTTAAAGACTGATAACTGAGCTTAGTCTGTTGCCAGACAATTTAAACAAAAACAAAAACAAAAACAAGAGGATGATCCAACTTCAGTAGGGTAGAAGGAAATGAAGAATAAGAGAAAAATGAATGGGCAAAGCAAAATTACAGTACAAAGATTTTCAATTCCAGGTAAATAATTTGGATATGCTTCAATAAGAAACAAAAAATCAACACTGGCTCTTGAGCAAGAAAGAATTTGCTGAAAGCTGTCCCTCAAGAAGACGAGTTTGTGCAAGGCAGAGGGGGAGAAGGTGAAAAGCCGAAGGCCACACAGGAGGAGTCAGTGGTTGGGAGCACTGTATATTTGGGTGTGATTCACAGAGATGGCACTCGAAGTATCCAGGGGCAAGAGTTCAAAGAACCGTGCACCCTTGGCTTTTAGGAACACCTACATTCTGGTCACTGGCTTGTAGTCACCACCTCTCTGTGGCCAACATGGTTTTACTATAAAAAGTACTTAGTTATCTTGTTGGTTTTTCTGTTTTGTATTTAAGTTGGAACAAAAGGGAGAAAGTGCAGTTTAGATATAAATGACATTTACCAAAGAAGGCTTTTACTTTTCGTGGTTTTCTGTCAATAATTACCTATAATATTCTCAACCCCGGAGTCTCTTAGTTCATTAAGACACTTAAAATAAATGTGTGTATGTATTTAAATAGCTTTTTTAAAAAATCCAGGACAACTATATGGGCAGGTTATTTTAACATGGACCCTGAGATTTCTGCACAAAAAACAAGTTAGCCTATTTATTTATACACTAACAAATATAAAAAGCAGAAGTTGGTCACCTGTTGTCACTGCCCCAGAAAGGCAGACAGTGCCAACTGGCCAGGAACAACATTAATTCCTTCCACCCTCCCATGGTAACAGCTGCTCCGTTTCTTTTTCAAGCTGGCAAAGGTCACAATCAGGAGCAAACTTTTCATGTGGATTTCTACATTCAGAAAGCAAGGAGCTGGCTGACATAACAGGGTGTATGGAAACATAGCTAGGTTTTTGTTGCTGTTGCTATTGCTGTTTTATTTTACTTTCTCCTGGGCACTTATCAGGAATCTATTTAGGGCTTCTTTGCTATTTGAAGCTATAACTAGTAATCATTTCTTGGACAAAAAATATTTGTTTACATGAAACTGGACTTGGGGATGATACAGCACAATTTGAAATAGGCCAAAAAAAAAAAAACCCTACAGCAAAATTATACAGTAACACTGACATCATTAATGGTCACCTAATTAGAAATGCATTATGCTAAGTGAAGAGACCAGGCCCAAAAGGCTACATACTGTACAATTCCATTTATATGGCATTGTATGACATTCCATTTATATGACATTATTGGATGAAGAAACAGACCAGTGGTTGTCAGAGGTGAAAATGGTAGGAAGAGTTGCCTAAAAAAGAACACCATGAGGGGATTCTGGGCAATGGCAGAGTAGTTCTACATCTTGACTGTGTGGTGGTTACATGACTCTAAATTCTAAATTGTCTAAATTCATAGAACTGTATCCCAAGAGAGTAAATTTTACTAATAAAAATTTACTCTTATGCCTCATCTCACCTCTCTACTCCCCCCACTTATTTCAAACCTCTTGCCCAGCTCCAAACAATGACACCACCCCCCTTCACCTAGATAATGCCTACTTGCTACTCTAGCTTCTATTCATCTCCTCCTGGAACCTTTCCTTTGGTGTGGCAGGGTGGGGTCCTGAACAGAGTAGGGCTTTGGAGTCGGATACACCTAGCTAGGTTTACTTTTGGCATTCTCCCAGTTCCTACATGAGTGAGCATGGTCAAATTACCTATCCACCTGAGTTCAGTTTCCTCATTTGGTGAATGCAAATAACTATAATTTATGTACCGCCCTGCTATAAACTAAAAGCCTAGTAATATACCTAATGTATTACCTGGCACATTAAGAGAGATAATCAAATGCTTATTCCCTGATCTTTCTCCTCTGCCAACTGCATTCACACCCACTGCTCTCCTTCTGAGTCTTCATGGACTTGATACATACATGAAATTATCACAACACAACTCATGTATCGAAGTTATTTATCGCTGGCAAATAAAATGGGTCTATGTTTCTCTTTAAACCCTTAATTCACAGAGGCTAGAGTGTGAGAATTAATGCCTGAGAATTAATAAGTTGTTTGAAGAATAGTTTGTCTACCTGATCTGGTCTTATTGTTAAAGAAGGGAATACTGGAATAGAGAAAGAAGGAGGAAGAAAAAGTCAGAACACAGAGATAGTCTGGGATGGACGACCCAAGGTTTTCCAGAATTTCTACAAGGATGCTGTATACAGAATTACATGGCACAAAAACTACAAATAACATAAATACTAAAAAATGGAGGTAAACTGGATTATGCCAAATACAACAATGAAACACCACATAAACATTAAAAGTAATTTTGTAGGAGACTATGCTAAAAAGAATGCGTGCAGTGATATTCCAACACTTTTTTAAAGCATGGGTTTTCTTTTGTTTTGTTTTGTTTAAGTGTGAGTTCACAGACATAAAAAAAGCACTGCAAACCTATGTAACCAAAATGTTAAAATGGATCATCCCTAGGTGGTAGTGAGATTAGTAGTGGTTTTTATTTTCTTTTCCAGATTTTTAGAGTTTACCAATTTATTACATACTAATTTTTGAAAATTTGTAATCACAGAATTATTTTAAAAGAAAAACTAATCTAGATTTTACTAATGATGTTATTCCATATCTGAGACTCAAATGTCCAAAAATAGGAATTAAGTACATTATGTGAATCCATATAATGAAATATCATGTATTTTCAAAGTAAAGATAGTAAAATATATTACAAACTATATACCTGTGGGAAAGAAGACATGAGAAGTTCCTCTAATGAAAAGTTATTTTTAACTTGGAAAATCTATAAAGAGATACACAGGAACATTTCACCAAATACTAACTACATATATTTTAGTTATCTTTCTTCAAAAGCTTATCAATAGCCAACAAATTTTAGAAGACAATACAAGACAGTGAATCAAGGGGAAGGTTCCCCTTTGAAGCCTAGTTTCTATAGAATTTGTTTAGTCTTCAGCTTAAAGAAATTATTATCTGTAGGGTTCTATCTAGGTATTATTTAAGCTTATAAAACAAAGCATTCTGTGTTTAGGTGAGAACACCTAATTAAGTTACTTGTCTCTCTGAACCAATGAGACTTCCATTCTCAGCAATCCCATCCACAAACTTCCCTTAACCAACTAAGTCTCCCTTATTAGCAGCTAGCCAAGTGATAACTTCTCTCATTCAGCAGGAAGGCCCATATCCCAAAGAATAGTGTGTGTTTCCTATTATACTGATTCCTGAATAAAGCTGGCAAACTCTAATGCCCTTATAGAATTTCTAGGCTAGTCACTGTCTATTACAAAAGATAATGCCTCTTTAAAGGTTGAGTATGGGGGTGGGGGGCGAGCAGATCTTAAATGCTTTAAGGAGATTGCTTTAGAGCAACTGAATTCATAGGGAAAAAAAATCAGATTGACTTGATTTCACCATTTTGGTACAAAATACGCATAAGAAATAATTCAGGTATCAAAACTACAAATTAAAAATTTTAAACAACCAGGCCAAAAAACACATGAAAAGATGTTCAACATCACTAATTATTAGAGAAATGTAAATCAAAACCACTATGAGGTACCAACTTATACCAGCTAGAATGGCCATCACCAAAAAGTCTACAAATAATAATTGCTGGAAAGGGTGTGGAGAAAAGGGAACCCTATTACATTGTTGGTGGGAATGTAAATTGGTGCAACCACTGTGGAAAACAGTATGGAGATTCCTCAGAAAACTAAAAAATAAAATTATTATTTGATCCAGCAATCCCACTCCTGGGCATCTATCCAGAGAAAACCATGACTCGCAAAGACACATGTACTCCGATGTTCACTACAGCACTCTTTTCAATAGCCAAGACATGGAACAACCTAAATGTCCATCGACAGAGGAACTGATAAAGAGGATGTGGTACATACACACAATGGAATATTACTCAGCCATTAAAAGAAAAGAAATAACAGCATTTGCAGCAACATGGATAGACCTGGAAATGATCACGCTAAGTGAGGTCATTCAGACAGCAAGACACCAACATCATATGCTATCACTTACATGTGGAATCTAAGAAAAGGACACAATGAACTTCTCTGCAGAACAGATAGCGACTCGCAGACTTTGAAAAACTCATGGTTTCCAAATGTGATAGGTTGAAAGGTTGCAGGATGCGCTGGGGGGGTCGGGATGGAAATGCTATAATTTGGTTGTGATGACTGTTGTATGATTGTAATATTTATAATTACAATAAATGTAATAAAATTAATTTAAAAATTTTTTAAAAAAACAAATTAAATCCAGACCTGAGACCTCAATTGCTTTTAAGAGTTCACATGTCTCCACCAATTTTTAAAAAATGTATTGGGTATTTTAAATCTTAAAAATATTCATGTGGATCCATCATGTCTAATCCAAAATTATGCCAAATGGCAAGGTTCCAGAAACTAAAATAAAGTTATACTAAGGTGTGTCTCAGAAGAAAAACATAAGAACTCTTACTTTGGCAGGAAGTCACCAAAGTGGCATATCTAAATTAGTAAGCTTTGTTTAAAACACACACACTTTTTATAAAAGACACATAAGCCAAAAAGTTTGGTAAAATTCTTTTTTTAATACTTATGATTACTGCAGTAGCAAATCATGTATCTGTTTTCCCAAAATCTATGTTTGTACTAAAGTTATTTTATACAAAAGATAAGCTGAAGAAGGAAGGACTCCCACAAATTATTCCTTTAAGGCTAAACGCAAACATGCAATGCTGAAACTACACAATAAGTAGCAGCTACCATAGGAAGCAAGAAAGACAAGCCGACATTAGTTTGTTGAATGCCTACTAAGTACCAGGTATTTTATTTACATAGCTTCTCATTTATTCCTAACAAACCTGTGAAGCAGACAGTATTCTCTCCATTACACAAGTGAAGAAACAGAAGCTCAACAAGACTAAATAACCATCTATGTGACCTGAAGCAAGAATATATAGCAAAGCAAAATTTTGAAACCAAGTCTACCAGGCTCCATATCCCAAACTCCACCATACTTAGTAAGGTACTTTGGAAAACAAGGGTATCTAATAATCCACTGTTCTCAGTAAAGAGGGTTCTCTAAGAGGAGTTCAACTTTCCTATAGAATTGGCATAAAAAATGGTTTCTTGGGAGTTCCATTGTGGCACAGAGAAAAAAAATCAGACTAGTATCCATGAGGATGTAGGTTCAATCCCTGACCTTGCTCAGTGGGTTAAGGATCCAGCATTGACGTGAGCTGTGCTATAGGTCACAGACACGGTTTGGATCCCACGTTTCTGTGGCTGTGGTATAGGCTGGCAGCTGTAGCTCCGATTTGCCACCTAGCCTGGGAACTTGCATATAAAAAGCAAAAAAAAAAAAAAGTTTCTCTATCTGGCAAGATCATTCTTCCCCCATCCAGCATATCATAGGAAACCATGACAACCTAATGAAAACCTACTACCCAAGACCATTAGCTACTATACTCTCCCTCCTAAGTTCAACTTTTTAAAATAATTACCAATACCCACAGATTTCCACTTCTTCACCAACTACCCAATTCTCAGCAAACCCCAATTTAAAAATGGCTTTACATAAGGTTACCTATGACCTTTGTGTACTAAACCCAATGGACATTTTCCAGGTGTTATCTTACTCACCTTTCAGGAGAACACAGACATTGTTACCACTCTCATCCTTAAGGTATTCTTTCACTTGGATTTCCAGAAACATTCTCCCAGTTTTTAAAGTATTCCCTTCCTCTCAGTCTCAGTATTTTTTCCTTTCCTCCAGCCAATATGAAATGTTGGTATTTCTCATAGCTCAATCCTAAACCTTCTGTCCTTTTCACTTTCTAACTTCTTCCTAAGATTCCATCAACTCTCATGACTTCAATTACTAAGAATATGCCAATTACTCCCAAAAGTCAGACAGTTCCAATGAGCTTTCAAATCATTTATCCAAACGAAGAGTTGATACTTCCTCTTGGAAATTTCACAGGCACCTTAAATATAACATGCTCAAAATGAAACTCACTATTTCCTCTCCATTCCCCCTTCCCATCTCAAATTGGGTTCTCTCCTAGTGTTCCCCAGCTCCGTTACTGCAGAAGCCAACATTCATCCAATTACACAAGACAGAACTTTCATAACTGTCTTTAACATTTCTCTCTCACCAACTCCTCACTTTCAATATGTCACAAAAGCCTGTCCATTTAACCTCCCAGATACCTCTCAAATCCCTTCAACTTTTCTCCATCTTCACCACCACCTCCTCACTCTTATCATTATCTCACTTGGACCATTTCAACAGCCTCCCAATTGACCTAAATCCATTCTTTTCCAGCTCTATTATTCAACCCTGCAACCAAAGTCCTAATTTTAAAAAGCTACCCTATTCTCTTTATTCAAAATCCTTTTTATAAACTTATAGTAGTCATACCTCCCTTTTGGGCACTAATTGATTCATTTTAATATTATTTGTGTGATTATATGCATCTCCACTGCCTAAGACAGAACCTAACATACAATATGTGAGGAACTAATATTAGTACAATAAACCAATGCTCACTATGTAGTAGACACCTCACCAGAGCCAAGGAGAACACAGAGATGAAGACCCAGTCCTGTTCAGATACAGAAACTGAAGTTGAGAACTTGGGTGATTCATCCTAATGGTAGGTGACAGACCTAGTATTCAAACTCAGACCTGTATGTTCCCAGTGTCCATATCTTTTTTTTTTTTTGCCACAGTATACAGCAGCTTGATGTGGGATCTCAGTCCCCAAACACTGAGTCTTAACTAGACCACCAGGGAATTTCCACTTTTTAAGCCCACACCATTGGCATATGGAAGTGCCCAGGCTAGGGGTCAAACTGGAGCCACAGCTGCCGGCCTACACCACAGCTTCCACAACACGGGATCAGAGCCACATCTGCAACCTACACCACAGCTCACAGCAACGCCAGATCCTTGACCCAAAGAGTGAGGCCAAGGATCAAACCTTGCATCCTCATGAATACTAGTTACATTCATTTCCACTGCACCACAATGGGAACTCCCGCCATAACCTTTAGTTTTTACGCATCTTATGAATATAAAAGAATTCTGTAAAATTTTATGTTAGTAAAAATAACTGGAAACATTTCATATCTTGATAAGACACAAAATATTTTAATCAAGTTCTGTTGAAACTGCAAGGTAAGACTTAACCCTACATTTAAGCCATTTCAAAATAATACAACAGTCCATCTCCCTCTTGAGTAATTATAGTTTGCATAGATATGATTCCAGCTCACTCAAAAAAGTACCCATTCACACTTTTTATTATAGAAAGTATTAATGTGTCTTTATCTCCTATACCATAAATATCTTTTCCTGAATTATATTCAGAAAAGGCACTAAAAAATGTCTATGGCTAGCCCCTATATGAGCAATGACATTGCTGCCACAACTCTATCTGCTATATCTGACAGGTGAAAATTTCAAACTCCTCTGCTTTTTTTTGTTTGTTTTCTGCTTTTTTTTTTTTTTTTTGGTTTTTGGCTGTGCCCAAGGCATGTGGAAATTCCTGGGCCAGGAATTGAACCCAAGCACAGCAGTGACCCAAACCGCTGCAATGACAGCACTGAACCCTTAACCCAGTGCACCACAGAAGAACTTCAAACTCCTCTGCTTTTAATTTCCAAAATATTCAGCCATATTATGCAGTCTCCCAATCTCAATATTTCAATCTTAATTATGAAAAAGTCTGAAAACATGAAGTAAGGTTAAGTATCACAAAATTTTTCCAGCAATCTTTTTTCCCAGTGAATTCTAAATATAGGCTGAATTACAGTTGACCAACCTAAAGGACAAATTCCTTACTTTAGAAAATTTACATCACTATAAATGTGACCCTTAGATTTATCCAACTGGAAATGAGAATATCCACTACAATCTCTTTACTGGGCAGCAATCTCAAGCCTTGTGAGGCACATTCTCATGATTAATTCTAGTGTTCCTGTTCCTTTCAAAGAAGCTTCATCCTCTCCTGGCTTCCTCCTGGAAGATAAAAAGAGACTACAGCAATATCTACTTCTTTCATTTTTTAAATTTTCCTTCCTCACTGTTGCCCCCTCCTTTTTTTTTTTTTTTTTTTTTTGCTGCACTTGCAGCACGTAGAGGTTTCTGGGCCAGAGACTGAACCCATGCTACAGCAGCTACACAAGCCACAGCAGTGACAGCGCCAGATACTTAACCTGCTAGGCCACCTCTTTGTCTTCCTTTTTATCAGGAGAAATTAATTTAGCCAAAGCCCACATCAGGGCCTCTGGGCTCTAGAAGCTCATGAGTTTAAAATTTCAGGCACAACTACTGAATAACTCAATGCTTTTAAGTCTAAGTTTTAAATTTTTAACAAATAAAAAAATATGACTCTTAAATAGGACTCAATTTTGTAAAGATTTTCTTACAATTTTGGCCATGGTATTTTTAATCTGGTGTATTTATTTCTAATTGGTGGTAAGTTTCCAAGGTTATAGGGTAATGAAATTCCTTAACTGTTCAATGATAGCTATAGCCCAATGCCCTACATAGTAAGAAATCATTCTGCCATCTTTAGTACACAGTAACATTAAACGTTTCATCATTTCAACCATTATCTGGTTAACAAATTGCAAGATCAGTCTGGGGGAAAACAGAAACAATCTTAGATAACATAATTATTTCAGAAAATATCTTCTTCCTATTTATTATTCTGCAAGTCATTGGAACAGAATATAGCACAGGTGGAGAAAAAGTTAGAAGAGATTCCTCTGGCATTTCAGATTTTTGCCAAAAGAATCTGATAGACTTGGAGGAGTTCCCAACATGGCTCAGTGGTAACCAACCCGATTTACATCCATGAGGACACAGGTTCAATCCCTGGCCTTGCTCAGCAGGTTAAGGATCTGGCATTGCCGTGACCTGTGGTGTAGGCTGCAGATGTGGCTCAGATCTGGCGTTGCTGTGGTTGTGGTATAGGCTGGCAGCTATGGCTCCGATTCGATCCCTAGCCTAGGAACCTCCATATGCCATGGGTGCCGCACTAAAAAGACAAAAAAAAAAAAAAGAATTTGACAGTCTTTCCTGAAGACAAACTGCTGTTGATACAGATTACAATCTCTTGATATTAAGCAGACTAAGTTAGAATTGTAGTTTCTTTTTGTTTTTTAACTTAATGGTAAGTAAACATTCATCTTTATCTTTTTTTAAAACTGAAAATCTCCTTTCACTGAAATTTCAGTGAGTCTACTTATGGTCTCCAGAGGAGACAGTTTGGGGGGGGGATGTGTTTGGATTATGAGTTGGAAATCCTGTAAAACTGGACTGTTATGATCATTATATAACTACAGCTGTGATAAATTCATTTGAGTAATGAAAAAAATTTAAAAAAAGAAATTTCAGTGAGTCTGACCAAGTTACATTTTGTTTTGGCTAGCATTTGTCACCATTTCTTACAGTATGACAGACTAGTTGCAAGATTTCATGAGCCACTTGATCACTTATAAAGTCATATACCTATGTGTGGCAAAAGAAGAGACTCAAGCAGGGGACCTACATTACTTTGTATTAGGGCCCATTTTTCCTGTATCACTACTTCCTGAATTCTTCAATCAGTCTTCAGCTTTTTCCTATTTTCTACTCACATACTCACTGCCTTCACAACCAGGGTAGACTGATCCTACAGGTCTGCTGAAGGTGCTCAAAATACCCCCTGTACACCATGTGCTCTTTGCTTTCCTACCAAGTCCAATGGTATCACCTGGTCCAATATGTTCTGTGACTATTGACTCTCCTTAATAAGCAAAGTTTACTTACCACTATGATCCTGAGAGACAGGCAAGGCAGACATTACTCTCATTTTAATTTACATGTGAGTAAATGAAGTGGCCCATGTGATCTTGTCAACATGATCAGAGAGAGTAGCAGAAGCAAGGCTAGAATTTAACTTCCAAGCCAACTGCTTTCATTACTAGGTCATACTTTGAACTCTTTAAATAAAGTTACATAAACAAAATTGTTATTCAGTGAAAAATCCTCCACAATATCAAATCCTAAGCAAGGGGGAAAGCCTATGCAAAACTTATCCTCATAAAAGGTAACATATTTATTTTGGTTAGTAATTAAACTGTATTCAACGGCAGAACTTGAATTTCACTCATATTGTGGTACATCAAATTAGTATTAATGTAGGTATCCAATACTAGCTATAAAGCTGAGTATCACCCATAACCTGTCTAGCAAGTTTTGATAACATCACAAACTAAGAGACCGTTTCTCCAATTGGGCCATTGGGTCAGACAGAGGCAATATTTGGGAAAAAAATATATTCAAAATTCCTTTCTCTTATCAATGCCATTCTAGAAAATAGTAAAATACAATAAATGTCACTTGCTTCTGCTACACTGCATAGCAATGCTAGATATATTTTCCAAATCAATTTAAGATGTCATTTGATAAAGTATTTTAATTAGCTTTTTAAGAAAAAAATATTATAAAAGTATCAATTTTAATTACATTTAGTCATATATTTAATATTTACATTTAGTCAAAGAGGCAGTTTGCCTCAATGAAGAAGACTATTAGCTAAAATTAGGACTATTCCAGAATACTGCAGATGGATGTGATCACTACATATTTATTTTTTAAACTCTATGGAAAGAGAAAAGGACAAATTCTTAATATCAAGAGAAGTTATGATGAGAACTGGTTATGTTTAGATGTACTGCAGCTACACTTCAACCTGCATTGTAAGTTATTAGCTTATGATCAGTTTATAATCAGGAAATAAAATCTTCATGTTTTATAATGTGAGTACCAAAAGAAGTTATGACTATCCAAACCATGCCATTCCCACTTCATACACATCTTTGTTTACTTCTATTTCTAGCTTGCTTTTCTCTCTCCAACTATGAACATTCATTTGGGTACCTTGTCTATGAGCTGTGGGCATACTGCTCACCTAGAAGTAAAACAAGAAGCTCTGAGTGAGGAATCTGATTCCAGAAAAAAATAGGTCAGAAGTAATCAAAAACATCTCCCACAGTGATCTAGGCACTAAAAACTAAAATATGAACCAGTTTCCAATTTAAATGCTGTGTAAACTGAACCTAGAACTACACAAAATAATGTTCTGAAAGAAAAGTCACCAGCACACAATATCAAATTTAAATAACAAATGGGGTCAGTGGTACCAAATTGGTTTATTAACTTAATAGTGATAATGATAATAACGACAGACCAGGGCTATGCTAAATACTTCACATACATTGTCTCATACATTATTTAATCTAATTTCACAGCACTATGAGGAAGGCACTATTATCATCATCTTTTTCCTCATTAGATGACTAAACTCATAGAGAATTAAAGCAACCTGCCCAATTTCGTACAGTTAATAGATAGAGCAAGAATTCCAACCCCATAAGAGTAGTTGATGCGAGAATATTGCCTATTCACTCATGTAACAAATATCTGAATGCCTACTATGTGCCACACAATTTCTAACTACCCACATTACAGTGTTTCCACCCGGGAGTATATAGATGGAGTCTAAGCCATCTACAGGAATTATTTCCAGAATTTAGCACTAACCAAAAGTAATGTTCCAAAAGCTTTACATTATCTCTGCTAGAAAGTAAAAACAATGGTTTCAGGAGAAATTGTTTTGGAATACAGATAGACTTCATTAAAATACCTACTTCTCTTTCCTTACAGGTTCTTGGGGATGGAGATGATGACTCTGTCTCACCCACTCTTAGTAACCCAAGTGCTATAACATACCAGCTACTCAACTTAGCACAGAGTATTCTCATTGTTATGAGTCGGCCTTCCAAAGTAAGCAAGAAGCTGTTTGAGATCCATGGAATTTGTTTTATTGTTTCACCCATTTTTGTATCCCCAGTGCTAGAGTTTACAATGAGGCTAATACCTCACAGAGTTTTGTGATGATTTCATGAGTTTATGTAAAATATTTACCAACGGTGCATTTACGCATTCAATAAAGAATGACTTTCCTCTCTTCTCAGTCACCTAAGCTGCCAACCCATCCCTCTTACTGCTGACGTAAATCAACCAAAAGGCAAGGCAAAACCTGGCTGAACAAGCTGCCAATTAACTCAAGAGCTCATCCGCTACACATTTCCTATATGTCATTTTCCTGGGCACCCCACCCTAAAAAAGACTTAGGAAACATTTCCAAACAGTGACAACTGAGAACTAAACCATGAGGTTCTAACTATATCTGCTGGAATGAGTTACCAAAGGTGACTGTGAACTCTATACACATGACTCATGACAAATGCCATAAAGAACAAAGGTCTTCTTTCCTGCATAGAAATGCCTACAACAATGCTATTTGAAGAAAAAGCTGTGTGCATGTTACTGAACAGGGCAAATCAGTTACATCTCCCACTCTGATATACTCTCTTAGCACACTCTTAGTAGTTATTAGGAGTTTGACATATGAAAAATTAAAGTACCTCCTCTGAACAGCAGACAAATGCTCAAAATATGATAAGCAGAAACTAACTCTGAAGCAAAATCATATAGAATAAAAATACTCGTAAAACATCCATGCCACCTGAAATAATCATTGCTCCTCATTTCTCAAGTCTGTACCAATCAATCTGAATTCAAAAGGTATAACCCTGTGATCCCTGGTTGGGGAACTTCAACATGCCACAAGCATGGCCAAAAATTTGTTAAAATAATAATAATCCTGGAGTTCCCTGCTGGCTCAGTGAGTTAACAATTGTGTTGTTACAGCTGTGGCTTGGGTCACTGCTGTAGCACAGGTTCAATCCCTGGCTGGGAAGCCTCCACATGCCAAAAATAAAGTTATAATCCTTAAAATGGATTTCCCAATTCCTAACCATACCACTTCTTAGCTGGGTTCCACTGAGAGTTTCCCAACTACTCCAGGCCTCAGTTCCATCATCTATAAAATGGAGATGACCAAGCTATCCTCCCTGAGCAGGTTGCTGAGAGGGCTCATGGACACACAGACCCTAGTGAACGCTAAATAACTGTCAGTTATTATTGTTATCCACTCTGACATTTAGAAATAAGTTGCAGAGTTCACTATTAAAAACACCACGATACATATTATATTCCACGCACACTAGTCTCTTTCTGTTACAAAATGCCCTTTGCCTCTTTGGCCCTTAATATCTGCTCTTCCCTATGCCTGGAATCAGCTTCTTCATCTCTCCCATGACCAACTTACTTTCATCCTTAGATCTGAATCCAAATATCCCCTTCTCAGAGAAGCCTTCCTTGAGACTGCCACCCCCCCAACATCTCACTTTCTTCTAACCTTATTTTCATTCTTCCATGGAATTCACAAACATCTGTTACTGTCTCATATATTAGCTTACCTTTTTCAGTGATAGCTTACCTTTTTCAGTGATATTTACAGCTCCTACCATTGTACTAAGCATGTAATAGCTAATATAAAAATAAATGAAAGATGTTGCAAAGTCAAATATTTTAAAAACTTACCGTGTTAAACACAACATTAAAAAGTCATTATCAGGGAGTTCCCATTGTGGCCCAGTGGAAACAAATTCGACTAGGAACCATGAGGTGGCAGGTTCGATCCTTGGCCTCGATCAGTGGGTTAAGGATCTGGCATTGCCGTGAGCTGTGGTATGGGTTGCAGATGCGGCTAGGATACCGCGTTGCTGTGGCTGTGCCATAGGCCGGCAACTGTAGCTCCGCTTAGACTGCTAGCCTGGGAATCTCCATATACTGTGGGTGTGGCCCTAAAAAGACCAAAAAAAAAAAAAAAAAGCCCCCCCCCCCCCCCCAAAAATCATTATCAGGTTAACATAAGTCAAAATAAGTATCTGGCTGAAAAAACAAGACTAAGAGGAAGAAGGGGTATGGAAAAGTATTACACAATAGTTTTTTAGGAATATTAAATCTACCTTTTACTTGGTCACTCAATCATTTCCAAGGACTGGGCAATAAAAATAGTGAAGGTGACTAGTGCCATTTTCTTGATTAAGTGGAAATTCAAGACTTAACTCCTATGTAAAGTAACACCTTTTCCATTAGTTTAATTATATTCTACCACAGACTATACAGATCAACTTTCACCATAGGTGGGATTACCACCACCTGAAGATCATATATGTGGTTTTTACACATGACTGATAAAATACTACTATTTCAAGACATTCTGTACCCTTCAAAGACATTCCATGAGCACTCATGGAAAATGTTTTAAAGTTTGTGTTTTTGTCCTTAATAAAAAATACACGGATGTTATTTTTACTAAAATAATTGTTATGTTATACTTATAGTAGGATTATAGAGGATAAATTTTATTTGACAAACATATTATGCACATCAAGCGTAAGGCACTGCTCTAAGCCCTTTACATATTGACTCATTTGAGCCTCACAACCACCACAAAAGGTAGGTACTTTTATCACTACAGAGCTAATGCAACAGAGGCACAAAGTGGAAATGTGCCCAAGGTCACACAGTAAATGAAGGAGCTGAAATTTGAACCCAGGTAGTCTGGATCCAAAGTCCATCACTAAACTATGCTGCTTCCCTAATGTTTAAAAGAAAAATCCACAGTTCATAAAGAAAAATTTATATATAAAGTCATTCCCAACGTTAGACTAGTTTCGGTTAACTTAAAAACAACTCTGTCTGAGCCATCTGGGCTTTAAAGCTAGACAGCAAGAAGACTTAAGGGAAGAAAGAAAGCAGGAGGGAGGGGAAATAGTGAATGAAAAATAAGGTAAGTATTCGGTTCAGTTAACTTAAAAACAACTCTGTCTGAGCCATCTGGGCTTTAAAGCTAGACAGCAAGAAGACTGAAGGGAAGAAAGAAAGCAGGAGGGAGGGGAAATAGTGAATGAAAAATAAGGTAAGTATTCGGGATGGATTAGCAATGGGATCCTGCTGTGTAGCACTGGAAACTCTGTCTAGTCACTTATGACGGAACACGTAATGTGAATAAAAAGAATGTATACATGTAAGTGTAACTGGGTCACCATGCTGTACAGTATAAATATATATATATAAATGATAAAAATATATATATTTATATATAATATATAATATATTATATTTATATAATATATAATATATTATATTTATATAATATATAATATATATAATATATAATATATTATATTTATATAATATATAATATATAATATATTATATTTATATAAATATAATATATAATATATATATAATAAGTAAATAAAATAAAAGTAAGTAGAAAAAGGAGGACAAAAGGAAAGAAGAAAACTACTAGCAACTGCTGTTAATATCTGAATGAATGCTTTTTTGGAAAGAAAATAAGAAAAGAGATAAGACCATCAACAGATAAATGGATAAGAAGATGTGGTACATATGTACAATGGAATACTACTCAGCTATAAAAAAAAAGAACAAAATAATGTCATTTGCAGCAACACAAATGTATGATAACTAGAGGTTATCATACTAAGCGAATTCAGAAAGAGAAAGACAAATACTGTATGATATCACTTATATGTGGAAACTAAAATATGGCACAAATAGGAGTTTCCATCGTAGCACATCGCAAACGAATCTAACAGGGAAACATGAGGTTGTAGGTTTGATCCCTGGCCTCGCTCAGTGGATTAAGAATCCAGTGTCGCTGTGAGCTGTGATGTAGGTCACAGACACGAGTCGGATCCTGAATTGCTGTGGCTGAGGCATAGGCCAGCAGCTGTAGTTCCAACTGGACCCCTAGCCTGGGAATCTCCATATGCCACAGGTGCAGCCCTAAAAAGCAAAAAATAAATAAACAAAATATGGCACAAATGAACTTTTATGAAACAGAAACAGACCCACAGACATAGAGAACAGACTTGTGTTTGCCAGAGGATGGCAGGGGCGGCAGAGAGAGAGGGATGGATTGGGAGTATGGGGTTAGCAGATGCAAACTATTATATACAGAACAGATAAACAACAAGGTCCTACTGTATATCACAGGGAACTATATTCAACATTCTGTGATAAACCAGAATATTTTTAAAAATACATACATACAAAAACTGAATCACTTTGCTGTACAGCAGAAATTAATACAACATTGTAAATCAACTATATTTCAATTAAAAAAAAAAAAGAGTTTCTGCTGTGGCTCAGTGGATTAAGTATCTGGCGTTGCCACAGTGTTGTCACAGCTGCAGCTCAGATTTGACCCCTGGCCCAGGAACTTCCATGTGCCACGAGTGTGGCAAAAAAAAAAGTAAAAAGGAAAAAAAGGAAGGAAGAACGAAAAGAAGGGAGGGAGGGAGGGAAGAAGGAAGAAAGGAGGTAGGAAGGAAGGAAAGACATAAATCAGTGTCTCTATAATCCCTAACAACTTTATTACACAGACTGTACATTTCCATCCCAAATCCCAGATTAAGCCACCTAAATTAGGAGGAAGCAGGCAATTAACATTACAAAAAAATAGAAGCTACAGTGCTCCCAGTGCTCAATGTTAATTGGTTCACTTAAAATGTAGGCATTCAGTGATTTTTCTGCCAACTTCTTTTTTAGTAGGATAAACATTAACAATTTAAACTTTAATTTCTTATCCAAAAGAATCAGAATAATTCCACAAGCTGAGTAACACATATGAAACTTTGGTAGAACTCAGCCAAAAATGACTAAACAAGAAAGAAATTAATAAACATGCATAGCATGCCCATGAGTTCCCCAAAGAATGTAATTCAAAGAGAATATAAAAGAAAAATTTACTTTTCATAAAAGCTACAGAGGGAAATATTCTCTTAATATTTCCATACTCTATTCCAACTAAGGTAAATTTAAGTTGAAAGTCAACTGTATAAAACCAACCAGAGCCAAATACTATCAGTTTCCTCCAGGTATCTGCTTTTGTTCCAAACTGGCCATTTAAATGTAGAAAAAACCTTGTAACAGAAGGCCAGTATGACCCAAGAATATGCCAGTGTGACAAACTTTTGTTCATTTTTTGAGATTCCTTCCCTCTCTCTGCAGCTAAGAGGAAAGAGAAAAGTTATATAAAACAGAGAAACAAAAGCAGTAAACTTTCATCAGAAGCAAAAGCTTGCTTCATAGAAGTTAACAGAAGTTGAAATGGCAAGTAATCAGGATAATCACTGTGTCCTATTCATTTACTAACTTTTTACTTATTTTTCTCTTTGGTATCTAACAGAATGCCTAGCACCTACTAAATATTAAACAAATACATACCTAAGAATTAGTGAATGAACAAATAAATTTTAAGAGAAAAGGGAAGGCTGGAGACTATTTAACAAGAGATTCTTTCACTAAATATTTGATTTTTTCCTTAAGGGTCCGGAAAGGCGGCACTTCTTAGGGGTAAGACTTAAGGGGCAGAATGTCAGCATAATTACTGAGGAAGAGTAAGCAACAGGGATTCCACAACCACTTAGTATAGCTGCCAATGTTTTTGCTGTCAGATTTTCCTCTAAATGGAAATGATTTGGCGTAATGGTGATACCACACTTGGAGCATGCTTAGATAACCATGACCCCCTCCCTTACGGGAAAGCCAATGTTGGCGCCCGTGACCTCCTGTTATCACCTGCTATCATGGGCAACTGTAACCGATGTCAAGTGCAGAAAGGGAAGCTACCTCAGATGTGCTTTGGCCATAACATGAGTATTATCAGCAAGGCCCTGGCAAAAGACAGCACATTCAAATAAGGTGTTCAAGAGAATTTACTGAAGGAACCATCTTCAAAAGTATAGTCGGGGTTTAGGGAAAGCACCAAGGGATGGTGGAATATTTCCAGGACAGCAACGTCAGGAAGCCATTATCATCTCTGGGCCTAAAGGTGCATGTAAAGAGTTACTGTAACACAGAAAAGTCTGTAACTGTCGCTGGCTGACAGAGAAGGCCACTGCATAGAGGGTGTGACCTACTCACAAAACATGAAACAGCTCTGGCAACACAAATCCAGCAGAGGTAAACTGGCTCTGCCAGGCCTCCTGCTCTTGTCCCATTGGTCAAAGCCATCAAGAAACCAAAGAGCAAGAGCCTAGTTGATGTCATCCACAGAAGAAGCTTCCCAGAGCACAGAGCAGGGTGGAGAAAAGATCTGGAGGGGCAAGAGGAGAATGCACAATACGGAAAGGTATTGCAAATAACTGCCACCCAGGAAAACACAGGCACATAAAAAGGTTGCTAGTTTCACCTAAATCTTCTTGCTATCATGGGATATCTTCAAACAAGTCATAAACATAGGTACTTACTTGGGTTCCTATGGCCCTATATCAACTTGAGGAGGGAAAAACACAAGATTCTAAGAGTAATCACAGGTAATTTTTGTCATTTCTGCATCTCTAAGAGTAAACAGACAATCAATCCATTTATCTATAATGGATCAGATCTAAAACAACTTTCTTCTCCCTACTCAAAGGGCATCTATTCCATACCTTCATTATTATATTTATCATGATGTATTGTAACCTCTTGTTTGTTTTTCCTTCATTGGACTCTGCTCCTTTAGGTCAGGGATTGTCTTATTCATCTTTGTATCCCCAGCACCTAACATGGACTTGGCACAAAGTTAGCCTTCAACCAATGTGCACTGAATCAACTAGTAGTCCAATCAGTGTACATTAACTGGCAGCCTAATACCAGGGTGGATAAAATCTAAAATGACCCTCAGCTATTACACTCAAATAATTTTATTCAGGACACATACCATTCCCTGCAGAGCAGCTTTTCTTGTGTGCTCAGATGATCTTCATGGCCTTTTCTATGATCACAGAACTCATTACCAAAAGAGCAAAGAAAGATGGCAAGACTACACTGCATTTCAGAAAGGAATCAAATACACATCATCTCTCAAAATCTCACTCTTTTTCCAAAAACTGACCAGATCCACTGACCAGAGCCAGATTATATAATATCCTCTACGTAATTTGGTATATTATATAGTGGAATCCATGTTTCATAGTGATGACAATAATCACTTAGGAGTACATGCTGGTACACATGCGTGCACAGCTCACACACACAAAGTCATATTTAACTATCAGTGCAACAGACATTACCCTCTGTAAAGTAGCCATGTAACAATCACAACATCATCATATTAATGGATACACTGTATGATGTTGGAGTCATCATTAACAGAACCTGGAACACATTCACATTATAATTATGAATCACTTTCTCAGAACCCTGTACTTATGAAGTGCTTAATCATGTTTTGTTGGTTTAGTCAACTCTTACCTGTAGTTCTCCACAGAAAAAGAAAAAAGTTAATGCTAAGTTGATAGTCCTCTTTGAGCTACCACAATTTTAGGCTGCCAATCTCATGCTGTCAGTAAGGTGAATAAAGACCAAATTTAAAATCATCTTTAGACTCCCTAGAAAGATGAGTTTACAATAAAAAATATATTACCTCCCATAAGTCAGCATGAAAAAGTTTTCTATCTCTAGCATCACTATTGTCCTTCATTGTTGTTTGTAACGGAGTGTTGACATTGCTAAATCTAATGTCATCTTATATATCTAATAAGTCAGTACTTCATTATCTATTTAGGAAAAGGGAATTCTGGGCTTATCTTGACAATACACTAAAATACTTGAAAACTCTAGCAATACAAAAACAAATAAAAAGTGTTTCAAATAGATCTATCCTTTCCTAAAACATAGTTAATGTGTAAGTCCCCAAAACAAGCTTTTCCCATAATCACCTAGGATTTTTAAAATCATAAACACAATTTTATCTCTTTTGAGAGCCATCATAAATCCTGCAACTGTCAGGTAAATATAGCAATAAAAATTACTCATATCTCCATAAGACAATTATATGATGTTTACATCATGCTGAAAACAGACTAAAAGAACCTACAATTCATAAAGCTGCACTGTATATAGGTTCCTCCATTATACATGAATTAAACAAAACAAAACATAGATCTACCAAATGACTTTGTGTTTAATAATATTCAACTACTTCAAAGCAGTATTATGCTTCATCTATCCTGGTTCAGTGCTTGACCGAAAGAAAAAACATGATGTTTATTTCATTAATTAGTAACTCCCATGAGGTAGGAGAAGGGCAAGTTTAAATATAATTCTGAAAGTACACTATGTGGCAATGATAGGATAACATCCTTTTTTTTTTTTTTTTTTTTTTCTGGCCATACCAGCAGCATATAGAAGTTTCCAGGCTATGGGTGGAATTGGAGCTACAGCTCCCGTCCTACATCACAGCTCTCAGCAACACTGGATCCCCAACCCACTGAACAAGAAGGCCAGGGACTGAACCCCTCATCCACATGCATACTAGTCAGATTCATTTCTGCTGCACCACAATGGAAACTCCAACATCCAATATTTCTGAATTACCAAAGTTACTTTTTTTTTTTTGTCTTTTTGCCTTTTCTAGGGCCGTACCTGTGGCACATGGAGGGAGATTCCCAGGCTAGGCGTCTAATTGGAGCTGTAGCTGCTGGCCTACACAGAAGTTCACGGCAATGCCCGACTCTTAACCCACTGAGCAAGGCCAGGGATCGAACCCACAACCTCATGGTTCCTAGTCGGATTCGTTAACCACTGAGCCACGATGGGAACTCCATGAATTACCAAAGTTACTTCTAACTGAATGTTTTCCTCTCCCTTGAGTAAAATATAAATGAAATTGTTTTAACAAATCTCTGAGTATAAGTTTAAACCCGTTTTAAACTATAACATTTTTACCAAGGTAAACTTTTCATTGCAAATAAGTTTGAATGTACTTAATGTAATTATGACTATGTCAGAAGTGATATCTGAAAGGATTACCTGTGTTTCCATAAAAATAATGTTCGAAAATCGTGTTTCCCTTTCCTAAACTTCACTGTGAAGTAGTTATACAGTAAGTGTCTTGGTAAATAATAAAGATGTTTCATAAGTACAAAAAAATTTTTCTCAAAAAACAGGTAACAAAATTTCTAAAAATTCGCCAAGACTACAAGCACCTTAAATGGTCAAGTCTGAGGCAGGACAGTGGAATACTGGATTAAAACTGGGGGAAACGTCCCATCACTGAAAAGGCATTATGCAGACCTGCATCTAGGATGCTAAAATCACAGCTCTCCAATGCTGAAAACTTGCCAATACCATTACTTCGATACTCAGACATGAGTAGGGCTACCCAAACCTTGAACAGGTCTTCTTGTCATTTTTTCCATTGCATATAAATAGCTCAAAGATATTGCCTTACACAACACATAAAAAAGGCGAAAGTCTCTCCTTCCAATACCGATCCCTCCCTCATCCAGATGACTTCAATTCTTTCTTGCCAAAAGAAAGAAGCAACTGGCAATCAGAACCCCCACCACTGAACTCTTCCGTCAGAAGGACAACGCCGAATTTGCTGCAGCCAAAGAAATGTCTAGTGCTCCTTGTGGGCTCTCACAGGACATGGAAAGCTACACGATGGCAAGGTCTGTGCAGAGAAGGAAACTGAAGCTCTGGGACACACCACCCCCACCCCATCCCCTAAAAAAGCGAGCTATCCAGACCGATAGCCAGAAACCTGGCATCATCACACCCACTTACAGCCTGACAATTTACAACGCGGTAACACCTTCTAATTAGGAACGTTGTTGTCTCCTACAGACGAAAAATTAAACTGCTTCCCACAGGTAAGATAAACCAAGAACTGGAGCCGGTTAGCGAGAACCCCCAATGCATCAAACCTCAGGTTTCGCTACTGAACCTGATGAGCCAGCGACCAACCTTCCCTACACCAGAGAGGGGAGGAGCCCACCCTCCTGGCTGGGAGTGGATCGAGAAACAGAGGACAGGAGAGAAGGGATGGAGAGCAGAGACGTGAACAGCGTCCAAGCAGGGTGGGCTCAGCGTACCGGGGGGCGACAGGCAGACAGCGGCGGCCACGCGGGAGCCGGGGTTCAGGCTGCGAAGCGGGGTCCCAAGGCCGCGGAAGCCGCCCCCAGCTTTTCGCCCGGCAAGGCTCGCACCTCAGGCACACACACCCTCCACGCCCGCCAGCGGCTCTCGGCCATTCCCCTCCCAGCGGGCGCACGCCCGCACCCACCGGTGCACCCCACCCCGGGCTCGCGCGCACACGCCCCTCGAGCGGGCGACGCGTACGTACCCAGCAACACGCAGAGCACATCGAGGGCCACGTACGGCAGCCGCGTCTTGTCAAACATGGTCTCGGCGTGGGCGGCGGCGGGGGCACCCGACTCACGAGACCCGGCCGGGGACTGGCAACTGCTCTTCCCAGACCGGGGAGAGCAGCCAAGGGTTGACGGCGGCTCGGAGGCGCTCTGACGAGCAGCAATGGCGCCCGCGACCCCTCCCCTCGCAACTCCCGCAACTACTCAGTCGGGGCCAAGACGCTCGCGTGCCCGTCACGGCGGCTCGGTTGCCTCAGGCCCTCCTTGTGGGTTCTGGCCCGCCCCGGCCGCCCGCTGTCCAGATCGAGACACCCTCTCCAATAGGCGGGGCGTCGGACTCGTGCTTTAAGGATGGGGACCGGTAGGGAGGAGGAACACAAGCTTAGCCCCTCCCGCGGAGCACCGCGGGACCGGCCTGCGCGCGGCCTCGCGGGCTGAGGGAGTGCGGCAGAGGCGGAGGGGCCAGTGAGGGGCGAGGGGCGGGGCCGGGGAAACTCCAAGCCCGGAGCGCCAACCAATCGGCACCGCCCGCCCCGCCCCTCCCAACCTGCGGGCCCCGCCCCTGAAGTGGGACGCGCGGCAGACGGGCGGAGCGTGGGGGCACCTTCCTTGCTGTGCGAGGAACGTCTCTCCGATCTGCTTTCGGATGGGGATCGCCGAACCTGGCCTCCTCATCCCTGGCTGAAGGTCGTTGCAGAGTCGGAGGAGGAGCTGGGCCGCGACCCTGGCTGCCTGCCAGCTCTCCTTATCCACGGGGATTGGGTAATACAGAGGAACGGGGTAGTCGGTGACAAAGACTCTCTCCTTGTCCAAACTTTAGTCAGGCTCCTCCGAGCCCTCTGCTGGCCTAGGCCTCCATTGAGGCCTTCACATCTGGCAGGGTTGATACCCGTATTAGCGAGAATTCTGCTAAGTCATCCCTGCACCCTTGATATTTGGCTACGTTTCATATGTGATCAAAGTCCTTATATTAAGTCCTTTGATACATAAATCCTTGGCCTGCTTTTAAGCAAGAATCCCCTTACCTTAATGTTCTCTTAATGATTTTACATCCACTCACCCCCAACTCTGCCTTTTTATTGCCTATAATAAATCCCCAAGTATCTTTCCCGTATTCAGAGTTGAGCACAATCTCTTTCTCCTGTTGCAAGTTATGACCCCCCGCATTGCAACAGTTTTGAATAGTCTTCCTCACCGCTTTAACAAGTGTCAAAATGAGTTGTCTTTATTCCTTTCAACCCTGATTCCAGAAGGACCCTAGCAAAATTTAGTAATCTTACCTAGTCTGTTAAAGAATTGATAATTAATCCCTGCTCTGTGTTCTAGTCAAGAAGTGATGAAACTCAGGAAAAAAAAAAAAAATATATATATATATATGAGAGTGTTTTATAAAACGTTAAACCCTGGGAGTTCCCATCATGGTTCAGCAGTAATGAACCCGACTAGTATCCATGAGGACGCAGGTTCAATCCCTGGCTTCAGTCAGTGGGTTAAGGATCCACTGTTGCCCTGAGCTGTGGTGTAGGTCACAGATGCATCTCGGATCCCACAATGCTGTGCTTGTGGGATGGCCCGGCAGCTGCAGCTCCATTTGGACCCCTAGCCTGGGAACTTCCATATGCCTCAGGTGTGGCCCTGAAAAAAAAAAAAAAAAAAGATAAAAAATAATAAAAGATCAAACCCTCTAACAGATGTGAACAATTGGTATCTTTCCTGCTCATTCTTAACTTCTTTATCAAAGATGGGAGGCAAATTGAAAACTGTATCTACTACTTCTGACTTTTCCTGCAAAACAATCATAAAACTAATGGACAGATAAAAATCACCCTCAGGGAGTCTGGAATTGTAGCCCCACGTGATTCCCCACAAGCCAAAAATGTATTTGAAGAAGAATGTTTTTCTCTAAAAGGAATGTGAACATTGGATTTCACCTTTTGTTCGAATATCTTTTGAAAGTTTTAAACAATTTATACCTGAGAAAGATGTGCTATTGTTTATGTTCTGAGATGTTCTGGTCCCTTCCAGAGTCACAGGGACCCCAAATTGCAAGGCCACCATAAATTGAAATTACTTTTAATTACTTTCAATGCCAGTATGTATTGGGCATGTAATTAAGTGAATATTGTAATGAAGGTGTGTTGAGGCACACAAAGGGTAGGGGGTATGCAGTTCACCAGGGAGCTCTGGAGACACTTCATAAGAAGGTGATAGTTACATTGTTCTTTCTGTGCATATCTCCTATGTGGAATTGTTAGCTGTGGAACTGCTACATCATGGGGTGTGCCAATATCCAACTTCCCTGGATAAACCCAGGCTGTATTATGAAGTGGTCGTACCTTTTTGCCTCATCCCCACCAGTGGTGGATAAGACTCCACATTTAATCAACACAATATTCAGATTTCTTAATTTGTGATAATCTAATGGATATAATGTATATTTTAATGTAGTCTTAATTTGCATTTCCCTGATCACTAATGTATTTGGGCAGCTTTTCCTAAATTATTATTATTATTATTTTGGCCACACCTGCCACAAATGGAAGTTCCTAGGCCAGGAACCTACACCTCAGCTGTGGCAACACTGGGTCCTTAACCCACTGTACCATAGTGGGAACTCCTCAACTATTTTTCTATTAAGTTGTTTATCTTATTTTTATCAAACTCTAAATGTTCTTTGTTTATTCTCAGTAGCAACTCTTTATGTTGTAAAATTTTTCTTCCAATAATGTATTTTGTCATTTAACTTCCTTTACGAGCAGTCTGTGACAGAGTTGTTATAGATATAAGTAGAAGTCTACTGGCAGAGTTCTGTGAAAATTTTTACTTTCCTAACCAAAGGAAAAGGTTAGCTTCCTTTACTTCCCTTTTCTACTTCCTTGAATATGGACATGATATTTAGAGTTACAGCAGCCACCTTGTGATCACAAGGGAAAGGCCGAAAAGAGGAGCATCACTGGTCTTTTTAATCTTCAGTTACTACAACCAGCAACTTGGCTACCTCCAGATTTCTTCTGATGTGAAGGAACAAAATTGCTTAAGCCTCAAATATTCACAACCAATATAAGGCTCAGGAGTACTTTAAGAGTACTTTTGGGAAATCATGTTATACTATGAAAACCTTTTACTTGAGCTAACTTAACTGCATTTCTGGTCCTTAAACCACAAACCCCTGAATAAAACAACTTGTGTAACTAGAATGGACATTGAAGAATGGTTTGAGCATAGAGGCAAGACAAATGACATATCCTGAGGTCTTTGAGTAGGAAAGGCTGTGAATTAACTCAAATTAAGGACTAGTAGAAGATATGGCTCTAGAAGGTAGGGTATAGCAGGTTATAGCTTAAAAGTGTATCTGGAGGCAAAGAACATTGCTGAAAATACATAGTGAAAGATTGAAAACAGTCATTTAAAGCAAATAATGTATGGAATTCATCTCGCAGCTTAGGGAGTTAAGAACCCAACTAGGATCCTTGAAGATGCAGTATTGATCCTGGCGTCATTCACTGGGTTAAAGATCAAGCATTGCCGCTATGGCATAGGTCCCAGATGCAGCTCAGATCCAGTGTTGCTGTGGCTGTGGCATAAGCTGGCAGCTGAAGCTCCGATTCAACCCCTAGCCTGGGAACTTCCATATCCCACAGGTGTGACCCTAAAAAGAATAAAATAAGTAAATAACAAGTAATCTAGTAGTGACAAAGTCATAATCTCTACAGTAGGCTATAAATTCAAGATGAATGAGCCTTATGTTGTAAGATTATTTAGCTTCAAGTCCTTTTCTGTGTTTATTCCCATTTTGTTCTTCTTTGGTTCCTAAAATATTGTTTATGGGCTTCCAACCCTTCTTCAGTTTTGCTGCATAGTATTAAGGGGAAAGTCTTCTGTTATACTTGAGCCAGTCTTTTGCCAGAAGTAATTCACCTCCATAAAAGGAGGTGAATTTCTAGGATGAGACTTGGAGGCCTTGTGGGTGGGCAAACCAAGATATTCTTCCACCAAGACTCTCCTTCAGTGTCAAGCTTGAAGGTCATGAGTTTTATGGTTGTTTTTTAGGCAGACAATATTTCCTTAATAGGCTTATTGTGATAATCAAATATAAAAATGTAGGTGCAATTGTCTTGCAAACGTCTGATCTAGGTAGACACGCAGTACATATTTTTTTCAAAAACAAAGATTTCTGTGAATCCACATCCATTATTTCTGCTTCCCTACCACCTACTCAACCCCAAATCTACCATGGTTCCCTAATCTACCAAAGAACTGGGGCATGTCTTGCATGACTTGTTCTTAGCTCGGGTGATGAAAACTTCCTTTCTCTGGGATCCTCACAAATTATTTCTTTAACGACCTCTTTTGTTTGGGGGATTTTTTTGTGTTTCTGTTTTTGTTTTTTTGCTTTTTAGGACCCCATCTGCACATATGTAAGTTCCCAGGCTAGGTGTCTAGTTGGAACTGCAACCGCTGGCCTACTCCATAGCCCAAGGCAATGCCAGATCCTTAGCCCACTGAGTAAGGTCAGGGATCAAACCTGCCTCTTCATGGGTCCTAGTCAGGTTTGTTACCGCTGAGCCATGATGAGAACTCCCATTTAACAACCTCTTTAAAATATATATCACCAGAGATAGAGAAGTTAATTACCTATATAATATCTGTAGTCTTAAAGACATCTCATATATTTTCCTTTTAAAAAAAATCTTGGTAGGATTGACATCTAGTTACTGGTCTTTAATTAGAATCCACCTTCTTCAGCTGTTTTAGAAAACATACTAAAATTCTCCCTTTGCTCATCATCCAGTTTCTTTTCTGTTCACAACTCCCAGCTTATGCTCTGTTGAATCTCCTCCCTGTATTGATACGACTGGTTAACTCACCTTATTTATTTAATATGGCTCACTTGCAACATATGGAAGTTCCCAGGCCAGAGACTGAATCTGAGCCACAGGTGCAACCAATGCGGGATCCCTTAACCCACTGCACAGAGCCAGGGATCAAACCCACTCCTCTGCAGCAACCCAAGCCACTGCAGTTGCATTCTTAACCCACTGTGCCATGGGTTATTTTACCCCCCCCCACACACACACATTTAAGCTTGTCTCCACTTAGAGGTGGGGAATAGGGTTAATTTCCCCACCACTATTCTTACATGCTCATAACACTGTATTTTTTGTGTCCTTGATAATGTGAACCACAGTTGACCCTTGAACAATGCAGGATTTTGGGGAGCTGACCCTCAGCTGATAATGTAAGAATGACTTGACTGTTGGCCCTCCATATCCTATGTTCAAAAATCCACACATTCTCCTGTAGTGCTGTAGCAGGCATTTAGTGAAAAACCAAGTGTTAAAGGGACCAGAGCAGTTCAAACCTGCTTTACTCAAAGGTCAATTGTACTTTAAGGAATGGATCTACTCCACTTCTCACTTTTTAAAAAATTGATACTAGTTTTTCCATATATAGAGAGTTTTATGGTATTTAAAATAAAAGTCGTAAAAGGAGGTCATGTGAAACAAACATCTATTCTTATGCCTAAATTAAAAATGGAGATTATCTTACTAAGTGAAGTAAGCCAGACAAAGACATATGTCATACAATATTGCTTATATATGGAATCTTTAAATTAGCTAATATACAAAACAGAAATAGACCCACAGACATAGAAACAAACTCATGGTTACTGAAGGGTAAGGGGAGAGAAGAAATTTGGAGCTTGGGGATAATATACATACACTACTGTAGATAAAGTAGATAATCAACAAGGACCTACTGTATAGCACAGGGAATGATAACGCAATATTTTTTAATGATCTATAAGGGAAAAGAACCTGAAAAGTACTTCAATACACTTCGATTTTTAAAACATTTTAAAAACAGGGAGTTCCCGTCGTGGCGCAGTGGTTAACGAATCCGACTAGGAACCATGAGGTCTCGGTTTCGATCCCTGGCCTTGCTCAGTGGGTTAAGGGTCCGGCGTTGCCATGAGCTGTGGTGTAGGTCGCAGACGTGGCTCGGATCCCGCGTTGCTGTGGCTCTGGCATAGGCTGGCAGCTACAGCTCCGATTCGACCCCTAGCCTGGGAACCTCCATATGCCGCGGGAGCGGCCCTAGAAAAGGCAAAAAAAAGACAAATAAATAAATAAAATAAAAAATAAACAGTGAAAAAAAAGATTTCTTCTGTTAGACAATCCCAGTAATAAATACCAAGAACTAAAAAAAAAAAATTTGTCTGCTCCTTTTAAATGACTCTATTACAGAATACTTCTGATCGCACTGCAAAGGAAACTTCCCTGTTTTCTTTCCTCATTAAAATCAAGTCAGAAATGCATTTCTGGAATTTCCTAACCCTCAGAGCCACCTTCTCTTTCAGAGTTTCTCACATAATGAATTTCATTTAACTTGCTTTTCGATTTTTAAAACATTGCCCTTTGTAAAAGCTATGCCAATGATACTCAAACTTCGCACATTAGAATCACCTGGGGCATAACTATACAAGCGCCCAGCCCCATCCACAGAGATTCCATTCTAGGATGCAACCCAGGCACTGTTTTATCATGTTAAACAAATGCCCCAGGAGATTCTGATGCCCATCAGAATTCAAAAACCGTGGGTCTAGTAAGTACACATTTTCACTCTCCAGACGAATTTTAATAAAATATAATTTATGTTCTTCAAAGTAATTGCTACACATTAAAACTGCAGTAGCACATAGTAATTAAATACCTGGGCTCAAGAATCAGGCTCATTGAACACCCTTGAGTAAATTACTTAAAACTTTCTGTGTACCAGTTTCCTTATTTATTATTTATTTATTTATTTATTTTAGGGCCACACTTGCGGCATATGGAGGTTTCCAGGCTTGGAGTCTAATCGGAGCTGTAGCCTCTGGCCTATACCAGAGTCACAGCAGTGCCAGATTGGAGCCGTGTCTGTGACCTACACCACAGCTCATGGCAACACTGGTACCTTAACCCACTGAGCGAAGCCAGGGATAAACCTGTGTCCTCATGAAGCTAGTCAGATTCGTTTCCTCTGAGCCACTATGGGAATTCCCAGTTTCCGTATTTTTAAGGTGAGAATGATAATAACAGTACGTACCTCATAGGTTTGTTGTGAGGATTAAACAAGATGATACATCTAGAATACTTAGCACAATGCCAAGGCATATAGGAGGTGCTCAATAAATGTTGGATGTATTATTCAAAGAGGTTCCTACATTTCATCAGAACCAGGCTGACTGTGTGTCCTATTAACCTTGGCCTAAGGACAGCATCCAGGGGTCCTCCACATCCTTTGCAATTGTATGTTAAATTCTATGCTTATGAATTTTGAGGTTGAATTTTGCGGTTAAATGGGCCTATCAATAGCTTTTCCCAGATTTTCAAGGGGCGGTGGCAGGGGGTGGGGGGGGTGGCTGTGACACCATACTGAGCTCTAGAACCTTGCTGCTCAAACGGTGCCCTCGACTAGCAATGTCTGTATTACCTGAGGCTTCTCAGAAGGACACCCTCAGATTCTACCCCAGACCTACCGAGTCAAAATCTCATTTCAAAAAAATCCCAAGTTGGAGTCTCCATCAGGGTGCAGCAGAAACAAACCTGACTAGGAACCACAAGGTTGAGGGTTCAATCCTTGGCCTTGCTCAGTGGGTTAAGGATCCAGTGTAGCCATGATCTGTGGTGTGGGTTGAAGATGTGGCTCAGATCCCGTGTTGCTGTGGCTGTAGCGTAACCTGCAGCTGTAGCTCAGGAAACTTCATGTGGTTCAAAAAAAAAAAATCCCAAGTGATTTCTATGCAAATTGACATTTGAGAAGCAATGTTATAGGAATTTCCTGTTTCCTTGATAATTAGAGTCATCTGCTATGGTTTGTTTTTGGTTTTGTTTTGTTTTGTTTTGTTTTGTTTTTGGCTGCCCCACAGCATTTTGAGTTCCTGAGCCGGGGATCAGATGGGAGCCTCAGTTGCCACCTACACCACAGCTGCAGCAACTCAGGATCCCCCAACCCAATGTACCTGGCTGAGAATCGAACTTGTGTCCCAGCCCTCCAAAGAGGACACCAATCCCGTTGCACCACTGTGGGAACTCCTGCTATGCTTATAAATATGCGGATTATCTAGTGTCTTTCTTGGAAATTCTTATTCATTAAATCTGGCAATTTAAAAAATCATCTGTTATTATATTTAAGGAGGAAACTTTGCTTTCAAAAATGAATCTATCAGCAAGTGAAGATTTTGTTAGATAGTCTGTTTATAGCGAAACCAGCCTTTCTGCACCAGATTCTTTCTCCTTTGCACACAGGCGCAGAGGAGAGCAAAGCTGGTACCTCAGGTGCTACAAATCCCAGATGCTTTCCAGTTGCCATCCATGTGAATCCTTCTGAGAAGTCCCTTTGTTTTTTCTAGTCAGTTTGAGTCTATATGCCTATGTTGGGCTTCAAAAAATGCCTAACAAATTACTTCGGTGGGTTCTTTTGGTTTTTTAGGGCTTTTTTTTTTTTTTTTTTTAAACGGCCTCACCTGTGGCATATGGAAAGTTCCAGGGCTAGAGGTTGATTGGGAGCTGCAGCTGCATGCCTAGGCCACAGCCACAGCAGTACTGGATCTGAGCTGCATCTGTGACCTATGCTGCAGCTCAAGACAATGCCAGATCCTTAACCAACTGAGTGAAGCCAGGGATCAAACCTGAATGCTCACGGACACTATGTCGAATTCTCAACCTGCTGAGCCATAACAGGAACTCTGGCTTTTGTTTTTTATGGAAGAATAGTTGACATACATTCTTATGTTAGTTTCAGGTATATAACATAGTGATTCCACATTTAAATACATTATGAAATGATCACCATAATAAGTTTAATGACCATCTGTCCCCATACACAGTTATTACACTATTACTGACTTTGTTGTACATTACATCCTTGTGCTATATTTATTTTGTAGCTGGAAATTTTTACCTCTTATCTGTTTTGCCCGCTCCCCATCTTCCTCCCCTCTGGTGACCACCAGTTTGTTCTCTGTATCTCTGAGTTTGTTTCTGTTTCATTTTGTCTTTTTTTTTTTTTTTTTTTAGATTCCACATATAAGTGAAATCATATAGTATTTGTCTTTCTCTGATCTATTTCATTTACCCTCTAGGTCCATTACCTCAGAGTGTTAAGAAATATTTTGTACATATGAAGGAATAGTTTATAATATGTATAAATTGCAAGGCATAAGAAAATGAACACTTTAGGACTTACTACCCAACTTAAGTTCTAACACAGCTCCAATATTGTTGAAGTCACCTGAGTTTCCTTCCCAATCCTATATCCCTAGCCTGCTCCATTTTCTACCCCCACTAACCCAGAGGTGATGATATTTTAAATATTTTATCATTGCCTTTATCTAAAAGAAAATCATGATTTTTACTACATATTTGCCCCTGGGGAATATTTTACATGTTTTGAGATTTATAAAAACTGTATCATATCATGTACACTAATAAGTAGGATTTTCTTTTTCACTTAACCTTGTTTCTAATGCTTATTTATGTTTCCTGTTGCTACACATCAATCATTGTCACTGATGGATAATTTTGTCTTTATATGAGTATGCCACTCTTGACTTAGTCATTCACCTATCAACAGACATATGGGTGATGTCCTATGGACTTTTAAAAGGCATTTTGAAAAATACATCTGTGAACAGTCTTGTTTTTGTTTCCTGGTGCACTTTGGCTGGAATACCTCTAGAGCATTTAATAGGAGAGAAATTGCTAGGATAGGCTGACAGTGGCCCCAAAGATATATTCATGTCCTAATCTCCCAAACTTGTGACTGTTACCTTATATGGAAAAGAGTCTTTGCAGAGGTGACTAAATTAAGGACCTTGATTTCAGGAGAGTATCCTGGATCATCCAGGTGGGCCCTAAATGCAATCACAAGTGTCCTTACAAGTGGGAGGCAAAAGGAGATTTGACTCCAGACAGGGAAGAAGACAAGATGCTCTGTCAATACCTTGAACCAACCCAGTGAAATTGATTTGGACTTCTGGTCTCCACAACTGTGGGAAAATAAATTTCTGTTGTTTTAAGCCATCGAATTTGTGATAATTTACTATAGCAGTCATAGGAAAGTGACACATACACATATGTTCAACTTTATAAAATAGGAGTTCCCACTGTGGTACAGTGGGTTAAAAATTCGACTGCAGCCATTTGAGTCACTGTGGAAGTACAGGTTCAATCCCTGACCCAGTGCAGTGGGTTAAAGGACTGGGCAGCTGAGGCATAGGTCACAGCTGCAGCTTGGATTCAGTCCCTGGCCTGGGAACTTCCAGATGCCAAGAGTGTGGCCATTAAAAGAATAAATTAAAAAAAACAACAACAAAACTTTAGGCCAAACTATTTTCAATCAAAATTGACAAGTATCTAGAAACTATGATGTGTCAATGTGATGCATCAAATATTAGCTCTGGGAGTTCCCGTCGTGGCGCAGTGGTTAACGAATCCGACTAGGAACCATGAGGTTGCGGGTTTGGTCCCTGCCCTTGCTCAGTGGGTTAACGATCCGGCGTTGCCATGAGCTGTGGTGTAGGTTGCAGACGCGGCTCGGATCCCGAGTTGCTGTGGCTCTGGCGTAGGCCGGTGGCTACAGCTCCGATTCAACCCCTAGCCTGGGAACCTCCATATGCCTCGGGAGTGGCCCAAGAAATAGCAACAACAACAACAACAAAAAAAGACAAAAAGACAAAAAAAAAATTAGCTCTAGTGTTGGTTCCAGAATTCCTATATGAGGATTTAGGAAGCCTGTTTTAAAGCTGTATTTACATAACACTTTCAATAATTGGGGGAAAAAATTAAAGGTCCTATCCATATGGGCGGGGAGAGTAGGTCGCCATTAATTGGCACACTCCCAAATTATTACTTTTCAAGCTTGCTAATAACAGTGGGGTTCTCTGCTTAGTTATATTATTTTCTTGTTGTCGGGGACCTTGGAAAGATGACCTTGTTGGTCCACGTCAGAGAGGTACAACCTGTACTCAGATGTATGAATGGGTTTTTAGAATCACTGGCATGCCATGTGTTTATGAAGCTAAAGCACTTGAATGATTTCCCAGTTTATGAAACTATTTTTGTTGTGACAGCAAGGGCAGGTGTATGTAGGAGCACTGCCCTGACCTTTGCTTACCTGTCTTAGACTTTATTTGCAGCTGTACTCTGCACATCAGCCTACCAGAATTCTCTAGTATCTCCTGATGGAGCTCAACTATTGTCAACTTCTTGCCTGAGTACACACTGGAATCACTTGGAGGCCATTTGAAAACTACAGATTCCTGGGCTTCTCCTCAGATATTGAATAAGAATCTTTGGGGGTGAAGTAGAAAACCTATCTATTTAAAAAAAAAAAAAAAAAAAGAGGAGTTCCTGTCATGGCTCAGTGGTAACGAACCCAAGTAGTATCCATGAAGAAGTGGGTTCGATCCCTGGCCTCGCTCCGTGGGTTAAGGATCTGGCATTGCCCTGAGCTGTGGTATAGGTCACAGACACGGCTCAGATCCAGTGTTGCTCTGCCTGTGGTGTAGGCTGGCAGCTACAGCTCCGATTCAACCCCTAGCCTGGGAACTTCCATATGCCACGGGTGCAGCCCTAAAAAGACAAAGAAAAAAAAAAAAGAAAATCTGTCTCTCTATCTGTCTATTTAAAGTATAATAGATTTACAATGTTGTGAAAAAATCTGTATTTTTAACACCTCAAGATGATTCTAACATAGGTTGTCTGTGGACTCATTTTTTAAAAAATCAGTGCTTAAAGATGAGGCTACTCTAGTCCAACTCTCTGAATCCTCCAAGTTTTCTTTTAGCCTACTAAAATGAAATCTGCTATGCTGAGCTGGACTGTAGAATGAGGTTAGTATCCACAAAAGCAGACACTGTTTAATGTATACCTTGAACTTTATATTTACATTGTCACTAAAAACAAAATGATGGATTAATGTCAATATCATTCTTCTTCTTTTTTTTAAATTTTTTTTTTTTATTTTTAGGGCCGTACCTGCAGCATAAGGAGGTTCCCAGGCTAGGGGTCTAATAAGAGCTGTGGCTGCTGGGCCACACCACAGCCACAGCAATGCCAGATCTGAGCCAAATCTGCGACCTACACCACAGTTCGCAGCAAGGCTGGATCCTTAACCCACTGAGCAAGGCCAGGGATCGAACTCACAACCTCATGGTTCCTAGTCAGATTCGTTTCTGCTGCACCACAACGGGAACTCCAATGTCAATATCATTCTTATTAACTGGATACTATTTGATAACATTTGTGAATATTTTATTTCTCTGGTTTAAGGTGATTAAGCCTGGCATCAAAGCAGACAACTTTCTCTGCAATCTGACTTTTGCTCATTTTGAGATTTGTTATTTTAGACTTTAGCCAAAATTATGTACATTTCACATAGTTTAAAAGGTGTTGAACATCAAAAGCATGCATCTGTAAAAGATAGGATTTGGGAGGCAGCCAAAATGGTGGAGTAGGGAGACCCTGAGCTCACCTCCTCCTATGGGCACAATGATATTACAATTGTCTAGAGAGAAACTATAGATGAGAATGACTTGAAGACTAGCAGAAAATACTTTCCACAACTAAAATTATACAGAAGGAAGCACAATTAGATGAGTAGGAGGAGTAGAGAGGTGGTATAGTCAAGTACTGTACCTCCTACTATTGAAGAGATCAGTGGGTCTAGGGAGCTCCCATCTCGGCTCAGTGGCTAACAAACCCAACTAGTATCCATGAGGATGCGGGTTCCATCCCTGGCCTTGCTAATTGGATCAAGGATCTGGCATTGCCATGAGCTGTGGTGTAGGTCACAGACGTGGCTTGGATCCTGTTGCTATGGCTGTGGCATAGGCCAGCAGCTGTAGCTCTGATTTGACCCCTACCCTGGGAACTTCCATATGCTGTGGGTGTGGCCCAGGAAGCAAAAAAAAAAAAAAAAAAAAGCAAAGCAGTGGGTCTAAACTCCACATTGAGTTCCCTAGCCCCCAGGGTCCTGCATTAGGAAAATAAGACCCTAGAATGTCTGGTTTTGAAGGGCAGCAAGGGCTTGTGTACAGAAGAGCCAAAGAGCTGTAGGAAACAGAGTCCACTCTTAAAGGGTGCACACGAAACTGCACATACTCTGAGACCTAAAACGGAAACGGTAATTTGAAAGGAGCCTAAATCAGACCCACTTGCTGATCTTGAAGAGTCTTCTTGAGAGGTAGAAGGCAACTAGTACTGCCGCTGGGGACATATATTCTGATAGTGGCCATTTTGAGGGTTTGTTCTACTACAAGGATACTGGTGCTGGCAAGCACCATTTTGGAGTTCTCTCTTTAGCTGATTAGTGCTAGAGCTTATAATCCACCAGCTCAGCAGCACCAGTCCTGGGTCCAGCAGGGTGGCACCAGCCCCATGACCCCCAGCCAACGGTACTGGGACCTGACCTCAGCCACCAGCAAGAAAGCAGTCTTCACACAAGGCAGGCCTGGGGCCATCCCCACCTACTAGCGTGCCCACAGTAGTTGGCTGTACCATAGAAGAAGGGCCCACACAGCTCACACAGAGGGCACCACTGCAGCATATAGCACTGATGTGCAGAAGGGGAGTGTGTGGCTGGGCCCCATAGGATGTCTCCTCCATAATGCCAATTCTCCAAGATTTGGAAAAATAACCCACCTACCTAATACATAGAAATGAAAACAGAGAATTAAGAAAAAATGAACTGACAGAGGAATGTATTCCAAATGAGGAAATAAGATAAAACCCCAGAATAAGAACTAAGCAAAGTAGAGCAATCTACCTGACAAAGAGTTCAAGGAAATCATCATAAAAATAATTAAGGAGAAGAATGAATGGACACATTGAAAAATGAGAATTTTAACAAAAAGTTAAAACATAAATAAAGAATGAAACAGATGTGAAGAATATAATAACTAAAGTAAAAAATAGACTGGAAGGAACCAACAGTAGATTAGATGATAAAGAGATCAGTGAACTGAAAGAGTAGTGGAAATCACCAACATTGAAAAGAAAAAAGAAAAAAAATTTAATGAAGATAGTTTGAGACCTCTGAAACCACATCAAGCATACTAAAATTTGCATTATACGAGTCCCAGAAGGAGGTAAGAGAAAGAAAGGAGCAGAGACCTTAACAGAAGAAATTTTAGCTCAAAACTTCCCTAACCTCGGGAAGGAAACAGACATCCAACTCTAGGAATCATAGAGTCCCAAACAAAATCAACCCAAAGAGATACACATCAACATACTATAATTAAAATGCCAAAAATCAAAGATAAAGAAAATTTTAAAACGAGAGAGGAGAAAGCAACTAGTTGTGTATAAGGGAATTCCCATAAGATTATGAGCTTACTTTTCAGCAGAAATGTTGTGGCCAGACAAAGACAGAAATATAAGTCAGTGGAATAGGATAGAAAGCCCAGAATTAAACCCACGCACCTACAGCCAACTCATCTATGACAAAGGAGACAAGGATATACAATGGAGAAAGGACAGCTTGTTCAATAAGTGGTGCTGGGAAAACTGGACAGCGCCATGGAAAAGAATGAAATTAGAACACTCCCTAACACCATACACAAAAACAAACTCAAAATGGATTAAAGATCTAGATATAAGACCAGACACTATCAAACTCTCAGAGGAAAACATAGGCCAAACACTCTCTGACATAAACGACAGCAACATCTTCTCAGATCCACCTCTTAGAGTATTGACAATAAAAACAAAAACAAACAAATGGGACCTAATCAAACTTAAAAGTTTCTGCACAGCAAAGGAAACCCTAAACAAAATGAAAAGACAACCTACAGAATGGGAGAAAATCTTTGCAAGTGAATCGACTGACAAGGGATTAATCTCCAAAATTTATAAACTACTTCTGCAGCTCCATACCAAAAAAACAAACAACCCCATCAAAAAATGGGCAGAAGATCTAAACAGACAATTCTCCAAAGAAGACATACAGATGGCCGAGAAACACATGAAAAGATGTTCAGCGTCACTCATTATTAGAGAAATGCAAATCAAAACCACTACGAGGTACCACCTTACACCAGCCAGAATGGCCATCATCAAAAAGTCTACAAACAATAAATGCTGGAGAGGGTGTAGAGAAAAAGGAACCCTGTGACACTGTTGGTGGGACTGTATATTTGTGCAACCACTGTGGAAAACAGGATGGAAATTCCTCAGAAAGCAAAAAAATAGAACTACCATTTGATATAGCAATCCCACTCCTGGGCATCTATCCAGAGAAAACCACGACTCGCAAAGACACATGTACTCCGATGTTCACTGAAGCACTATTTACAATAGCCAAGACATGGAAGCATCCTAAATGTCCATCGACAGAGGAGTGGATCAAGAAGAGGTGGTACATATACACAATGGAATATTACTCAGCCATTAAAAAGAACAAAATACCAGCATTTTTTGCAACATGGATGGACCTAGAAACTATCATGCTAAGTGAAGTCAGCCATACAATGAGACACCAACATCAAATGCTTTCACTGACATGTGGAATCTGAAAAAAGGACAGACGGAACTTCTTTGCAGAACAGATGCTGACTCACAGACATTGAAAAACTTATGGTCTCTGGAGGAGACAGTTTGGGGGGTGGGGGGATGTGCCTGGACTGTGGGATGGAAATCCTGTGAAATTAGATTGTTATGATCATTAAAAAATAAATAAATAAATAATAAATTCATAAAAAACAAAAACAAAAAATGATTTGAAGTTTTTAAAACTGCATTTACCTATGTTTTGTCACATAAGAAGAACTTTTAGTACAACAAGAGGGACAAAATTATAAAAGATTATTCTGAAGCTAAAAGGAATTAATAACTCAAGAAAGCCTAAATGAAGGGAGTATTAAATCAGAATTATACTAGCTTGTCTTTATTTCAAATGTGCTAGAAAATTGAAGTACAATACTAAGTACAACTGCACGTATAAAATGGCAATATGTTTGGCAGTGCTAGGAAATTTAGTTAAGATAAGCCTAATAATGAAGCGGCGCATTTGCTGAAAACCACATAGGAAATAAGGTACTCTTGTTGAGGCTTGTCATTTTATCCCCCTTCCCGAAAAAGGTTGGATCCCTCTTTGATTACATTCAGGTTAGGGTGCAAGCCAGACATATCTGTCCCTTTTACAAAGTGTTCACAGATTCTAAGGTGCTCTACTGGATTCTAAAATGCTCTGTTAGATTCTGTTAATGTCTACTGTCCTGAACTGGGTCATACTGCCACCTAAGCTGCAAAGGTCTGGGAAAGTAGTATTATTAACTAAATGAGCTCTATTTTGAAGAAAAAAAGGGAGAGAGGATATGGTTAGAAAACTACCAACAATGTTTGTCACAAAATGTTTATGTTAGATGCCCATCAGCATATGTCTGTATGTATTAATTCAGATATTTGTGTAAGCCTAATGTGTGTGTTAAGTTCAACAGAATTGGTCATAAATTCATTCATTAAATATTTGTTTCTTGGGGGTAAAAAAAGAATTCATTTTTGCAGATTTGGCTCTTCTCCTTATCAATATGTCATTATCATTTTATTTCATTTCTTGCTTCTTTTAGACCCAACTGCTGTCTGAGGATGTACCTGAAAGACCATAGTCCTGGGGGAAGGAGAGGGCTGAAGAAGTGAGGCTCTGAACCTGGGTCTAGCTTGGACCTGAGCAGATCTTTCTTTAATGTTTTACATATTAGGTTTCCATATAAAATTTTACATGAACGAAAGTGTTCCACTTACTCATTTTAAAAAATTCTGGATTATGGACAGTGCTTTACAAAGAGAAAATTAATAAAAGTTTCCAGAATTGCAGGGTCCAATATGTTTGACAATTCTGGGAATCGGGCTCTGGAAAGAGGTATGATTTAATGCAGCTTGGAGACATAGGCTTGAACAGGCTCATTAGTCTACATTTTAACTATTGGATTTATTAATGAACATGGTATGAAACTATCTGACAGCTGTCAGCCAGGAACAATGTATACATAAACCAGGGGATGAGAAACCAGGGAAGCAAACATTATGATCAGGAAACATTGCGGTTTCCTAGATTAACTGCTAATGAAATATTTTTGCTAGAAGCCTCCTCTGACTCTGACATGACTATTCCATGAGAAAAGTCTAAAGAGACGTTTCACTGAACTCTTAGGTGGCTTAGCTTTGCTGTCAGGAAATCTTTTTTCATCCTTGAACTAACGGCTTATTCCTTTAGTAAAATTATGGAACATATCTTTTTCCTATCTTTACTTTTTAAAATTGCTTATGTATTTTTTTTGCCTCCAATAAGATGTATATTATAGCTACATTGAGTCCCACACAGGATGTGGTTAAATCCAGCCACTAACGTTAGTAGCTAAAAACAGAGAGGGGGTAAGTGTCACATACACAAATAGTCATATGGCTTAAAAGTATGAATTCACTTGGTGAGATATTTTGCAGCCACTGAAATGATGTGTACAAAGTTAAGATCATGAAATGATAAGATCTTTAGCAGAAGGGAACATAGTTACATATGATGTAATTATGATTGTATTTTAAAATACATTCACAATATCCTTTGATCCAACAATTCCATTTCCCAAACAGATGTGCAAAGATAAACATAAAAGAACGTATACTCCATTGTTTACAATGTCAAAAAATTAGAAACAACAAATCTTCATCAGTAGAGATGAGATAAACTATGGTACATCAAGGCAATGGAATTTTACATAGTTCATTTAAGATACCTGGATTTTGAAAGCTGTCTAGGTTTATTGTTATGTGAAAAAGGCAAATTATAGAACAGAATGTACAGTCTAAACCATGTGGTAAAAATGTCATCATTATATATAATAGATAATATGTAATATATATATATTAGGTACTATGTATCAATATCTATTGTATATATCAATTTTTTTTCTATATTATGTAATTATATAATCTTGATATATAATATACTAGATAATATTATCAACAATTGTGGGTTGGGATTTTAGGAAATGTTAGCTTCTCCTTTATTTCTTATGTGAATTGTTTATAGAAAGCATGATGATTTATAATACAACATGATATACATATGATTTGCAATAGAAAATTCACAAAAAAGGCTGGAGGGAAATACATTAACATGATTATAATAATCATTTTTAGTTGATGGAATGATGAAAAAAATTTTTTAATTATTTGTGCTCTAATAAAATTTATTCCATATGTATATCCTGTACTCTTTTTTTTTCTTTTTTGGATGAACTCGTGGCATGTGGAAGTTCCCAGACCAGATACTGAACCTGCACCATAGCTGCGACCTCTGCCACAGCAGTGACGCTCGACACTTAACCCCCTGAGCCACCATGGGAACTCCTATGCTATACCTCTTAATTTAAAAAAGGAAGAAGGGAATTCCCATCATGGTGCGCAGTGGTTAATGAATCCGACTAGGTACCATGAGGTTGCAGGTTTGATCCCTGGCCTTGCTCAGTGGGTTAAGGATCCGGCGTTGCCGTGAGCTGTGGTGTGGGTCGCAGACTTGGCTCGGATCTGGTGTTGCTGTGGCTGTGACATAGGCCAGCAGCTACAGCTCCAACTGGAGCTCTGGCCTGGGAACCTCCATATGCCGTGGGCACAGCCCTGGGAAAGACACACACAATAAATAAATAAATAAATAAGGAAGAAGAAGGGAAGGAGTTAGGCAGGGAAGGCGTTTTTAGGGATTGGATTAGGTCATTTAAACACCTAAAAATCTCTGGCTTCAACTTACTCTCTTTGGTCACTGATAATGTTGCATTTTTGGAATGCCAAAGTGCAATTAGGTGGATTAGGCTATTTAAGAAGGCGAAATTAATGGGGAGGGGAAGGCAACAGGGATGGGTACATAAATTGCTTTTGCTGGGGGTTTCCACCAAATGTGTTCTTACCACTGTATTAATCATACAAACTGCTGACATTGGAATCTCTCACAGAGGAGGACACTTGATCCTGGGGCACAACTCCTCCATTTGTTTGTAAGGAGGCATCAGTGGATCTGACTATGCTGGAGTCCATTTTTAACAAATAGTGGCTTTGAATTTTCCATTGCATTAGTCTTGAGGCAATGAGTCCTTCAACCTTATGATGTCAACTTATTTCTCAGAAGAGTTCCCAGCTGAATTTTTCTCAGAAATGTTGACCATCTGAGGCAAAGATGTAGACACTAGCTCCTCACTTCAGAGATTCCTTTTCTGGTAAACTCTCTTGTGGGCAGATTTTAACATGCCGAGAATATGGGGGTGGACTTCAGATGTCCCAGAATTTGAATTCCATAGTTCACAGTCCGTAAATGGTACCCCCCCACAGGAGACTCCAAGCAGGACTTCTGCATGTACAGCCCTGCTGATTTTGCACCTTTCCAAGAAAGAAGGGGTAGGGGCCAGGGATCAACAAATGGCAGCCAGATCAAAATCCAAAGTCACACCTGTCAAGACCCCCAGCAGGTGGGATTTGTGGCAAAACCAGAAAGACGACCAGATTTATAGCATTTGAGCCATCAAATAGTGGTATCATTTTTTAAGAAGCTTGCTGATGGAAACCCTTTCATTGATGGAAAATCATCACATTGCACTTCTTTGCTGTTGGGTTCTTAACTGGCATGCCCTAAGGCTTTGTGGCAGGGTTGCCAAATACATAAAGTCATTTCATGACCTAAAATCTTTTCAAACGCCAAAACTAGGAAAGGCAAGAAGAGTTGATTCAAATGTCACAGAGACAAAAATATGTTCTTCTGGGACAAAGGAAAATGGATGATTTAAGTTTGTGGCAAATTTTAGTCTCATTTGCGCATACACATGGATAGTCTTAAAAAAAAAATTCTATTCAGCACTTGGGTACAAGCACAGGGTGTACCCAGGAAGTTCAAATGTCAATGATCATTATTAATACCCTTGTTTTCTTTGCTTGCTCATTGCCAAGTAAAACAAGGAATCGAGCACAAGCTGCAGCAGGAAAAAGGCCGTGAGTATCCTAGATAGGAAAGGCTCCATCTGCTTTTCCGTTTCCTATAGGGAGGGTTCCTTCTCCCACAAGGATGGCACCTTGGATAATGACCACAGTGTGTCACACTGGCTACTGTCTCATTTTACTGGGTGAAGGAGTTTCCTACACTTCCCTGGATATGATGGAAACAGAAATAAGCACTCCCCAGAAAGTGGTTACCTGCTCAGAAATTAGAATAAAAAGCGATCCTAAAGGATGCTACTGTCTCAGTGGCTGCCTTTTCTCTCGGAAATGCAACCTCCATCTGGAGTCAGGTGTGGTTTTGTGTTGTTTTCTCTGGGAGAGTTTGCACAGACTTCTCCTATCTTTGTAGACAGTTCTCAGCCAGTTCTGAGACTGGAGACTAGAGCAGGGATGCTTTGGTCCCAGAGGTATGCAGTTTTCAGCTAAAGTGGCCAAAGGAATGTCCTAACCAGGCATTTCTACCAATGAGGCAAGCTAAGGGATTCTTTCTACGTTTTGGAACTTCACTGAACTGTGGAAGGAAGAAATGAGCATGGTTTCCTTTTTTTTCCCCTTCTTTTTTTAAAAGCTGAAACAGGAGCAGGATTGTAGCTGTCACAAGCTGACTAAATTTTTTTTTTTTTAATAGCACCAAAGTCTTGAAAATCCTTTGCACCCTGGTGAGAACTAATGTTTATGTTGAGACCTTTACATTAGTCGAAGAGGGTGTGTGTGGGCAAGTTACATGTGTGCAGCGCCAGCCACTGCCAGGGGCTCCATATCTGAGGAGAGTGGGGGAGCAAAGCATTCCATCCATGGTCTGAAATAATTTGAGTGCAGAGAAAGAGACTTCAGCTCAACGTCTGAAAATGGACGAATCAGAATGAGGCTTGCAGTAAGCCCAAGAATGCCCTTGATATTCAAACCATGCATCCTAGTCTCCTTGACTGCAACACGTAATTCTACTCTTTCTACCCTGCCTGTGGACGGTCTGTGCAGTGTCAGAATTCAGCCTGTAGACCTCAAAACCCTATGAGGATTCTATTTCTTGGAGATAAGCCTAAGAGCCAGTTGCAGAGGATTGATTTCAATCCTCTCCCTTAACAGAGGCCATCAAATTTAAAATATATAGAAAAAAGGAGACTGTGTGACTTGAAAATTTTAATTAGATTTATGCCAGGATGACTTAGCATTTATCCAGTAATTGGTTCCCAAATTGAAACTTAAAAAACAAAACAAAACTAATCTAGGGATCAGTTTACTGGAATGTTCACCAAATGTTCTTTTACATTTGTAAAATATTAGCCTCCCTGGGTTGTCATAGGGTTGTCGAGCCAGTTTACATAGGAGCTGACCCTTGGGAAAGTCATTCAGAGTGTGACTGTAAAGGTCATTACCATGACTTCAAAAAACAACAAAAAGGTTTTCTTCCTATGGTGAATCAGCAGGGTCATCTTTCACAAGGGACATATGGTTGGCTATTACTGTCAAAGCATAATTTTTAGAAAGTGAAAAACATGGCCCTTAATACAAATGTTTAAGTGAGCACATGTCAAAGTTTATTTACTTTATTAGTTGGGGAGCCATCAAGTTGGTAATCTTGTTCATAAGAGAATTCAAGAGACTAAGTCTATGCAGTTTAGGAAAGAAAGAATCTAGGAATAAGAGTGCTAAATTAGATTTTAAAAAATGGGGACGCAAAATAATGTGGTCACTTTAGTTTATGGGTTTTTGTTGTTGTCGTTGTTGCTGTTGTTGCTGTTGTTTTTTGGCCACACCCATAGCATGTGAAAGTTCCCAGGCCAGGGATCAAATCTGAGCCACAGCAGCAATCCAAGCCACTGCAGTGACAATGCCAGATCCTTAACCTGCTGCACCACAAGAGAACTCCCTATGCAGCTACTTTGGAAGAGAATACGGCAGTTTCTCATAAAGCCTTACCTTCATATGTCAGCAGGAAAAAAAAAAAAAAATGCACAACCTAAATGCTGAAAATTAGCTCTGAGAGACTGTTCTAAAGAGGTAAGGGTAAGGTGGAAAAACAAAACAAAACAAAAACCCAACCAAAAAAATATGTAATCTAACCTCAAAAGGCTACTACTAATTAAAAGAAAAACCAGACATCTTAAATGAATGAATTTAGCACTTTTCCATACCTGGGACAATGGAAGAGTCTGGGCTTAATGAAATTACTCCTTTGATATGTGCCTTAACTATCTAGGACCCGTGCTTGTTTTTCTCCATCCTGAATCCCCTCGGGGTGCACCTTGAGGGGTGGCTACAGTGGCCGATGGCTTGATGGCCACAACATCCTTTGTTTACTGATATGGCAGGCAACAATCTTTGTCCATACCTATGATCCAGCTTTCACAAATGAGTTGAGAATTTCTATCTATACAAAACCTGCACACGAGTATTTATAGAAGCTTTGTAAGTGCTAAAAGCAGGATGTGACCAAGATGTCTGTCAATGGATGAATGGACAAATAAACTGTGATATAGCCACAAAATAGCTATTTAGCAATAAAAAGAAGTGACCCAGAAAAACAGGGAGGAATCTTAAATTCATATTACTAAGTGAAAGAAGCCAGACTGAAAAGGCTACAACTATATTATTCCAACAACAGGACATTCTGGAAAAGATAAAACTGTAGAGACACTAAAAATATCAGTGGTGTCCACAGGTTCAGAGGAGGTAGAGAGGGTTAAATAGACGAAGTACATGCAATTATTAGGGTTTTGAATCCTGTTACTACATCTGCAAATTTTAAATCTTGAATCTTGTTAAAATGTCTATTAATGTGTTACTGTGGGCAAATTCTGTATTATACTTCATGTCTATACTTCATGCTTTGTTTCCTCATATTAAAAGTTGACAAGAATACTATCTCAGAGGGCTTTTGTGAGCATTAAATAAGATCATGTGTATAAATTACTTAGCATGGTGGGAGAGCCAGGATTAAAATGCAGGCAATGGGACTTTGAGACTTTTTTTTTTTAAGGGTTGCACTCAAGGCATATGGAAGTTCCCAGGCTAGGTGTTGAATCAGAGCTGTAGCCACCGGCCTACACCAAAGCCACAGCAATGCAGGATTCCAGCCATGACTGCGACCTACACTACAGCTCATAGCAATGCCAGATCCCCGACCCACTGAGCGAGACCAGGGACGGAACCTGCATCCTCATGGATACTAAGTCGTATTAGTTTCCGCTGCGACACAGTGGGAAATCCCCTTTGAGCCATTCTTAACCACTATTTATACTGGCTTTCCAACCTACATAGAAAGCTAACTGATAAATAAAAAAATAATCGTTTCAAATAAAACCTTAAAAATAAAAGAAAAAGATCCTATAAAATGATTGCAATTTTTTTTTTAAATAATACAATTTGTGGGGTAGGAGAGAAGCCTGCGACATAAAGAATCCTTATGGTAATGGAACTCCTGTATCTTGAATGTATGGTTGATACACAAAACTACAGAAATGATAACATGGTTAAATAAACACACACATATACACACAAGTCCAAGTAGAACTGGGGAAAAAGGAATAAGGTCACTGGATTGTATCAAGGTCAGTATCCAGGTTGTGGTGGTGTCCTATACTTTTAAAATATGTTATTACTGGCAGAAATTGGGCAGTATACACTCACCATACTATTTCTTAAAACTGCATGTGGATCTATAATTACCTCAATTAAAATTTCAATTAAAAATAGGAGTTTCCCGTCGTGGCGCAGCGGTTAACGAATCCGACTAGGAACCATGAGGTTGCAGGTTGGATCCCTGCCCCTGCTCCAGTGGGCTGATGATCCGGCGTTGCCGTGAGCTGTGGTGTAGGTTGCAGACACGGCTCGGATCCTGAGTTGCTGTGGCTCCTGCGTAGGCCAGTGGCTACAGCTCCGATTAGACCCCTAGCCTGGGAACCTCCATATGCCACGGGAGTGGCCCAAAAAAATAGCAAAAAGACAAAAAAAAAATTTCAATTAAAAATAAATAACACAGTGCGTTATTCATGCTGACACTACCTTCTATGATGTCCTTACATTACCTGAAAGATGAGGGATATATCAACTAGGGATATATTCATATATGCAAGCCATGTTTCCAGGTATGTAAAAATGAACTGTTTGAGGTTTTGATGCCAATGGATTTAACTTTATAAACATAGGTAAAAGCTATGAAAGGAAATAAAAATGGAGTTGGTATTGCTTAGACAGCACTCTTAAATGGAGTGCTTAAGGAAGCGTGATTTATGCAACATCACAGCTTGGATGCAATGGAAACTTTTGACCTGATGAAGTTATCCAAAAACATTGGCCAGAGACTCAAGATGCTTATCAGACCCTTTGTCCCAAAATACCTCTTAAGAGTCCACCTTATCCTAAAGCAACTAGTGATTCCTTAAGGACAAATATTTTCATGTCAAAGTTGATTTTAATTCCCTCCAGACAACCTTTTTTTTTTTCTGGCCACACCTGCACCATGTGGAAGTTCCTGGGCCAGGGACCAAAAATCCTGGCTGCAGCTACAGCCTACACCACTGTACCACAGCTGTGGAAATGCCAGCTCCTTAACCCACTGCACCAGGCTGGGGATTGAACAGGAGCCACCAAAGAGACAAGCCAGATTATCAACCCACTGCACCACAGAGGGAACTCCTCTCCAGAAAACTTTTAACAACCCTGTGGCTATTTGCCTTTATAAGCCCTAACTCTTTCTCTTCCTTGGAACATTCCTTTGAGATTTCCCAAATCTGTGAGTCCCGAACTGCAGTTCTTAAGACACCAAATCAACTCTTTTCTTATTTGCAGGCTCCTATATTGATGATGATGATGGTGGTGGTGGTGGTGGTGGTGGTGGCAGCAAAACTACATTACCTTCAAATGATACCTGGGCTCTAAAAAACTTTTTTTTTTTTTTGCTTTTTGCTTTTTAGGGCCCAAACCTCAGCATGTGGAGGATTCCCAGGCTAGGGGTCTAATCGGAGCTGTAGCCACCAGCCTACACCGAAGCCAACAGCAATGCCAGATCCAAGCCAGGTCTGTGAGCTACACCACAGCTCACAGCCAAGGCCAGAGCCTTAACCCACGGAGCGAGGCCAGGGATCAAAGTCGCACCTCATGGTTCCTGGTCGGATTCGTTTCTGCTGTGCCTCGATGGGAACGCCTATAAAACTGTTACTGAAGTGGGGCCAAGGGTCAAGCCTGCCTCATTCTTGTTGAAGACCTAGCCCATTTCACCAGGAAAGGCCAAGCAGAGGTGGCCTTGAGGTCATCAGTAAAGCTTTTTAGTTTTAAGACAGCTGTGACATTTGAGTGTCCTAAAAGGGAAGTTTCTTTGAACATAAGCAAAGAAGTTAGTTGGGATATGTCTTTAATCACAGGATAGCCTTAGAGAAGAGGCAGTTGAGGCAAAATATCAGCAAGGCTGGATATTTTGAAAGATTTGCTACAACATCCCAAAACATAAATGCAAAGTTTCAAACAACACAAATTGTTTCGTCTCTGTCAATGTTTTCTCTGTTACTGAAAGGGGGAAACATAACTGAAATGTGCTCCAGATTACCAAAAAATGTCCCTTTTGCCTCAGACTTTACCTGAATTTCCCATTCAGCTTGTATTTAAACCCAGAGAGTAAACCAAGCTTAGTCATCACTTTGAATGTCAAGATGAATGACATTTCGAAGAACTCAGCTGGTTCCATAGATAAGAATGTTTTTTAAAAAAGTATGTTGAAAAGATCATGCCAATCAGCTGAAGTAATAAATGAACTCCAGCTGGTTTCCTGCAGTGCTTTATCTTCTTTCTGTGGTTTTGTTCTTATACAAGTTGTGGGGCATTTATTCAGTTTTGGATATCTTCCTTCTGTGTGACTGTGGTTGAAAAAATCAGTTGTTCTGAATCAACTGCCTCTTCTCTAAGGCTATCCTGTGATTAAGGACATATCCCAACTAACTTCTTTGCTTATGTCGGGCTTACTGGCCCAAGATGTGATTGAGAAGAATGGTAAATCCACAGGGCAGGGTTTTACAGCCAGACGGACTCCTTCCTTATCTCTGCTGTGACAGATGCTGATGACAGATGCTGATGCTGTGTCTATCTTTTCTTTAGGCGTAGAACATCTCTTCCACCCCCAAAGCCAGGAGACGGGAAGGAATGGAAACCTTTTTGATGGCTTCATGTCACAATTCCATCTCATTCCATAATCAACTTCAAATTTATGATGAATCGTGCTCTATGATGTCCTATAATTCTACCACCGGAATATAGTTAATTGCTCAGATTAAAATGGTTATTATAAAGGGGTGTGGGAACCCCACCAAAATCATTTATTGGGTTTATTGAATTAGCATCTCGTTTTTGACCTCTAAACAAGGGCATATTATTATTGTGCTCTGAACAGTGTGGGTGTTCCACCAATTCTTGTTAGTTATCCGAGATAAGACATGAGAAGGCTAGTAGTAACTAACATGACTAGTATCCATGAGGATATGGGTTTGATCCCTGGCTTCACTCAATGGGTTAAGGATCTGGTGTTGCCGTGAGCTGTGGTGTAGGCCGGTGGCTACAGCTCAGATTCGACCTCTAGCTTGGGAAATTCCATATGCTGTGGGTACAGCCCTTAAAATAAAGGACCAAGAAAAAAAAAAAAAAAAGCTATGTGAGAAGGAAAAAATCTGCATATGGAACTATCCATGATGATGAACTATTGATGAAGACATGTGGCTTAAACAAAATCCAACCCTCTTCTATGAAAAGATGTTTCTATTATTGCTTTCGTTTTAATTAAAAATCTTCTGTCTGTACAGTGAGAGCTATAAATTATATCTCTGAATATCCCAAGATACCTTACAATTGTGGCATGAGGTCAAACCACCAAAAAAAGGACAATGGAGCGAATTGATGAACAGAGGAGGAAATTGCATGCATGTCTGGCCTTCTTCCTCTCAGGCTCCCACGAGCTCTGCTGAGAAGCTGCCAGTGGAGTACAAAGGTCTGCCCTTTACTGCAAATAACTGTGCTATTCTGAGGGCATCAAGGCCTCCATAAGGCAGTGAGGCCAGGCCACTTTGTGAGCTGAACCCAGAAAGAATTTAGGATTCCGGCAAGTGTGAGCTGTGGTGTAGGTCGCAGACAAGCTTGGATCTGGCGTTGCTGTGGCTCTGGCGTAGGCTGGCAGCAACAGCTCCAATTAGACCCCTAGCCTGGGAACCTCCATATGACAGGAATGCGGCCCTAAAAAGACAAAAGACATTAAAAAAAAAAAAAAAAGATTTTGGCAAGGAAGTCTCTAGTGGGTCCTGCTTAAATCGGGAGGAAATCAGAATTAGATTACAGCCTATAAAGCTGTATGTGCTGAGAATGGGCAGATAGTGGGAATTCATGATGGCACTTCTGGGTCTGAATCCCACAGAGACAAGCTAGTTTGGCCGTGATCCAAGCATGCAAATTTCTCTCTTTTCTAGTCAACCATGTTACCAATGATGGTTGTTAGGCAAGGTAGAAAGGAGACAGAAATTCGTGCATATCTGTCACCAAAAAACCAAGTATAAGCCCAGCAGCTGTCTTTATAGTCAAAAGACAGAACATTAACTAGTTATTAGAAGTTTAAGGCTAAATAATCTCAAATTAATTTTTCTTCTGCCATTGCAATCATAGTGTTCTGGGTCATACCAGGATATAAAATTGGTGGGGCAACTGTTGTTATGGTTATTTAACTAGTCAGTAGTTTTCCCATTGTCCCTATTTTTGCTAAAGATACCATCATTTACCTATCATCAAGTTTTGAAACCTCAAAAACTCACTTTAAACTCTTCCATTGATTGCCACATGTAATTACCCAACACAGCCAATCTATTATTTTTTTTCTTCACAATTTCTCAGGTGTATAGCTTGGCCTCCCCAGCCAAATGCTGGGCTCTGTCTAGGCTGGTCCTCTTTTTTTTTTTTTTTGTCTTTTTGCTTTTTCTAGGGCTGCTCCCGAGGCATATGGAGGTTCCCAGGCTAGGGGACCAATCGGAGCTGTAGCCACCGGCCTACGCCAGAGCCACAGCAATGTGGGATCCGAGCCGTTTCTGCAACCTACACCACAGCTCACAGCAACACTGGATCCTTTAACCCACTGATCAAGGCTAGGGATCGAACCCTCAACCTCATGGTTCCTAGTCGGATTCATTAACCACTGTGCCACGACGGGAACTCCTCATGTTCTTTTTTAAGCTTCATTACTTGATAATGGTGGCAGAAAATTATGGAATCCAGGTTGTGGTCAGTTATTGATCTTCATCCACCAATCTATATATTCTGGAACCTGGTGGCTTCTATATGATAAATATCTTCTATATATGATGCAATTTGATTTTTAGGTGAAAAGTACTGAAATATGGAACATATTGCCAAAAGGAGTTTTGTACTTTGCTATTCAAAGCAAGGTCCCCAGACTATAGATTAGCTGTTTCACACAGAGCTTGTTAGGAATGTAGACTGAAGGGTGCTACCCTGACCCACTGATTAGAATCTGCATGTTAACAAAGTTTCCCTGAGGATGTGTATACAGTAAAGTCTGAGAAACTCTAGGGTAATGAATCCCTATCTTGAGTTCCAGAATGAAAGCATGACAAGATGAAAACAAAGAGGCAGTATGAAATAATGAAAATCATTCTAAAATAGGAAACAGAAGTTGTGTGTTCCACGTCGTCTGCCAGTTGTGACACTGGGAAAATCATTTAAGCATTCTGGGCCTCACTTTCTAATCTTTCAAATGGGAATAATATCTCCCTGCTGTTTCATGGGGATGGTTGTAAGGTGTGGAAAAAAAAATACAAGTGAAAGTGGTGTGAAAATCATGTAAGGTTTACACATATTTCAGAATTGTTTTTATCTTTTTCTTTCTTTTTTTTTTTTTTTTTTTGTATTTTACAGCCACACCTACTGCATATGGAGGTTCCCAGGCTAGGGGTTGAGTCAAACATGCAGCTGCTGGCCTACGCCACAGCAACAAGGGATCTGAGCCACGTCTGCGACCTACACCACAGCTCATGGCAATGCCAGATCCTTCACCCACTGAGAGAGGCCAGTGACTGAACCCGTATCTTCATGGATGCTAGTCAGGTTCGTTAACCACTGAGCCATGATGCGAACTCCCGCCTCAGGATTTTTTTAAATGTGTTACTATCCCATGACCTCATAGTTTCTCTACCAGCGACCTAGTTTGAAATCAGATGACTTTTAAGTAATTATGTTCATTGCAGATTTACTGATCATAGGAAAAAAACTACAAACAATCTGAATGTCCAACAATTGGGAATGGTCAACTATATTAAATATCATAGGACAGTATGTCATGCAGTTACTAAAACTTTTCCTAGAAAGTTTTTAAGGACATGAGATATTTGATATTAAGACAAAGAAAGAGGTAGGTCATAAAATTACATAGGTATGATCTCAACTATGTTCAAAAATGCATGTGGGGAAAAGGCTACCAGGAAATATAGGAAAATATTAACTATACTTATTTCCAGGCAGCAGCATTTTTTTTCCCCTGACATTTATTTATTTATTTATTTTTGAATGATACCGAGTGATTTTGATCAGTGTATGTGGACTTGCCTAAAATGGATTAGGAAAAATGATAGTATCTCAAGCAATTTGTGCAATGGAAGTGAAGTTTTGTTTGTTGGTTAGTAACTGTGGCTACTTTTTAAATATTTTTTTTCTTCCTTTTTCTTATCTTTCTCAGTTTGAATAAAGCATATGCACACAAAATTTTAAAAATTGGGTGGTGGGGAGTCCTAACAGTATAGTTAGGTAAATAGCATAGTCAATCTCTCTCCTACTTGATTCCTCAGGCCAATTCCCCTTCCCAGAAGCAACTGCTGGTATCAGCTTCTTCTGCCTCTTTCCAGAGGTAGTCTATACATTTCTCCCCAAAGGCAATACATTACAGACTGCTCTGCACCTCTCGTTTTTTCTTTTTCAAAAATTGAAACTTTCAGAAAAAGTTAACAATAAGATGAACTCTTCTATGCTTTTCACCTAGAGTCATTAATTAACATTTTGCTACAATTGCATTCTCTCTCTCTATATATATATATAGGTTTTTGGTTTTTTTTAATGGCTGCACCCATGGCATATGGAAGTTCTCAGGCCAGGGACTGAACCCGTACCACAGCTGTGACCTACACCTCTGTGGTAACACAGCTGTGACCTACACCTCTGTGGTAACACTAGATAGTTTAACCCACTGCTTGGGGCCAGAGATCAAACCCGTGCCTCTACAGTGACCCGTCACTGCATCAGGATGCTTAACCCGTGGTGCCACAGCAGGAACTCCTAATTTTGATGATGATGATGATGATTGCTGAACCATTTCAGAGTGAGTTGCAGACATCTTCAGCCCTAAATACTCGTTTGTGTATCTCCTAAGAACAAGGACATCCCCTTTCCTAACTATGATACAATGATCTAATTCAAGAAATTTAGCATAGACACAATACTACTATCTAATACATAATCCAAATATAAAGTTTTCCAGTTGTTCCAGTATTATTCTTTGCAGCAATTTTTTCTCCACTTATCTTGAAACATATTGTAAGCAGTTTGTAAAGCAACTTATTTGTTTTTTTAACAGTAATACAGCATTCCACTGAATGGATGAAGCCTAATTAACTTAACCAGTATCCTACTGATGAACTTTTAAGCTGTTTCCAATCTTCCCCTACTACACACAATACACAAGTTGCAAATTTCTTTGTACATGTATGCAAGGAGGTATGTATCTATCTGATACATTTCTTGAGGGGCTATAGCTGTGCCAGATTATGTACATTTTGCTTTCTGATAAATGTTGCCAAAGCATAACCTCAAAGAGGATGTATCACTTTACTTCCACCAAAAATGCATGTGATGCCAATTGACTACTATCCGACCTAATTCTGTTTATTATCAAATCATTTGATCTTTGATAACATATCTGAAAAATATACTTTATTATTTTTCTTATTGTGAGGTGGAAAATATTTTATATATTTAAAATTAATTGCATTTCCTTTTCTATTAATTGTCCTTTGTTATTATTTTTGACTCTTCCTTAAACTCATGCATAATACGAAGTCAATACTCCCAGGAAGCAGTGCTTTTCTAAAAAGGAGTATGGGAAGCCAGTTTTTCCTTTCCAAAGAAGCCCCAAGTATCTCCATAGCTTGAGGCTCCAAGTGCTTGGGAATCCTATTGTCCATTCTTGGCGAGTATTTAGCCTATCAATAGTTCTTTAATAAGCATTGCTTCCACTGAAGGACTAAGTATATCCTAGGCCTTTCATCATTGGTTCTCTGCTTTCCATGTTCACTAGAGTCCAGACGGCACCAGTAGATGTACTGGGAAGCCATAGATAGCATCTGACAGATCTAGACAAGTTGTCCTTGAAGCTATAGAGTGAGCACCAACCACACTCTTCTGTAGCTCAACTCAAATGATATGGTATTCCTCAGATTTCAAACTAGTCTACTTGATTTGTTTTCTACCTCCAGCTTGTCCCTAATGTTTGTGGAACCCACAGTAAGAATACAAGTGAAGGCCCACATACAATGTTTCTAACTTTAAAAGTTATAAATCAAGTTAACATACTGTACATAGAGTATTTCATTCTCTTTTCTTTACAAGTATACCTTCATAATGACCTGGAAGACTGGCTTGAGGTTTAGCATTATCAGCATCCTCAGAGTTCCACACTAGAATGTGGAAAATCAGCCTCTGGCCTCCTTCCCATTCTCTTTGCATTCCTTGACCGACCCAGGTTCCACTCTTGGGATTCTTGCACATGTGTGTGTGGACACTCCAGAAACCTATACCTCCATAGAGGCCACCCCTTGGCCACCTCTTGGGCTAGGAAAGTGCACACTACCAGCACAGTGTCTGGAGGTCATATTTAGGGAAGAGGTCTGTGCGAGAAGCAGGTGCAGGGCCCTGTTCCAATTCCAGTTTCTAGATGCTTGGAGCATGATTTAGAAGTGGGTGAGCTTGGCTCCTGGATTGCTGGCTCTGTGGAGAGAATGATGGCCAGAGGAGGACCACAGCTGGGGTCTCTATATTATGTGACCCAGGAAAGGTCCCTTGACAAAGGCTAAGGCAGGACCATCCACCTCCCTGTCCACCTAGTACCAAGTACTCTCTGTGACTTTTTGTATTTTCTTTGAAAAAAAATTTGACAATTTGTTGAGTTTTCCTGGTGGCAAGCTTCTATAAGGACTTTGTCATTTTCAGGTTATGTAAAACCACAAAGTGCTTTATGCTTACTTTCATGTATATATGTCTCAATAGCACATGTATTCATAGAGATACTTGTTGTCGTTATTCTAAATGAATATATTTATTTTCTTTTTCTTACATAAAAGTAATATATGCTAATAGTAAAAAATCCAGACATTACTTAAAGGTAAAAATAAGAATGCAAACAAAGGAGTTCCCGTCGTGGCGCAGTGGTTAACGAATCCGACTAGGAACGATGAGGTTGCGGGTTCGGTCCCTGCCTCTGCTCAGTGGGTTGATGATCCGGCGTTGCCGTAAGCTGTGGTGTAGGTCGCAGACGCAGCTTGGATCCTGCGTTGCTGTGGCTCTGGTGTAGGCCAGTGGCTACAGCTCCAATTAGACCCTTAGCCTGGGAACCTCCATATGCCGTGGGAGCGGCCCAAAGAAATAGCAAAAAAAAAAAAAGAATGCAAACAAAACAAAACAAAAAACAGAAAAACAAACCCACCTATAATCTCACCATTTAGAAAGGACCACAACTTATATTTTGTTATATATCCTCCTAAACTTTTTCTGTGTATATATACACACACATGCTTTTTTATACAAAAATGAAATTATTCTATTTATGCAGTTTTATAATGTGCTTTTCCTTTTAACAGTAGTTGACAGATAGCTTTCTATTTCAGTAAATATAAATTTGCCTCATCATTTGTAATGGCTAAATAATATATACCATATTTGTTCACTTATTCAATAAATTTTCATATATGGACCAATCACTGAACTAGAATCTCGAGAGATAAGCAAGTCTTTACAAACACAAATTTACCATAATTCATTTATTTAACCACCTATAACTAGACAGTATAGTCTTCCATTTTGCTATTATAAAGAGTTATGATGAATATCCTGTACATGCATTTTTGTGCCTTTGCTTTATTAGTTTCTTAGAATAAATTCCTAGAAATGTTAATTATTTGACTAAAAGTAAATATATTTTGGAGTTCTCTTGTGGCACAGTGGGTTAAGGATTCCATGTTGTCACTGTGGTGGCTTGGGTATTTGTTGTGGTGCAGGTTTGATCCCTGGCCTGGAAACTTCCACATGCTTCAGGTGCAGCCAAAAAAAATAAGTAAATACAAAAAAAGGAAATATATTTTAAATACTGATACAAATGCAGACTGACTTTCAGAGTTGTTCCAAATGACATCTTATCCGCAGCACTTACTGAGCCAAAGTCTTGCCAACACCAAGTGTTAGTAATTTTTTAAATATTTGCCAATCTGATAGGCAAAAATTAAAATAGGTGTTATCTCTTTCTCTCTTTTGTACATTAACAGCTCATATATTTCTGCTTGATATGTTCATTTTTTCTTAGTGGTTTGTGAAAGTAATTCTGTACACTAAGGGGATTGTCATGTATTTTAAAAAAATACTCAATTTTTGGTTTGCCTTTGAACATGGTTTGTGGTTTTTACCCATATTGAAGTTACTTTTTCCCCACATAGCACTATCCATAACTTTTAACAATGATTGATGATTAATAAGCTTATTGAGTTGAAAGAGCTTGAAGTGATCAGGACAGATCTTTGCACGCAGAATGACCAATATAAGCATGCAGATGGCCTACTGGAGTCTTAGCAGAGTAAACTGAGGCTGTCAGGGATATGTGAGAGGAACAGTAGAAAGACCTGAAATTCTGTTCCTTTGCCTGGGGAAGCCGTAGTTTCTGTTAGGTAGAAAATGCAAGCTGAGTGATTCAAAGAAAAGGAGTGGGAAAAGAGGTAACAACCAGCTTGGTTGTAAGATGTCCGGTGAGGAAGATGGGGCAGAGAGAAAGAGATGTGGTGGCTGTGGTGAGGAATGGAAATTTGAGAGAAGAGAAAGATTTATAGATAATTTTTAGGAAGTTTTTCAGTATGATAGCTGGTTCTCACGAACCCTGTGCAATAAAAACCACATTACTCATTTACATTGAAGTTGGACTTGGACATATTTTTGGATATAAAAGTGGGAGATGGACCCCAAAGCAGCTGCTGGTGAATGCCAGTCCAAGGCACTCAACTGTGTTTAGGGTCCCTAGTGTGGTCACAACCGAGCTTGACTCCCCAAAGCTCAATCTATCACTAGATATAATCCAAGTCACTCATGGTAACTACTCCCTCACCAGGACTCCATTCAGGAAATTGTGCCAATGAGATGGCTCGACGGGGCTTTCAGAAAAGAGGAATAAGTGTCTCTCCCTTTGAAAAAGGACAGGGAAACATGTTGTCCCAGGTTTTGTGGCCTCAAGGGGGAACTTGCCTTGACAGAAGCTTAACAGGTAGTTAGCAAAGAGAGACAAACAGACAGAAAGCAGCTGGATCCCTAATAACATTATTAATCCACTGAGTCCACAAGCTCTGAAGTCTGCCCACCCTCTAGCCTTTCTGTCATATGAGATAATAAATGTCCTTAATCTCTAAGCATGTGGGAGTCACAATCCCTGTTACTTGCAACTGAAAACATTCTGACACACAGCGTAAAGTTTGAGCAAGCTGGAGCCCTGGCAAAAGTGCTGAATTCCTAAACATAATAGTCTGGACTCAGCACAGACCAAATGTTTAGATTTGACCTGAATTGTTTTAGTTCCCAGAATACGCTGCCTTCTTGTCCTTACATATGCCATTTCCCCTTTCTCCACCCTGCTCTTTGCGTCCCTGACTCTGGCTCACCTTCAGGCCTCTAGCAGGAAGCAAAGGCTCCAGAAAGATTTCCCTGGTCCCTCACATCTGAATGGTGTTCTTCCCATGTGCTCCCACGAAGCTACATGCCTGCCAAGGCACAACCACTTTCAAGCTGAATTGAATTCCCGTGTCTCCCTGTGAAGGCAGCGCTGTATGTGTCTTGGTCACAGTTTGGATAAAGCTTGAAGATGTTATGCTAAGTGGAAGAAAGGAGATACAAAAGGCCACATCTTGTATGATTTCACATATATGAAATCTCCAGAATAGGCAAATCCATAAAGGCAGAAAGTAAGCTTGAAGTTGCCAGGGGTTGGAGGGTAGGGAAATGTAGACTGACTGCTAACTGGTTTGAGGTTTCTTTGGGGGGTGATGAGAATGTTCTGGAACTAGATAATGGTTATGGCTGCAGATATCTGTGAATATGCTAAAAAATCACTGAATTGTATGCATTAAAAGGGGGGCTGTTATGCTATATGAATTGCATGTCAATTAAAACAAACCCCACCATTTTTTCTGTCTTACCTGATGAAACCAACAGGAAAAGAAAACAAAAAATACATTCTCATTTATTTAGTGAAATACAAAGAATTCAGTTAAAAAAATAAATTCATCCTAATTGTAGCATATGTCCACACTTCATTCCTTTATGTCTCTGAATAATAGTCCATTGCATGCATATATCCCATTTTATTTATCCATTCACCAGTGGGATGGCTATTTATATTTCCGCTTTGGGGCTATGAGGAAAAATGCTGCTATGAATGTTAGTATATAAGTTGTTATGTGAACATATGTTTTCAATTCTCACATGTATATACCTAGGAGTGGAATTGCTGGGTCATATGGTAACTCCACGTCAACTCCTTTGAAGAACTGCCAGACTGAGTCCCAAAGTGGCTGCACTGTTTTACATTCCCACCAGCAATACATGAGGCTTCCAATTGCTCCATATTCTAGTAAAGATCCACTTGAGTAAATTTATTGTAGGCAAACAGAATGCTGACCTGGTGAAATTCATACTCACACAGTTAATGTGCATGAATCAAATGATCAGGAATGACCTTGCCAGTCTACCGTTTGACATCCAAGAGCTCACACGAACAAGGCAAAAGAAAAGAAAATGACTAATTTGGGAATGATTGATATTATCTGTTAAATTTTTTTATTTTTTATTTTTTTACATAATTTTAAAACTTTTTTTCATTATAGCTGGTTTACAGCGTTCTGGTCAATTTTCTACTGTACAGCTTGGTGACCCAGTTACATATACATGTATAGATTCTTTTTTCTCATATGTTAAAATTTTTTAAAAGCCTACATATTGGCTAAAGAGGCTGCAATAAATTTAAACTTGAAAGTTATATAGCAATGGCCTTAGCTTAAGCCTAAGCCATCCCCTGCTAGGGTTCAGACATGTTCAGGCCTGTTTTGGTGGACTGAGCTGCAAGAAATTGATTTTTTTTTTTTTTTTTTGTGGTTGTGCCCATGGCATGAGGAACTTCCTGGGCCAGGGACTGTACCTGTACCACAGCAGCAACTGGAGCCACAGCAGTGATGATGTCAGCTCCTTAGCCCACTAGGCCACCAGGGAACTCTGTCAGAAATCGATTTTTAAGAGGGAGAATGATATATCCAGAGAAAACTATATTTGAAAGATATATGTACCCTAATGTTCATAGCAGCACAATTTTCACTAGCCAAGACATGGAAGCAACCTAAATATTCATTAATAGACAAATGGATAAAGAAGATATGATACAGATACAGATATACACACAGTAGAACACCACTCAGACATAAAGAAGAATGAAATAATGCGGTTTGCAGCAACATGGATGGACCTAGAGGACCTACTAAAGGAGAAGTCATACAGAGAAAGACAAATATTATATGTTATCACCTATATGTGAAATCTAAAATATGATACGAAGGAATTTATTTACAAAACAGACTCACAGAAATAGAAAGCAAATTTATGATTGTCAAAGGGGAAAGGAGGTAGGGGAGGGATAAAGTATGAGTTTGGGATTAGCAGATACAAACTACTACATAAAAAATAGATAAACTACAAGGTCCTACTGCAGCACACAGGGAACCATACTCAATATCCTATAATAAAGCATAATGGAAAAGAATATATATATAACTGAATTACTTTGCTATACACCAGAAACACAACATTGTAAATCAACTATGCTTTAATTTAAAAGAAAGAGAGAAAGAATGAACTTGAGAGAGAGAATTAATATAAAGGAAAAGAGATCGAAACAGAAAAGCTTTTTAAGACATTTGGTGCGAGGCATAGTTCCGAAAACAAAGGACTCCCCAAACCCTTATCTAGCCTCCATGTATGCATGGCTGAGTCCCAGAAGAAAAAGCCCTGTGCATAAAATCCTAAAACATGATTTCTGTGGTTTGAATGTGTCTTCTGAAAAATTCGTATGTTGAAATCCTAACGCCCAACATGATGGTATTAGGAGGTTGGGCTCTTGGGGGTGATTAGGTCATAAAATCAGAGCCCTCATGAATGGGATTAAAGCCCTTACCAAAGGCACCCCACCAAGTCCTCTAGCCCCTTGTGCCATGTGAGGACAGAGCAAAAAGTCAGAAGTCTGCCACAGAGAAGACGTCCCTCCCCGGAATCCAACCACAATGATACTCTGACCTTAGATTTCCAGCCTCCAGGACTGTGACAAATGTCTGTTTTTTATAAGCCATCTAGTCTATGATATTTGTTATAGCAACCTGAATGGACTAGGATGATTACTCTCCTTAAAAACTCCAAGATGGGAGTTCTCGTCGTGGCTCAGTGGTTAATGAATCCAACTAGGAACCATGAGGTGCCGGGTTCAATCCCTGGCCTTGCTCAGTGGGTTAAGGATCTGGCGTTGCCATGAGCTGTGGTGTAGGTTGCAGACGCAGCTCGGATCCCGCATTGCTGTGGCTCTGGTGTAGGCCAGCGGCTACAGCTCTGATTGGACCCCTAACCTGGGAACCGCCATATGCCGTGGGAGCGGCCCAAGAAATGGCAAAAAGACCAAAAATAACCCAAAAAACTCCAAGATGGAGTTTGTGCTGTGGCACTGTGGGTTAAGAATTCAACTGCGGCAGCTTAGGTTGCTGCTGGGTGCGTGTTTAATCCCTGGCCCAGTGCAGTGGGTTAAAGATCCGGCATTGCTGCAGCTCCTGCTCAGATTCAATCCCTGGCCCGGCAACTTCCATATGCTGTGGGTGTGGCCATAAAAAAATTCTCGAAACAACCTTATAAAACAAACCTTATCTCCATTTACAACAACAACAACAACAACAAACTCCAAGATGCTGGATGAAAGGCAGTCCTGCCTCAGCATTCCATTCATACAGATACATGAAAGGGCGAGAAGACTTTCTCCCATTTTGTCCCCAACCTTCATGACCTCTAGAACATTCATCTGCACATTGGTACAACCGAAAGCCCTGGTGTATCAGAGGTGATGGCAGTGGCAATGTACCTGGAGGAATTACTGACTGCGCACAGTGGAGGCAGCCTTGAGGCTCCTTCACACAGCTGCCAGGGTAGGGCAGGACTGGGCAGGTGACATCACTGGAGAGGAACAGGATGGGGAAGACAGTGGTAGCAGCCCAAGGTGGTCCCAAACTTTTTGGTGATTCCAGGTGAGATGCTCTTTGGGGGCTCCCAGAAGGGACATTGATGGGGGACCAGAGGTAAGGACAAAAATAGGATCATCACTATTTGTATATTTAGAGTGTACAGCCTTCTGACTGGCATGGCCTAGGGAAATACAGTCCAACCACTAGTGAAATAAAACGAAAAATAACGAGGTAGCTGAGGAGTGAGCCAAACTCAAAATGGATGACTAAAAGCACTTCGTTCTTTGGGGATGACTGGTAATCTTATAAAAATTTTTCCGTCCCAAGGGTCTTTGCAATTGTGATAACTGATGTAATAAAGCTATGTAGTGGCCTTTCCCATCATAGGTTGCTGTGTTATTCTCACATTTGGGAACGTTCCATTGCTTCAAAAATGAACTTTCCCACAGTTTTCTATCCCATGACGTTTGAGATCATAGATGTAACTAGCAGTCAATGGCAGGAAAAGAAAGCTAATACAATGTGTAATAATCAAAAATGAAGCAAGTTCAGTTCCATCCAAGATGTTAACACAAAGCCAAAGCAATAGACCTGGTGAGGAGAGCCACACCCTGAGGTCTCCCATCCCATGAAGGAATTGAGAATGATACTGCTGCTTGGCCTCATGGAAATGAAACCATGTGACCACAGTTGCATTTTTTTCTAGGAGAATGAAATCCATGAAGTTCAGGCCAATGCTCTTTTTTGGGGGATATCATGAATTATCATTAGATTCATTTTCCATCGAAGAACACTTTCCAACGTTTACAAAAGAAATACAACAAATCTTACCTGATGAATTTCTTGGTATGAGTTGAAGCATGAAAACAGTTCAGGGACTGGTGGAGAGGTGTTGTTTGAGAAGCACCCGAGGAGTCACGATCGAGAAGATGCCATATTCCCTCTGTGTGAGGGGAAAACAGATCAAAGCAACAGTCTTCAAACCCTGGATTCCCGGGGGCCAGACACTACCCTGAAATTATCCTGGGGTGACTGCGGGAGGGGCCACATAGATTCCGCAGCCCCCACAAAAATTAGGCTGAGTTCTTCTCTCTTTTGTGTGTTGCTTCTTGTCTAAAATCTATACCTGAAAGTAGGGATTTGCTGCTAAAGGAAAGGGAGGGTGAGCACGAGAGAGAAAGAGATTGAGATTGAAAACCACTGGGGTTTGCTTGAATCCACATCTGTAAATGCTAAGGTTTCTTAGGAGGTGCCTTCTCCCAGCTGAATCCTGCATGTTAATCACAGGCATAGCAAACTCAGTGGCTGTTTTTCCTCACTCACACCAGGGATTCATCTACTCCTGGCTCCCAACACATGGTCTTGGCAATACTTGTCGTGGCTGCTTTGTTTCTGAGCCGAATGCTGGAAAATGAGCAAGGCCCTTGGCTGGATCTGTCACACCAACCCCTGGCTGACCTTCCGAACTGTACATCTCCACGTACAGGCGAAGAAAACTCAGGAGCCTTAGAGAGGAGAGGGCTGAACTGCTAGTCCTGTCCAGAACTGAGGAAGCTCTGCTTAGGACAGCTCGGATTAAAAGAGAGTCAGGAAAGAGAAATCAGCAATTCCTATAGGGGCCAGAAAACTCATGGAAATGCCAAAAGATGACAAATCCAGAGGGCCTAGAAATTTGGTCACTTTAGCACTCAGCTCCCTGACCTTTGGAAATGACACATTACAGTACTGAGTCCAAAACTAGCTTTGGTAGCTTTGGGTTTTTTTTTTTTTTTTTTTTTTTTCATCTTTGTACTCAGGCATTTTAAGATGCTGTAGAGAGGTCTCCTAATGTTTCCCACACATCATAATGGCATAAAACCAGAAGAGGAACAGCAACAGCCAGAAAGAATTACGAAATAGAGAATAGAAGACAAAAGAAAGTGTGTTTGGGGGACATCTGTGGGCTTAATCAGTAACTTAATCTGGTAAAGCAAAATTCAACCAGTTAAGAGCAAACATAACCCAGTTAGGTCCCTGTCTCCTAATGAGGTCTCACCCCAACCTCGGGCTTTTGGGCTTCTCGGCCAACAACAGGCAGACATGTCGGTTCCTGCTGGCTTCAATCCTGTCTGGCCTCTGGAACAACGGCCAAGTACTTGCTCATTCAGCACTTCCCAGTCCTGAGCCTCCGCAGGCCACACGTGGCATTATTGGGAGTTCTTTGCTTATTAGTGGGTCTGGAATTTGCCTGTTTGCAACCACATCTGGCCCCCAGATGATGGGATTGACCCAGGTGTGCACTGAGCTGTAGGTTCCCTGCCTGTGTTTGTGGTCAGTCTGCCTGCCTTGTCTTTTTGGTTCTTGCTTTTTCACTGGGACTGGGACCTGGTCCAGGGCTGACTGGGACTGCCAAGCCTCCCCTGGTCCCTGCCAGTCTGTTCATGCCATCTTCTCCTTCTTATTGCCATTCATCCCCACAAGACCACACTACAGTTCTAAACTTGTTTTGAAAAATTTAAACCCTACTGCAAAGTTGAGAAAACACTATGATGAAGAGTCATGTATTGACAGAACACTGAAAAGCAACTATAATGGAAAAAATAAAAATCATTTTTTTAAAAAAGAGCCGTATATACTTGTGATAGAATATGATGGAGGCAAATGTGAGAAAAAGAATGTATATATATGTATAACTAGGTCTTTTTGCTGCCCATCAGAAATTGACAGAACATTGTAAATCAACTATAATAAAATTTTTTTTAAAAAAGATCTATATATACTTCACCTAGGCTTACTAATTGTTAGCATTTTGTCACATTTGTTTTTCTTTCTGTCTCTTCCTATACACGCAGACACACACCCAGACACAAGCACACAATAGTTCTGATGATGTCTTTTATGGCTATATATTTTTTCAGTCCGGCTCCAATCAAGGATCATGCATTGGCACTTAGCTGTCATGTCTCTTTAGTTTTTCGTCAAGAATAGGTCCCTTGTTTTTTTAAAAAAATATGACATTGGTATTTTTGAAGAGTCCAGGATAATCGTTTTGTAAGAGTCCACCACAATTCAGATGTCTGATTATCTCCTCCCTTTTAGGTTCAGTGGGGTTGCAAGGATGTTTTTTTCTGTCCTCCATGCTGCTGCACAATGCAGCATGTCAGGTAGGAATGCCCTGGAGGTGTGACTGCCTCTTAGGCAGAGGCCGTGCACAGTGCTTACCCCGACTTCCTCTGTACAGCACCTCACAGTAACCAGCCCCCACCCCCCAGTTCTTGCCAGAAGGTGACAAAACAGGGGTGGCCCAGGAGTTTTTACTGGGTAGACCTGGGCTCCCAAGGACCTGGTAGGGTTGCTGCCACCAGGCACCACTCTGACAGTTCAGCCCCACCGACTGCTTCAGAGAGGAAACTGCTTAAATGTTTTCCTTTGGCTCCCACTTTGATTTGTCACAGACGAGCTCTCAGATATACTGGGGTCTTAGAACTCCGTCACAGTCCAGTGGGAGTCAGGCTGAGGAAACAAACGGGGCAGATATCCCACAGAAGCAACATCTTAGAAGCTCCATAGGCCCAAAGGCTCTGGTATATAACCTTTGCTATGTGGACAGAGCTTCTGAACTCAAGTGGAATCTCCAGGCAAAGGGCTGCCATGCTGGGCTTCCGAGACAAGGAGGACCATGGAAAGTTGGGACCGGATATTTGGTCACGTACAGGGATTTGGCAGATACACATGCTCTGCATCAGCAAGGACACCAAGTTCCTCTTTGGAAAGGAAATGTGAGTACTGTAAGTTCAAAGAGTCAAAGTCAAAACCCAAACCCAGGGCCCTCATGGATCAGAGACCTGGAACCAGGAGCTTCTCAGGGCAGGAAGCCTTTCCTATTATTCTGTGCAGCCCCATAAATGAGAGCTATGCTTGGTGAATGGGAAACATATAACCCTTGCTGCTGAATAAATCAATGGATCCGATTTCTAAAGAAGCAGAGCCAGGTTTAGTATACAAGAGTTCAATTTAATTGGGAGGATTTGAGTCAGTATCTGAGGGTATATTCGGGGAGAGATGGCAAAATGTAAACTTTTGAGGTACATATGCCAAATGTAATCAAGTTGGAAAATGGGGCTGAACCACAGAAAGTTGTTGAAATGTGTTCTACAAGTTCCTGTTGTGGCTCAGCAGATTACAAACCTGACTAGTATCAATGAGGATTCAGATTTGATCCCTGGCCTTGCTCAGTGGGTGAAGGATCGGGTGTTTCTGTGAGCTGCGGGGTGGTTTGCAGAAGTGGCTGTGGCATAGGCAGGCAGCTACAGCTCCAATTTGACCCCTAGCCTGGGGACCGCCATATGCTGCAGGTTTGGCCCAAAAGAAAGAAAGAAAGGAAGATGTTCTAATTCATCTTCAATGCTCATAACTCTCTAGACTTCATTATTATTACTATTTTTTAATGAGCTCATTGGTGTCCTGGTTTTCTGTGGGCAGAGACCCTTGTTCAGCCACTGTATTGCCAAGAATGTGTCTGCCCTATCAGGCACACAATCTGCCTCGGAGGAGCTGGGAGTGGGGCCACAAGGATGACTTTTTTTTCCTGCCCAACCCTGCTCCACGTGGCAGAAGGAGGTGAGATGTAGACATCCTCATACTCTCCAGGCTTTCCAAACATCATAAAGCTCACTCTCTAATATCATAAAAGCTGGGAGGAAAGTCCAGAAGTGGGAATGGAAAAATTCCATGGAAAGAAAGCTCAGGAACCTCCTAATAAAACATAGCTCAACCGTAAAAATTTGGCACTTTATTAAGACAAGGAAAATAGTGAGGGGTTGGTGACTGAGGTATGGATTTGCTTCCAGTAAGACCTGCTAGACTGATAAGGGACTCTGGGTGATCTCTTAATGGATATAAGTGCTGTGCCGGCGAAAACAAATCTTGTCAGGTGACTCAAAAGAAAAGTATTTTTAAGTTGCGCAGAGCACAATTGTATTACCATCCCCACATTTAGAGATGAATAAAAAAGGCACAGAGAAAGGAAGTGGGCTGTTCTCAGGCCTCCCATAACTACAGTCCAGCTCAGCTTCCTTATATAGGTTTCTTTTTGCACACATGCTCTTAGTTTAGGTTTCTAAAACCCATGGTTTTTATTTATAGGTTAAGCAAACCCCATTTTTTTTCCAAATACTGAAGAGGATGCTGGCCAGACCCTAATTTGTGTTATCACCATACCTAGCACCCCCTCCCTCTTGCTTTCCTATCTGAGTCCCTTGAGGTGGCCTCTTCATTTTCTATAAACTTTCCCCACTTCTTTTCTCTTCCTTCTCCCTCGCTTTCTTCCTCCTTCCCTTCCTCTCTCCCTCCCCTTTCTTTTTCTTTCTTTCCTTTTTTTTTTTTTGCCAACGTGTCAGTACCAGCTGGGCCCTCCTGATCCCTGCTGGCTGCACAGACCCAGCTCCAGTTCTGTCCTTTTTTTTACTGGGAAACTGATGTCAGCCTGGCTGGATTACAGCCCGGCAACCGTTCCGTTGCTAATGAATTGGCAGGGAGAACAAAAACACTGCAGCTCTCCTGGAACAGTTTTGTCATCTATAGTTGGAGCACATAAAACCTCGGGATTTGGAAAGGAACAGATGACATTCGAGTTTGCTGATTTGCCTTTGGATGTCAGGACCCCTGGTTCACAACCACACCCTGAATGTTTATCTGATTACAAAACTCATGCAAATAACAAAAGGTTAAAGGAAATCTCCACCCTTGCAGCATTTCCCTATTCATTTCCCGTCCTTCAGGACTGGCTTGCAGGCTTGGGTAGGGAAAAATTTCACATTTATAGTTCTGTGAATAGGGGGGCCAGACCTGGCAGCGTTAAAAAGGCTGAGCAAATCCTGGAAGGCTGGGGTTCAAAGAGCCTTAAGGGGCATTAGGCCAACACTCTTCTCCAAATATGAAAAACTGAAGCCAGTGAGGTTGCCAGGTATTATGGGTTGAATTGCGTCTCCCCAAAATTCATTTATTGAAGTCCTAACACCCAGGATCTCAGAAAGTAACCTTATTTGCAGATAGGGTCTTTACAGAGATGTGAGATAATTGGAGTGGGTAATAATCCAACATGAACAGTATCCTTAGAAGAGGGAGAAACCTGGACAGAGACACATACACATGGAGAATGCCACATGAACATGCAGCTGACTATCTACAAGCCAAGGAGAGGGGCAGGGAACAATCTTTTTAGTTGCAGCCTTCTGAAGGAAATAGCCCTACTCACACTTTGATTTTAGACTTCTGGTCTCCAGAACTGTGAGATGATACATTTCTATTGTTTAAACTCTGTTTGTTCTACTCTGTTACAGCAGCCCTAGCAAACCATTACATCTGAATGTAAGTTCTAGAATGGTCAAGCCAGTGGGGTCTTCTTGCCCAATGCTTCTTTGGTCATACTGTCACTTAGTCGAAAGATATACTGTGAAATTACTATTTACAGAAACAAAAATACCTTTTAGGAGAGACAATGCATCTAAGAATTTGAAGAGCAATATCTCTAATCTTCCACGCTGGAATCTGTGTGTGTAAATAGAGGCAGGAAGGTGCTCCCTGCTTACACTCATCTTACTCAGTTTTAAAAGCTGCCCCCAATAGAACTACTCTATCATCCAGCAATCCCACTCCTGGGCATATATTTGGACAAAACTATAAATCAAAAAGATACATGCACAGTATGTTCATAGCAGCACTATTCACAATACCTGAGACATGGAAACAGCCTAAATGTTCATTGCCCAATGAATGGAGATTAAAAAGATGTGATACATATATGCAGTGGAATACTACTCAGCCATAAAAAGAATGAAATAATGCCATTTGCTGCAACATGGATGCAATTAGAGATTCTCATAATAAGTGAAGTCAGAGAAAGAAAGATAAATACCATATGATATCACTTATATGTGGAATCTAAAATATAGCACAAATAAACCTGTTTATGAAACAGAAATAGACTTACAGACATAGAGAACAGATTTGTGGTTGCCAAAGGGGGCGATGGGAGGGAGTGGGATGGACTGGGAATTTGGGGTTAGTAGATGCAAACTATTACATTAGAATGGATAAGCAATGAGGTCCTACTGTATAGCGCAGGGAATTATATCGTCTCTTGGGATAGACCATGATGGAAGATAATATAAGAAAGGGAATGAATATATGTGTGTGACTCGGTCACTTTGCTTAGAGCAGAAATTGGCATGTTGTAAATCAACTATTCTTTAATAAAAAAAAAAATCAGCCTCCAAACCTTAAAAAAAAAAAAAAAAAGACTGCTCTTGTTTAATTCCTTTCCTCAGAGCTCAAGAAATAGGCATTTAAAAAAAAAAATGACTGACCTGATTTTTACTACTTGTCTAATCTCTTTAAAACATTACCTTGGCCTGGAGTTCCCGTTGTGGCACAGTGGAAATGAATCTAACTAGGAACAATGAAGTTTCGGGTTCGATCCCTGGCCCTGCTCAGTGGGTTAAGGATCCGGCGTTGCTGTGAGCTGTGGTGTAGGATGCAGCTGCGGCTCGTATCTGGTGTTGCTGTGGCTGTGCCATAGGCCGGCAGCTGTAGCTCCGATTAGACCCCTAGCCTGGGAACCTCCATATGCCGTAGGTGTGGCCCTAAAAAGACAAAAAAAAAAAAAAGATTAAGGATTTCTAAAATATATGGCCTTTCCCTATGTCTTATGGAATTCAGTTTGCCAATATTTTGTTGAGAAGACTTTGGAATCTATGTTCATAAGCGAGAGGGCCTATGAATTGCCTTTCTTATACTGAAAAAAAATTCCCCAGCCTTTCTCTTTTTATGAAAACACTTTCAGCTTAGCCACTATCATCTTCTACCATGTCCAAAGTTGTATTTCTTATTTGTTATTAGTGGTACCTTGGGTTTCCATCAACTTATGAGTGGGCTTGTATGCAGATTAACACATATGTTTATGCACATATGTTCCTCTGATAATAAAATATCAGAGGAACATATGTGAGGAATGGAATGGAATTATATGGATAATTTGCAATAAGTTTTGATAATAGATTGAAATTCTGACCTCAAAGGAGTTAAAACAACAGTGACAGCAACAGAAGTAGCCATTGCGATTATGGCAGGCTCTTTTCCAAAGTGAGGTCCCCGTAACAGGGGCAATAGGAGATCAGGGAATTGACTGAGGGCAAGAAAAACCTCTCTTCTCCCACCTGTCTTGGTGTTGAGGGAGGGGCAGGAACAGGAAAGCATTTGGACTATGCTTAAGACATCATCCCTGGGAAATCCTGGGAGTCAAGTGAAGAGATGGAGGGCAGGCACTGAGAACAAGAGACCAGATTTGCCAGCTGGCCCTAGAAGATACCGTGAGAAATCTGTGCCTCTGCTATCACCCCAACGAAGTGGCAGGCTGGCCTGTGCTGCTGGGGACTGGCCATTACACTGGCTTTTCAACATGGCTAGCTTGTATAAATCCCTATGTTAGAAAGGGAATAGTCTTGTGGGCTTGTGATCAGTGGCTCCCAGCGTTTAGGATTTCATGACCCTCTCCATAAGAGAGGGTCACTGGCAAGTGGGTGGTTGGCAGTTTTTAATTTTGGCAAATAAGATTATTTTAAAATAGTATATTTCAGAGTTCCCTTCGTGGCTCAGCGGTTAACGAATCCGATTCAGAATCATGAGGTTTCGGGTTCGATCCCTGGCCTTATTCAGTGGGTTAAGGATCTGGTGTTGCCGTGAGCTGTGGTGTAGGTTGAAGATGTGGCTCAGATCCCGCATTGCTGTGGCTGTGGTGTAGGCTGACAGCTACAGCTCCTATTCGACCTCTAGCCTGGGCACCTCCGTATGCCCCAAGTGTGGCCCTAAAAAGCCGAAAAAAAAAAAAAAGGTATCTCATCAATATTACTTCATAAAAACATGAACATTTAAACAATTTTTTGAATGAAAAAGACAAAACCTAAGAACAATGACAGTCTTTCCATTGTGGACAAAGAATGTCACCTGTCATATCAGTAACCAAGGGATGTTGTGGCCCTCAAGCTATCAGTCACTGCAGCCACCCCTCACGGTGCACCCTGAGGGAATTCAGGATCGAAAAAAACAAGATACTGGCCCCAGATAGTTAAGATGGGTATCAAGGGAGCAATTTCACTAAGCCCAGACTCTGGCATCTTTCCATTCATAGAAACTTGCTAAATTCATTAATTTGAGATTTGTTTTTTCTTTATTTAGCAGTAATCTTTTGATGTTCCTACCCCCATTTCTTCCACCCTAAAACTCCTATATATCCTGGCTCCTTCCTTACTTCTACATAACAGTCTCTCAGACCTATCTGAGAGGCTGTCTCCTAGGCTGAAGTCCTCAGTAAGTCTGCCAAATAAAACATAATTCTCAATTTTTAGGTCGTATTTTTTTGACTTTTTAGGGCCAAACCCACCACATAGGGAGCTCTCCAGGCTAGGGGTCGAATGGGAGCTGTCGCCACTGGCCTACACCACAGCCACAACACCAGGTCTGAGCGGCATCTGTGACCTGTACCACAGCTCATGGCAATGCTGGGTCCTTAACCCACTGAATGAGGCCAGGGATCAAACCTGTGTCCTCATGGATCTTAGTCAGATTTGTTTCCACTGAGCCATGATGGGAACTCCAGTTCTGTTGGTTTTTTTAGTCATCACTTTTGGAGACCAACAAGGGGACCCAGAGCAGGGAGAAGACCCAGAGTCTTCCCTCCTTTGCCTGAATTCTGTGAGGAACCAGAGTCACAGTACCAGCAGAGGCCTCTTGTGCCCATCTGCCTTCTCCGAGGGTGCAGAAGAATGTGGACCAGTCTCTCCTGGTTCTCAGATCTCTGGATTATTGTTTGATGAACTCGAGATTATTTAGTAGTGTCTACAAGGAACTTGGCTCCCCGGTTGAACGATACTGGGGAAGCCCAGTTGAAAGAGACTGGTAGTTGCTCAGTTGAGAGACACTGAGCAATCTGGATCAGGTGACTAGGTGAGAGGATGGTCTCACAGCTTTGCCTTCAACTAATACTCCAGCCAGGTTTATGTACGTGTAACACCTATATTTACAAGTACTTATTTAATTGGGAATTAAAGGGAATCTTGCCCTGAAAATGGCCAAGATGGAGCTCTTTCATTATATATGGAGTTAAGTTAGGAAAAGCCAGTTTACTAAAACATCTTTTCAGAATTCCGATTTTAAAGAAACAAAAGCCCTTTTAGGGGGAACTTCATTTCTCTTCCCATGCCTTTGGGATGTAAATGCTTTACTTTATTTTCCTGTGTGTGTGTGTGTGTGTGTGTGTTTTGAGAGCTTGGTCTCTGTCATCTGGAAAATGCACGTGTGACGTATATTTGGCAGCCAGGTATAGAGATTCTGAGTACTTGTTTTTCAGGGGCTTTTGTCATCTTTTTTTCCCCCTTTACTTTTTAGGTCAGCACCTGCAGCATATGGAAATTCTCAGGCTAGGAGTCAAATCAGAACTGCAACTGCCAGCCTATATTCATCCAGCAACACTGGATCCGAGGGCCATCTGTAACCTACACTGCAGCTTGCAGCAACGCCAGGATCCTTAACCCACTAAGCAAGGCTGGGGATTGAACCTACATCCTCATGGATACTAGTGAGATTCTTAACCCACTGAGCCACAATGAGAACTTCCTTTTTGTCATCTTATCCTTTGTTGGAGTAGATATTCTAGAACTTGTGAAGGCAACATCCTTTGTTTATCTTGTGGGGACATCTCTTGCATTTTATTGGTCTGAGTCACTATTAATACATAATACTCTAATGGCCAGATGAAAAATCCTTTAAATTAGAGAAATTTCTAAATTGGTAAATTTTTAGAGAGCTCTCATTATAAATAGCAGTTTTATTGGTACCTATGAAAAAAACAAATAGAACATGAAAAAATACATACATATAATTGTTAACCTAATTAAAAAAAAAAAAAACAGTTTGGGAAGCCATATTTGGGATCTCAGCTTCCACTCTCTGGGTCTTACAGATGCTAAAAAGACATTAGGATTATTAATATCAATTAGGTTGACTTACAGGGAAGTTAAAAAACCTGAAGGGAAAATTTAGAGACTTCCTCCCAATGAGGTGGAAATTTTAAAGGGACTTACTCCAAAAGAACAAAAAAGAACAAAAAAACTCTGGATGGTTATTAAGAAGTAGGGTAAGTAGAAGTTCTTTTGTTAAGGCCACTGCAGTGGCTTGGGTCGCTGCTGCAGTGTGGGTTTGATCCCTAGCCTGGGAACTTCCAAATGCCATGGGTGTGGACAAACCCCCCCCCCAAAAAAAACAGGCTAAATAAATGGATGTTCATGGGATTAATACAACACTACCTAAGTTTGGATGGGTGAAATGACCTTTTATTGGTCCACAAAAGTCTGTTTTATTTACTCCAATTTAAATTTATTTATTTATTTAACCGGCTGGAAAAAAATTACACTGAGTCATCTAGCCAACAATTACTTGGGACAACAGGTGGGCCAATTATTTAGTCAAAAGATTGTCTAAAGGGCCTGAGTCCCTTGGCTCACCTGTTACTAGGGAACACGGAGCCTTTGATATTAAAATAGATAAAATGGTTGTTGGATAAAAATAAAGGAAAGTGGAGTTCCTGCTGTGGTGCAGAATCTAGGGCTTGTACGACCAAGGCTTGTTGATGGGGTCCTAATGAAAATGAAAGTTATGATTTGCATTTCTCTTATAACCATGAGATATCACCTCACACCAGTCAGAATGGCCATCATTAATAAATCCACAAATAACAAGTGCTGGAGGGGCTGTGGAGAAAAGGGAACCCTCCTGCACTGTTGGTGGAAATGTAAACTGGTACAGCCACTATGGAGAACAGTTTGGAGATAGCTTAGAAATCTATACATAGAACTTCCATATGACCCCGCAATCCCACTCTTGGGCATCTATCTGGACAAAACTCTACTTAAAAGAGACACGTGCACCCGCATGTTCATTGCAGCACTATTCACAATAGCCAGGACATGGAAACAACCCAAATGTCCATCGACAGAGGATTGGATTAGGAAGAAGTGGTATATGTACACAATGGAATACTACTCAGCCATAAAAAAGAATGACATGATGCCATTTTCAGCAACATGGATGGAACTAGAGAATCTCATACTGAGTGAAATGAGCCAGAAAGACAAAGACAAATACCATATGATATCACTCATAACTGGAATCTAATATCCAGCACAAATGAACATCTCCTTAGAAAAGAAACTCATGGACTTGGAGAAGAGACTTGTGGCTGCCTGATGGGAGGGGGAGGGAGTGGGAGGGATCGGGAGTTTGGGCTTATCAGACATAACTTAGAATAGATTTACAAGGAGATCCTGCTGAATAGCATTGAGAACTTTGTCTAGATACTCATGTTGCAACAGAAGAAAGGGTGGGGGAAAAATGTAATTGTAATGTATACATGTAAGGATAACCTGACCCCCTTGCTGTACAGTGGGAAAAAAAAAATAATAAAGAAAGTTAAAAGCATAAAAGTTAGTAAATTGAGATGAAACTTTATAAAAATTGGTACTTTTCCTCAGTTTTCACAGTTTTATTATTTTTAACACAAAATTTAAAAAATAGAAGTTCCTGCTGTGGCAAGTAGAATATGAATCTGACTACAGCTGCCTGGGTCCCTGCAGAAGTGAGGGTTCCATTCCTAGCATGGGACAGTGGGTTAAAGGATCTGGCTATGGCTTGGATTCAATCCCAGACCTAGGAACTTCCATATGCCGAGGGTGCAGCCGAATTAAAAAAAATAACAACCATTTATTGGTGGTTGAGATGCTAAGCACAAATAGGGTTGGGCAAATCAGTCTTTTAATATCATTTATGCAGGACAGTTCTTTGGAGAATTAAAAGCAACTGTCTTTGTCTTGTAAATCTCTACAGATCAGAAATTTAAACAACCCCCTCCCCTTCTTGGTCCATGAAAGCGCTTTTTTAAACTTTTTAAAATCTTTTTAAGCAGTTGGAAAGGCTCCCTCACTCAAAATCTAAGTCAAATCTCCTAAAGGGTTTATCAAGGACAAATCTTAAAAGTCTTTTCCACAAATAGTGAAGCCTTAGTCATCTAAGGAAACAAATTTAACTTATCCCAACTGTTATTTATAAACTAGTAAGTTTATATTGTAATACCTGATTCATAACTTTTTTCACTTATTTTTAAAAAGTTTTATTGGAGTATAGTTGACTTACAAAGTTGTATTAGTTTTCAGGTATACAGCAAAGTTATAAATATATCTATTCCTTTTTCCCACACAGATTATTAAAAACTTTGAGTGTATTTTCCTTTCTATAACTAAGTTTTTAAACTGAAGCTATGAGATCTCTAGTTTTGTCTGTTTATGTGTCTCTGCTCTGTTTATATTATATACATGGGATGTCTCTACTTAATAGTACCAAAATGAAATTTATAAAAGAGCTCTATTTAGTTCACTTAAAAGCAAGCACTTACAGATTAAATATTTCTAAATATGAAGGAAACTGGCCAGAATGAACTTCAGGTTCATGTGATCTAGGGAATATCAATATTAGGTTAATATCTGGTATTAAGGCTAACTTAAGCCTGTTGAATTAATCGGTGCAGACATGTCTTATTTTATTGTACCTAGGTTTATAGCGAAGGTCAATAAGTTCATGTTATTTCTGTTGCAATTTGCAATAAGAAAAAAATTCACTTGGTATGATATAAGAGTTTTCAAGTGAACTCTTTAGGAATAATTATGTTTTGGGTATGTCTGTCTAAAATAATTTCACCAGATTTTTTGTAACTTGAAACTTTAGAGTTTTACTAAACTAAGTTAAATGATGAGAATCCAATTGAATAGCAAGTTCATTTTAAGTAAGATAAAACACTGGAGGAGTTCCTGTCTCAGTTAAGGAACTCAACCAGTATCCATGAGGACTGGAGTTCGATTCCTGGCCTTGCTCAGTAGGTTAAGGATCTGGCGTTTGCCCGGCTGGTGTAGGTGCAGATGTGGCTCGGATCTGGTGTTGCTGTGGCTGTGGTGTAGGCCAGCAGCCGCAGCTCTGATTAAACCCCTAGCCTGGAAATTCCATATGCCATGGGTGTGGCCCTAAAAAGAGAAAAAAAAAAAAAGATAAAATACTGGTAAACAGGTCTAAGTTTACCTACTTTTGTTCTCTTAAGAGAGGAAAACTAATTGTGGTTTGTTAGATACATGCTTTGTACCACATTGAGAAAAGAAATTATGCTATGAGAAAATGTATGTTTCTAGAGATTATGGAATATTCCAGTCAAGAAGTGCTGGCATGTCAAAAAGTTCACAATTACTTATTGCTTGTCAGTTTTCTCTAGAGATTAAAGTTTTTAAGGGTTGAAATTTTAACATATAATTAAAGCTACAAGAAATAATAAGGGAAACATTTCAGTAAGCAAGGAAAGTAGGATTGTGTTTTCAACAAGAGAAGGTATGAGAAATTGAAACACATTTTGATAAGGGAGGAGTAATTTTGTCCTCGATCTGATTATTTCTAAATGGAACCAAAAATTAGAGATTAAACTAATATAGACACAGAAAGCTGTGGGAGGTTTATGGAAAGGGAGCTCTGAGAAAAGAGGTTTGTACACTGTAGGATGGGACTGGATTAAATTTAATTAAGTAAATAAATTTTTTTAAGGAGGGTGGGCTGGGCAGGACTGGAATTTGGTTTTCTCTCTCTGTTAAGAGAACGGAAGTTTTCTTGGACTGTTAAGCTACTTTTCATAACAGATTGTAAATTTCTTTGCCTTCTAAATGATCTGTATTTGCCTTAAAAGTCTTTTATTGCTACTTTGGTTGAATAAGTAAGTATTATTTCACAATGACCTATGATCCTATTTGACCAAGTATTTTAAAACCTTTTGATATCTTTCACAAACTTCCCCTAGTTAAATTATAAATAAAGTTCTTTTGACCTCTAGCTAATGTGGATGCTTCAGAGGGCCCCTGAAACATCCCAAAGAAAGATATATATATATATATTTTGCTTTTTGGCTATGCCTGTGGCATGTGTAAGTTCCCAGGGCCAGGGACTGAACTTGTACCACAAGCAGTGCTGGAGCTGCTGCAATGACAATGCTGGATCCTTAACCCACTGTGCAACAAGAGAACTCCCCAAGGAGAGATATTAAACTAATTAAGTCTATTTATGCCTAATTACATGAGAAACATTATCAAATAAGTGGTGATAAGACTTCCTGAGGTTAGATGTCTTTAATATATACCAAAATTTAAATGAAATTCCCAGAAGTCTGATACATCCTGGTATAAGGTTATCAGTCATAATTCTAGTTATTATCTTAAAATGTTGTATGTCACAGGAATATCCAAGTTTCTTGTCAATTGCATTGTAATCAGATCTTCAACCATACCATTTTAAGTCTTTTGTTTTTTATAAACCAATCATTGTTTTACTCAGATGCTTTCATAAAATGAAGATGTTCAAGAAGATTCGTAAAAAGGGCTTTTGACAAATACAAGTTTCTGATAATTTTTAGGTCATACCACTGACCTGGGTAAGGAATTACAGAACTCTGATGGAAAACCTAATGACTTTATCCAGATCAACAGGAATTAATTACACGGGACTGAATGAACTGACAAACACGGTTTATAATTTTGACTTTTTTTCTGAAATATACTGGCTTTTAATCTTTGTTTTCTAGAAAATCTTTCCTCTTATTAACTATGACCTGCAACAAATAGATAAAGTATACTTTTGTAAAGAAGATAAAAGTTATCTTTTTCTCCCTACCTAATCCTTCCAGAATTTACCTTCTCCAGCTGGCTCCCCTGTGGACCTGATGGCTTATTTTGATCAGATGAAAACTAATTATATTAATCATTGTTTTAATTTTCTCTCTTGTTTATGAGCTGTGCCTTGTGCTCTCTCTGCTGCACTATGACTTTATTAATGTTACTAGCTGTATTACTTATACTCTGTCTTTTTATAAGATTGTTGTCTCTTGCATTACCCAATGTGTAACTAGGCCTCCAATAAAATTAATGATGTCTTGAGACAGTTGATCATATATATAACTCTACATAGAATTGTTATAATAATTGTAATAATATGACTATTACAACAAAATATATAACTCTACATAGAATAGTTGTAATAACTGTAGTAGTACAACTGTACATATGGGAAGAAGCAACAAATGAAAATATTTCCTGGATCATAGGAAACTAGTAATGCAGGCAATCCAAAGAATTTTAGATCTTTATCTAAATTTATGAAATTTATCAATAGGGCCTAATTAGCACTGTGGGACAAAATTGGTCATGAAATGCCTCCCAAACATTGGTCAAATTTATGACCAAGATGAGGGCCTGTGGACAAAGAATGTTGCCTGCCATATCAGTAAACAAAGGATGTTGCAGTCATCAAGCCATCACTCACTGCAGTCACCCCCAACGGTGTACCCTGAAGGGAGTATGGATGGAGAAACACAAACTACTTGCCCTAGATAGTTAAGATACATATCAAAGTAATAATTCCATAAAGCCCAGCATCTTCTCATACATAGAAAAGAACTGTATTCATTAATTTGAAATGTCTTATTTTTTTTTCTCTAATTAGCAGTAACATTTAAAAAATTTGAATATCTGTTTGTTTGTTTGCTTTTCCAAAACCTCCTACATATCCTGACTCTTCCCTTACCTCTTCAGAATGGTCCCTTAGAGCTGTCTGAGAGCCTGTCTCCCAAGCTTAAGTCCTCAGTAAGTCTGCCAAGTAAAACATAATTCTCAACTTTGAGGTTGTGCTTTTGCTTTCAGTCATCATGGTCACATGACATTTGGCAATTCTGAGGTGATAAGATTCTTTTTTTTTTTGTCTTTTTTAGGGCCACACCCATGGCATGTGGAGGTTCCCAGGCTAGGGGTTGAATCAGAGCTGCAGTTGCCAGCCTACCCCACAGCCACAGCAATGCAGGATGGGAGCCATTCTGTGACCTATATCACAGCTCATAGCAATGCTGGACCCTTAACCCACTGAGTCCAGGGATTGAATCTGAGTCCTCATGGATACTAGTTGGGTTAGTTAACCACTGAGCCACAACGGAAACTCCTGAAGTGACACATTCTTTTGAAACAAGGGTATGTTTATAATTTTTTCAAGTGGAAAAATCACAGCATAATATTATACTTATCACTGCTGCCTCTGGTGCAGTTACTGGTGCTTGAGCCTGCACCTGTTCTTGCGGTCCCAGGTCTTGTGTAACACCTGAAGGGGTTCCCTGCCCTGAGATTCACCCTTTCCTTTTGTAGCTCCTTCTTTCTGCAAAAAACAGAAGAATCTTTGCAACTCTTTACAGAGTGAAGAATTAAAATTTATGATAACTTACATGTAGTTCCTTAAATGCTTTGTTAGCTATTATCAGTTCTTAAAAACACATGTCATCCCCCACTACAAAGGGATGTCCCCTTCTATCTTAGGTCGGGATCCCCTAGAAACAGATTCTGAGACGAGGATTGGCGTGCAAGTAGGTTATCTGAAAGGGGATCTCAGGAGAGGACTGGGGATGTGAGACAGTTTGGAAGGGGATCTCCATAGGGGCATGAGGATGTGAGACAAGGAAGGGAAGGTGATTCATAGAGAGGAAGCATTAAGGAGCCTGTTGCCATGAGGCACCTGGGAGACTCCTCAGAAACTGCAGTGTACCCCTGGAGTGTTGTACCATAATTCCCACCTGTTATTGGTTGAATGCTGCCCCAGAGGGGATGAACTGCCCAGCACTTGCCACTTGCCCTGTGCAAAAGCCACGTGAGCTTCTGCAGCCAGACCAAAGTCTTCAGGAAGAATCATAGAAGCAACCTGCTTTAATTATAGCAGGGAGTGCTAAAGAATGTGGGTGAGGTGCCAAAGGCATCTGCTATCCCCCACTTCTGCAACCTCTGAACTCTTGATATGAAATCATATTATGGACTCTGCCCTTTTGATTAGAAAGGAGGAAGACCTATGACTCACCTCAGCCCTTAAAAAAAAAAAAAAAGGAACAGTCTTCTTCCCCTAAAGAGCCACATTCTACTTTTCCATGGGTGACCAGACCACCTCCACTAATCCTTAGCTTGAATCTGTGGGCAAGACCACTAATGCACATCATGGTGATGAAATGCATATACTCAAGACAAAAATCTTCCAATACTGCGGTGGGATTTTATCAACAATGACCTAGCCCAGAGATGGCAAACTGATTCCACCTGTGTGTCAACTCATCGATGGGTAGTGGCTGCCTAGAGAATAGTGTTGAGAAGAATTCTGAAGCATGGAGAGAAAGAGTGAGTTAATTATGGATTAGTGAGGCTAGGTACCAGTCCAGAAGGGGTACAAAAAAAAATCACTGAAAAACTTCCAAATTCCAAATATAATGATGTAGAGAAAACTGTATTTTCAAGATCCTTTCAGGAGCATGCTCTATGTGTACATATGCTATTGGAAGGAATTTCATAAGTTCCTTGGAAGCTGTGTGTGGGTGAGGCAGACCATGAAACTCTCAGAAGGCAGAATGCTCTAGTTACATCTTGGATGAGGGTTGATTGTGAGAGATGGACAGTCTAGGTTTTATTGTTGACATAGTACATGTCTCTACCAACTGAGCTAACTGGTGGTTCAAAATTACATTTAAAAAGTCCCTTAAAATGTCCTAAAGTCACTAGTATCTGGCTCCTCAGAAGCTTAAAAGCCTGTACAATTAAATCCCCAAATGTATATATGATGCAACTCTACTGTCATAATACATGGTTTCTAATTAGCCTTTTATTGGTGTCTACAGAGGGTCAGGTCAGTTAAACTGAGGGCTTTATCTTGCTGAATGGATTGTATAACATGGTGGCTGCCTTTAGCTGCCTTTCTTACGCTTCCCACACCTAGTGTTCTGCTCCTCTTCTCATATTAAATATTAAATATTTACAAAATGAGTAAGTTAGGTCCCAATCTCACATAATACATGACAGCACATTTCAGATAAATTAAGCTAAATGTAAAAGACCAAATTATTATATTTATACATATACATATATATAAATTATTATACACACAAACATATATATGTATATATTTTTTTCTTTTTATGGATACACCTGTAGCATATGGAAGTTCCTGAGCTAGGGGTTAAATTGGAGCTGCAGCTGGGGTCTATGCCACAGCCATATCAACACCGGATCCAAGCTGCATCTGTGACTTATGCCACAGCTTGAAACACCAGATCCTTAACCCACTGAGTGAGTGAGGCTAGGGATCGAACTGCATTGTCACAGATACTATGTTGGGTCCCTGCTGAGCCACAATGGGAACTCCCAATATTATTTTAAAAACTTAAATTAGGAGTTCTCTAGTAGCCTAGCAGTTAAGCATTCCGTGTTATGGCTGTGGCTTGGGTTCAATCCCTGGCCTGGGAACTTCCACATGCCAAACAAACAAAAACCAAAAACCAAAACAAACAAATACCCGTAAATTAAAAGTTTGATAATAACCAGTGTTGGCAAGGATTACAGTCATGGGTACAATATCATGAGAGGATTATTTCTACTAAAATTTTTACTTCACTTCTGGTTATATATCCTGTAAAAATACTAAGTAAATACTAAGATATCTACACAAGGTTATTCATTGTAGCATTGTTTATAATAGTGAACAAATTGGAAATGACCAAAATATTCCTTAAAGAAACATGGCTAAATAAATTAAAGTGCATTCTTATAGGGTGTTACATTGCTTTAAACAAAAATAAGGTAAGTGTATTCATACTGGCAAGGAAATATCTCAAAGACATGTCAAAACTTACTTGAATTCAATTTCCTCATCTGTAAGATGGGGAGGTTGGACTGAAAAAATCTCTTAGATACTTTTTTTTTTGTCTTTTGTCTTTTGTTGTTGTTATTTCTTGGGCCGCTCCCACGGCATATGGAGGTTCCCAGGCTAGGGGTCTAAGAGGAGCTGCAGCCACCGGCCTACGCCAGAGCCACAGCAACGCGGGATCCGAGCCGCGTCTGCAACCTATACCACAGCTCACGGCAATGCTGGATCGTTAACCCACTGAGCAAGGGCAGGGACCGAACCCACAACCTCATGGTTCCTAGTCGGATTCGTTAACCACTGCGCCACCACGGGAACTCCCTCTTAGATACTTTTTAACTTCATTCTATGAAAAAGGAAGTACATCCTATCACTCAAGAATTCTGTGCTCCTAAAAACAGAATGGTCCCTTTTTTGACTTTTTCCCTGGGAAAATCTAAAATTCATGAAACTATTAACTCCCTCTCCACTTTTCTCCTTTCTCAAGGTCAAATCCTTCTCAGTTCAGATGATCAAATCACCTTGGAACCTAAAAGTAAATAAGAAAACTGGGGGTAAATATGTCCAAACAGCTTCACTAAGGAAAAAAAACTCTGAATGCGTGGATTTCAAAGATAATACATTCCAAAGACAGCAATTAAAGGGGTCACTACCTACACCCCTTGGTAAAACTTGGTGACATCAATCGGCAGTGATCTGTCAGGCCAGAAGAGGGCTGTGTTTATATGGGGAGGGGAGGCCCCAAGAGAGGCTCCTCATAATCAATGACTGGGGTGTCTGGGAGAAAAACTGGTTCCAGTTAGAGAGATTCCAAATTTACATGTGTCAAAAACAATCCCCTAGGAACTAATAAAATGGAAAGAACTTAATTTTAAACAAACAGGAGAAATAACCTAAGGAAGCAAAAGTTTCATTTCCATTTCGACTAGATTTATGTAACCACTTGGGAACCCAGTGTTTCTTTGTCATCCTGGTAGGAAATTTGCTTATCCTTTCTGGCCCCCAGCTTCCCCATATGGAAAGCAGGTATGGAACTTCTGACTCATCTTTCAGGATCACTTTTGAAGAAAGGTGAATATTAGAAAAGCCTTCTGAAAACAGAAGAGAACACATCAATCACCGAGGGAAAACCAGGACATAAAGCAGAATAATAAATTATCTGCTGCCTAAGAAAGTCCTGGATCCAATATAGACAATCATTTTTTTTCTTCTTTATAGCCAGAGAGGGCTCTGAATTTCATTAGAGGCTGGAATTACTTCATATACTGGGCTGGACATTTCAAAGGAAAATTTCAAGAAATTTTAGAGGAATCTTCCAAATCCACTAGCTGGATTGCTCCTGACTAGATGTTGAATGGATCATTTACTTTTAAAAATCAAGCTGAATTTTGTACTGGCTAAGCCAAATTCTGCTTCTATTTCAGAGCAGCTTGCTGTTGTCAGTGTAGTTCTCTGTATGGACAGGAGAAGAGAATATGGCCCATTGTCCTACCAGATGCAAATTATGGTCCTGATTCAACAAAAAACATCTGTCCTCCACATAGGGAAAGTAAGAAGAGATTCTGAAGCCAGGCTGACCTTCTGTGACATGGCATCCTGCTCTTGCAGAAATTCACATTGTGGTTTGTGATTAGCAAGCAAAAAAAGGGTGGAGGATTCTGAAATTCACATGATTTGTAATTTTCTATTTTGAGGCCAGTGCTAATGATAAAATCTCTATTAAAATTTACTTAGAATAAGCTGATTGTTCTTTGAAAGAAAAGATTTTGAAAGAAAAAATGTTATCTGACATGGCAGACATTTGTCAGCCAGACATTTGTCTGACAGAGTTGATAATTCATTCCATTATTCTCTCTGAACCTTTGGGAAACCATATCCAATAAAAAGTAGGATCAATGTATAACTAATTTCACAAATATCTGCAGTGACTAATTATTCTTTCATTGAAGGTATGCATGACTGAGATTATGTTGGACTACATGTGGATCACACCCTTCAAATTAATCAATATTTGATCTCTACCTACTTGTAGTAGAATAATGCTTTAATATTAATCTATTTTGGTTTTCAATTCTTTGTACTCTTACCCCTCTTCCATCATTTCAGCAGCAGTGAGGGCTTTCGTTTTGTACCACTCCTAGGGTAGGGTCCAAACGGCTAAAATGCAGTGAAAGAAACTGTTTCAACACCGAGTTTTGAGTTTTAGAAACTCAGCTTTGAAGATCAAGAGCCCAAATATGAAGGAGCGTGCCCAATCGACTGTACTCGTCAGTAATGAATACTGCAACAGCTGTTTTTCTTTTCTTTTTGTTAATACTGGTTATTAGAAGATAGTTTTTCCTATTTTATGACTGTTAGTCATTTGTACTTCCTCTTTTGTGAATTTTTATGTTCTTCCCATTTTGAATTGAATCTTCAATTTTTTCCCCCTCTTATTTACTTCCACATTTATATGCCATATAGGTAGCCAATATTTTTCCAGTTTGATATTTTTTAATGTAGCTTATGATGTTTTTGATCTGTAGGGTTTAACAGTTTTATGTAGACAAATCTACAGCTTTTTTTTTTCCCATGTGATTTCCTCCACGGCATAACCTTAAAATAGTTTTTACTCATACACATTTGAGAGAAATATTCACTCTTACTTTCATCTATTTTGTTAGTAGTTTGCTTTGTTGCAACAAATTCTTTATTCTACCAGGCATTTTATTCATTCCATCAGCAAGTATTTCCTGGTATCCATCTGTGTTTGACAAGATAACAGGTGCTAAGGATAAAATAGTAACCATAGGCAATTTGCAAACAACTGAGGATCTGGGAAGGTGGTTTGGCTGCTCTCTGTACAGTACTGAGGCCAGTGAAGTCGGTCAGGGTGGAGGAGCCCTGGAACCTTTCCAAACCTTAGCTTTCTTTCTCAGAGAATCCCTTTCAGTTAACATGGTAAATGAAAACAATTTCTGCAGCAGGCTACATCTGATGAACCACAGAGCATTATTCATGCTCCAGCTACGAGGCAAAAAGTCACCAGAAACAAAAGAACCAAGAGAACTATGTAAGGACATAGAGAAACAATAAAATATACCTGCACCAAGATTTCGAATCAGGATTCAGAGGAGCAGAGTTGTCTGAGGTAATTTAGACTTGGCCTTTGACTGCTAAACAAATAAAGGAAACCTCAGAATGACCAGGAAATGTGAAAAAAATAGAGTAATCTCAACTATAATTAAAGCGGCTGTGAGTGTTTCATGGGAGAGTTGTCACCCAGAAAACCTGACACTGCATTTGGGCTTAGGCTGAGGCCTGGGAGGTGCTAGGCCCAATGGACAGGGATTCGAATTGCTTTGTGAAGGCCCAGCACCTTGAGCAATGACCTGAGCAGAGGATCCCTTCAGGCACCTCACTCCTAGTCCCAGGGCTGGTTTGTCCCTAGCTGTCCCACTTGGGCCTAATCCCTCAGTGTTTCAGAGCTGCTGCCTGCTGGAACTCCTATCACATGACGTACTATCTCTTAACATGGCATAGCCAGCATCACTTGGACATTTATAAACCTTAAAAAATTCCTGGAAAACTGACAAGAAAGGGAGGGGGAAACTGTCTGTAACTTGCTATTACTGTTTCTAAGTTGCTGAGCGTGATGGCTAAGTTTGTGTCATCTTGGCTAGGCTCTGGTACCAAATACTTGGTCAAACACGTCTGGATGTGGCTGTGAGGTTCTTTATAGATGAGATTAACACTTAAATCAATAGACTCTGAGTAAAGCAAATCACCCACCATAATGTGGGTGGTCCTCCCTTAGTTGTTGGAAGTCTTAAGACTGACATCCTGAGGAAGAGGGAATTCTGCCAGCAGACTGCCTTCAGACTTGAGCTGTGATGTCAGCTCTTTCCTGGGTCTCCAGCCTGCCAGCCTGAACTTGTCAACCTCTACAATCTTATGAATCAATTCCTTAAATCTCCCTCTATCTCTATCTCTTATGGGCTCTATTTTTTTGAGAACCCTGACAACTACAATGTGTAAAGAACTCAGGTAAACCTCCTTCAGGCTTAGACTGAGGAAAGAGCTGAGGAGGAGGATATCTCCTTGACTTTTTATTTGTATACATGTAACATAATCATGGTTTCACCAAAAAAAATCAGGACTAACTAGGACTAAATAGCCCTGATCTGTACGAGATAATACATCAATATCCCATGTTCCTACAAGTTCTGGATATTTTAACACCCATATTCAACTTGAAAACCACTGATCTGATTCTACAAGTAAGACAAGAGTTCTCTTCCCAATCCACTGCTGTGTTTCTCTTCTTAAGCTGTATAGCCCCTTAGCAGGCATCTGGCCAATTCCATGAAGTGTTTTCAGGAATGTAATGACATAATCTCCAAACTGAACGTGTGTACAGTGTATCACAGTTGAATAGGGTGTTTTTTACATACAGATCTGTGTTACATACATACAATGTTATCATTCTTCTAAATAATTGTATGAGTTAGCTAAGAGAGGTATAATTATCATAACCACTTCCATTTTTCCATAGAAGAAACTGAGGACCAAGAAGTAGTTTGTATCATAAAACTAGTCTATTCGGTGAGCAATGGCAAGGCCAGGTTTAGAAACCAGTTCTTTCATGCCTCACGTCGCACTTTTTCTTACCACCCAAAGATGTATCTGACCAGGTAAGCAAACTCTTTGCCAGATTAGAGTGCCAAATTAGCATCCTAAATAGGAAATTTATCGTCAGTGATTTCTGACAATGAGATAAGAGGAAAGGGAAGTTGTGGCAGTGGGAACCAGGCCCAGAAAGGGGTGAGGATAGCTGGAGACCTGGAGGTTCAGGGAGCAACTGGTGGGTCATTTCCATCTTCTACAGAACAAATTTCTAAAGTGTAACAAGGGACTCGAAGCTTTTATTCCTTCTTTCTTTTTCAACTTATCAAAATAAGTCTATTTCAAACGGACCCTACTCTGGAAAGCAATTCCTAAAATTTAGTTAAAATTAATCAGTACTTCCTGTGTGCTCTTTCACATCTTATACTATAGGACTAATCAGATATTAGACATGCATGTCTCCCTATCTAGACTACAAATGCCTTAGGGCAAGGACTGGGTCTTTCTCTGTGCACTTATTCAACAGGTTATTCAACAAGATGCAGGCACTTCTGTTGCAGACAATGTGCTAAATGCAGTAGATACAAAGGTGAAATTCCTCATCTGGATGGTGAAATATTTTCAGCCATAATTACAATGTGATAAAGGCTACAATGAAAGCATGTGTGGGAAGCACAGAAAAGGGGGCACCTAAACCTTGAGAGGCAGTTAAAAAGGGTGATTTCCAAGTAATGTTCTAAAAGATAAAAAGGACACGAAGTCCCAAGGTGCAACAGTCCCAAAAAGCAGATGGAATGAAAGAGCATGGTCAGTGAGAGAGTTCACATCTTGTGTGAACTTGTGTGAAGCTGGAAAGGTATGAAGACTAATTTAAAAAAACCTTGGATACCAAGTGAAAGCATTTCTACTTTATTCTCTAGGTTGGTGTTTTCCAACTTGTAGACCAGAGAGTTGTTTCAGAGTTTGTAATGTAGATTAAATAAATTAAGTTTCTGTGCGTACACATATAACTGAAGCACTTGGCTGTACAGCAGCAATTATCACAGCATTGTAAATCAAGCATACTTCAAGATTCCTGTTATGGCTCAGCAGTAACGAACCTGACTAGTATCCATGAAGATTCAGGTTTGATCCCTGGCCTTGCTCTGTGGGTTAAGGATCTGGCATTGCCTTGAGCTGTGGGGTAGGTCGCAGACTATGGCTTGGATCTGGCTTTGCTGTGGCTGTGGCCGGCAGCTGCAGCTCCCATTTGACCCCTATCCTGGGAACTTCCATAGGCTGTGTGTGGAGCCCTAGAAAAGAAGGAAAAAAAAAGTAAGTCTGAAAGTTGTATGTGTTTGTTTAAATGTTTTTAGGTACTCAAAGCTAAGTAGTATAGAAGTTATAATAACTTTTGGTCATTGTTTTTGTCAATCAATAAATACTAAAAATAGAACTATTACTATCATGTGATGGTCCAAAGAATTTTGTTATTAATATCAAAAGGGATCCTTAAAGTCGTGAGAAATCAGTGAAAGATTTTTTAAGAAAAGTCTTTTATTGCTTTTTTCATAAAGCATGATACATTTTAAAACTTTAGAAAATAGACAAAACAAAAAAGAAATAGTTCTAGAATCCAGAGATACCTAATGTTCATACCAGTTATATAAACTTCTATATATAGGTATATATAAATACAAATGTTTTAAATTCTATACTTACCTAATTGTAATCTCTCTTCACTTTTATTTATAAACATCTTTTGACACAGCACATGTATGCATCTGCATCATTTTAAACAGCTATGTAGTATTCTATTGATAGGGATTCCATAATATTCCATAATTCATATTCCATAATTCATCTCCTACTGTTGGATATTTAGGTTGTTTCTAATTTTTCCATTACAAATAGTAAAGAAATGACTATCCTTGCATATATAGCCACACCTTCCAATAAGGTTATTTCTGGAAATGAGTCAAATATATGAGCTTCCCCCCCCCCCCCATTTTTGGCTGCACCCATAGCATATGGAAGTTCCTGGGCCAGATTGACTCTGGGCTGCAGGTGTGACCTGTCACAGTTGCAGCAACACTGGGTCCTTAACCCACTGTGCTGGACTGGGGATCAAATCTGTACCTTAGCCGCGACTGGAGCTGCTGCAGAGACACTGGATCCTTAACTCACTGTGCCACAGTGGGAATGCTGTGAGTATTTTAAGGCTTTGATGCATCTTCTCAAAACACCCTCAGAAAGTTTTACACTTACCACTTGTGTGAGTATTTATTCCCATATCTTTGTCAGGGTATAATATTAGTAGTGTTATTATTACTACTATTTTAGTATTCAACAAGCAGAAAACATTTTAAATTACTTTTCTACTACTGAGGTTGAACTTTTTTTTTTCCTTTTACCATCACGCCCACAGCATAGGTGGGCTAGGGGGCACATCCAAGCTGCAGCTGCAAGCCTATGCCACAGCCATGGCATCTGAGCTGCATCTGTGACCTACACCCCAGCTTGAAGCAATTCTGGATTCTTAACCCACTGAGTGAGGCCAGGGATTGAACATGCATCCTCATGGACACTATGTTGGGTTTTTAACCTGCTGAACCACAATAGGAATTCCTAAGTAGGTTGGTTTTTGTTTGTTTGTTTATGGCCACACTGGTGGCATATGAAAGTTCCCGGGGTCAGGGACTGAATCCAAGCTCCAGCTGCAACCTACAGTGTGGTTGGAGCAATATTGGATCCTTTAACCCACTGTGCAGGGCCAGGGATGGAAGTGGCACCTTTGCAGCAACCCAAGCCACTGTGGTCAGATTCTTAACCCACTGCACCACAGCAGAAACTCCCTGAACTTTTTTTTTTTTTAAACTGCTTCAAAGGATAATTTACACATCATAAAATCCAACCAACTTGAGTACAATTTAATGATTTTAATAATTACATAGTTTTGCAACTATTACTATAATCCACTTTTAGAATATTTCTTCCCCATATCCATTTATAGTTAATTCCTGCTCCCACCCCCAGGCTTATTTCTATTACTTTCTATTTCTATAAATTTGCCTTTTCTAGACACTTCATATAAACGGAACTATATCAATATGTGGTCTTTTGCATCTGGTTTCTTTTACCTTCATTATGTTTTTGAGGTTCATCTCTTAGCACTGATCAGTAGTTTGCCCTGAACTTTTTTCTCTCTTCATGTTTATTTGCAGTTGTTCTTCTGAGAGCTGTCTGTTACAAAGGCCCTTGCCCATTTTTCTATTGGGGCACTGTAGGATTTTACAGAGAGGGACATGATCCGGGTCACATTATATAAAGAGAATTCTGGCAGCACTGAAAGGAGAATGACTATATTTGCATTTCCAAATATAGCACAATCAATACATTTACTGCATTGAATTAGGCTTTACTTAACAATACAGAACTTTAACATAGACTACGAAAAAGAACTATACAATTATAAAAGGTATAATTATCAGAAGTTTTTCCTCTCCTTAAGAAAAGCGTCATAGGTTTTTAATTTAGTCTCTAAAAAAATCTTCAAGTTAATCCTTGAAAGTTGATTTTACTTTATTGTAGTAGAAATGGGTCCTTTCTGGAACAAAAGCAAGTATAAATAAATAAATGTTGCCTTATTCTAATGCTGCTCCTGGTAGCTTGTTTTCTGCATTAAGAACCCTTAAAATGTTCATCTTTAAGATTCGTCAAATAACTATTTGACAATTAAATGGTATCTTTGAACTCTTTATTTCTGTGAAGTGAAAACAAAAACAAAAAACAGAACCCTGAAAAACCCCTCCCCAAGTAAAAACTCTAATCGAAAAAAGAAAAATGTCCAATTGTGATCAAAAACTCACCATTACTGAATTTGTACCCCATGCTATTTTGCTAAATTGAATTAGACTCTTCCAGAAGTAAAAGCTCATATCTAGGAGAAGCTGCAGTTCCTAAGGGTAGCAGACATTCTTAAAGCCTGACATATAAGAGTGCTGAAACTTCTCTTCATCACACCTCCTTCAGTCTTCTAAATCCTGTCCCCAGAGCAGATCTTAAAACTAAAAAAGTTATAGCAAGGGCCCCTCACTTGTATGGGGTTTTCCCTAATTTTGTATGTTTCTCCTTAAGAGGGAAAATTTAATATATAATTTGTTAATTACATAAGCTTCACACCCCACAAAACCTGGATCTGCCCTGTAACCAACAGTCTCTATCCACCGATTCCAAAGGTTCTTTGTAATTTGGCCTTTACGTCATGGGTTGAGTATAGGTGTATTTCTACAAGCCTTCTTTTTCATGATTTATAATAGACATCCTTTCACAAAGTTTGTTATGCAAATAATAAAGTAACAGCATAAATGGCTCACCTAGAATCTCATCACTTCAACAGGTCACCCACACTATTCTTCTGTGGCCCCTTCCGGTTTTTGTCCACATGTCTATATAATTACAGTTTGATCTTCATAAAAAAGGTTCAATTTACAAAGTTGCATTTATTACACCACTATTCTAGATTCATCTATTTAAAACATGTGTGTGATGTGGCTATATCACAGTACTCATCAGAGACAGGGCAGCAGGAAAGGGTCACAACTTGGCATGTCATGGCGCCTAGGGAAAACAACCAGCCAGTTGCCAGAGCTCAGAGGGTGGGCAAGGATGCTGTCAGGGCCATACCCAGCTTCTTCATCATTGGATGCTCCGTTCTTAGCACACGGTCTGGTATCCAGTTACTACTTAAATGTTGACAGAGGAACTGATTCTGAACATGATTGACCCATTTTTTTTTTCTTTTTTTGGTACGGAACGCCAAGTGGAAACAAAAAACCTCTTAAAAACAGTAATTATTGTTTTCCATTATACCGGAATCCTGCCTCATTAATTAAGCAAGTGTATTTTTAATTTTTTTTTTTTGTCTTTTTTCTAGGGCCGCACCACAGCATATGGAGGTTCCCAGGCTAAGGGTCTAATCAGAGCTGTAGCCACCGGCCTTCACCACAGCCACAGCAACGTGGGATCTGAGCCATGTCTGCAACTTCACCACAGCTCATGGCAACGCCGGATCCTTAACCCACTGAGCAAGGCCAGGGATCGAACCCGAAACCTCATAGTTCCTAGTCAGATTCGTTAATCACTGAGCCATGATGGGAACTCCAAGCAAGTGCATTTTAAGTGCCTGTTAGAGCCAAACACAACTGGATTATTTGGGATATCTAGAGAGAGCCAAAGGAGGAAATATCTGCAGTCTTCTCTTTTTAATCCCTATTCCAGTCCTATGCTTTCTGGCCCATGACAAAAAAGGAGAATGGAGAAATTTTTAACCTTTTAAAAAGACATAGTTTTCTTTCATCTTTGCAGCAGAGTTGAGAAATATAAAAAAATGACATTGGGAAAGTAAGGAATTTTACTTAAGGAAGGCAGAAAAATTAGAGCTCTTTCTTGCCTTAAATGGCTCTGGAAGATTATGACACTAAATTCTTTGCCAGAAACTGGGCTACACTTATCTGAAGTAGCATATTCATTCCGATAATGCTCTTAGAGGGAGAAGTCACAAGTTTATCATCTGAAAGGGATGATCATTTTAGGTTTCAGTTAACATAAAGTAGCATATACCTTTTTCTAGGATCTAGAACACGAGGGAGAGCTCCTTGTGGCCTGTTATGAGAAGGGCAGCAGTCACTTGAGTGACTTGATGTGATACACGCCAAGCCACTTGAGAAGTCTGACCGGACAAAAGATGGACTCCAGCTTCTTTCTGCCCTGGGGTCAGTGCTACTAGACAATAGCATTTCCCGGCAAAACTCAATTAAACAAAATCCCATAGCTGTTTTTCTTCAAAATAATTTTGATTTAATTTCTTCTTTTATGTAAAAAAGACAACAAATTACATTTCAGAGAATACTGTTTAGGTTATGAGGTTCCTGTCAGAGCTGTTTTGCAATACATGTTTACATAATCTGAAGTGAAGTTGGCAGTTGACTGAAACTGGGGCCAGCCAGGCCGCCTTGTGCACGTTTCATTTTGGACAACAGGCTAACGTAACATTCTATTGTTTAGGTGTCAGCTAGATTTGGATTTTTATATTGAACATTAGCTTTCACCACCGCCACCAAATTCTAAAAAGCAGTAGGTCAGTACTTTGTAAAGAAAACAAGCAGCATCAGTTATTTCTGCTCTAGTAAATGAGCTCAAACATTTGACATTTGAATACTGATATTTAAATAAATCAAGTTTTTGGAGAGAAAATTTTAAAGAATCTTTCTGTTCATATTGCCCCATGTGTTACTCATTATTTCTGCTATTGATCAATTGCACTTTGCTGTCCAAGATTCAGAGATGTGAACTATGCAGTGTTAAAATGCAAAGAGAACAATAAATAGTATACAGAAGCAGGTAAACATTTCTCATAAAATTTATCTTAAAGGCTATTGGCCAAAATAAAAGCAATTACACTTTACAAAGTCCCACTTGATGGTGAATGTATAACATCTCTTAAATTCTGGCTAGTTATTAGGAGAAGGCTGAAAATGAGTCATCGCAGCCCTACCATTCAGCTTCCTTTATCTGCCCTCCCTGAGGATCCCAACTTGAAGGGATCCATTTCTCTTTGTCTGATAATACCTTGCATTATAGGTACTACATATTAACTATATGTTAACTACAGGCATAGTTCCTGTGCTAAACTAAGAGCTCCTTTAGGATTGAATGATATTTTACACATATTTGCCTCTTCTGAAGTACTAAACACTGCACTGTAGGGGCTCTGGGCAGGCTGCCTTAAGATATGCCATGGTGGCATATTAATTATTTTGAATTAAATTTACCTGAGAAATCTCTGGTAGGAAAAAAAAAGATACAAAAAATACTGACTCTCTCTTTCTCTATGAAACTGAGAAATAAATCTCTCAGGTGAAGGTATCCTCCCTATACCAGAGGATAGAAAGCATCCTTGTCACCAGGGTTAGATCATTCAAGGCTTAAAAATTTATATAAACAAAATTTGTTACTTCTTCATTAGTTTGCTACACAAGCACAACCCGAATCTTCACAGATATTTCTTTGTCTGAAAATTATATATAAACAGCTGCTTTGGTCACTTTGGGGGTCCTGTTTCTATGAGAATTCCAAGCATGTGAATTAAACTGTTTTTTTTTTTCTTTCTTTTTCTATTATCTGCCTTGAATCAATTTTATTATTAGACCAACAAAAGGACTCAAGAGGGATGGGAGAAATTTCCCTCTCACTGACAGTGGTTGATTCAATTATTTATGGAAAGGAAAAAGTCAAAATACAGATAAAAAATTTTCCTAATAAACTCCAAGTAGAGTTTACCTCAACACTTCTAATATCTGTATTATACTTGCAAAATATACTTAACGTAAATAAAATGAATATTTCTCTTGAATACAGTCTCTTTTTGTAGGTTAATATATTCCTTATTCCAATGCATTTTTTGGGTGTGATGGTGAAATTGATTTTGGACAATCATTCACAGATGTCAAATGTCAAAGCCTATTTCTTTGTCCTTTCTGGCTTAGTATTAGCATACCACGTATTCACCCAGGGCCTTTCCAAGGAAGAGCTCTCTAAACAAGCTATTTTAAACTTTATAATGCCCCCAGTTATGTTAAATAAGCTGAATTAAAAGAAATTAAGATTAACCACATCAGAGCAAAAAGTGAAAGAAATTTAATTAGAAAATTCAAAGAGATGACAGTAGAGAAGGTCTAAACTTAAACTGTAATGTGATCAGAAGGAGTTCTTATCATTGTAATGTCTGAGCCAGGACAAACATACTCACACAAAGAGTTTTCTGACCAAGCTAAGTAACAGGCCAAAGGTTTTGGTTTTTGTGAAGAAAAATCTAAGAAGGCAAAGTCATTCAGCATTAAGTCTAACGTAGGATTTTGGAAGTTATAAATTATCAAGTCTTTTAAAGAAAACAAAAAGCAAATACCCACATTGCTTTTTAGTCTAATAAATAATACATTCATTATCATACTCACTTTGATCATTAACTGGGTAAAAATATATCAAATCATTTTTCCATGTGTTAAAACATTCAAGCATATCATTGAAAAAAGGCAATTAAAACTTTGAAGTTTTCCAAGACAAGGGAGGCAACTAGGGATAAACAAGGATTAAGCCTAGAAGATCTCTCAAGGTCTAGCTTTGGATTCCTATGTCTTTAACTGTACAGAACTCTCAAGTCATAAAGAGTCAGACATTCACCAAGCACAGAGACACACTTTCTCCCTGCCTTATACTCCTGTTCTAAGAGAGGTTAACTCAGGGATCCAGATACCTAATACAGAATTTCTAATTCACCTAACTCTACCAGCAGTTTCTGCTAATAAAAAAAAAAAAAACAAAAAAACCTTTCAGGGAATTCCTGATGTGGATCAGCAGAAACAAATCTGACTAGGATCCATGAGGATGCAGGTCTGATCCCTGGCCTTGCTCAGTGGATTAAGGACCTGACATTGCTGTGGCTGTGGTGTAGGCTGGCAGCTGTAGCTCCAATTTGACCCCTGGCCTGGGAACCTCCATATGCCAAGGGTGCAGCCCTAAAAAGACCAAAAAAACAAAAACAAAAACAAACCCCAAAACAAACCTTTAGAGAGACTGTCTCCCTCAATAAATATAAATTCAAGAGCTATTAGTGCATATTAAGGTTTGTAGAGATGAAATGACAACATCCAAGATTAAAATACTTCAGTGGAAAAGAAAAAAGGGGAAACAGATGAGCAATGCAGCAAAGTCTTATATTACTAAATCTAGGGGATGGGTATGTGGGGGGGGTATCATATTTTCTCTATTTTGTATATGCTTCAGAATTTTCAAAAAAATTTTTAAAAAGCTTTAGGAAATATAGTTCATCGATATAGGTATGGGTCTATGGACCAGACAGAAAGCTCTACTAAAAGAAATAATGGTTGGTCTTGAATGCAGGACTCTTTTATAGGTTTTAAAAAACCATTTCACCTGTCCTTCTCAAAGGAAGGAAAGGCAACACAAATCTACATACTATCTTGGGATATGTATTAACACAATACATGTTTAATATTAGCATAAAATTAGAGAAATCTAAAATTTCCAGCCGAAACACAGAGGCTGTATCACATGGAAGACATGGATTTTAGTTCAGTCTTTGGTTTGAAAGAAAAAGAGGAGTGTTAACTCCAAGAATTCAGATTCCCTAAACTTTTCTCAGATCCCAGTAGTTTTTCTTGGGGATTTAACCTCTGCCCTGCCAGTTACAGAAGTAAGCTGAGGGCAGTCTCCTTCTAGAGGTCATACTTCAAACAGAATGAATCCTTTCTTGTGTTAAAAGAAATCACTTTCATTCCATGAAGGAGGCCTCACTCTTTCTGGACCCTCTCTATTCTCTTAGGGCCTCCGATATCCCAGTCTGCTATGCTTCCCCACCAGTACATCCTATATAATCCTCAGGGATCCAAAAAGCAAAAGAGGAGTTCCCGTCATGGCGCAGTGGAAACGAATCTGAATAGGAACCATGAGGTTGAAGGTTCGACCCCTGGCCTCACTCAGTGGGTTAAGGATCCGGCGTTGCTTAGTGGGCTGTGGTGTAGGTCACAAATGCTCCTTGGATCTGGTGTTGCTGTGGCTCTGGCATAGGCCGGCAGCAACAGCTCTGATTCGACCCCTAGCCTGGGAACCTCCATATGCTGTGAGTGTGGCCATCAAAAGACAAAAAAAGGCCAAAAAAAAGTCCTAAAAAAAACCCAAACCCAAACAACCAACAAAAAAAACCCAAAAAGCAAAAGAGCCCCCTGGGTCTATGAGGACAATCATACTTGTTCCTATGTAAAATATGGTAAAGGGAACTGGTACTGAATTAGAAACAAAAGAGGAATCAGATGGCAGCAAACTCTCCTAGTTCCTTTATTCTGTATAAGTTTCATGACCATGGGGCCTGTACAGATATTGTTTGTTTGTTTTTCCTTTTCTTTTTTTTAAAACAGAGGTTAAGGACTCATGTAAGAATCCACTCTACTAACACTGTCATGGACACTTCTATTTAAAAAATGAGGTATTTGGTTTACTGTCCAAAACAGCAATGGTTTGGGCAACCTGCAGAAATGGTCTAGCAAGTAATAAATTGAAAGTGAATCAATGAACCATAAAACAGAGATGGGATCTAGCAATATAGCTGCTGTGACACCCTGAGAATCTTAATTATACCTAAAATAAACCCACTCACCTTACCTTTCTAAAAGCAAAACCCAGAATGATTTTTCCTAGGGGCATACATTTCTACTCAGAAAAGACAGTAAAAATGAACAGTTAATATGAAAAGATAAAGTGATTAAGATCACTCTTATTGCCCCCCCATAATAATTACTTACTAATGGGCCACTATTTCCCTTGTTTTCAAATTACCTTAGGAAAACATTTAGAATTACGGCAACAACAGCATTTACAAGTGAATTTATGTGGAACTGTTGTCAAAATTCCAAGTACCATGAAAGATCTTGAGAAGACAGTTGAGTATTTCACATAAAAAAACTGAACAACCAGGTTAGCCAGGCCCAAAATAATGATGAAAACGTGAAAGATGAATTTAGGCCATGTTAGACGCTCTTCTTGGTAGAGGGAAATCATATAGATGAGGGATGGATATATGAATACAAAGGCCAGGCCACATGCTGCTCCTGAATATCTGCAAAATAAACGCTTTTGGGTTAATATTCATCCTGCATTTTTCTGATTTACAATTATGGTAAATATAGTACAATTTAAATCCTCCTCAGTCTGATACCACAAAATTATTCTTGATTCATTTCTTGTTGATATAAAACATCTGAGTTTAAAACTTATTTTACTTACTAAGTTAATATAAAATATGATTTCCTGTTCATCTTTATAGCATCTGCTTGACAAAGAATTTTTTATTCATCTCTCAAAACTCCATATTTCCTCTGTATCTCAGTGACTATGGCTACTTCCTTAGAAACATCTGGGGATAGACTTCCTATCTTTGTTTTATCTTTAATAAACTAATTATATGTTCTGAGTTTTTGAAGGACTGCTAGCATCTGCTTAAGAGAGAGAACAGATGAGTGCCTCCTTGGCATTCAGCATAATCATCAAAGATGATAACAAAAATATCTAAACACATGATTGTGGAAACTGTACTTTTTTCCCCTTTCCCTGTACTTAGTTTTCTTGAAAAACAACTTAATAGGAACTTGCAAATGCGTTATATTCAATAGGCATTGGGTTAAAAGTCTCTCCTTTTGTTTCTTGCTACCTTCTTAGGTAAGGGTCTTCAAAAAAGTGACTCAGTACTGCTTTCTACAAGTTAAGAAAGAGAAATCAAATCATCCTAAGCTTCAGTTTTCCATGAGGATCTGAGGTCACAACTTTATTCCCAATCTATTCAATGTATCACAAAGTATGTAGAGAAAAAGGTATTAAGGAAAGAGCCATCTGGGATCTAAACCCTTACCTTCTGACTACAATGAGTAGAAATGATTAAGAGAGTTAGGACATATCCTTGACTTACTAGAGAGCGCCCATGTACCCCAAGAAGTTGTATAGTATATATTAAAAATAACTTTATTTTAGATAAAGAGAAAGGAATACAGTGTAAAATTATGAGAAAAAGAGAAAGAGATAGGTGAGTCAGGCTAAGGGATAATGGGGCTTCTAGAGTTAGGAGTAAGCAGGAATGGAAGATAATGAGCACTTTAACTGATACCAGGGAGCTACAGTTGAATTTCCCAGTTTTATATACTCACAGGAACTTCATGCAATTACATTGAAACAACAACAGGAAAAGCATATAAATAAACACCAATATATGAAGAGGCAGTGTTCCCTTATCGGCAGTACCTTATGATTCCTCCTATGTTTGGGTAGAAACAGGCCATGATCACTCCAGCTCCCACAATAACTAGATTAAGAATCAGCACGTGGAAAATACTAGAAGTTGAGAAGAGAGTTTGGAGGAAGAATATATATAAAAACAGGCAAATTATAACAATTAATATGAGAATAAAATTCATTATTATCATCTGTAAAATGAAAATATTTTAAACTTGATAATAAAATTATAGTATAGGAGTTCTCTTGTGGCACAGCAGGTTAAGGATCCAGTGTTGTCACTTGCTGTGGCTCGGGTCACTGCTGTGGTGTGGGTTCAGTTTCTGGCCCAGGAACTTGTACATGCTGTGGGTGCAGCCAGAAAAAAAATTACAGGATAAATAGAAAGGAACAATAGAACTCAATAGTGGTGATGGGACAGGTTACATTTTGTAGGAGCAAACTGGTAGTGTACATCAGGACTCATACTCTTTGATTCATCATTCCATTTGGATGGAGTATCTTAAGAAAATAATAAAAAAGCTATTAAAGATATTTGTGGAAAGACAGAAGCATCCTAGAAATACATCAGGGTAACAATTTACTTGACAGAATATATTAAAAATTATTAAAAGTAAATAATCACTGTTGCCTAGATGGTAAAAATTCATCTAGGCAACTTGGGGAAAAGCTAGCTAGATTTTTATTACACAAGAAAATCTGAAAACATTTGAAAACTATCAGAAGGCAATACACCGCAAAGGTAGTAGTGACTGTGTTATAATTTGGGGTTTGGGGTAATTTTTCTTCTTTTCTATATTTAACACATTTTAAAATATTTTATTTTTTTTTGTCTTTTTAGGGCCACACCGGCAACATGTGGAGGTTCCCAAGCTAGGGGCTGAATCAGAGCTGTAGCTGCCAGCCTACACCATAGTCACAGTAATGTCAGATCCAAGCCGCGTCTGCGACCTACACCACAGCTCACAGCAATGCTGGATCCTTAACCCATGGATAGAGGCCAGGGATCAAACTGTGTTCTAGTCAGATTCGTTTTCACTGAGCCCAGGAATATTCCTGAAACGAATATTTCAGGAACTTTAAAATATTTTAATTTATACATTTGAGAACATTTCTTTGCAAAGTGTTTATTTTACCTTTATCATTAGAGAAATAAATTATATTAAGAGAAAGGCAAAATTTCAGATTCAGCCACTTTACAGCATTTTGTATTTACCATGAATAGAATATCTGCTAAATAACTTGAACTAGATATTAACAATTCAAGGTCTGGGAATCAATTTTGGACAAAAGTAAATGTAATGTAGACGAACTGCAAGAAATAACTCCATTTCCCCAAAAAATAATTCTTAAAAGCCAAATTTATGCATCAAAGCAAACTCTGAGTCCAAGTTACCAGAGTTTAATCACAGATAAAGATTACAAAAAGAATTAAGAATAAGTCAAGTTACTTATGCAAATAAGTGGTTAGTCATACATCTTGATGAATTATAAATATATTCAAGCATTTACTCGAAAACTCCAACCTTAAAATAGCTTCAGAGCTCTGAGACATTGGCTGGGCCTTTGTTATTTCTGTATTGTAAAAGGGAACAACTTTGTGTATTTTCCAAAGCAGTGATTCTCAAAGTGTAACCATGAACTGAAAGGAAGTTCCAAATACCCTTTCAGGAAGCTCCGTGGTAAAAATTATGTTCTAATCAGACAAAACATTATTTGCTTTGCAAAAGCAATGGTGGGTAAAGTGTTGCCCCCTTAGCATGGATAGAGGCAGTTGCACCTATCTGTATTCTATACTACATTCTTTACTGCCAAACACCCTAAAAAGGTTTATTAAAATTTGTCCTTGAACACACACCTTTTTAATATTCATGTATATGCATGATCAAATACAAAGTACATAATAAAGCACATCTGCTGCATATTGAAGCACTGTGGTAGTCCTGAGGACAAGTACTTGTGCGAGTGGGCTGGAGGACAACTGTGTTGTCTTTTTTTCCCCCAAAGACCACTATTTTTACTTGAAAGGCAGACAAACTATGGTTTTTTAGATTTGGGTATCTGACAGACATTTTCTTGAAAATGAATGATGTAATCTTATCATTTCAAGAAAACAACTGGTAGTTTGTGTTGCCAAAGATAAAATTTGGGCTTTCAAGTGAAAATTAGAATTTTAGAATTTTGGAGAGCTTGACAGTTTTCTAACACCTTAAAGACTTTTATAATGTAATTGCTGGTGATATTAATGAATGTGGGTCTTGATGTTATATAATGATGTGTATCAACATTTGGAAGACCTACAGAACTCAATGAACCCATATTTCCCAAATGACTAAACCTGATGTTACAAAATCATGCATAGGTGAAAGATCCAAAATGTAACACAGACCAGTGGATATTAATGTAACTGAATTTCAGATTCAACTAACTTTTAAGAAACTACTATTTGTCAAGGTTTGGCATAGTATCAAAGAATATCCACAGTGATCTGAAAAGGCTATTAAAAGTACTCCTACTTGTTCCAACTATGTGTCTCTGGGAGGGTGGATTCTGTTCACATATTTAAATAAAAACAACATATTACAACAGACTGAATGCAGAAGAAGATACAAGAATCCAATTATCTACTAGCAGATCAGACATTAAAAGAGTTTTGAAATGTAAAAGAAAAGATTTTTTGGAAATAAATTTTTAAAAATGTTATTTATGTTAACAAGTAAAGGTTTTATCACTGTCTTTTAAATAAATTAATAAATATTTTAAAAATTCTGTTTTAATTTTTTACAATATTAAATATTGATGGATATAACCCACATAAACTAAAGTTCCTGCGGGACCTCAAATGAATCTTAAGAGTATGAAGGGGGTCCTGAGACTGAAAAGTATGCTCCAAAGTGTGCAGTTTATAGAGTACTTATAACTGTAGGATACATGACAATGTGTTCTTGGTAGTAGGGGAAGAAACGTAATGTGAACACAAAAGGGAAAGTCCAGACTTTTCCAAGAAGAACAAACATTCTAAGAGCCAACATTATGCAAAATGATGGCATAAAACAGGAATAATACATTTACTTAGAATTTTTTTCATCTATGACTTTACTATATTTTATTTGGTGAACATAAATAGAGCAGGTTGTATAAACACAACAGGAATCTTACATTTATTGAAATCCAATGTGAGAACTGTAGCTGCTAATACTGTCCATGCTAGAGGCCTGCTAACTCTTTTTTTTTTTTTTTAATTTTAATTTATTTTTTTTTCCTGGTGTACAGCATGGGGACCAAGTTACACTTATATGTATACATTTTTTTTCTTACCCTTTATTCTGTTGCAATGTAAGTATCTAGAGATAGTTCTCAATGCTACTCAGCAGGATCTCCTTGTAAATCCATTCCAAGTTGTATCCAATAACTCCCCATCCTCCCCATCCTCCCACTCCCTCCCTCTCCCCCTGGGCTAGGCCTGCTAACCCTTGCTTTTGCTTTTAAAAGTTTTTTGTTTTTAAACATACATATTTATAACTAATTATTTAATGAGGGGAAAGATTACATCAGCTCACTTTAAACTGGTTAAAACCACTTGTTTAGCTGGTTACTATAAATGCAATTTTTTTCAAATTTTATCCAAAAGTTTTCTTCACTTAAGATCATTTACTCCCCCCAAAACAGGTTAGGACTAGGTACTTTTTACTGGAACGAATCTATAATGAAACTTAAGGTAATTGTAGGAGTTAACCAGGGGTCCACAAGGAAGTTTTAGGGAATCCTCCAAGCTGTATATAAAAAAGTCTCTTTGGACGAGGGTGACTACATTTGAACAGATTTTCACAAGGACTCACAACTCTTCTACAACCAATAAGAAATTAAAAAGTGACAGTGTAAGTAACAGTAATAGTGACAGAAGCAAATAGGAATTTATATTTGTTATGTACCTCATCTTTAATCAAACAATTATCATTTAGGTAAAGATGCATGAATGTTAATAAATTTACAAGTAAATACCAATAACCAATATTAAAATAGTTACTTCTCATTAGCCATACATGGCTAACACAGGCATTAATTACTATTAACTTATTGGCAAAGAGTAGATTAATAGCAGCTCAATCAGAAGATAAATATAACTGGTATCAGAGCTAAGATAACTATACTGGAAGGAACTAACTTTAAACCATTCTGGACAAGGGAGTGGCTTCTATTTTTAAAGCTCTTCTGGGAAAAGAACACCAATGATCTATCCTTAGTAACTCTTTTCATTAGGCAAATTTTTATAGCAAAAGGATCAGTCACATTTTAAACTGACCTGTTTGCACAGTCATTTGTTGCTTGGCACATCTTGCTGGTCAAAAGAAGAGCCCTTACCTAGGATAAATGTCACCGAAGATATGGCCCAATAGCTGGACACGAGCCAAGTAGCCTAGGAGTGGGTACACAGTCATCATCTGGAACAGCAGGAATATCCTTGCAATGAAGGACAGGATGTCACTGCTAGGGAAGTTGTCTAAAAAATTCTAATCCAAGAAAGATAATAAAGTAATGTTACAAACCAAATTTAATACATACAAATCTATAAAATTGAATTTTTTTTGCTTATTTTGAACATAGGTTCCATCAAATTGTAGTTTGTATATTGGCGCCCATCCACAAACTGTTAACCTTTATTCTTCAATGAGCTAAGTACAGATATTGAAAGCAAATGCCCGGCAACTTAGAGAAATCTGACATTGCCACATTTTCATTCTATTTGACAAACGTATTATTCTGCAATTGATTTGACACTGAAATAACAACAACAAAGAGGATCCTGTTTTCCAACACTGGTGGTTTGAGAAGTGCTGCTCTATAGGGTTCAAGAATAAATTCATTTTAGTAAATTTAAATGGCTAATTCCATGCTATTTTATTCTTAATAGTTCTCTTGCTTTTCCCTTTCTGAAGCATTGTAGCACTTTCAAAGTAAAGAATACAGAATAAGGTAAGAGTATATCTATCATCAAGTATCATCATTATGTATAGTTTATCAATAAATAAAAAAGGACTTATTTCTACTTCCTTTCATGATTCTTTTCTATATTTTCGTTTGGCATCTAAGAAAAAAAAAGCTACTCAGATTTTTTTTTTCCTTTCAAATACAAATACCACAGATATTCTTATTCCCAAGCGAGTGGACTTTATATGGGATTGTTCACAGCAGGGGAATTTTCAGCAAACATTTTGCTGCCAAAGAACTTCTGGAATCAAGGAAATCAAGAGCACATTTCAAGCTATCATAACAGCAGTAACTCAAGCCTATTGTCTTAAAAAGATGAGAACATTATTAACACTATTATGCTGAAATAACCTTCATAATTCATCTGTAATAAATTACATTATATACTCCACTACAATCCATTAGAGGAATTTCTTCTGACTAGAAAGAAAATCACCTGTGAATGCTATTTTTTTTGTGTGAGAAATTCTTCAGTTACATTAAACTAGAGACTATACTATCCCTAAGCTTATGATCAGTTGAGTCAAGGAAAATATATTTATGGCAATCTTTTAGTAAAATAATGTTTCTTTTATTTTTTCTGTCTATTCCTCTAACAATCAAATAGTCAGTCCTTCGCTTTGCTGCTTGTCACACAGTACCAAAATGAGTGTCAGACCTATTATTAGGGACTGACGGACTAAGACACCAGTTTATTCAGGACATCTCAAGATCTGGACTTTGGAAAATAAGGGAATTGAATATATTCTCTGTGGAAGGCTTATAAATTTAAGACTACTACTAGTAACGATTCTCCACACACACAAAAATAATAGGAATCATTTACTTGAGTATCGCAAGGTGCGAGAATGCAGTAGGTTTTCTCAGAAAGTCCATTTAAAAATCTGTGGATTATGCATTATACTATTTAATGGAAGAGGAAACTGAAGCTCAGAAAGGAAGCGGAAGGTGCCTAAATTCTCACATGTATGGTAAATAGTAGAGATGGTATTCAAACCCAGGCCTGTATGGCATTACATTTTGTTACTGGATCACACTGCTTATGTAGCAGTCACGCAGAGAAAATGCACAGTGCCTTACCTGCTCTATACAATCTTTGGATAAAGGTGGTGAAGGAAATGAGGCAAAAACCAGGACTCCAATATAGAGATAGGTTAATGTCACCAGCATATAAGCAATGGACAAGTCTCTCACCTATAAAGAGAGAATAAAATTCCCACAATGCTGAATACATTTTTAGTAAGCATGCTTGAATAGGGAAATAATAAGACCAAAAGATAAATACAAGATTTATCTTTTGGTCTCTGGGTGTATCTATAGGTGTATGTGTATGTACCTGCTAGGTGTGCAGTCTGTTAGGAGAAAGTCGTTAAAACAAAATTCACATACTTAACAGTTAGCCTGACAGTTTCTTTTTAACTATCCTGGAGTATGTAGACTAAGCTACCTACTGGCAGACTTAGGAAGTTAACATAAGTGGTGATTTAACATGATTGAAATTCTGACTTAATTTCAAAATGTAATTTATGTACCAAACAATAAAATATTTAACTGAAATAAAGCTAAGGGACAAAAAGAAATCAAGAATAGGTGAATTTTCATATGACCTATGGAGTTAAAAATTTTTTTACTTTAGTGAATTAACTTGTTAAATCAAAGCACGCCTAGAACAAATGAGAGAGGTATATATTAAAATATTTTAATAAAGAGGGAAAGCTAAAGAGCACACAGTAAGCAGGTACTAAAGACAAGCTTACTAGACCTAAACAGTAAACAAAAGGAAATCAAAAGACAGCTGTTCAAACAGCTGCACAATGTTATGATTGGAACCAGTAAACAAATGCAGAACATTAAATAAAGTGGACTGCTTTCTTCCACTGCTGTTCCCACCCTCTCTACCTCCCATCCCCCCGCAAAGTTAAGAGCTCCAAGATATTTAATGCAGCCAGCTGTCAGATCCAAACAGAACAGATCCCACAGCTCATAAATCTGGACTCCATCATCACTAAAGCTATGGCCAAACAATTCAGCACAACTAAATTATGGCAATAAGCCTATTCATTTTTCATTTTAAACACAAATTACTTTGAAGCAAAGAAAACAGATAAGAAAAAAATTATATACAATTTTGCCTTTGTTTGACACTACAATAAGAAAACTAGACATCTGGTATTAGGGAATATTTCTGATTCGGGGGAAAACGTTCCTCCTTAAATGGGCTAAAACAACAGTAGAGTTATAAACTGAATGTTGATAAATTCACTTAAAAAGCAAGTAACAAACAATGAGAAATCCAAAGGTCAGATCTAAGTTGACAATCAGTTTGAAAACAAAACAGGGACCTTCAAACCCTAAATTAGATGGTGGATAGGCCTATGGAGATATAGGAAGAGAGAGAGACTGATGAAACCTCCTTGGAGGTTTCAAAGCCTTTCCTCTAGTTCATGAAGCTCAAGGAACCATCTCAGGCTAGACTTCAGTTACTCCTTGGGTTGCCTGTTGGGCTTATGTAGGATGAAGAGAAATGAACCAGGCAATTCTAAAGTCATTCAACCCTCAATCTACTCGATGTCACTCAAGAACAGAGAAGTCTTACAAAATGTAAAGTCTGGGAAGGCCAAAACAGCTGAGCCAGAATAAAGAGCGACAACTACCATTTCACTGAGAGTCTTTAGCCTTTATACCACCCGATTAGCACATTATTTTGGTCAGGCTTCTTGCAAAAACACATACCTTAGCAAACTTTCGGGGAGATCGGATGAGGATAAAAAAGCTAAGATGCAAGGGTTTCCCTATAAGATAATTTTCCCTTTCTGCTTCTCTGTTCTTACAGCACTGTATATATATATCTAAAATATAGCATCTTTACCTTATATTTTAACTGTCATTAATTTTTACTATGAAATAATCTATATTCATTACATGAGAATCTCAACTACAAAGAAAATTCCCTCAACACCCCCAAGTTAGCCAAGGTTAATAAGGTTAATAGTTCTATTATGCTAGTATTTTAATTTTTCTATATTTAAGTTAGGCCATACTTCAAGTCTATGAGACCCCTGAGGACAAGGACTATATATATATATTTTTCCTTTTCTTTTTTGGGCCACGCCTGTGGCATATGGAAGTTCCCAGGCTAGAGGTCAAATTGGAGCTGCAGCTGCTGGCCTATGCCACAGCCACAGCAATGACAGATCCAAGCCACATCTGAGACCTATACCACAGCTCATGGCAATGCCAATCCACTGAGAGATGCCAGGGATCTTAACCCACTAAGCCACGACGGGAACTCCAAGGACTATGTCTTTTTCATATTTATACCCCCAATACCCAAGACAACACCTGACACATAGTAGGAATTCACTAAATATAGACAAAAACAACCACGTTCTCTACAATTATTAAGTGCTTCTAAGTACAAGTACTAGGCTCTATGCCAAGTACATTACATATGTTACCTCATTTAATGTAGGCATGATCCTTTCTTCATTTTATAGTTAAGTTAGTACAGCAAGGTTACAACACTTGTTCATGGTTACAAAGTGAGTAGTTGGTAAAGTCAATATTCAAGCCAAAGACTTTCTGGCTTCAAATTGCATGCCCTTAGTTACTAAAATGGAAAGCTAGCCAGTTTCTAATACATTGTGTCATAGTTAAGTGACAAGAGTAAAAAATAAAAAAGAGAGATAACAAGTTATAAGTAACAAATGATACAAGAAAGCATACATATAGATGTAAGAGAAATACTATAATCAGAAAAGTTCTATTGCACAGTAGTCTAAATGTAAATTTAGTAGAACTAGGTCAAGAGCTGCATATCTGTTTTCATCTGAAAACGCTCTACTGAACAGGAATGATGTTTTAATATAAAAGCAGCTGAGGTTTAGCACGATCCTGGGAAACATGCCACCTATTTACAGCATGCACACATGTGGGTTTTGCTATTCTCTGGCTTGAACACAGGCCATCACTATTCTAGGCCTAGACCTAGAGCCTCTTAAAAGTCTATTTAATGGAAAGAGGTGGGAGAAAACCATCTTTTTAGAAAATGAGGCTCAAAGTAAAAAATATATTTATGAACAGGTACAAGTGAATTGGTAATGTGTCAAGAATCCTATATGTTAATAAGGTAACAGTCCTCACGAATAAGCAGTAGCTGGCAGGACTGGAAGTAAGGAATTAGTTACAGGAAGAATGCCAACTCAGAATGAGAACTGGGGCACAAGTTGGGATGGGAACACACTCTTTCTCAAATATGGTTTATAATCAATCTGTGTCACATACTGTTCATAGTGAAAATACTATCCATAGAGCATTTACTAAAAAAAATAACAGAACTACCCCAAAGATTTACATAAAAACTTCTGCTGATGTGTAGTTAACCACACAGATTCGTTAGAAGCAAAAAAGATATAAGGTACCTCAAACTGTTTTAAAAGAAATAAGCAGAAGTTCCTCTTGTGGCTCAGTGGTAACCAATCCAACTAGCATCCATGAGGACACAGGTTCAATCCCTGGCCTCGATCAGTGGGTTAAGGCTCCGGTGTTGCCATGAACTGTGGTGTAGGTTGCAGACATGGCTTGGATCCTGCGTTGCTGTGGCTGTGATGTAGGCCGGCAACTGCAGCTCTGATTTGACCCCTAGCCTGGGAACTTCTATAAGCCACAGAGTACAACCCAAAAAAGCAAAAAAAAAAAAAAAAAAAAAAAAGAAAAGAAAAGAAAGAAACAGGCAGGCATAAAGCTAAATAAAGACTAAAACAAAACAAAACAAAAGCACTGTATAGGGTTTCTATTCAAGTATGATGAGGGAAATACTAAAAGGTTAGTCCACATAACCAGGGTGGTTATAGCAACTAAACATTCTTATGATAAGGAATAAATTGGATTATCTTCACCTCTACAACTTTTTTTTTTTGGTAAGGTATGGCTTATCAAAGAACAAAAATTATATCTCATTTAGTTATACATATAAAATACTATGTTTGGTGGAAAAAAATGAAATTAGCTCAAATTTGGAAAACCTGAAAAATTTGAGCATTATACCTATGTAGGAGCTTCACTGTTCTCCTTCACAAATGTCTTTAGATCCAAATCCTACTCTACTTTATATAGACGATAAGGAGGGCTTTTCCATTATTTTTGTCTTTTTTCTATTGTCAAACTTTTTTTTTTAACTGATCTCTGAATGACTAACCTAACACCAATGATAAGAATTTAGAGTTTCTGACAAACTTTACATTTTTCTGACTTAAATCTCAAGAAAATATTGTATCATGATATTAACAGGATTTCTATAAGTTATATTACTCACTGAAACCTGCTTAAAAGTATAATCATTAAATAAATCAAATGACAAAATTTTTCTCAGAATATAGTACCCACTTGGCTTAATTTATGCAAATATATAAGCCAATTCAGTTTAGTCAAAAGGAAAATGTGTATATTTACAAGTATTTAATGTGTTTGGAATTTGGCTAGCATATAATGCTTCATAAATGTTAGCTTTATCATTATTAATTTAAATATTTTAAGAAGTTAACAGGAAGTATAACTGATATTTTGAAAGTTGGGCCACATTTCACACACTAGTTTCAATTAATTAAGACAGTAAGAGGAGTTACTGTTGTGGCTCAGCATTGTACCCAACTAGTATCCATGAAGTTGCGAGTTAAATCCCTGGCTCTGCTCAGTGGGTTAAAGACCCAGTGTTGCCACAAGCTGTGATGTAAGTTGCAGACAGGGCTTGGATCTGGCTTTGCTATAGCAGTGGCAGGCAGCTGTAGCTCTGATTCGACCCCTAATCTGGGAACTTCTGTATGCCTCAGGTGTGGCCCTAAAAAGTATTAAAAAAAAAGACAGTAAAAAAATCATCCATTTAAACTTTTATTTTTAATCCTTCAAAAAATAATTTCCCCGGAGTTCCTGTTGTGGCTCAGTGGTTAACCAATCCGACTAGGAACCATGAGGTTGTGGGTTCGATCCCTGGCCTTACTCAGTGGGTTAAGGATCCAATGTTGCCGTGAGCTGTGGTGTAGGCTGCAGATGTGGATCAGATCCTGTGTTGCTGTGGCTCTGGCATAGGCCAGTGGCTACAAGCTCTGTTTCTAATTTTGTTTATTTGGGTTCTTTCCTTTTCTTAGTGAGTCTAGCCAGGGGTTTGTCAATTTTGTTTACCTTTTCAAAGAACCAGCTCTTGGTCTTATTAATTTTCTCTATTGTTTTTTGAATCTCTATTTTATTGATTTCCTCTTTGATCTTTACAATTTCCTTCCTTCTGCTGACTTTAGGTCTTTTTTGTTCTTCTCTTTCTAATTCGTTTAGGTGGAGGGTTAAGTTGTCAATTTGAGATCTTTCTTCTTTTTTGAGGAAGGCCTGTATCGCTATGAATTTCCCTCTGAGCACTGCTTTTGTGGCATCCCATAGAATTTGAGAGGTTGTGTCTTCATTATTGTTTGTCTCAAGGTATTTTTCAATTTCCTTCTTGATTTCCTCATTTACCCATTGGTTTTTTAGTAGCATGTTGTTTAGTTTCCATGTAGTAGGTTTTTTCTCATTTCTTTTCCTGTGGTTGATTTCTAGTTTCATACCATTGTGGTCAGAGAAGATACTTGAAATAATTTCTATGCTCCTAAATATGTTGAGGTTAGCTTTGTGTCCCAATATGTGGTCGATTCTTGAGAATGTTCCATGCGCACTTGAGAAGAATGTGTATTCTGATTTTTTTGGATATAGTGTCCTGAAGATGTCAACTAAGTCTAACTTTTCTATTGTTTTTTATTTTATTTTTTTTGCCTTTTTGCTATTTCTTGGGCCGCTCCCGCAGCATATGGAGGTTCCCAGGCTAGGGGTCGAATCGGAGCTGTAGCCACCGGCCTACGCCAGAGCCACAGCAACATGGGATCCGAGCCGCGTCTGCAACCTACACCACAGCTCACGGCAATGCCGGATGGTTAACCCACTGAGCAAGGGCAGGGACCGAACCCACAACCTCATGGTTCCTAGTCGGATTCGTAAACCACTGCGCCATGATGGGAACTCCTCTATTGTTCCCTTTAGGATCTCTGTTGCTTTATTGGTTTTCTGTCTAGAGGATCTGTCCATTGGTGTGAGTGGGTATTAAAGTCCCCTACTATGATTATATTCCCATCAATTTCTCCCTTTATGTCTGTTGATATTTGTTGTATTATCTTGGTGCTCCTGTATTTGGGGCATATATGTTGACGATAGTAATATCCTCTTCTTGGATGGATCCCTTAATCACTAAATAGTGTCCTTCTTTGTCTTTCTTTATGTCTTTTGTTTTAAAGTCTATTTTGTCTGATAAGAGTATTGCAACTCCTGCCTTCCTGTCATGTCTACTGGCATGAAATATTTTTTCCCACCCCTTCACTTTCAATCTATATGTGTCCTTTGTCCTAAGGTAAGTTTCTTGTCGGCAGCAGATTGAAGGTTTTTGCTTTTTTATTCACTCAGCCACTCTGTGTCTTTTGATTGGAGCATTCAGTCCATTGACATTTAAGGTGATAATTGATAGATGATTATTTATTGTCATTTTAAACCTCATGTTCCAGTTGATTCTACGGTTCTCCATTCTTCCTTTCTTTTTTTGGTTGGATGGTCTCCGACTATTTTCTGCTTGAGTGTTTTTTTTTTTTTTTCACTTTTTGCGAATGCAGTGTTTGGTTTTTGTTTGTGAGTGCCCTGTTTTTTTAAGTATGCTAACCCCTTCCTATAATTGCATGTTTTAGCCTGATGGTCCTGTAGGTTCAAACATTTCATTACTATACTAAAATTAAGAAGAGAAACAAACAAATTTTTTTAACAAAGAGTCTATTAATTTCCTTATTTCCCTTGCCCACATTTTATGATTGTGATGACTCTTTTTTTTCTTTCAAGCTCTGATTAGACCCCTAGCCTGGGAACCTCCATGTGCCGAGGGAGCGGCCCAAGAAATGGCAAAAAGACACACAAAAAAATGTCTCCAAGTGACAAAAGTTGAGTCAAATTTAATTAGCTGAACCTCACATACTGCTTCTACAAAGAGCTACCCCCCTCAAACTCAGTCGAAACAAGAATTCATTTTATGGTATTTACATATGAAATACAGACTTCAAGGCCCACTGAGTGATCTAATAAGAAAGGGAGGACTCTTCCTATGTCCTCCAGGAACCAAGAACTGAAACATTCATTTTTCTATCAAGTCCTAAGCTTCTCACACTGAGGAATGCATACCTCTAGATAAACTGCTGTGAATTTCCAAGAAGAGCAATTCTACTCAATTCTACTCAGGAGCAGCATTAAGTACAGACAGTCCTCTCTTTTCATGGTAGAATGAGACTGTAAAAGGCCCCAGACACCTCTTTGAGGAGGATGACTTTGGACGCAGCTGCAGCATAGCTGGTGCAGCCTGCTCCTGCCTCACCACTGGTCACACTTACCCAGAAGCAGGTCAGTCGGGAAGCTGTGCTGCAGCTAAGGCTTGCAGACATGGGAAGGCATCATAACTTCCCATCTGGAGGAAGGAGAATTACTCTAACCAGCCACAACCCAGAATCTCTGGAGAAGGGAGTACTGACTTGATCACAGGCACAAAGGAAAAGGATCTAAAAGTGAAAGGACCAGTTTGGATGCCAACCAAGACTCTGAGATCACTACAAGAAAAACTCCTTGAGATGAGGGTTCTAAGACTCTAAGATTTTCCAAAGTTGGCTCCAGATGCAGATCCATAAGTAATTCAGGACTTGCACAGTCCTTCAGAGATTGTTAAGCAGATGACTTCCATCAGTACTGAGTGCTTGAAGTCACCGTTGCAGATACTTACATCAATTATTTTAATACATTATCTGTTGTTTAAAAAATGACTGTGCAGTATGATCAAAATAATCAATGGGAGAAATGATTGTTCCATGATGTTTAACAATTTTTGTCAAAACAATAAAAAACTGTCAGTTACAAATGTATGAGAAAATGAAAAAAATGGAAAAAGTAATACTTATTTAGCATCCTAATTTAAAACATCAGAAACGCTGAGAATTAAAGAGTTCTATTTCTCTATAAAAACTTAGGAAGAGTAGTTTAAACAGTTTTTTTCCTTCTCCAGGTATAGTAGGAATTCTGCCTTCCCCCTCCCCCATTTTGGCTGTGCTGGACTGGGGATTGAACCAGCAATGGCCACGAAGACAAGCCAGATCATCAACTCATTGTACCACAGCTGGAACTCCTCATGGTATAATAATAATATAAAGCAAACTTCTTTTCTATGCCTTTCTTCTAAGTTTGTATTGGCCTCTGACATTTCATTCTTTGTGCTTTTAATGTCATGAAGTATCTCTAAGAAATCTTTCAATGTGATGTTTTCTGACAACAGGGCTTCCTCTGGGACATCTTCACGCTTTTCATCACAACTATTTTCCTCATTTATGTTGATAAGCTCACCTTCCCTAAGTTCCTCTAAGTCTCTTGAATGGCAGCAGTGTCAACATTTTCACAGTCAAATATGTTTGATTCAAATTTAATTTCCAGCATTAGCACTTTTTGTTTTATTATTGCACATTTGTGTTTGTTTGCCAATTTTCTCTTGACCTTCCATTTTTATAAAATATCATGTGAGTTTACCATCTAGTGACAAGGAGGCAACTCAACTATCTGCTGTGTTATCTGAATGTAAAGTGAATAACAGACGGCTATGGTATGTTGTACGGGCATTTTCAATAACCTCAAAGTAATTTTCTCAGTTTTCTTGTGATTTCTTCTTGACTCATTTAGTTATTTAGGAGTATGTTGTTTAATTTCCACATAATTGTCAATTTCCCAAATTTCTTTCTGTCATTAATTTCTAACTTCACTGTGCTCAAAGAACATACTTGGTATGATTTCAGTTTTTTTTTTTTTAAATTTATTGTGACTTACATCTTCAGTGACTAAGCACATGATCTATCTTGGTAAATGTTTCATGTATATTTGAAAAGAATATGCGTTCTGCTGTTGTTTGAGAGAAGACTTTTATAAATGCCAATTAGATCAAGCAGGTTAATAGTGTTCTTTGTTCTTTCTATATCCTTACTTATTTCTATTTGTTCTATCAATTATTAAAGGAGTGGTGATGAAATCTCTAATTATAATTGTAGATTCCTCTACTTCTTGCCGTTCTGACAGCTGCTGTTTCATTTACTTGGAAGCTCTATCTCTGGTTGCATACATATTTTGGATTATTATATCATCTTGATTAATTGATCCTTAAAGATCATCATATAATGTTCCTCTTTATCTTTGGCAATACTCCTGGTTCTGAAACAGCCTCTCTATCCTTCTTATGTTTAGTGTCTGCGTGGTATATCTTTTTTTTTTTTTTTTGGCTTTTTAGGGCTGCACTTGCTGTATATGGAAGTTCCCAGGCTAGAGGTCAAATCAGAGCTACAGCTGCCGGCCTACACTACAGCCACAGCAACTCAGGACATAAGCCGTGTCAGCGACCTACACTACAGCTCAAGGCAACGCCGTGTCCTTAATCCATTGAGTGAGGCCAGGAGTTGAATCCGCATCCTCATGGAGACCAAGTGGATTTATTTCTGCTGCACCACAATGGGAACTCCCTGCAAGGTATATCTTTATATTTAAAGTTAAGTTTATTATAGATAGCATAGAGTTAGGTTTTGCTTTTTAATCAGACTGACAATCCCCATCTTTTAATTGTAGTATTTAGACGATTTATAATGTAATTATCAATATGATTGGGTTTGAATCTATTATTTTTCTATTTGTCACATCTATTCTTTTTTTTTTTTTTTTTCTTTTTAGGGTTGTACCTGAGGCATATAGAAGTTCCCAGGCTAGGGGATGAATTAAAGCTGCAGCTGCCTGTCTAGACCACAGCCATAGCAATGTTTCAGGATCTGAGCCACATCTGTGACCAACACCGCAGCTTGTGGCAATGCCAAATCTTTAACCCACTGAGCGAGGCCAGGGATTGAACCTTCATCTTCATGGATACTAGCTGGGTTCTTTTTTTTTTTTTTTTGTCTTTTTGTCTTTGTTGTTGTTGTTGTTGCTATTTCTTGGGCTGCTCCCGCAGCATATGGAGATTCCCAGGCTAGGGGTTGAATCGGAGCTGTAGCCACCGGCCTACGCCAGAGCCACAGCAACGCGGGATCCGAGCCGCGTCTGCAACCTACACCACAGCTCACGGCAACGCCGGATCGTTAACCCACTGAGCAAGGGCAGGGACCGAACCCGCAACCTCATGGTTCCTAGTCAGGTTCGTTAACCACTGCGCCACGACGGGAACTCCACTAGCTGGGTTCTTAACCTGCTCAGCCACAATGGGAATTCCTGTTCCATCCATTCTTTGTTTTCTTTTTCCTGTCTTATTTTATTTTATTTATTTATTTTTTCAGCCTCACCCATGACACTTGGAGGTTTCTAGGCCAGGGATCAAACCCTCACCGTAGCTGCAGTCTGTGCCATAGCTACAGCAACACCAGATCCTCAACCTGCTGCACCACATGGGAACTTCCTTCCCTGTATTCTTTTAGATCACTTGGGTATTTTTAAAAGATTTTATCACCACTATTGACTATTAGTGATTATTTTTTAGTGGCTATTACATCTTTATTTTTTAGTGACTGCTCTATAACTGGGGTTGGCAAATCATGGCTCATGGGTGAAATCTGGCCCACTGTCTGTTTTTGTAAATAAACTTTTCTTGTAACACAGCTACCAGTCACCTGTTTACACATTATCTATGGTTACTTTCATGCCACAACAGCAGAGTGGGGTAGTTGTAGCCACATGGTTCCCAAGGCCTAAAATGTTCACCACCTGAACCTTCACAGAAAAAGGTTGCTGATCATGGTTTTATGGTTCCAATTTAAAAATTAAGATCCAGTAATAAAAGTCAACTTCTCAGGTAATTACTCACATTGTTCTCTTGATTCTTATTGTTCTTCAAGAGTGTGATAATACAATTATGAATAAAGAAAGCAAGGGTAAGCACTCCAGTCAGCTGTGGAAACTGAAATCTTATCTCTACGAGAAAAAGAGAGGGGAAAACACATTAAAACGGAAAAATGGAAAACAAATATTAGTAGCTGAAAGTTGATTACTAAAAATCAGTTGTCTCTGTTTTGTCTAGGGAATAAGAACATTAAAATGTCTTTACAAAGTTCCTCAAGGCTAACATTATACATAAGCAAATACCTACTTGAAAAGGGAAAGAAAAGGAATCAAGAAATAACTCCTCTGTGAGGGTACTTTATATTAGCTATTCCCGTTTGAGGTCATACAACTAATGTATTGTAGAGCAAGATCAAATTCAGGGTCTATCTGATTAAAAAATGGGCAAAAGATCCAAATATACATTTTTCCGAAGAAGATACAGAGATGACCAACAGGCACATGAGAAAATGATCCATGTCACTAATCATCAGAGAAATACATATCAAAACCACAGTGAGATACCACCTCACATCTCATTGTGAGGTGGTTATCATCAAAAAGTCTACAAATAGGAGTTCCCTTCATGACTAAGCAGAAATGAATCTGACTAGTATCCATGAGGATGCAGGTTCGATCCCTGGCCCCACTTGGGCAATGGATTGGCTCAGATCTGGCATTGCTGTGGCTGTGGCTTAGGCCAGAGGCTACATCTCCGATTCCCCTAGCCTGGGAACCTCCATATGCCATGGGAGCAGCCCAAGAAACGGCAAAAAGACAAAAAAAAAATTGGAAATAATTTAATGTCTACACAGAGGGGAATGGCTAAACTATGATACATTTGCTCAGTGGTATACATTATGCAAGAATTATGTTCTAAAGAAATATTTTATGCTATGGCCAATGTTCATGATTCAAATAGCATGTATAGTGCAATTTTACTTATATTTTAAAAATGTATGTATGTTTAAAAAAAAAAGGAAGAAAGAAAAAAGAAAAGATTGTAGACATATCCACAAAGAATAAATAGTTATCTTTGGCTAATGGAATTTATTTTAATTTAATCACTTACCTATATCCTCTAAATTTTCTACAATAAACACAAAGTTACTTTGAAATAAAAATAATAAAATAACATTTTAAAAGCACTGCCAATTTCTGTCGAAATCTGTTAACAGAAAAATGAGCAATTCCCATAGTGGCTCAGTGGGGTTAAGAACCTGACTAGTATCCATGAGGATGTGGGTTCAATCCCTGACTTTGTTCAGTGGGTTGAGAATCTGGTGTTGCCACAACCTTCAGCATAAGCCACAGATGGGACTCAGATCCAGTGTTGTTGTGACTGTGGTGTAGGTCAGCAGCAGCAGCTTTGATTTGACCCCTAGCCTAGGAACTTCCATATACTGCAAGTGTGGCCCTAAAAAGAAAAAAAAATTGCTTTTATGTACAAAAAGACTATGATTTACTGAAAAACAGTATTGCATCTAGGCAAAGTAGAGAACAACCCATCTCAGGGGATTTCTTAGTGTAAAAAGTAGAAATGAGAAAAGAAAGTCCACCAACTTTTCTTTTTTTAAAAAAATTTTTGTCTTTTTTTTTTTTAAGGCTGCACCCACAGCATATGTAAGTATCCACAATAGAGGGCAAATAGGAGCTGCAGCTGCTGGCCTACACCACAGCCACAGCAACACCAGATCTGAGCCATGTCTGCAACTTATACCATGGCTCATGGCAACATGGATCCTTAACCCACTGATTGAGGCCAGGGATCAAATCCGTGTCCTCACGGATACTAGCTGGGTTTGTAACTGCTAAGCCACAATAGGAATTCCCATTTTTTTTTTTTTTTTGGCCATGCCTGCATGTGGAAATTCCCAAGCCAAGGAATGAACCAATGACTTGGGTCATTGCAGTAACAATGCTGGATTCTTAACCTGCTACGCCACAAGGGACTCCTAGTGAATTTTTACCATACTATTTTTAGGAAAGAAAGAGAGAACAACTAAAATCAAGCATTAGGAGTCCCTGTCGTGGCTCAATAGAAACGAACCTGACTAGTATCCATGAGGATACAGGTTCAATCTCTGGCCTCATTCAGTGGGTAAAGGATCCAGTGTTGCCATGAGCTGTGGTGTAAGTTGCAGGTGCAGCTTGAATCCTGCATTGCTGTGGCTGTGGTGTAGGGTAGCAGCTGCAGCTCCAATTTGACCCCTAGCCTGGAACCTCCATGTGCTGCAGGTGTGGCCCTAAGGAAAAAAAAAATAAAAAAAGAATCAAGCATTAGCTCTAAAAGAAAAGAAGAAGTAAGGTAAATAAATATTATATACTTTGGTTTTCCATCAAAGCCTGGGAGAAGAGAAGGTTAATAAGCAGGCTTGTGGGAGGGGGTGGATGAAGAAGAAAACAAATACTTGGTTTTTATAAATTAAGTATATAAAGTGGACATCCAAGTGGAGATGCAGAAAGTGCAGGTAGATATGTGAGTATGGATTTCAGTGGAGAGATCGGGGCCAGAGATAAAAAATTGGAACTAGTCACTATATAGACAACATATAAAGCCAGGTGAGTAGATGACATTATTTAGGGAATAAAGGTAGAGAGAAGAGCAGTTGAATACTAAATCCTGGATGACTCTATCATTTAGATGTCAGAGATATGAGAAGGAAGAGTTATGGAAAATAATCAAGAGACAATGGGGTTTTAGAAGTTAAGTAAAGGGTCTTAACATGGAAGGAGTGACTAAATGTGCTCCATGCTGCTGATAAGTTGAGTAAGAAGAAGTGTGAGATTTGGTCATTGGATTTGGAAAGATGGAGTGACTGGAGCAAGAGACTCACATTAGTGAGTGCAAGGTACAACAGAAGAAGTGGAGACAGTAAGCAGAGGCAACTCTGACAAAAAGTTTCTCTTTAAAAGGAAGCAATAGCTAGAGGGGAATTTGGGGTCATATGAATTTTCATTTTTAGACTGGGTAATAGGTTCGTATACTGGTAGGAATAGTTCAGTAGGAAAAAAATCTGATGATTAAGGAAAAAGAAAGAGTAACTGCAAAAATAAAGTTCTTGAGTAGGCAGGAAAGGAAAGGATAAAATAGATAAGTAGATTTTTCTCATTTTTCTAATTATTTGGGAAGAAGAGTGATGGAATCTACTGAACTGATAAATAAATTTTTAGAAAATTTATTTACATTTTCACAGAACTAGAACAAAATATTTTACAGTTTGTTTGGAAGTGCAAAAGACCAAGAATAGCCAAAGACATCCTGAAAAAGAAAAATGGAGCTGGAGGAATCAGGCTCCCTGACCTCAGACTATAGTACAAAGCTATAGTCATCAAAACCATATGGTACTAGCACAAAGACAGAAATATAGATCAGTGGAACAGGATAGAGAGCCCATAACTAAACCCACGTACCTACAGTCAACTAATCTATGACAAAGGAGGCAAGAATATACAATGGAGAAAAGACAGCCTGTTCAACAAGTGGTGCTGGGAAAACTGGACAGCCACATGGAAAAGATTGAAATTAGAGCACTTTCTAACACCATACACAAAAAAATACTCAAAATGAATTAAAGACCTAAATATAAGACCAGATACTATAAACTCTTAGAGGAAAACATAGGCCAAACACTCTCTGACATAAACCACAGCAATATCTTCTCAGATCCACCTCCTAGAGTAATAGCAATAAAAACAAAAATAAACAAATGGGACTTAATTACACTTAAAAATTTCTTCATGGCAAAGGAAACCCTAAACAAAACAAAAAGACAACCCACGGAATGGGAGAAAATCTTTGCAAATGAATCGACTGACAAGAGATTAATCTTCAAAATTTATAAACACCTTCTGTAGCTCAATACCAAAAAAATAAACAACCTCATCAAAAAATGGGCAGAAGATCTAAACAGACAATTCTCAAAAGAAGACATACAAATGGCCAAAAAACACATGAAAAGATATTCAACATCACTAATTATTAAGAGAAATGCAAATCAAAACCACTATGAGGTACCACCTTACACTGGCTGGAATGGCCACCATCAAAAAAGTCTACAAACAATAAATGCTGGAGAGGGTATGGAGAAAAGGGAATCCTATTACACTGTTGGTGGGGATGTGAACTGGTGCAACCACTGTGGAAATCAGTATGGAGATTTCTCAGAAAACTAAAAATAGAATTAACATTTGATTCAGCAATCCCACTCCTGGGCATCTATCCAGAGAAAACCATGACTTGAAAAGATACATGTACTCCAATGTTCACTGTAGCACTATTTGCAACAGCCAAGACATGGAAACAACCTAAATGTCCATAGACAGAGGAGTGGATAAAGAAGATGTGGTATATATACACAATGGAATATTACTCAGCCATCAAAAGAAAAGAAATAATGGCACTTACAGCAACATGGATGGACCTGGAAATTATCATGCTAAGTGAAGTCAGTCAGCGAGACACCAACATCATATGCTGTTACTCACATGTGGAATCTACATAAAGGACATAATGAAGTTCTTTGCAGAACAGATGCTGACTCACACACTTTGAAAAACTTATGGTTTCCAGATGAGATAGGTTGGGGGGTGGAGGGATGCGCTGGGGCTTTGGGACAGAAATGCTATAAAATTGGGTTGTGATGATCATTGTACAATTATAAATGTAATAAAATTCATTGAGATAAAAAATTATTTACAGTACAGTAAATTATTTACTTATGTACAGTAAGGATTGTACATAAAAATTCAGTTAGAACCAGAAGTTTATGGGAATTCTTCATCAGGATAGTAAAGATTCACACCCTCCAACATTCTCTGATTTTTAACTAGCCTTTACTGAAAAATACTTATGACTTATTTTCATTCTTGACAAATTCTTCAACCAAAACAGTGTAACTTCAGACCATAAATGTTTATACAAACATCTTTTAGTCCTAATGGTTCTCCCTTCACATCATTTAGAAATGAAGTAAAGTTAAATAAATGGCTTGATATCTATTTAAATATGTTCTCTTTTCAGTCTTCTAAATAACTGTTTATACTCTCCCTTTCTTTCATTTTTATCTCTAAAGTTCTATCATTAGCAGAATTTTTTTTTTGTCTTTTTTGTCTTTTTGCTATTTCTTGGGCCGCTCCCACGGCATATGGAGGTTCCCAGGCTAGGGGTCGAATTGGAGCTGTAGCCACCGGCCTACACCAGAGCCACAGCAACGCGGGATCCGAGCCACATCTGCGACCTACACCACAGCTCACGGCAACGCCAGACCCTTAACCCACTGAGCAAGGGCAGGGACCGAACCCACAACCTCATGGTTCCTAGTCGGATTCGTTAACCACTGCGCCACGACGGGAACTCCATTAGCAGAAATTTTTATCACTAACACTCTTAATATAAACCAGTATGGATCTACTTTTAGAAAATAACATCCTAGACTATTTTTATTAATTAGGAAGAAGTAGCTTAAAGTTGCCATTTTCATCACTGTCCAATTTTAAATAAAATCTGGGAGAGAAGGATGCCTTTCAAGCCCTAGTACTTCCTTTATCCTGAATTTACACTTTTTAGTCTTTGAAGGTCTCTAACAGAAAAAAAAAACAAAAAACAAAAAACAAGAGTTCCTGCTGTAGCACAGCAGGTTAAGAATCCTACTGCAGTGGCTCAGGTTGCTGTGGCGGCATGGGTTTGATCCCTGGCCTGACACAGTGGGTTAAAGGATGGGCGTTGCTACAGCTGCAATGTAGGTCACAACCGTGGCTCAGATTCAACCCCTGGCCTGGAAACTTCTGTATACTGTCGGTGTGGTCATTAAAAAAATTATTCAAAGCTAATGAATCCAGATGGTCTGAAAACAAGTAACCATGGTAATATAAACAACAGCCTCCAATCACCATCAACTCAACACACCTGGAAAATTCAGGAATAGTATAACAAAAGAAACAAAAGGAGTGGTAGACAGCTGTAATTGCAGACTTTAAAGTAACATTACATATTGAATAGAGACTTGAAATTCTACACTGGTAGAATCTACAGCTGAAGAATGGAAAGAAAGCAATCTTTCTAAACCAACAACAGAATTTTGTACTACTTTCCCCTTATTAGTTTTTAAGATATGAGCATAATAGTCACTTTATTTTCTAGTTTGTCTCCTCATTTAGCATTATCCATTCATTGCTTCATGATATTTCTATCATGTCCAAAATCTTCTAAAACTTGGATGAAACTTAAGAAATTGTTAATACAACACTGTAAGTCAACTACATTTCAATTAAAAACAATGAAAAAAAAAGAAATTGTCAAGTTATAACCATAAAAAAGGAAAAAAAAAGGAGGGAGGGAACACTTAGTAATCATCTTAATTAGCCTGATAAATTAGCAATATTAAAAAAAATACAAGGAAAAAATGATGTTAATTACCAGTATTGTCTGTACATTATCATTGACTATTTTTAAGTCTCTGAAATTCTAGGGTTATGTTTTCTCAGAAAAGTCTAGAGAATGAGTTCTTGATTTTTCAATTGCATTGTAACTTTATCTCCCATACAGAGGTGAGAAAGGCTCCTGGTTATCCTTAACTGCAAGAAAACCAGAGCAATTTCAACTGTACTCCTTTTTTTTTTTAGCTTAACAGCATTAATAAAAATGCTCATCATAAAAAATACCATTACACGGAGTTCCAGTCATGGCTCAGTGGTTAACGAAACCGACTAGGATCCATGAGGACACAGGTTTGATCCCTGGCCTTGCTCAGTGCGTTAAGGATCTGGCATTACCATGAGCTGTGGTGTATGTAGATTGCAGATTCGGCTCGGTCCTGAATTGCTGTGGCTCTGGAGTAGGCTGGCAGCTACAGCTCTGATTCGACCCCTAGCCTGGGAACCTCCATATGCTGCAGGTGTGGCCCTAAAAAGACACACACACACACAAAAATACCATTACTTGTTTTATAGAAACAATAGTTAACTTAAGACCACATTATTGTAATTTATTAATTCTTTACTTAGCGAAAATAGCTCACCTGGGACAAAAAATTCTGTTGGCAAAAACCAATGAAACTCCAAATGAAATCCCAAGTGAAAAGCCTTGAAGGTGACAAGAAAAATCAAATAGAGAACGGACACTGTGCCTGTAAGGAAAAATTCAGAAAATCAGCTTTGTGTGTTTTATAAATATTTTGAAATCAAACTTTGTTTCTACACTCTCAGCAAAGTTTGGGAAATTATTACCTTCATTGGTATGCCCCCTAAAACCCAGGTGAGATCTAAAGAACAGAAACAAGCTACATGAGGTATCAGAAAACACAGCAAAAAGCTATGCAGTAGGCCTAAGAAGAACTGTAGTAGCTCATATAGTTCTTCTTCAAGTAGCTCATATATTGCCAAATGCAAAATCGCCTACTTGACTTATGAGCTGAGTTTAGTGGAAGATACAAGCACAGAGTCCATTACAAAATTGTAGGGTAACATAAAAAAGAAAAAACAACCTGAAACTAACCGTTATTCTTTGCACTGGAACTATTAGAGACAGTCAATAAGTTGCAAAAGTCTTTCAAAATATTTAGTATAAGATGATAGAAAGTAAAGTAATAAAATAAACGTGGATCATTAACTTACTTGAGAAAGGCAATAAGCCAAATAATCCATAAACAATCTGTTCTAGTACCTAGATGAGGTTTTTTTTTTTATTATGTAGATAAGGTTTTGATTTTGCAGTACAACCTGCTAGAAGGGGGAATTCCAGATTCTACTCACGGGTATTTATACACAGGGTAAAATGGGCATTCAGAATTTCAGGACTTGTTCAGTAGTCTAGAATTTAGAGGACTTTAGGAAACCACATGCAGTTTTATAAGGGAAAATACCAAGAAAAAGGGTGAAAGCAGAATATCCTTAAGGAAGTAGAGAATAATTAACCTGGTTAGAAGTTAATGATTATTCTGCCCAATTAAGCAAATTCTTCTATGCTAACTTTTAAAGATCTGTTCCATAGGAAAGCAGGCAAGCAAATCAGGAAACCACAAATGAGCTATATAAGCTCCACTGTGGGTTTGGAGGTTAGCTGATTTGGAAAGAATGAGAACAAGAGGCTGAAGCTTACATAACCACAACTCCTCATTTTCTGTGTGTGCCTGTGGTGGTCTTACAGGGAATGCTGTTGTGAGCCAGAGGTATAGAGAAACACTCTTACCTCCTCCTTTGGTCTTTGATATGATGGGTAATTTAACTATTTTATACTCTAGGCTGCCTATGAGGAGTTCAGACAGATAGTGAGGAGGTGAAATCCTGTTGTCTAGTTGGAGTTATCAATTTTTTTTTTAGTAAGCCAGATCTGAGCTTTCACAGGGGTTTCTGGTCTGAAATTTCTTTGATGATTTCAGAAGTTTTTGAAAAACAGGTCTCACAAAAAGAAGTCTGTTCCTTTGAGGAGGCAACAGTGTTCTAAGAAAGGAAAAGCACTGAGGACAAGAGCAAAAGCAGAATAAACCTAAGGAGCTTGAGTTAGAGAGTGATATTCTAGCTTAAAAGTCAAGGGATAATTCTGTGCTATATTCTTAAATTAAAACTGTAGGAAAAAAATACTCCATAACTTCCCATAGTAAATTCTAATATTTCCAACCCTTAGAATTAAAAACTCCTAAAATACCACTTTGGATTTCTCCTTCTGAAATCCTGGTCTACTTCCTCTAGTTGTACTCTTGGAGGAATTGGGGACTAGTTGTTCAGTAAGGCTAGAATGGGAATCCCAGTAACTCATTTTAGAAAAGGACTTGAAATGGTGATCTGTATTTTTTCTTTGTACTAAACTCCATGAAGAAAACCCAAAAGCAGGGTAACAGATGAATGAACAAATTAAACATAGATAAACAGGCTTGCAAGGTAACTGTTTCTCCAGTCAGACCATATTTCCAAAGAATCCAGCACATATTCTACTGCACAGAGGCTCTATAACATAGTGCTTCAGCTTACCTAGGATATTAAATTTTGAAAAAAATGAAGGAGATTTGAAATTGAGCAGTGGCAGGAGGAGCCCTATAAGGTAAAAGGGCACTGTCTTGGACTTATTCCACCACTTTTCAAACTGTTGGAGTCCCGTGTCATTGGCGTAGAAAATCATAGAGCCATTGTCAGGATGGTTACTACTACTGGCACTTGGACAAATCACTGCAAAAGAGAAGTATCAGATTAGAGAAGGCAACAAAGAACAGAAAACAACTACTCCTGAGACTGACACCTGCTCTACCAACCTCAGTTTTTACCATGAATGCTAAGTTTCTCTTTTCTGGAAAAAAAAAAAAAAATAGATGATTCTATTTAGATATATTATGATTACTTGTTTTTCATTTATTTTTATTGAAGTATAGTTGACTTATAATGTGTTAGTTTCAGGTTACAACAAAATGATTCAGATATACATATATCTGTATACACACACACAGTCCTTTTTGGATTATTTTCTACTATAGGTTATTACAAGATACTGAATATAGTTCCCTGTGCAACACAGTACGTCCTTCTTGTTTATCTATTCATATACAGCGATATTAGAAATTTTTTACCTATAAATAATTAAAGGTAGGAGAATGTCAGAAAATTTTGAGGTATAGCTTTAGCTTTTACTGGAAACTATTAAATTGTCCTACCAAATATCCTTTGGTTCCATTGCCAGAGAGAAAATATTGGGTTGGATAATATTTGATTTTATCTATACAATAATATAAGAAATATCATTCAAGGTAATTGTTTGTGGTGCTAAATAAACCCATACAAAGCCAAAAAACAGGCTGCTTCTAACAAGAAACAAAATCTGTGGGTTTGGAATAAAAAGAAGACACCATTGAAACAGCTTCCATGGTACCGTTAAAACCTAATTATCGCTTACAGTTTAAGAATCTTGAATTCCAGCAATCCAGAGTAATTCTCCCAGATGTTTATCACGTCTTATAGCAGTTTAAGGGCCCAGATGATATCCAGAGAATTGGGAAGTGAGTATAACTTTTTTTTTGGCTATGTCCACAGCACGTAAAAGTTCCCAGGCCTGGGATCAAACCTGTGCCACAGCAGTGACAAAGCCAGATCCTTAACACACTAGGCCACCAGGGACATCCTAATATATATTTTTTCTAACACTGATCTACAAGTGGCAATTTCTTCTGTTAGCAGAGAGAATACAAATCATTCTCACCGTGTTTCTAATTTCATAATAGTAATTTTGCTAAAAATCAGCTCTTTGTAAAGAATGTTTAATACTAATGAAAAATGCTGAGCAACAATTTTATTCTCTACCCATTATTTGGCATGCCACAAAGCTAACCACTGTTTTCTTTCGTCTTCTTTCTTAGCACTGGAACATGTACCGTTTTCTTCTATGGTACGAACAGAAGTAAATTAACTTGACTTTCTCTTGTGCTAATAATTACAGTGGTAAAGAGCATAGGCTATGGGAGTAAGCTGACTGAAAAAAGAATCTTGACTCTGTCGCTTAATAGCTATGTAACCCTGGGGAAGTTAGTAACTTCTTTCAGCATAGAAAATGGAGAGAACGGTACCTACCTTACAGAGTTGCTGTAAAACATTTAGAACAATGACTGTGCACAATAAGTATCCAATAAATGTCAGCTGTAATTTTTTTTTTTTTGTCTTTTTGCTATTTCTTGGGCCGCTCCCGCGGCATATGGAGGTTCCCAGGCTAGGGGTTGAATCGGAGCTGTAGCCACAGGCCTACACCAGAGCCACAGCAACGCGGGATCCGAGCCGCATCTGCAACCTACACCACAGCTCACGGCAACGCCAGATTGTTAACCCACTGAGCAAGGGCAGGGACCGAACCCGCAACCTCATGGTTCCTAGTCGGATTTGTTAACCACTGCTCCACGACAGGAACTCCTGTAATTTTTTTAACATTAACTGAGATGGATTGTTTCATAGTCTCAGTATTTAACATACTGTTCAAAATAAACAGAAGAATCAAGAAGTGCTACTATCGACATAGGATATTATGATGCAAAGTAAACTGACTTTGCTGATGGTGCTCTCCAAATTATCAGTGTAATTATGATATTTATGAGCTCAACAATAAAAGTAACTCACTCCCTACTGAAAAAATCCTATTAGATATTAATAAACTAGTTTCATTAACTGATACCAGAATAACTATAGTAAATGAATTTCTCTCTCTGTCTTTTTTTTTTCTTTTTAGGGCCAAACCTGCAACATATAGATGTTCCCAGGCTAGGGGTTGAATCAAAGCTGCAGCTGCTGGACTTCACCATAGCCATGGCGACACCAGATTTGAGCCTCATCTGTGACCTACCCTGCAGCTTGTGGCAATGCTGGATCCCTAACCCACTGAGGGAGGCCAGGGATTGAACTTGCATCCTCAACAGAAACTACGTCAGGTTCTTAGCCTGCTGAGCCACAATGGGAACTCCTGAATTTCTCTTTTAAGGCAATTAGAAGAGAAATTACTTAGTCTTTTGAAAATTCTGAGGTAAGGAACAAGGGTTATATTTTAAAATATATTATAGTATAATTATTCAAAAGTGTGTATGTGTTCACAGAAATAAAATTTGGTACTTCACTCATTTTCTAGTGTTAACAAATGACAGGTTAATCAGTTTAACTATGGGGTAAAGTAAGATACTGAATAGCAAACATTGGAGTATATGCTTCATTAGAGGAGAAACTCTTGGTTTGTCTGTTTTCTCCCAGAGCCTAGAACAGTTCCTGACCCATAAGAGACTTAATAAATATGTACTGAATGAACTGTCCTCTTAATGATCAATATATTCCTCCATTAAAATGATATCAATGCAGTGTCTCTGAAACCTAAATACATGAAAGTTTTAGGTGATGTTCAAGGTTAACAGTATAATTGTTAATCAGGTTACATTAGCTTTCCTCTTCACTTTTTCTGTGACTGCCATAGTGGATAAACCTATAGGCCACAAATGTTTATTTTTAATAAATTAATTAAAGGAAACTTTTCTAAGAAATCAAGATTTTTTTTTTTTGGCCAAGTCTTCAATTTATTTTTCCATATTTACTAACCTTGGTTCATTATTAGGAAATATCTTAAATATTAGTAACTAAAATAATAAATGTCTGAAACTAAGTTAAGCTGAGAACTATGGTTCTAGACTTCCAAGATAATCAGCAGTGATATAGCTTCCTGAAATATGTACTGGTTATAGGTAAATATGGATACTATAGCCGTGAATTATAACTGTGAACTGTATAATACAAAGTAAATATTGTTTAATTCACATTAACACAAATTTTTGCGGAGTTTTTTTTTTTTTAACGTATTGACTACTAACAATTTAATAGTGGCTTAGTTAGCATAATGATTTTGTGCAGTCATTTACCTAAAATAAAGTTATGAGTTTTATCTTAAATCCTTTTTGAAGCAAGAAGATGAATATAGAAACAAGTCAAACTTTCAATTCCAAACTACTTACCAGGGTTGCTATCATTGGTACCTGGTACAGCATCTGTGTCATTAATGTGATGAATAAAATCTAAAAATTAAGGGGAAAATATAGTTTAATGCCAAATGAAAGATGCTAAATCAATCATCCTCTAAAGCATTTTATCTATAAGAATCATTTATTATCTACAGTGTGGTAATACTACCCTAGCACATTGAACCAAGACTATTTCATTGTTAAGACAGCTTCACCTTCTTAAGGTTTTTCTAGTATAAGAATAGTGTCATTGGTGTCAGAGTCCCAGAGTGGAAAATTTTACATGATTGAAGATTTATTTATTTTTATTTTTTATTTTTTGGCCATACTTGTGGCATGTGGGAGTTCCTGGGCCAGGGACTGAACCCGAGCCATGGCAGTGACAATGACGAGTCCTTACCTGCTAGGGCACCAGAGAACTCTGAAAATGTTATAAAAAAAACTACCACAAGGCTGGATTTAGCTAAAAGCCCTGAAAGCAACATAATGTGCAACACCCCCCATATTCACACTAATTTATATAAGTATAATTATAAAATATATAGTAAAGTGCTAAAGTCTGCAAAAGGGGGAAAGCCAAGACTCAACAGCTGAATTTATCTGGAAAATCACCTAAAGTTTTTACAAAGCATAGGACATGCTTTTATAAACTGAAGGCTATATTGTAATTATTGTTCACATGCACCATTAAGGGTTTTTTTTTTTTTTTTCTTTTTATGGCCATACCTACCGCATATGGAAGCTCCCAGGTTGGGGTTGCATTGGAGCTGCAACTGCGGCCTATGCCACAGCCATGGTAGCACTAGAAATGGCTGTATCTGCGACCTACGCCACAGCTTGCAGCAACACACCACCAGATCTTTAACCCACTGAGTGAAGCCAGAGATCAAACCTGCATCTTCACAGAGACATTGTGGGGTCCTTAACCCACTGAACCACAAATGAGAACTGTCAGTACTACTAAGATATACTAAAGGTAGTAGCAAAATAAAAAGCATATGCAGATACCTGAGAGCATATATATATATATTCTTACTTGTCTGAGGAAATTTACTTTGTTAACCTTTTATAACCTCAGTAAGCAATAATAAAAGTGATGTAAAACTTAGATAGTAAAAAATGCTGGATTAGATTTTAAGTCATAAAGTAAGTTTAATATGTAATTATTTACCTCCATTATATGCTTCTCAAGATAAAATAGTGCTCTAGATTTTTACAGTATCTCCAGGAATTATTAAAGATTGGAAGTTATAAATCTTTATGTAATTTCTGATGTCAAAGACTTATATAAGGCTAGAAAACCTCTATACCAAATACTGGGTTGTATAGTATTTACCCCCAAATCTATGTCCACCAGGAACCTTGCCCCAAATCTATGTCCAATGTGACCTTACTTTGAAACAGTTTGCAGATATAATCAGGTTAAGATTAGGTTATACTGGATTAGGGTAGGGCTTAAATTCAATGACTAGTGTCCTGGTTTTTTTTTTTTTTTAAGTTTTGTCAATTTTATAATAGAATCTCTCATGTAAAAATAATCTAGGTTTTTTTTTTTTTTTTTTTCGCATGTCACAACCAAATTTTATAGCATTTCCATCCCAAACCCTCAGGGCATCCCCCTACCCTCCCAACCTGCCTCATTTGGAGACCATACGTTTTTCAAGGTCTTAAAAAGAACAGGAACATTTGGACAAAGAGACACTGAGGGGAGATGACCATGTGAAGATACAGGCTGAAACCGGAATGATGTAGCTACAGGACAAGGAATGCCAAGGACTGCCAGCAATCGATCACCAGAAACTAGGAAGAGGCAAGGAAGGCTTCTTCTTTAATGGCTTCAGAGGAAGCAGAGGGCCCTATACACACTTTGATTTCAGACTTCTAGTTTCCAGGACCATGAGAGAATAAATTTCTCTTGTTTTAAGAGAAATAGTTTATGGTAATATGTCATAGCAACCCTAATACACCAAGGCTCAATAAGGACAATATGAGAAAGAAAAAAACTCTAGGCCAATAACTCTTATGAAAAGACACGAATGTTCTAAATATTAGTCCAACTCCTTCCATGAGTAAACTAAATTCAGTAGGAAAATTTAAAAAATACACCATGACTTACAAACTAATTTATGTTTATCCCAGAACATAAGAATGATTGATTGATTATTATTATTATTATTGTCTTTTCAGGGCCACACCCATGGCACATGGAGGTTCCCAGGCTAGGGGTCAAATCAGAGCTAAAGGTGCCGGGCTACACCATAGCCACGGCAACATGGGATCCAAGCTGCATCTGCGACCTACACCTCAGCCCACGGCAACACTGGATCCTTAAGCCACTGAGTAAGGCCAGGGATCGAACTTGCATCCTCACGGATGATAGTCAGATTTGTTTCCACTGAGCCACGATGGGAATGCCAAGAATGATTTAAATATTACAAAATATATGCACAGAATTCACCATATTAATAATTTTTTTTTCAGATTTTTAAAAAAATAATGTTTTTTATTTTTTCCTCATTATAGCTGGTTTACAGTGTTGTCAACTTTCTACTGTACAGTATGGTGACTCAGTTACACACATGAATAGATTCTTTTTTCTCACATTATCATGTTCCATCATAAGTGACTAAATATATAAAATGATTGTAAAGCTTTTCTCCTTTAAATTGTTAATATGGTGAATTCAAAGGAGAAAAGCTTTATAATCATTTTAAGAGATACAGATTAAATATTTGATGAAATCCAGCACACATAAATAAAAATCGTTAAGAAAACAATAGGCTGGAACATCATTAAATTACTAAAGGTACAACCAAGATCCTGCAACCAACATAATATTTAATGGTGAAACATTAGATTTCCCCAGGAACAATATAAGGATGTCTACGAACACTGCACCTATACAACTTTACAGTTTAAAAAAGATAAATGTATTTATCTTTAAATTATTTAAAAAATAATAACTATATAGGAAGATGTTTTCATTATTCATGGATGACATAACTATATAGGAAGATGTTTTCATTATTCATGGATGACATAACTATCTAAATATAAAACTCAAAGTGGATTTACAAAATTGTAAGCAGTAAGAGTTCAATATATTTGCTAGATGAAAGACAACAATTAAAAAGTTAACTAGGTTCTTTTATAATAGCAACAAATACTCTAAATTTCTTATAATTAAAGAATATATCACTAGTTTCATGAAGGGGGTGTGGGTTACATCGATGTATCCATCTGTCAAAATTGTATGGCCAATGGAGTTCTCTTGTAGCACAGTGGGTGAAGGATCTGGCACTGTCACTCCAGCAGCATGGGTTGCTGTTGTGGTGTGGGTTCAGTCCCTGGCCTGGGAACTTCCACATGCTGTGGGTGCCAATGAAAAAGGAAAAAAAAAAAAATCTATATGATCAAGATTTGTGTATTTCAATGAAGGTAAATTCTATCTAAAAAAGCGAATTCTAGAGTGGGTATAGGCATGATCATGTTTTCTAAATGTATAACACCATTACCTACAAGGGAAAAAATTCATTTCTAAGGGATGAAAAAAACTTACTCTTTTTACATATAAAGGACAGAAACATATACAGTTTATAAATGGATATACACTGTATCTGTGAAAATAGAATTTCATGGGAAGGCAATTAGGAAAAAATGCCTAAAAAGGCTCCTTAAAAGAGCAATAGTGGGAAAAAAGGTTGAGAAACATTGGTACCATCTGATTCAAGAATGGCAGAATTTTAATAATTGTTGACAATGGGTAGGGGGAACATGACAGTTCCTTATATGTTCTTCTACTTTGTACATGTTTGAAATTTTCTGTGATAAAATATGCATGTTTGAATATTAAACCAAAATGGCTTTAAACACAAAAAAATTTAGGGTACTGAGAATAAAATAAGTTTAAAAGATATGCAAGACTTTTATCAATGAAAATTTACAAGATATTTTAAAAGACCTAAATAAATGGAGAACTACTCCATGCCATGATCATGGATAGTAAGACTCAGTATCCTAATGATATTATTCTTTCCACATCTATAAATCCAATGCAATGCCAATCAAATCTTAAATTCAGTACCCTAATGACATCAATTATGGTAGTGGTTGATAGCTTATGGTATAGTAACTGATAAATTCAGTACAATTTCAATCAAATTCTGATTGGAATTTTTTGTGGAATTTGACAAGGTGATTCTAAAATGTATGTGGAAGAGTTATAGACCATAATCAAAAAGACTGAGTAGTTTGAAAGTAAAAAAAAAAACAAAACAGGAGTTCCCGTTGTGGCTCAGTGGTTAATGAATCCAACTAGGAACCATGAGGTTGTGGGTTCGATCCCTGGCCTTGCTCAGTGGGTTAAGGATCCAGCGTTGCCGTGAGCTGTGGTGGAGGTTGCAGACATGGCTTGGATCCCGCGTTGCTGTGGCTCTGGTGTAGGCCCGCAGCTACAACTCCGATTAGGCCCTAGCCTGGGAACCTCCATGTGCCGCAGGAGCGGCCCTAGAAAAGGCAAAAACAAACAAACAAAAAACTTCTGAACAACAGAGCCACCATACACAAAGTGAAGATATTTCCACACAATAATGAATAAAATATTAGTATCCAGACTTTACAAAGGGCACCTAAAAATAAACATGAAAAAAGACCATCAATCCAATAGAAAAATAGGCAAAAGATATGAAAAAGCTATCTAAAATCCAATATAATTAAGAAAAGATGTCTAGTGTTACTTCTTATGAGGAGAAATGCAAATTAAAACCTATATCCCAATTGGCAAAATTTAAGTCTGATAATACCAAGTGTAGATGAGGATATGGAATAAGGAGAACTTTTATACACTGTTGGTAGGAGTGTGACTGGTATAAGGATGATAAACAATAATTTGGTAATTTCTAGTAACATTGAAAATGTGAATATTCTGTTTCAGAAATTTGTCTTAGAGGTACATAGTTGGAAAAACCTCTCCCACATATACACACAAGGAAACAAACAATGATATTAAACAAAGTCTTGTTTGTAAGAATAAAATAACTGAAAACAAATATCAGCAAAAGAATGGATAAAGAAGGCATGGTATATTCATGCTACGGAATAAAGCAGTGAAACTGAACTAGAATAATGTATTACTGAAGATGAATGTGGCAAAAAGTTGCAAAAGCATTTATATAGATTAAAAACATGCAAAACAATACTATATATTGCTTATATATTTATGTAGTAGGAGAACAAAAACATACATGTACCGTATTTTGTACCAAAATTAGGGAAGAAGGAAAATGAGGCTGAGAAGGAGAACATGAGGGGCTTCAATTATATGTCTATAAGAACAGAGAACTAATGTAAATACGGCAAAATATTATAACAAGAAAACTAGTTAGTGGGTACACTGGTATATATATTAGTTTCTGCGTCTTTTTGATAGTATGAAACACTTCATAATTTTTCATACAACAAAAATGCTTGCTAATAAAAAGAACTTAATTAAAATGCTGATTTTATTCTTTAAAATAAAAACAGAATTTATTTACCTCACTCACCTGTCCCTCAAAAGAACTTAGGGAAATTAGCTATTGTAATTATGTTAGAACCTATTTTGAAATTTGTTTTTTATGTAAATCTAGATTTTAAATATAAAGGGCTTATATAAACCCAGCTAAACATATACTAAGCTTTAGGTCTCTCAGTCATCAGGAAAAATATTTGGGATCTTAATATAAAATGGACTTGGAAGTTTCTGTTGCGGCTCAGCGGTAAGGAGCCTGACTAGTATCCATGAGGATGTGCGTTCAATCCCTGGTCTTGCTCAGTGGGTTAAGGATCCAGCAGTGCTGTGAGCTGTGGTGTAGGTTGCAGATGTGGCTTGGACCCCATGTTGCTGTGGCTCTGATTTGACCCCTAGCCTGGGAATCTCCATATGCCTCAAGTGCGGGCCTAAAAAGCAAAAAAATAAAAAAAAAACTTTAACCAATTTAAGAATATTATAAAAGTATTTGGTCTAAATTTCTAAGACTCCTTTCAGAATTCAAATAGCTGATGTGGGTGAATTACAACTCTGTGGTATGTAAATAATATATTTACCAAATAATTTCCATTATTCTACTGTTTCCTAATTTTATTTTATTTTTTTTGTTTCCTAATTTTAGATCTTGATATTTTGAAAACATGTGACTGAAAGTTGTTTCTTTGAGATTCCACATCAAATTCTTTAGCAACAAACACCATGTAAAGTTCCATGTAAATACCATGTGAAGTTTAGCATGTAAATGAACTTCACAAACTTTTCTGTTAAACTAAAATTTCGTGGTATAGAATGAAAAAAATGCTTAAAATACCTACTGAAACCTAGAAATATTTTATATTAGAGAATTTGAAAAAATATCATTTATCCCAAAATTAGTTTTTCGAAATGAACATACATGATGTATTTGATGTATTTGAGATCATAACCAGAAAGCTAACTGAATCAAGTATATCTTCCAGAATTATAAATATTACTTTTTACTTTATTAATCTCAAGTCTAGAATAAAGACTGAAACTAAAACGTTACAGTATGGAGTTCCCGTCATGGCTCAGTGGTTAACGAATCTGACCTGGAACCATGAGGTTGTGGGTTTGATCCTTGGCCTTGCTCAGCAGGTTAAGGATTTGGCGTTGCCATGAGCTGTGGTGTAGGTTGCAGAAGCTGCTTGGATCCCACGTTGTTGTGGCTCTGGCGTAGGCTGGCGGCTACAGCTCCAATTAGACCCCTAGCCTGGGAACCTCCATGTGCTGTGGGAGTGGCCCTAGAAAAGGCAAAAAGACAAAAAAAAAGGAAATAAATAAATAAAATGTTACAGTAGTTATTTTATCAGAAAGCAATGTGTTAAGGCATATGATATGGATACTTACTAAAAATAAACTTTCCAGTATTAAAAAGAAAATTAGACATAAGCACCCAATAAACTATCATTGCTCCAATAAGAGACACCAAGGAGAAAAGAAGACTCGACCACTGCCCAAAGGAGCCAAAATAATATCTGCAGACATCTGGATATTCCCAGGTGGTGGTATCCACTGATGCTAGATAAAAATAAAAGAGAATGAGTAAAATTAGATGTTAACCATATATTCCATATTCATAATTTGTGTTCTACAAATTAATTCAAAATATTTAGCAAAAGATTAAAGGTATTTCAACAACAGATATTAGAACATATTATGAAATACCAGTAATTAAAGCATTATAGAACAAATACATTAAAAAGAAATGTAGGTCAATAAAATAGTACAGATGATCTAAGAAGTAGATTATAGTATCATAAAATTTTATAATTAATAAAAGCAAGTAATAAACCAAGCCTAGACAAAATCATCAATAAAGGACAGTAGATATTATCCAACAATATTTGGCACACATAATAATAATTTAGAGGAATGTTTTACTGAGTTATATTTCATACCACATGCCAATTTAAATTTCAGACAATGAGGGAAGCAGGGAAGGGCAATATTAAGAGATACAAACTATTATGTATAAAATAAGCTACAAGGATATATTGTAAAACATGGGAATATGGCCAGTATTTTATAATAACTTATTTATTTATTTTTGTCTTTTTAGAGCTGCACCTGCAGCATACGGAAGTTCCCAAGCTAGGGGTCAAATTGGAACTGCAGCTGCCAGCCTACACCACAGCCACAGCAATGCTAGATACGAGTCATATCTGTAACCTACACCTGTAACTACACTTCAAGTATACATCAATAGTTGAAATATACAGTTGAAGTACAGTTGATGTACAATATAAATAATATTGCATATCAATTATACTTCAAATAAAGAAATTTCAGACAATTAAGAATTTAAAATAAATAACAGAAGTTCCTAAATGGCTCAGTGGTTAACAAATCCGACTAGGAACCATGAGGTTGCGGGTTCGATCCCTGGCCTTGCTCAGTGGGTTAAGGATCCAGGTCGCAGAAGTGGCTTGGATCCCATGTTGCTGTGGCTCTGGCATAGGCCAGTGGCTACAGCTCTGATTAGACCTCTAGCCTGGGAACCTCCATATGCCATGGGTGTGGCCCTAGAAAAGGCAAAAAGACAAAAGAAAAAAAATTAATAAAATAAAATAAAAAACAGATAATACAGAGGACAATGTAAATATAGAACCTGAAAGGTTATCCTTTCTATCAACAATAGAAAATATTGGCAGAAATTTTTTTTATCATAAAAATGTCATTAAAATATTGAATGGGAAAGAAATTGACAAAATATAATAGGTAAAGGGCTAAGTGCCTATATCATATGAAGAATTTAGCAGATTTATAAGAGTATCAAGAGATTTGTGTATGAGGAACAGGATATGAATAAATAATACAATTAAGAGAAAATATATCACAGCTTATAATGGAGACAGAAAAAAATTGGAGGCAAAGCCTGGTCTGTTGATTCGTATTTGCCAAGGTTCAATGAATTATCACATGTCTATTTAGGTCCTAAGCTATTTTAAAATAATCTAAAAAGGTTATTTCCCTGATCTAGAATTTATAAAAGTGAGTGGAAGTAATGCATTGGTACAACTTTGAGAACTCATTATAAAGGACATATTGCTCACATTTTTGTATTTACAATTTTTACTTTTAGGATATTCCAACATTTAGAACTTTTGGTAGGGATAAGTCAAAACAAGTCACTGTTAACTGATAAGAATCATAGAATTCTCAATTTATTCCTGGAAAAGACCTCATTTTTAAAATATGACTTCTGGAGTTCCCGTCGTGGCGCAGTGGTTAACGAATCCGACTAGGAACCATGAGGTTGCGGGTTCGGTCCCTGGCCTTGCTCAGTGGGTTAACGATCCGGCGTTGCCGTGAGCTGTGGTGTAGGTTGCAGACGCGGCTCGGATCCTGCGTTGCTGTGGCTCTGGTGTAGGCCGGCTGCTACAGCTCCGATTCGACCCCTAGCCTGGGAACCTCCATATGCCGCGGGAGCAGCCCAAGAAATAGCAACAACAACAACAACAACAACAAAAAAGACAAAAAAAAATGCATAATTAAAATATGACTTCTAAGGAGTTCCCATCATGGCTCAGCAGAAACCAATCTGACTAGTATCCATGAGGATGCAGGTCAGATCCCTGGCTTTGCTCAGTGGGTTAAGGATCTGGCATTGCTGTGAGCTGTGGTGTAGGTCACAGATGCAGCTCAGATCCCACATTGCTGTTGCTGTGGTATAGGCCAGCAGCTACAGTTCTGATTTGACCCCTAGCCTGGGAACCACCATATGCCACGGGTGTGGCCCTAAAATACATCTGACTTTTAAAATTATTCTTATGAGGATATTAGTACCAAAGTGAATGCATTCTTCAAAGAACTCCTAGACTCTCTCAGATTGTCATAAGGCAGCCACTAAATTCATTAACATATCAGTTCAGCCAAATGTTATGAATTAGAGAAGTAAATATTTATGCACAAAATAGTTAACACACTTGTGAAATGTACACATTAGTCATCTGCCTTGATAGAAACTACTATCCATATCATTATTTTTACAGTGGCAAATTCTTACATATCATAGCTCGTGATTTCACTACTCTGTAGCAGCAATAAAGTGTTAAAAGGCCCATCAGTATGATGACAATCATTCCAGTAGTAAACCCAGCCTGTTTAAAAATAAAAATATGGAAGAATATATAATATGTTAGAATCCATTCATATGCAAACATTATGTTCCCTAAACAATTATGATAAAAACTAATGTATAATTAAATACATCGTCTACTTTCTTTAGTAAATTTTATGTAGATTTATTAAAACCTCTATTGTAAAACTTTCAGTACAAAGAGAAAAAAATTCCAGCAGAAAGTGTGCTGAAAATTATATTACCTGTTTTATGCCCCAAGGAATACTTAGTATAGATGTTCCCATCATGGTATTCCAAATCATAAAACTGAAAACAGAGTAATAGTAGTAAAAAGATGAAGTTTGACTCTTCAAACATTTTAAGACAAAAATTAAAATAGTCAATAAGTTTTATTTATATATAGTTTAAGTTATACTCCAAAAAGTAGTTTTACTCACATGGTTACTAAACTGGTGTTTTTACCATATCCTTCAGTGTAACTCTGAAGTTTATAAGCAGAACCTAATGGACTATACACATAGCACTCTTCTGGAGCTGGAACTACATGATCCGGGGCAATCTGGTTAAAAAAGAAGAGAAATGTTAGAACCAGTAAATGTTCAAAACAGGATGTTTTCTACAGAACAAAGTATCTGACTCTAGACATACTTCTAAATATCATAAACAAGTAGAGTCTGTATCTATGATGAATGAATATAAAATAGTTCTTCAAATACAGTAGATCTAAAGGAGTAAGAGTTTAAATGTAAACACAATAAACTGTCCATTGAAATGAGAATGAATTCCTAGAATATGCAACTGTCAGAATATTTTTTCTCTCCATTTTCATGAGACAGGAGGAAGAAGAGATGGCAAAGACTGAGATTAAGTAATTCTAGATGAAGGATACTTGCACATAGAGTGAGGGGAATTTAAAGAATCAAGTAGCCACTGAACTCCTATGTGAAAGTGGTTTTAGCAGAGAGGCTGGAAGGGAACTCAAACTATAAAGAATTGAGGAGTCAATAGAAGGGACATAAAGGAACAGTACAGACTATTCCAGAAATTGGCACAACATTGTAAATCAAATATACTTTAATAAAAATAAATAAATAAAAATATAAAGACTATTCTTTAAATGCTATGGTAGCAGAAGAAAAAGATGAGCTACAGTGGCTCAAGGAAAAGGCAAAGCATGGACTCCTAAGGACGGAAGATGTAAGCAAAAGGAAGGAGCCAATAGAGAGGCTGAAGATGTACAGAAAGAGAATGACTGAATAGATATATATTTCTTATACATATAGCTCCCACCTTACCCTGACACATTTCTTCTAATTCTGTCTCTCTTTTTTGGTAGGGAAAAAAATATAGTTCCCTGATGGAATTCCTCCCATCTCCCTGAGAAGAGTCTTTCGAGAATATGTAGTCCTTACATATAATATTAAAGACACAGGAGCTGACTGGTATAAGCCAAGAATTATATATCAGTATGTAAATGTGCCACTTTGTGTTAGGCTCAGCATTCAAGAAAAAAAAAATTACAGCCCCTAACTTCAAGATGTTTAAATTCCAAGTGGAAAACATGAGGAAATTAGACAAGGCTGTAAGAATAAAAATTAAGTGTTCAACTCTGGAATATAGGAATGAAAAATAATAATAATTATAATAATGGAGACTAAAATAATTGGGAAAGACTTCAAGGAAATGATGGAACATTAGGCCTCAGTAGGTAGACAGGCTATGTACGAACTGGTGCAAAAAGAAAAAAGCATCAGAACCTCCTCTATGCATATGATTGGTGGTGTCTTGTAAACATCATCCTGAATGCTATGCCTGGTGTGGCTTTGGAAACAACTATTTCCTAGAAATACAAAAGTTATGTGGAGATAGGTCTGCTGCCTTCTCTCTATCCTCAGTCCTCTTGGGTCTGAGTTCTGCTGTCTTTTACTATGGAGTAAAAGGAAAAAGGCGGCAAGACCATGTCTGCATCAGGCAGGAGGTAAACCATGATAGCTACCAAACTAAGTTCAGAAAAAGTGAAAACTGAAAGTTATTGATGCAGGATTAGAAGAAATAAGAAATTCTTAGGAGAAAGAGAAATGCTGGAGGATTGGATCCTACACTTTGTCAGTAGTCTTGGACAGTGCTTTTCAAATTTGAATGTTCTTGGGTTTCACACAGAGAATTTGTAATACAGGTTTTTTTCTTTTTGTTGTTGTTGTTGGTTTTTTGTTTGTTTTTTTGTCTTTTTAGAGCCACTCCCCTCGGCGTATGGAGGTTCCCAGGCTAAGGGTCTAATTGGAGCTGTTGCTGCCGGCCTATGCCACAGCCATAGCAACACCAGATCCGAGCAGTGTCTGCAACCTACACCACAGCTCACAGCAACGCCGGATCCTTAACCCACTGAGCGAGGCCAGGGATCGATCCGGCAACCTCATGGTTCCTAGTCGGACTCTTTTCCGCCATGCCACAACAGGAACTCCTGTAATATAGATTTTGATTCAGTAGATCTGGAGTAAGGACTGAGATTTGGCAATTTTAACAAGCTCTCCGTGATACTGATATTGCTGGCCTGTGCAAGTCACATTTTTATTAGCCAGGGTCTAGGAGATGTTGGTAGCCAAATAATTTACCACCTTTCTATTTTTTAGGATAAAAATATTAAGGTAAATGGGGAAATTTTTAGAATAAAAAGTATAACTCTGTAAAGACCTGACACCTACAGTTTCATATTGTTCTTCCTTTAAAAATCTTCTAGGGGAGTTCCCACTGTGGTGCAGTGGGTTATGAACTGCAATGGGGCACAGGTCGCTGCAGAGGTGTGGGTTTGATCCCCTGTCCAGCGCAGTGGGTTAAAGGATCTGGCACAGGAGGTTAAGGGATCTGGCATTGTTGCAGCTGTGGCATAGGTTGCGGCTGTGGCTTGGATTCACTCTCTGGCCCAGGAACTTCCATATGCTGTGGGTGAGAGCATTAAAAAAAAAAAAAAAATCTTTTAGGAGAAATAATTTTGGGACTCTCAGAAAATGAGTGTGAGTGTACGCACACAATCATTAAAAATGGTCATATTACTCCGTTAATTTTAGGTCACTGTTTATATACTTTGATTTACTAGACTTACCTGTCAGTTAACAAAATGGATTCAATTTGGTGTACAATGCTGTCTTAATTTCCAGGCGATCAACATACACTCAGGCCTAGACTGGCCCAGTTGATATCTGTGAAGTTTGAGTCTACAAATACATCCTCTAGGAGGTTTGAACTAGACACAGGGATACTGTATTACTTCTACTCTCCAGAGGGCTTAGACAATTCTAATATGGAACAAAGACTTTACTATAACTACTGATGTAAAGACCCAGGGAAGGAAAAGGTGAAAAAATTAGGGGAAAAATTATTCCTGATTTTTTTTACAGGCCCTTTGCTAAGGATAGCTTTTATTTATTTATTTATTTATTTTTTGTCTTTTTGCTATTTCTTGGGCCACTCCCGTGGCATATGGAGGTTCCCAGGCTAGGGGTCTCATCAGAGCTGTAGCCGCCAGCCTATGCCAGAGCCACAGCAACGCGGGATCCGAGCCACGTCTGTGACCTACACCACAGCTCACGGCAACGCCGGACTGTTAACCCACTAAGCAAGGGCAGGGACTGAACCCGCAACCTCATGGTTCCTAGTCGGATTCGTTAACCACTGCGCCACGCCACGACGGGAACTCCAGCTTTTATATTTTTAATGATTATAAAACAAAAGTGGAAAAGAATACATGACAGTATGTTGCCCAAAAAGCTTCACATGTTTAGTATTTGCCTTCTGACCCTTGTTTTTGATCCATAAAAGGACATTACCAAACAGGAAAATATTATGTATATGCATGCATATATTTCAGTTTCTCACCCCTGTAGAAAATCTCTAAAAACATTTTTCTCTTGTAGCTTCAAACTTAAAAACTGAATAGACTAACCAGAACCTGTTATTACTATTTACTAATCAATGACTTAAACTCTTTCAATATTTCATCATCCTCAAAGCTCCTAGGGTTGTGGATTAGCAGAATTTAATCTAAGAAATCTCTAGGCTGTTGTCAACACAAAGATTTTTTCAAGTTTTCTATGCCAGGGCTATTAAGAATGAACTAGCCTGAGATGTAAGATATGTATTAATTAATATCTTTGACTTTCCATGATGCTGTCCTTGGAATGTGGCCAGCAAAAAGTTCAACCACTGGGAGTTGCCCTGGCTCATGTTGTTCACTGTTCATTTCAATTTAACTTAGACAATTAGCAATGCTTTGCCCCTTACCAGTGCCTTGTCTGCAGGAGCGGTGAGCCGGCTGTAGTAATGAATCCTCTTGTTCATGGCAGAGGCATGGTCACTAACCCTCTGAATGACATCATTCACACTGACGATGTTTGTGGGCTCTATATAGAAAGGCCTAGAGAAGGGAATATACACTTGACAAAGAACGTTCAGGCAGAAATTCTGGATGTCAGCCATTGAAGAAAATAACTTCTTGTCCTCCATTAGAAATGGGATGTACCAAGGCAAGGCATTTACTTCTCACTTTTGGTGGGAAAAGAAAATGTCACAAAAGAAGTATTACCCAATCCTCAAAATAAAACTTTTGTTTCATAGTGCTATTACTTTAAATACACTTTTTTAAACTTAAGGAATTTAGCAATAGAGGAGACCTGACAGAAAGAGCTTCGATCAGTTATTAAAAAGAAATATAGCAGCTGACAGTTTTTAACAATCAAACTTAAACAGATACAGCTTTGAATATTCTCTTAAAAAGTATTTGGCACTAAATCAGAGAAATTACAGACAAAAATGTTCCTCTACTAAAGAGTCTCTATTCCTTCTTTATGGCCCAAAGTTACTTCCGATGATAAACACAATTCCTATTTCTTGGTTCATATACTAAGGATTAGTGATTTCAGCCATCTCCCTTGTGAAACTCATCCCAAGTAACTATTAAATGGAACATCCCGACACTAGAGATATTTTGTCTTATTCCACTTTTCTTAAATTTCAGTAATATGCCCTATTATGCTACTATTATATGTATGCTTTCTCCTCATAACTGTGTTCCAATCGACTCCAGATTCTGGTTTTCAATCATTATTTCCAGTCATTAACCCCTTCAGTTTCTTATTGAAACTCCATTTGCTTTCTTGCAGTTATAAACTACCCAAATGTAAAGACCAGGCAGAGGTGCATGAAATGACCATATGCCTTAGATCCCTTGAAGTTACGAATGACGGCGCATCCCAAATTGTATATATTTGGTATACACAGATCCAAATAATAAAGGGAGAAAAAGCCAAGAGATTTATCATTGGTTCCATATAAGTCTTCTACATTTATGGTTCTGAAATAAGCTTGAAATTTACCAGAGTGTGGTAACCATTTTTGGAGATATCATTAATCTAACCTTGTGGGAAGCAACTGAAAAACCAAGTGACTGGAATTTCATTTCATTTGTATTTTAGGGCCACCCTGGTGGCATATGGAATTTCCCAGGCCAAGGGTTGAATCGGAGCTATAGCTGCTGGGCTGGACCATAGCTACAGCAACTCGGGATCCTTAATCCACTGAGGGAAGCCAGAGATCAAACCCATGTCCTCGTGGATACTAGTCGGGTTCCTTATCGCAGAGCCATGATGGGAACTCCCCCAAGTGACTGGAATTTTAGTTTATGCTATTTTTCTAAATAACTCTGTGATGTTAGAGAAATGGTAACACAGATACTAAATTTAGTCTAGTCTCTCTAGTTAGCATATAGAATCTTTGAATCTTTCTTTTATTATTACTCTCCACACCACCACCTAAATACAGTGGGCACTTTTTAGCTAAACCCAACAAATATCTAAGAGCACTTACTAAAGCAAATATGTGGATATAGAGATCAACATGACATACTATTTATACCAAGCATATAATTGCTAAATGAATTCAGTGGTGTCAGTAATTCTCAAGGGCATACAATGAAAACTAAAGGGTCAGAGGCTAAATATAACTATTTTAAAATTTGGTAGCCTGAAATAACTACCATTCCTCACAAAGCATTAAAGTGTTTTTTTTTGTTGTTGTTGTTGGTTTTTGCTTTTTAGGCTGCACCCACGGCATATGGAGGTTTCCAGGCTAGCAGCCTAATCAGAGCTACAGCCTCCAGCCTATGCCACAGCCGCAGCAATGCCAGATCTGAGCCACATCTGCGACCTATATCACAGCTCATGGCAATGCTAGATCCTTAACCCACTGAACGAGGCCAGGGATCAAACCCGCAACCTCATGGGTCCTGGTCAGATTCATTTCCACTGCGCCACGACAGGAACTCCCTTTAAAGTGTTCTAAATAATTTAAATCTCTACTGTGACACTCAGTAGTACTGAAAAGCAATGTAGAAATATTTCAGTCTGGAAGACAGTTTGGGCCACACTGCACAGGGCGTTCCCTTAGTGTTTTGTAAGAATGACACCCTACAAAACCGAAGAACAAACTACAGTTCTAATGTCAATATGAAGCAGAGATTTAAGCTCATCAAGGATTACTAATAGAGGGAGTTCCCACTGTGGTTCATTGGTAACCAATCCAACTAGTATCTGTGAGGACGCAGGTTGGATCCTTGGCCTTGCTCAGTGGGTAAATGATCCAGTGTTGCCATGAGCTGTGGCATAGATCACAGACGCAGCTCGGATCCCGTGTTCCTGTGGCTGTGGGTAGGCCAGCAGCTGTAGCTCTGATTTGATCCCTAGCCAGGGAACTTCCATATGTCGCAGGTGCAGCCCTAAAAAAAAAAAAAAAGGATTACTAATAGAGACTAATGAGTATGACACTGATAAGAAGAGATGTAGATATTCTACTTGTAGTTATTACTCTGAAAACTCAATGGTATTAACATTAGCCACTAAGTTGGCTGGGAGGCCTGTTGAAAAGCAGTCCAGGAAGTGCTACATTTCTTGGCTCCTGACATCTTACAGAAGTGTTAACTGTACCAGTTCAGTTGGCTTGGGTACTCAGAGAGCAGAATGACTCTGAAAGTTTTTCTTTTCCAACAGTTTTCATTGAGATGCTGAGTGCCTGTTCAAACAAATATTTTGGAATCTTTTCAATAGTTTCTCTTTAAAAATATACAACTCAGCGTATTTTAACTGAATATGCTTAAAGCTTTATTCAAGTAAGCAAAAAATACAACTTATATTTCTAAATTGAACTTTAGTTGGATCTGAAAACACTTTTAAAATGAATACTATTTGGAGTTCCCGTTGTGGCACAGCAGAAACGAATATGACTAGGAACCATGACGTTGCGGGTTCAATCCCTGGTCTCACTCAGTGGGTTAAAGATCTGGTGTTGCCGTGAGCTGTGGTGCAGGGTGCAGATGTGGCTCAGATCTGGCGTTGCTATTGCTGTGGCTATAACTCCAATTCAACCCCTAGCCTGGAACCTCCACATGCCATGAGTGCGGCCCTAAAAAGCAAAAATAAATAAATAAATAAAAATAAAATAAAATAAAATTAATACTATACAGAGAACAATATTCAGAATAAAATGTTTTTTGAAACTTGGGCTTTTTCTTTTGAACACTGTTTAACGTGACTGCTCCCTATCAATGTTACTTCCCATTTGAAATGCAGCTCAGCTGTGCCACACTGAAAATAAATTATATTTCACATACAGGTTGTATTTATCTCACCTTACAAATATTTATGATCATGCTACAAAAAAAATGCTTTTTAACATTCAGCAAAATTTTAAAAACTATTTTAAATGTGACTCAAAACTCTGCATTTTCATTTAATACTCTGATAAACAAAGAAACCTTATTTCTACCTAACACCTTTTCAAAGTTCCACTCCTTAAATTCCTTAAAATTTTTTGGTTTTCAAATCTGTCTCCACCCTTCCACTGACCAGTTATGCCTCTCTTAAGTTTCATAATAATTCCATGACTCTTAAGAATGTTCATCCTTGATAGGAAGACCTCTGATTTAAAACTATTCCTTTATTCACATCTCCATGAAAACAGCAGCTCTCAAACACCTGTCAGATTGGAGTGGTTTATTAGAAAATGAAAAGGGAATAAAGTATTCAAAAAATCTCATGCAAATAAACATTCAAAATAGTGAATCCACTATACTTCTCTCTACCTGCTTAGTAAAACATTATATTTGCCAGGCAGCTTTTCAGTAAAGAAGACAGAAAAAAAGTTAATTAAGCAATTGTACCTAGAAATTCCTTACTGCTATAAGAAAAATACTGGTAACTTCGGGCTTGCTGACATGTTTCTTGCTTCCTCTGATGCTTATTTCACAAAAACCGTGCTCTATACTCCAACTTTACTCACTGTCTCCAAAGGCTGAGCTTATATAAGGCTCTTCTCTTTCTATTATGGCTAATTATTTGACTGGTTGTCTAATTGATTAAATATTTAACTGCTAACCAAGGATTAAGCATTGTGCTTTAGCACATTCTTTAAATGATGAATAGATTATAGAACCAGGGACCATAATCTGCTGGAGGAGATAAGAAAGTAACTCCAGTCCAAAGAGAGAAAGTGCTCATGAGCAGTAATGGGAGCGAGAAGGGTTGGGTATCTGTAGGGTATACAGAAGGGGAAGCTAAACCACGTCTGGCAGACCCCTGAGGAAGTTACAGTTGAGGTGAATCTAGAAGATATAAAGGAATTAATTAGGGAGGAGGAAAGAAACAGTGCTTCAGAAAATGGAAAATCATGTAGAAAGAACCCAGAAAGAGAGCATGATATATTTTTCACAACTATAAGTAGTAAGAAAAGTGGTAAGAGATGAGGTAAACCTGGGTTAGTACATGGAAAACTTCAGGTGTCAACAAAGGCATAATCCTAAAGGGAAGAACTCTCAGTCTTAGTCTCCTTTGCTGATTCCTTCTCAAACCTCCAACTCTTAAATTAGAGTAACTCAGTTTATTTTATCCAGAGATTTTCTCTTCCCTATCCAAAGTCAATCTCTTGGTGAATTTCATCTAGTCACATAACTTCAAATATAACATATATGCTGCTGACACTATTATCTCCAGCCTGAACTCCTGATTCATGTATCAAACTGCTCTCTGCCACCCCTCTCCCATCCCATCTCCAGGACTTCACTGTCTACCACACTAACCACAGTGGTCTCCTGAGCATTCCTGAAATACTGCAAGCATGTTCTTACTTTAGGATCTTTGCTATTAATTTCAAGTAAAAACAAAGGCTCTGAAGGCCTTTCCCCTAAATATCTGCATGGCTTGCTTCTTTACTTCTTTCAAGTCCTTCTTCAAGGCCCCCTTTCTCAATGAGGCATTTGGCTACTCATGTCATCCCATCGAAAATTTCAACCCTTATTCTCTTTCCTTGTCATGTCCTATATGCTCTCTCTGCTTTCCTGCCTTATATTATTTCTTCAGCACTTAGAATATCTAATATAAAACATACTTTTTTTTCTATTCATTCCATTTACTCTGCATGTTTATAATACAAAATAAAATTCTCTGGCTCAATAAATCTGCATAAATTGTCCTCAATATTTTTCTCTTAAAAGCATTTTAGAAATTATATTATTATTTTTTAGCTGATGGGGTGGTAAGATGAAAAAAGAAAATGTTAACAAACACCTAGTCAAAAGTTATGGCTTCTTTATTTTAGAATTCTAAGGTATTACTTAGCCACAAGTAAATATCTTCATCAGGAGTTCCCATTGTGGTTCAGTAGAAACAAATCCCACTAGTATCCATGAGGATACAGGTTCAATCCCTGGCCTAGCTCAGTGGGTTAAGGATCTGGCATTACCATTAGCTGTGGTGTGGGTCACAGACATGGCTCGGATCCCGCATTGCTGTGGCTGTGGCATAGACCAGCGGCTGCAGCTCCAATTTGATCCCTAGCCTGAGAATGTCCATATGCCATAGGTGCAGCCCTAAAAAGCAAAACAACAAAAACAAAAACAACTTCATCAACTACATATGGACAAAGAGCTTGACCTGAATTTTTAATTCTCAGGCCTATATAGCTTAATTAAATACAGATTCTGCTAAGAACAAATTTTAAAATTCATTCAATGCAATTCATGTTTTCAATTTTGGTTTTTAAAAACTCAAACTGTTTTAATTCTACTGCTCTGAAAACAATCTCTTCTTTTATGGCTACAAAATGATCAGTAACAGAAATGCAAGGGTGTTTTTGTTTGTTTGCTTTTAGTATCAGCACTGGAATGAGGCTAAAAGAATTACATAAACGCCAGGAACATTTCAACCAAGTTAAGATGCTAGAAGCACCTGTAAGTAAATAAAAACATAACAATTCTTTAGTTTTTCTCTAGGTTGATATAAAACAGTAATACCACCATCATCCTATCTAGAAAAAGAAGTTCCAATTGAACATAGTGAGTGACATGCTCACAGAAGAAGATTAGGAATGTGCAAAAAATTGCGAAGAGGGTACAGCTCTCCAAGCAGCTCCTCCTTTTACTGACATTCTGAGAATGTCAAAATAAGTCACAAAGTGTCTGAAATTATTTAAGGGCAATAAAGTAAAAATATTATTAACTTAATTTTTTGAAATAAGAACTTGTCATAATTATAAATTATAATTAAGCTATACTTAATTACAAACTTAGTTATTATAATATAATTATTTATATTAATCATAAAAAATAATATAAATTATAAAGACATTGTAGGCTTCAACCTGCAATGTCATGCCAATTATTACTCTCCTTAACAAATCTTCCAAATGAAATTTTTGGAAAATGTCCAGCTTTGAAACCTAATTATTCCCATTTAAAAAAAAAGCATGAAAGAAAAAAATTGTCAGGCCAGCACTTTAACCAAAATTTCTTTTCCTCAAAAAGAAACTGGAGGAGTTCCCGTCGTGGCGCAGTAGTTAACAAATCCGACTAGGAACCATGAGGTTGCGGGTTCGGTCCCTGCCCTTGCTCAGTGGGTTAACGATCTGGCATTGCCATGAGCTGTGGTGTAGGTTGCAGAAGCGGCTCGGATCCCGTGTTGCTGTGGCTACAGCTCCGATTCAACCCCTAGCCTGGGAACCTCCAAATGCCGCGGGAGCGGCCCAAGAAATAGCAACAACAACAACAACAAAAAAGACAAAAAAAAAAAAAAGAAAGAAACTGGAAAGCTAATGAAAGAAGGTAAAGATTTCAGTAAGTATGTATATTTAAATAAATCTTATTTTAATATATACATACAATTCTTTAGATGAACACAAATTACTTCTTCATTATCTTAATTCTGTTATCTAAAAACTGAAAACACAAAAACAAAGTTTATCTACTCTTTAAACAGATCACCAAAGAAAAAGAACCTCTTTCTTATTCCTCTCCCATAACTTAAGAAAGGGATACTACTGGGAGGAGGAGGAGGAAGAGGAGGAGGAGGAGGAGGAAGATGGCAGAGTAGGACTTGACCTCCTCTCATGAAAACATCAAAATCAAAACTAACTGCTCAACTACTATTGACAAAAAAGACTGGAAACTATCAAAAAAGATATTCTACATTCAAAGACAAAGAGGAGCTACAGCAAGAAAGTTGGAAGGGTGCTTTTGCAATATAATCAAATCCCATACCTGTTGGGCAGGTGACCCACAAACTGGAAAAAAATTATATTGCAGAGGTTCTCTCATGGGAGTGAGAGTTTTGAGCCCCATATCAGGTTCCCCAGCCTGGGGGATCTGGTATTGGGAGGAGGAATTCCCAGAGCATTTGGCTTTGAAGACCAGGGGCACCACAGGACTAGAGGAAACTTTACTCTTGGAAGATGCACACAAGGTTTCAGTGGCACTGGGACTCAGGCAAAGCAGTGATTCCACAGGAGCCTGGGCTAGATCTACCTGTGGGTCTTGGAGGGTCTCCTGAAGAAGCAGGGGTGAGGGGGTGGGTGGGAGGTGGCTTTCTGAGAGGTCAAGGACACTAGTGGGAGAGGCTCTAGAGAATACTTGTTAATGTGAGCTCTCTTGGAGGCTGCCATTTTGGCACAGAGACCAGGCCCCACAGTGGGAACACATCACTATGCATCAGCAGAGAGGCTACCTAAAGTTATCCTGAGCCCAAAGTTGCATCTAAACACATACCTTAACAGGGTCCTGCCCACCAAAGGGACAAGACCCAGCTCTAGCCACCACTGGGCAGGCACTAGTCCTTCCCACAAAGACATCTGCACAAGCCCTTGGACCAACCTCACCAACCAAGGGGCAGACACCAGAAGCAAGAGGAACTATGATCCTGCAGCCTGTGGAATGGAGATCACAATTAGAAAGTTAGACAAGGAGTTCCCATCGTGGCGCAGTGGTTAACGAATCTGACTAGGAACCATGAGGTTGCAGGTTCGGTCCCTGCCCTTGCTCAGTGGGTTAACGATCCGGCGTTGCCATGAGCTGTGGTGTAGGTTGCAGACGCGGCTCGGATCCCGAGTTGCTGTGGCTCTGGCGTAGGCCGGTGGCTACAGCTCCGATTCAACCCCTAGCCTGGGAACCTCCATATGTGGTGGGAGCGGCCCAAAGAAATAGGAAAAAAGACAAAAAAAAAAAAAAAGAAAGAAAGTTAGACAAAAAGATATGGCAGAGAAATATGTTCCAGACAAAGGAACAAGATAAAACCCCAAAGGAATAATTAAGTAAAATGGAAATAGTTTAAGAAAATTGAAATCATATAAAGCATCTTTTCTAACTACAATGCTAGTTCTGACTACACCTACTAGTTGATTAGAAAATCAACTACAAGTAAAAAAAACTGTAAAAAAACACAAACACATGGAGGCTAAACAACGTGTTACTAAACAACCAATGGATTGCTAAAGAAATAAAAGGGGAAATAAAAAATTACCTAGAGACAAATGAAAATGAAAACACTATGATCCAAAACCTATGAGACAAAGCAAAAGCAGTTCTAAGAGGGAAGTGTATAGCAATATAATCTTATCTCAGGAAACAAGAAAAGTCTCAAATAAACCACCTAAACTTACACCTAAAGCAACTAGAGAAAGAATAAACAAAACCCAAAGTTAGTAGAAGGAAAGAAGTCATAAAAATCAGAGCAAAAATAAATGCAACAGAGACAAAGAAAACACGCGAAAAGGATCAATGAAACTAAAATTTGGTTTTTTGAAAAGATGAAGAAAATTGATAAAACTTTGGCCAAAAGGGAGAAGGCTTAAATCAATAAAATTAGAAATGAAGGATTTCCCTTTGTGGCTCAGCGGTTAATGAACCCAACTAGGATCCATGAGGATGGGGGTTCAATCCCTGGCCTCGCTCAGTGGGTTAAGGATCCAGCATTGCTGTGAGCTCTGGTGTTGGTCGCAGGTGCGGCTCAGATCTCATGTTGCTGTGACTGTGGCATAGGCTGGCAGCTGTAGCTCTGATTCAACCCCTAGCCTGGGAACTTCCATATGCTGCAGGTGTGGCACTAAAAAGCAAAAAGTAAAAAAAAAAAAAAAAGAAATGAAAAAGGAGAAGTTACAGCTGGCACCACAGAAATATAAAGGATCATAAGAGCCTAATACTACTATAAGCAACTATATGCCAAGAAAATGGGCAACCTAGAAGAAATGGACAAACTCTTAAAAAGGTCCAAACTCCCAAGCCTGAACCAGGAAGAAATAGAGAATATGAACAGACCAATCATAAGTACTGAAATTGAAACTGACAAAAAAACTTCTAACAAACAAAAGTCCAGAACCAGATGGCTTCAGAGGTGAATTCCACCAAACATTTAGAGATGAGTTAACCTATCCTTCTGAAACTATTCCAAAAAATTGCAGAGGAACACTCACCAGGGTCACTACCACCCTGATACCAAAATCAGACATAGATATCACAAAAAAAGAGAAAATTTCAGGCCAATATCACTGATGAACATAGATGCAAAAATCCTCAACAAGAAGTTCCCGTCATGGCGCAGTGGTTAACGAATCTGATTAGGAACCATGAGGTTGCAGGTTCGGTTCTTGCCCTTGCTCAGTGGGTTAACGATCCGGCGGCGTTGCTGTGAGCTGTGGTGTAGGCCAGTGGCTACAGCTCCGATTCGACCCCTAGCGTGGGAACCTCTATATGCCGCGGGAGCGGCCCAAGAAATAGCAAAAAAAAAAAGACAAAAAAATCCTCAACAAAATACTAGCAAACCAAATTCACTACATTAAAATAATCCTACACCATAATCAAGTGGGATAAATCCAGGGATGCAAGGATTTTTCAATATCTGCAAATCAATCAGTATCATACACCACATTAACAAACTGAACAATAAAAACTATATGGTCATCTCAACAGATGGAAGAAAAGCTTTTGACAAAATTCAACACCCGTTTGTGATAAAAGCTCTCCAAAAAGTGGGTACAGAGGGACCTACCTCAAAATAATGAAGGTTATATATGACAAATCCACCTACAGTTAACACCATACCAACAGTGAACAGCTGATAGAATTTCCTCTAAGATCAGGAACAAGACTAGGATGTCCCACTCTTGCCACTTCTATTCAATATAGTTTTGGAAGTCCTAGCCACAGCAATCAAAGAAAAAGAAATAAAATGAATACAAATTGATAAAGAAGAAGTAAAACTGTCATTCTTTGCAGATGAATGATACTATACATAGAAAATCCTCAAGATGCTACAAGAAAACTACTGGATCTCATCAATGAATTCAGTAAAGTTGCAGGTTACAAAACTAATATACAGAAATCTCTTGCATTTCTATATACTAACAATGGAAGATCAGAAAAAGAAACTAAGGAAACAATCCCATTTACTACCACATCAAAAAGAATAAAATACCTAGGAATAAATCTCCCTAAACAGACAAAGACCTATACTCTGAAAACTATAAGATGGTGATGAAAGAAATCAAAGATTATATAAACACACAGAAAGGTATACCATGTTCTTGGATCAGAAAAGTCAATATTGTCAAAATGACTGTACTATCCAAGGCAATCTACAGGTTCAATGCAATCCCTGTCAAATAACCAATGGCATTCTTCACAGAACTAGAAAAAAAAATTTTTAATTTGTATGGAAATATAAATTTCCCTAAATAGCCAAAGCAATTCTTTTTTTTTTTTTTTTGTCTTTTTGTCTTTTCTAGGGCCACTCCCATGGTACATGGAGGTTCCCAGGCTAGGGGTCCAAGCGGAGCTGTACTGCTGGCCTACACCACAGCCACAGCAATGCCAGATCCGAGCCATGTCTGCTACCTACACCACAGCTCACGGCAATGCTGGATCCTTAACCCATTGAGCAAGGCCACAGATCGAACCTGCAACCTCATGGTTCCTAGTCAGATTCATTAACCACTGAGCCACAAAGTGAACTCCTAAAGCAATTCTGAGAAATAAAAATGGAGGTGAAGGAATCAGGCTCCCTAACTTCAGACTATACTACAAAGCTAGTCATCAAAACGGTGTGGTATTAGTACAAAAACAAATACTGAGCAACCAAACAAGATAGAAGGCAAAGAAATAAGCCCACACATTTATGGTCAATCAATGTATGACAAAGGAGGCAAGAAGATACAATGGAAAAATAGTGCTAGGAAAACTGGGACAGCTACATGTAAAAGAATGAAATTAGAACCTTGGAGTTCCATTGTAGCTCAGCGGTAACAAACCTGACTAGTATCCATGAGGACACAGGTTTGAGCCCTGGCCTCGCTCAGTGGGTTAAGGATATGGCATTGCCATGAGCTGTGGTGTAGGTGGTAAACGTAGCTTGGATCTGGGTACTGCTGTGGTGTAGGCTGGCGGATATAGCTCCAATTCAACTGCTAGCCTGGGAACTTCCACATGCTGCAGGTGAAGCCCTAAAAAAAAATAAAAAAACATACACAAAAATAAACTCAAAAAGGATTAAAGACCTAAATGTAAGACCGGATACCAAAAAACTCTTAAAACATAGGCAGAATATTCTTTATCATAAATCACAACAATATCTTTTTTGAATCCATTTCCTAGAGCATTGAAAATAAAAACAAAAATAAACAAATGGGACCTAGTTAAACTTTAAAAGCTGTTGTAGAGCAAAGGAAACCATAAACAAAACTAAAAGACAACCAACAGAATGGGAGAAAATATTTGCAAATGAAGCAACCAATAAGTGATTATACAAACAGCTCTTGTAGCTCCATATAAAAAAACAAACAACCAAACAATCAAAAAATGTTCAATCTAAATAGACATTTCTCCAAAGAAGACATACAGATGGCCAACAGGCACATGAAAAGATGCTTAACATCATTAATTGTTAGAGAATTGCAAGATAAAACTACAATGACATATCACCTTACACCTGTCAGGAAGGCCACCATCAAAAAGTCTACAAACAGGAGTTCCTGTCGTGGTGCAGTGGTTAACGAATCCGACTAGGAACCATGAGGTTGCGGGTTCGGTCCCTGCCCTTGCTCAGTGGGTTAACGATCCGGTGTTGCCGTGAGCTGTGGTGTAGGTGGCAGATGTGTCTCGGATCCCGCGTTGCTGTGGCTCTGGTGTAGGCCGGTGGCTACAGCTCCGATTCGACCCCTAGCCTGGGAACCTCCATATGCCGCGGGAGCGGCCCAAGAAATCTCAAAAAGACAAAAAAAAAAAAAAAAAGTCTACAAACAACAAATTCTGGAGAGCAATTTCTGGAGAGGGTGTAGAGAAAAGGGAACTCTCCTACACCTACTGAGAATGTAAACTGGTACAATCACTATGGAGACTAGCATAGAGGTTCCTTAAAAAACTAAAAACAGAACTACCATATGATCCAGCAATACCACTCCTAGGCATATATCTGGAGTAAACCATAATTTGAAAAAAGACATATGCATCCCAAAGTTCACTGTAGCACTATTTACCATAGCCAAGACATGGAAGAAACCTAAAATGTCCACTGACAAAGTAATTGATAAAGAAGATGTTATATATGTATGCAATGGAATATTACTCAGCCATAAAAAGAATGAAATAATGCCATTTGCAGCAACATGGATGGGTGTAGAGATTATCACATTAAGTGAAGCAAGTCATACAAAGACAAATATCATATGATATTACTTATATGTTGAATCTAAAAATAATAATATAAATGAACTTATTTACAAAATAGAAACAGACTCACAGACTCAAAAACTTTGAAAAGTGTGGGGGGAAGGGATAAATTATGAGTTTGGGATTTTCATATACACACTACCATATATGAAAAAGATAATCAACAAGAACCTATTTATAGCACAGGGAACTCTATTCAATATTCTGTAATAACCTATATGCGCAAAGATTCTGAAAAAGAATGGATATATGTGTATGGATAACTGAATCACTTTGCTATACACCTGAAACTAACACAACCTTGTAAATCAACTATACTCCAATAAAAAATAAAAAATATATATAAAAAGAAAAAAAGAGAAAGGAATACTACTTATCAAGCCTTAGAAGCCTTTATTGTGGTTCTCAGGAAAGGTAAATGAGCTAAGAGAACTACTGCTTTGCCACCAGAAAGACACTACTGACAAAGGTCTACCTACACAAACTGGCCTTTCAGGTGGAGAAGGTTGTATTCTCACCCCAGATGGAAAATACTGTAGTAGTCTGAAGAGAAACTATTGTGGTTGTATGGCATGTTAGTGTGCAGACCAGTCTCAGAATAATAAACTGATAAAGACAGGAGTCCAACATGAAACCTGCTGCCAACTAGCTCTTATCAGCTAACTTTTACATATAGGAAAGTTTTATAAATGAAATGTAAGAGATATTTTAGAAAAAAAAGAAAATAAATAGTGCTAGAAAGGGGATTTTGAAACAGTAACTTTCATACATTGCTGGTGGAAGTGTAAAGTGGAATAATCTTTCTAGAAAACAATGTGGCTATATATATCAAGAGCCATAATTGTGTTTTACATACTTTTATTCTAATAATTATCCTTTTGAGACTATTAGAAGGAATCAAAAAAATGGTATAAATGTGGTATGTAGAAATCTGCTAACCATAGGATCATTTAACTGTGTCTAATCTCTTGGGATAGGACCCAATGGGGGAAGATATGAGAAAAAGGATATATATATATACATATATGTATGACTGGGTTACTTTGCTGTACAGCAGAAATTGTCACAACATTGTGAATCGACTGTAATTTTAAAAAAGTAAAAAAAGGATCATTTAAAATAATTAATATTGGGGAGTTTCCATTGTGGCTCAGTGGAAACAAACCTGACTGGTATTCATGAGGATGCAGGTTCAATCCCTGGCCTTGCTCAGTGGCTTAAGAACCCAGTGTTGTCATGAGCTGTGGCGGAAGTCAGACGCAGCTCGGATCCAGCATTGCTGTGGCTGTGGCATAGGATGGCAGCTGTACCTCTGATTTGACCCTGAGCCTGGGAACTTCCATATGCCGCAGGTGCATCCATAAAAAGAAAAAAAAAATTGTAAGCAGCTTAAAAAACATTATTAAATTATGGCACATTTAAATGATATATATTTATTTAAAATGATTAAGAAATAATTCTTAATATGGAAAATGCTTATAATAAAACTTTTGGAGGCATTTCAGTGATTATTAAGGATAACTTCTATTGTAAATCTTTCTACTATTCCTTGAAACCTGGTAGTTTCCCCTTATTTATCATTCTTAGCCTCAGTCGCTATTTTATGGCAGTTAAAAATCCTTGGATGTCACAACATTGTAAATCAATTATACATCAATAAAAAATTAAAAAAAAAAATCCCTAGATGATCTTGCCAAAGAACTCCACGTTTGCTTTAAGTGCACGAGGTTCAGGGAGAGGCTGGAGATTGTTTTGTTGCCCAAAAGGCTATTTTAATTAGAACAATTTTGATGGGAACATTTTTAATAGAAGCAACTGTGAGGGTGGGGTGAATTTAAGGTGAGTGACCCTTGCTTTTTTTAACTTCTCCAGAAGCAAGGAAGACGTACCCTAGGGGCCACAGCAGTAGGAAGTACCAGTCCCTACGGTTGTTTATTCCTGAGTCCAGAGTCTCTCCCTGGAGACTAGAAGTTGGTAGCTATGGCCAGAGAGGACAAACCTGGCCCATGGTCTGTTTCATAAGTGACCCATGCAATTATGTATTGTCTAGTGGCTGCTTTCACCCAACAATGACAAAATCGAGTGCATATGCCCCCAAAGCCTAAAATAGTGACTATCTGGTCCTTTACAGAAAAAAAGTTTGTTAACTCCTGCCCTAGACTACTGAATGTTCTCACACAGAGCAATGTCTGCACAGAAACTCCCAAAGCACCTAGCAGCCGTCAGTACCAAAAATGACCTCATTCTACCCCTGGCTGGACTTAGCCAAACCCTACAGCACTGTTACTTGTGAGAATATGATTGCTCTTGATAATGCTGGTTCAGGATGAGTTAAATCGATATTTTTTTCCTAAGAAAAAATAGGTACTGAATTAAAAAGAAAAAATAAATGTTTGTATATATAACATATATTACATATATATTACAAATAAGTATTTATAACCTCTCATCTTAGTGTTTCCCCCATCTTTTTTTTTTTTTTTTTTCTGCTGAGTGTCTATCTCCTTTTCCAAAGTATCTGGCACCAACAGGACTTTATTGAATATTTACCGACAAAAGGAAGGAACAGAAGAACAAAAGGAAAGGAAGAAAGCAGAGAAGGATAGGAAGAAAGGAAGGAAGGAAGGCAGACAACTAGGGAATAAGTAACAACAACACGTAACAGAAATTTAAATTGAAAAAGCAGCACATTACATTGGATATAATGTGATCTAATAAAAAAGATCAAAAAAGGACAAGAGAAATTATACCAAAATGTTTTAACAACACTTGCCTCTATGTGATAAAATTGTATTTCTTTATGTTTCTGGGTTTTGTTTTCTAGAACCTTCTTTATACAACAAAAGCAAAACAAAATATAACTTCCTCTCAGCAGAGAAAAAAGTTAATTTGTATCATTCCATAGATGCACAGGTGATTCAAACATTGTAAGAAAATGTGTTTTTCATTTTGGATACACTATTTTTATCCTAAATTAAAGGAATGCTGTATTTTCTGAATAATATTTTCTCATTATTAAAACAGTACATCGTCGTAGTTCCCTGGCGGCTTAGCAGATTAAGGATCTGGTGTTGTCACTGCTGTGGCTCAGGTTTGATCCCTAGCCCAGGAACTTCCTTTCGTATGCTGTGGGTATAGCCAAAAAGAAAAAGTTGTACATTGTTTATATTCGGGGTAATACAGAAGTTAAATCAGTTAATAGTCTAGTATATTTTCAAATGTGTGTAGACTCGCATACACACACACAGGTGCACACTCACATGAAATCAGTTTTACTCGCTTTTGAACTTTACATAAAGAAGAATCACAATATGTATTTTTCTGTGTAGCTTCTTTTGTTGACATTATCTTTCTGAGATTCATCCATATTCTTGTGTGCAGCAGTAGACTGTTCATTTTCAGAACTGTATAATATTTCATTACATGAAAATACAGTTTATTTAACCATTCCTGGTTGGTGGATGTTGCAAATGAGTGGGGCCTTTTTTATAAGTATAGCACCAAAATAACTTCCTATGTTATTCTTTAGAAAGCATATTTCCTAACTTAAAATGTTAAGACGTTTACTTATCTTTTAATATGTAAAAGACCTTTGAAAACATACCTTATGACAAAGGTAGAGAAAAGATTGCAAGAAGAAATCCTAACACAAGAAATCATAGAAAAATTATGTAATAGACTTCTGGAGACAATTTCAGACTAAGACTAAAAAATAATAAGCCAGCCAAAGATACATAATCTGAATACATCGTTTTTACATCAGTTTTTTTTAATGGCTACACTTGTAGCATACGGAAGTTCCCAGGCTAAGGGCTGAATCAGAGTTGCAGCTGCAGGCCTACGCCAGTCACAGCAACACCAGATCCAAGGAGTAATCTGCAACCTACACCACAGCTTTTAGCAAGCTAGATCCTTAACCCACTGAGCAAGGCCAGGGATCAAATCTGCATTCTCACAGACAGTGCTGGGTCCTTAACCAACTTGCTGAGCCACAAGGCGAACTCCTACATCAATTCTCTATCTTCGAACTACAGTCATCCATTAGGCTTTTAATAAGATCCCTAAATTTCAAGTACCTCCATAATTTTTAAATATTTGATTTTAAGTCAGTTTCTTTTTTTCTTTTTTAATTTTATGGCCACACATGCAGCATACGAAAGTTCCCAGGCCAAGGATCAAATCCAAGCTGCAGCTGTGACCTATGCCATGGCCCTTGGCAAAGCCAGATCCTTTAACCCACTGCACTGGGCTGGTGATCAAACCCACACCTCCATAGTGACCTGAGCCGCTGCAGTCTGATGCCTAACCCACTGTACCATAGTAGGAATGCCATCGGTTTATTAAAAGGAGTTTCAGTTCTCTTGTACCTGTAACAGTTAATAGTAAAATTACCTGTGAAAGGAAAATCAAAACTGAGTTAGTATTGCTGAGGGAGCTCCTAAAATGGAGCTGGGACGTCATTAAGGAAGTGTGACTTATTTATGAATGTCTCAGCCTGGATGGAGTCTGACCTTCTGATCTGATAAACAAGTCAACCAGAACATCTGTCAGAAACTTAAGATATTTATCGGACCCTTACACTAAAAGAACTAGTCACAGTCTATCTACCTGTAGGACTCCTACCCTAAAATAACTTGTGATTCCTTAAGGACAAATCACAATTCCTTTCAGGCAACTTTTAACAATCCTGTGGCTTTTTGTATCTATAAGTTCCTGATTTTTTTCTCTTCCTTAGAACACTTTCAAGATGACCGAAGAATCCGTGTCTCCTGAATTGCAAATTTTAAAACTCCTAAACTCCTTTCTTATTTGCAGCCTCCTGGTCTGGAAACAGATCTCACATCAAGCTGCTTCACGCTGTAGCCACACACACACACCCGCACAAGCAAATAGCCATGGAAAAGTAATACACACATAAGTCTTTGACATATCAAACTGCCATCATAACACTAAACAGACAACAAAGCCTTGAATGAATAGGAGAGATAGGCATTAGTAAATAACGGGAGGCAGAAAAAGTATGGTTTACAAAGCACTATCTAGAGGGAATTTTTGAGTAAATTCCCTAAGGAAAACTGGGCATACAAAGAGAAGCATGAAAACCTAAGGTTCTAGGAAAATGGAAGAGGAAATGGAGTTAGAGAAAACTGAAAAAGAGAAGTTCAAAACCAAATTAATCACTTCACAATTTGGTTTCAGACTGGCTGGGATGGTCAACTCCCAGAGGGCATAATCCCAGAACAGCAGCAGAGCATGAAGCAATTCTGAATAGTGGGTCTAGTCTTTGGTTACCAGAAAGTCTGGGAAAAGCAGGACAATAATCTCTTAAGACCAGCGGTTGCCAAACAAATATATCAAATACTGCATAGGAGATTTTTAAACCTTTCTGTCCCTCCACCCACAACTTCACTCTACCCCAAACCAGATGAAAAACTAATGGGGGTCGGATGGGGAGAGGGAGGCCTGTAGAGGGAAAAGTGGATCTGTATAGTTTGCAAAATTTCCCCCCATGACCCAAATGATTATAAACATCCTTCCTCTACAGTGACAAGCTCATTCCTCCATCTAAGCCTAATTAGACCTCACCAAAATGATGCGCAGATCCAACACACTATCTTTCAGTCTAAAGGAGTTCTTAAAATTCTTAGATTTGAACTGAATCATGTTGTTGATTTGCTACCTAGTGGAAGAGAAAGAATCAACCACAAGCTAAACTGAAGCCAAGCAATCTAAAAGTACCTATTTTTTTTTTTTTAATACTCTAATAGCTGAGGACAGTTTTTGAAAGTGTGGTTATAAATAAGATGATTTTAGGTAGCACAGGGATAAATGTTATTTTAACTACTTGGTATTTACTGCAATGCATATTAGAAAAAAGTATAAACAATACTTCAAATCCATCATTTTGAAAATATATGAAGATGAGGCTAAATTAACCCTAATTTTTAAAAGTTAGTAAATTAAAAAATATTAAATTATAGTACTACGCAAGTGGTAATGGGATATCATTGAAGTCGTATGGCGACTCCAAAATGATTGAAGCTTTAGAATAGTTGTCTAAGCTGGCTCTTCTAATCAAAGACACTTTTCCCTCAGCATGCTTGAGTTTCATTTATATGTACAAAGTGAAATAACCCATATTTTAGTGGAAATAACAATATCTTAAGGTATTCATGTTCTTTTCCTCATCAAGTTTCTGAAATCTCACAAGCAAGTTAGCATTCAATACTAATAACCCCTACAAATATTTACATTTTTAAAACATGCTTACCTAGATAGTTATCTAATGAATGTAAATAGCTGATTCCCTCTTATTCTGACAAGTTTCATTATAGAAAATATATTTCCATTTAATCTACACGGTTAAACAAATTCTCAGAAAACTGTCTGAACTCCTGCCAACCTATTGCAGTGGAATGCACTTTAATGACCTATGTTCTATTGTCACAGTGGTCAATTATTTATCATAGAATTTAGAGGTTTCAAGAAAATCCTGAGCATTTAGTCAGCATTCATTAGTCCTTATATTCACTGATGTTAGAATATACAAGTGAAAAAATTACAAGATTCATTTCATTATTTTCTTTGATGGACGCTTTAAATGGCAATGATAAATTTCTCATGTGATAAATTCCACAACGCCACCTCTAACTGCAAAAAAGATTAAAAAATAAGTATTTGGAAAATGGAAACAGGATTATCAAGACTAGCTTACACCAACCTCCTTCATCTCCTGGCTTGGAAACTACCTTGACTCTTAACAAAATTAGGATTCTGTTGGCAAGGAATAGGTGGGGTTTTTGAATAGTTGGGTAGTTGCCTAACAGCATCTGCCATATCTCCCAACTTAAGCACTCAGTTTCTTTCTTTCTGAGGCAATCACTCTTATGTAAAGTTTCCTATTTATTTCCCCAGAGTTATTTATACATATGTTTTTATTATATATATAACTTGCTATGTTGTTTTTAGCCAAATGGTTGTATACTATATACACTGCTCTGCACTTGACTTTTTTCATTGAATAAAATAAATTGAAGACTGGTTCCATTTTGACATGTAATAAAGCCAGTTTCCTCTTGGAGTTCCCACTGTGGCTCAGTGGGAACTAGTATCCATGAGGATGTATGTTTGATCCCTGGCCCTGCTCAGTGGGTTGGGGATCCAGCATTGTTGTGAGCTGTGCTGTGGGTCGCACATGTAGCTCGGATCTGGTGTTGTGGCTCAGATTTGACCCCTACTCTGGAAATGTCCATATGCCACAGGTGCAGGCCTAAAAAGTAAAAAATAAAATAAAATAAACCAGTTTGTTCTTTTTAATAGGTGAAAAATAATCCACTGTATCAATGTGCCATATTCATCCAATTCTATAAGAAAAGACCTTTTGGTTGTTTTCAATCTTCTGTTATATAAATAACACTGCATTAAACAACCTTGTACATATATTATTTGACACTGCAAATTAATGCTTATAAGTGAAACTGCTGGAGTTCCCGTTGTGGTGCAGTGGTTAACAAATCCGACTAGGAACCATGAGGTTGTGGGTTCGGTCCCTGGCCTTGCTCAGTGGGTTAACGATCCGGCGTTGCCGTGAGCTGTGGTGTAGGTCGCAGATGCGGCTTGGATCCCGAGTTGCTGTGGCTCTGGCGTAGGCCGGTGGCTGCAGCTCCGATTGGACCCCTAGCCTGGGAACCTCCATATGCAGCGGGAGCAGCCCAAGAAATAGCAAAAAAAGACAAAAAAAAAGAAGTGAAACTGCTGGGCTATGTAAACTGTGGAATTGGCTGCTGGCATTTTTTTTTTGGGGGGGGGGCAGATCACATTAATTTTACGGATAAAAATTTAAAGAGAATGATATTTATTTTAGAATCTTCCTTACTGAGACCAAAATCATGCCATAAGTTATTAATTCTAATATACACATTTAATCATTTCTAAAATATGGATGCATCTTATAATCTAGAACATCTTTTAATAACTGTCAGCCAGGTGGCAGTCATGAAACTATTTCTGGTGGCATGACAGGTAACTGTCACCTGTGGTCATTTCAGTCACCAAACCACTTAAGGACCATTTAAAGAAGAAATATGAACACAGTGTTGTTAGTAAGCTTTCTGTGACACCTTCTGGTAAGATCAGGAAAGTGCAAGCATTAAAACGAAGTGTCAGTGATTAGGAAGAAAATTCTTTAAAGAAATGTTACACTTACCCGTGCTCTTAATGGTACTTAGGACAATTTTGTTGCAGGGGGAGGAAAACACCACTTTTGGTGACTCCAAGTCAGAAAGTGACTCAGAAGAAAGAGACTCTATATGTGAAGAATTACATTTGTAATATCTTCACTGATACATTTTGTTTATATTTTCATTTTTATATTGCACAAGTTTTTCTATTAAATACAAAAATAAAACTCCAAGTCCTAAAAGATTGTTGCATCAGAGGTACAGGCAGTAGTTTATGTTAGGATTATAGCTTCGTAAAAAAATATTCAAAAAACAGAACAACTTACAATTAATATCTCAGATTTGAACACATACTCTACATGTTATTTTAGGTCCTTCAGTAGTATTTTAAAGTTACTCTCATACAGATTTGTATTTTCTTAAGGCTATTCCCATATAGTTAACTTTTTTCCATTATATTTTCTCACCAGAATGCAATTTATTTTTGGTTATTTCATAAACAAACACTTTACTAAATTGTTTTGTAATTTATAATAATTTTTCAGTGGATTCTTTGGGGTTTTCCAGGTATGCAATGAAATAAATTTTAAACTCTCATCTTAAACTATCTGCTGGAATGAAACTATCTTATCTTAGACTATCTGCTCAATGAAAGCAAAGATTATGTATTACTTTTACTGTTCTATCCCTAGTACCTCACATACTGTCTTGTACAAATAAGATAATCAATATATATTATTAAATGAATTATATGAATGCATATCATTTCATAAAACTTACCCCAACCACCTCTGACAGAGATGTAGTTTATTCAAAAAAGTCAAATATAAATGAGGAAATAGTATTCATATTTATTCCCTTCCATATACAAATATACAGATCCTGTAAGAAATTGGATATTTCATAATTAAATCTATATATGTTTGGTTATAATTAGTTCTATCTTAATCATTTAAAACCTCAGTTGTGAAATATCTTAAACACTTACCTTTTGGATCTTAGATCTGATGAATCAAACTGGATATTCATAGGTCCAGGATTTACTTCATGATCTACCTCAGAGATGAGAAGATGCCTAGAATCACTATCCATGTTTGCCATTTTTCTCAGACTCAAAGCACTGAAGTCAGTCCTACAATAAACCACAAAAGAGAAATAACTTAAAGTTTAATTTAAAATTATTTTACTATTAATAGGTAATACATTTACATGCATAAGAAAACAGAAAAATAGAAGAACATGCTCATAATATCTTAATGAGATATATGCTTAAAATATTTTGCAAGTTCCCGCTGTGGCACAGCAGAAAGGAATCTGACTAGGAAACATGAGGTTGCGGGTTTGATTCCTGGCCTCTCTCAGTGGGTTAAGGATCCGGCATTGCCAAGAGCTCTGGTGTAGGTCGCAGATGCGGCTTGGATCTGGCGTTGCTGTGGCTCTGGTGAAGGCCGGCAGCTGTAGCTCCGATTAGACTCCTAGCCTGGGAACCTCCATATGCCGCGGGTACGGCCCTAAAATGACAAAAAGACAAAAATATAGATATATATCATCAGAAAATTGCTAGATTGAAATGGAGTTACTGCGTATTTTTCAGCTTAATAAAAAAGAAGCAGGGCAATTCATTTCCAATCCTAATGCATTTCTAAATAGATTAGACTATTTGGACCCACTTTCCTGCAAAACAACTAAAATTACTTTAAAAAAAATCTTTTGAAGAGCACCTTTTTGAAAATAGTATGGAAAATCAGGCTGTTTGTAGGTGAAGTTAAGGAAACTTAGACAGTAAATAATTCAAAGAAGTTGCTTCTGCTCTGAGGGTATTTGCTATGCCAACAGAAACTGGGCTGAAGTTTTCAAGGCCTTGTGAAGTATTAGGGAAATAGAAGATAAAACCCAGGATTCACCCAAAGTAAGGAATAGCTGTAGTAAGAAATCAGCCCCTCTCCCTGCTTCCCTGGTACAGTTGGGAGGACTTCTAAGACCTCTGCCATCAGATTAGCAGTTAACAAGAAGTAAAAGTGCCTCACTTCCTTACAAAGAAACAAGAGTTTTCTTGACACTGACCACAGCCTGTGTGTGTGTGTGTGTGTGTGTGTGTGTGTGTGTGTGTGTGTGTGTGTGTCTGCTCATGCACACATACACATGTAGGGGGAAATATTATATACCAAAAACTACACCTCATGTGGATTTGTGAGGTAATTAAAGAACACTTATAGCTGTGGTTATAATTTCAGGTTAACTTGCTTGGCTGAGCTTATAGGTAACTGGCAGAAACAAATGCAAATCTTTTCTATGAGGACCCAGAAAAGATTCATTCTAGGCCTCAGAAAGACTTGTTTACAATCTTTCAAGAACAATGAACAGTACATAGTCAAAAATAACCTAGCATATAAAGAAACAAAGTACTATTAGAACCAGAAGAAACTACAGCAGAAATAGATCCACAAGACTCTAACTATAGGGGTTATCAGAAGATTATAAAACAATTATGCTTCCCATGTTTAAATAAATAAAGAAAAAGTGAACACTTTCAAAAAGTAACAAAATGTCTGAAAAGGATCAAAGTGAATAAATAATGAAACAAAATATAAGAGCCAAAATTTAAAACTCAATGGGTGCATTTAAAAGTTGAAGAGAGGAGGTAAGCAACGTGGTGGAATAAAAAGCTACCTTTGTCTTTCCCCTTCAACCTACAATGAGTAAAACATTCACAATACAATAAAGGTGCCTCTGCCCATCACATCACACTGCTGGAGAATTTTACACATCTGTACATCTAAGAGTGGGTGGACTAGAACATATAGAGGAAGGAAGAACTGAGGTAAGAAGAAACCACGAGAAGAGCAAAACTGGTGCCCATACTCGTAGTTCTCTGGTTGCAGCAGCTGAGACTGCAGCCCCAGAGGACGCACAGCTGCAGGGGAGGTATGACTCCTGCCTCAGCAGACACATACTGGCCACAGACACAGTGACAGAGAACCTTACAACACTAAATACAGCAAAAGTGTCCACACAATCCAAGTTCTTCTTCCCTTTCCTGTCCCGCCACCTGGAGTGTCAGACTCTATGACTCAGGAGATCCTGGATGTGAAGAAGAGCCCACCATCCTGGTGCACCAGGTGGTGATGCCAGCACAGTGGGAGAAGTAAGGCACCAACAACCCTGAAAGCACAAGAAGCAATAATGAGGGCCTATGGCAACACTTCTAGCAGAGGCTATGGAGAATGGAGAGTGAAGACTCAATATAACCAGAGGTAGCTCAAGTTAAGAGAAGCCAAAAGCTTGTGCTATTATATAGCACCACCTACTGGAAAACAAAGAAAGACCTCTAATTTCTAATTTGTTAAACCCACTAGAATCAAGCAAAGACGTGTCTGCCACTTCAAACACTTCTGCACAGATACAGCTCATCATGAACCATAGTAATAGAACACTACAAAAAGAAAATGACAATTCTCCAGAAACCAAACTTAAGGTCATGGAATATTGTGATCTAATTGATAGAGAATTCAAAATTGCTATAATAAAGAAACTCAACAAGCTACAACAAAACTCAGAAAGGCTGTTTCAGTGATCTCAGGAATAAAATTAATGAACAGAAGTAATACTTTAACAAAGGAATTGAAACCTTAAAAAGGAACCAGGAATTCCCTTGTGCTACAGCAGGTTAAGGATCTGGTGCTGTCACTGCTAATGGCTCGGATTGCTGCTGTGGCTCAGGTTTGATCCCCGGCCTGGAAACTTCCATGTGCTGTGGGCATGGCCAAAAAAAAGGAGAACCAAACAAATTCTAGAACTGAAGAATTTAATAAATGAGATGAAGAATGAGTTAGAAAGCACTGGTAATAGAGCAGACCAAATGGAAGAGAGAACAAGCAAACCTGAAGATAGAAATCTAGAAATGACTCAAGTAGAAGAAGAAAGAGAATTAAGTTATAAAAAATGAGGAAATTCTGGAGTTCCCATCGTGGCACAGTGGTTAATGCATCCGACTGGGAACCAGGAGGTTGCGGGTTCGATCCGTGGCCTTGCTCAGTGGGTTAACGATCCGGCGTTGCAGTGAGCTGTGATGTGGGTCGCAGATGCGGCTCAGATCCCACGTTGCTGTGGCTGTGGCGTAGGCCGGTGGCTACAGCTCCGATTCGACCCCTAGCCTGGGAACCTCCATGTGCCACGGGAGCGGCCCAAGAAATGGCAAAAAGACCCCCCCCCTCCAAAAAAGAGGAAATTCTACAAGAGCTCTCTCTTTTAGAAAGGGCATTAGGGTAATGGTTATCCCAGAAGAGAGAGAAGGAAAGAGTTATTTAAAGGAATAATGTCCAACATCCATTCATGATAAAAACTTACCAAAGTGGATATACAGGGAACATACCTTAATATAATAAAAGCCATTTATGACAAACCCACAGCAAATATAACACTCAACGGAGAAAAGCTGAAAGTCTTCCCACTAAAATCTGGAACAAGACAAGGATGCTCACTCTCACCACTGCTATTCAACATAGTACTGGAAGTCCTAGCCACAGCAATCAGACAAACAAAAGAAATAAAAGGCATCCAAATAGGAAGAGAAGAGGTAAAACTGTCACTGTATGCAGATAACATGGTACTATATATAGAAAACCCCAAGGACTCAACCTAAAAACTACCTGAACTGATCAACAAATTCAGCAAAGTAGCAGGATATAAGATTAACACTCAGAAATCAGTTGCATTTCTGTATACTAACAATGAAATATTAGAAAAGGAATACAAAAATACAATACCTTTTAAAATTGCACCCCAAAAAATCAAATATTTGGGAATACACCTGACCAAGGAGGTAAAAGACTTACATGCCAAGAACTATAAAACATTAATTAAGGAAATTAAAGAAGATGTAAAGAAATGGAAAGATATTCCATGTTCCTGGATTGGAAAAATTAATATTGTAAAAATGGCCATACTACCCAAAGCAATCTACAGATTCAATGCAATCCCTATCAAATTACTCATGACATTTTCACAGAACTAGAACAAACAATCCAAAAATTTATATGGAACCACAAAACACCCAGAATTGCCAAAGAAATTCTGAGGAACAAAAACCAAGCAGGAGGCGTAACTCTCCCAGACTTCAGGCAATATTACAAAGCCACAGTCACCAAGGCAGTGTGGTACTGGTCCCAAAACCGACATATAGACCAATGGAACAGAATAGAAAACCCAGAAATAAACCCTGACACCTATGGTCAATTAATCTTTGACAAAGGAGGCAAGAACAGAAAATGGGAAAAAGACAGTCTTTTCAGTGATTATTGCTGGGAAACCTGGACAGCTGCATGCAAAGCAATGAAACTAGAACACACCCTCACACCATGCACAAAAATAAACTCAAAATGGCTGGTAGACTTAAATATAAGACAAGACACCATCAAACTCCTAGAAGAAAACATAGGCAAAACATTCTCTGACATCAACCTTACAAATGTTTTCTCAGGTCAGTCTCCCAAAACAACAGAAATAAAAGCAAAAATAAACCAATGGGACCTCATCAAACTGACAAGCTTTTGCGCAGCAGAGGAAACCAAAAAGAAAACAAAAAGACAACTTAGAGAATGGGAGAAAATAGTTTCAAATGATGTAATTGACAAGGGCTTAAGCTCTAAAATATACAAACAACTTATACAACTCAACAGCAAAAAAGCCAACAACCCAACTGAAAAATGGGCACAAGACCTGAATAGACATTTCTCCAAGGAAGATACCCAGATGGCCAACAAGCACCTGAAACAATGCTCAACATCACTGATTATTAGGGAAATGCAAGTCAAAACTACCATGAGATACCACCTCACACCAGCCAGAATGGCCATCATTAATAAGTCCACAAATAACAAATGCTGGAGGGGGTGTGGAGAAAAGGGAACCCTCCTACGCTGTTGATGGGAATGTAAGTTGGTACAACCACTGTGGAGAACAGTATGGTGGTACCTTAGAAAACTATACATAGAACTACTATATGACCCAGCAATCCCACTCTTGGGCCTATATCTGGACAAAACTTTCCTTAAAAAAGACACATGCACCCGTATGTTCATTGCAGCACTATTCACAATAGCCAAGACATGGAAACAACCCAAATGTCCACCGACAGATGATTGGATTAGGAAGATGTATATGTATACACAGTGGAATACTACTCAGCCATTAAAAAGAACAAAATAATCCCATTTGCAGCAACATGGATGGAACTAGAGACTCTCATACTGAGTGAAGTAAGTCAGAAAGAGAAAGACAAACACCATATGATATCACTAATATCTGGAATCTAATATATGGCACAAATGAATGTTTCCACAGAAAAGAAAATCATGGACTTGGAGAATAGACTTGTGGTTGCCAGTGGGGAGGGGGGAGGGAGAGGGTGGATTGGGAGCTTGGGGTTAATAGATGCAGATTATTGCCTTCAGAAGGGATTGGCAATGAGATCCTGCTGTGTAGTACTAGGAACTATGTCTAGTCATCACTTATGATGGAGCATGATAATATGAGAAAATAGAATGTATACATGTATGTGTAACTGAGTCACTATGCTGTACAGCAGAAAAAAATTGTTTGGGGGAATATTAAAAAAAAAAAAAAAGGAAATAATGGCTGAGAGCTCCCCAAATCTGGAGAAAGCATTGGATATACAAGTCCATGAAGTGGAGAGAATGCCTAATTACCTCAATGCAAAAAGACCTTCTCCAAAACACATTATATTAATTAATTTTTTTTTGGTCTTTTTGCCTTTTCTAGGGCCACTCCTGCAGCATATGGAGGTTCCCAGGCTAGGGGTCAAATTGGAACTGCAGCTGACAGCCTACACTACAGCCACAGCAATGCAGAATCTGAGCCACATCTGCAACCTACACCACAGGTCTCCCACTGAGCAAGACCAGGGGTTGAACCTGTGTCCTCATGGGTCCTAGTTGGGTTTGCTGCTGCTGAGCCAGCACAGGAACGCCAAGACACATTATATTAAAATTGTCAATGACAAAGAATTTTAAAGGCAGGCAGGGGGAGAGGATGTTAACCTACAAAGGAGTCCCCTTAGACTATCAGATTTCTCAGCAGAAACTATAGGACGGGAGGGAATGGGATGATATTCTCGAAATACTGAAAGATAAAAAGTTTCACAAGGAATACTGTATCCAGCAAAATCATCATTCAGATATGAAGGAGAAATAAAGATTTCCCAAACAAACAAAAGCTGAGGGAGTTCATCAACACCAGACTGCCTTATAAGAAATGTTGAAAGGAGTTCTTCTAACAAAAACAGAAAGGGAGAAGTACACAAAATTCTGAATGAGGTGAAAGACAAAATCAGAAAATTGCAACTCTTTATTAAAATAGGTTTGTAAACACTATTATAGTATAATGGTTAAGGGGGGAAGTAGAAAAAATAACTACAGCTACTTCGATTTGGTAATAAGCTCACAACATGAAAAGGAATAACTTGAGACAACAAAAACATAGAAGGGGAAGAGGAATAGAACAGAATTCATATAGGCGAAGGAAGATAAGATGATATCAGCTGAAAAAGGAATATTTTATGTACAAGAATTTTATACAAACCCAATGGTAACAAGAAAATAAATCTAGAGCAAAGACATGACATATAAAAAGAGAGGAAACTGAGAAAAATATAGAAAATCACCAAACCAAAATGGCAGACAGAAACACAAGGGAAAAGAAATAATGGAGATGCAGAGCAACCGGAAAACAAAAGATAAAATGGCACAACTAAGTCCTAATCTACAAATAATCACCTAATTTTAAAAGGATAGATTTCATCAATCAAAAGACAGAGAGTGGCTATATGGGACAAGTTATCAAGAAGACATTACAGACACACACACACACACCCCTAACACAGGAGCACCAAAACGTTTGGAACATACTAACAGATCTAAAAGGTCAAATTGAGAGCAACACAATAACTGTTGGCATTTTAACTTCCCACTTACATCAATGGATAGATCATTCAAACAGAAAGCCAGAAGGGAAACAGTGACCTTAAATGATATATAGACCGGATAGATTTGATAGATTTGAATAGAACATTCCATCCAAATGCAGCAGAATACACATTCTGCATATGGAACTTTCTCTAATGATAGACCATATGCTGGGACACAAAATAAGTCTCAAGAAATTTAAGAAGATTGAAATCATATCAAGCTTCTTTTCCAGTCAACTGGGGGTATGAAACTAGAAATCAACTACAAAAAGAAAGCTAGAAAAAAATCACAAATATGTGGAGACTGAACAGTACGCTACTGATCAACTACTGGGTCAAAGAAGAAATCAAAGGAAAAATAAAAAATTAGCAGAAGATAAATGAAAATGAAAATATATCATACCAAAATCTTTGGGATGTAGCAAAAATGGTACCAAAGGGAAGTTAATGGCAGTATAGAGCTACCTCAAGAAACAAGAAATATCTCAAATAAACAATCTAACTTTACACCTAAAGGGGCTAGAAAAAGAACAAGCAAAACCCAAAGTCAGTAGAAGAAAGGATATAATAAAGATCAGAATAGGAGTTCCCATTGTGGCTCAGCGGTATCAAACCCGACTAGTAACCATGAAGATGCAGGTTTGATCCTGACCCTGCTCAGTGGGTTAAGGATCCTATGTTGCAGTGAGCTGTGATATGAGTGCCAGATGTTGCTCAGATCCTGTGTTGCTGTGGCTGTGGCTCTGGCCAACAGCTGCAATTGCAGCTCCAATTCAACCCCTTGCCTGGGAACTTACATATGCCACACGTGGCCCTAAAAAGCAAAAAAAAACAAAACAAACAAAAACAAAACAAACAAACAAAAAAAACAGGTAGTAATAAGTGAAATAGACCAAAAGGCAAAAGGCAATAAAACAGATCAATAAAACTATGAGCTGGTTCTTTGAAAAGATGAACAAAATAGACAAGTTTCAGTTAGACAGGGTAAAAAAGGCCCTCAAAAGTAAAATTATGGGAGTTCCTGTCATGGCTCAACAGAAGTGAATCTGACTAGTACGGATACAGGTTTGATCCCTGGCCTTTATCAGTGGGTTAAGGATCTTGCGTTGCAGAGAGCTGTGGTGTATTGTAGGTGGCAGACTCGGCTCAGATCATGTGCTGTAGTGGCTGCAGTGTAGGCCGGCACTACAGCTCTGATTCGACCCTGAGCCTGGGAACTTCCATGCCACAGGTATGGCCCTAAAGAGACCAAAAAAAAAAAAAAAAAAGTGTGTGTATAATTGACTCCCTCCAAAAAAAGGTAAGAAAGAAAACATTAAAGAGGTAGGACAAATAGCATAAATTATTCAAGTTCCTCCCATTCTTTCTTAAACCTACGCTAATCAGGCTATCTTCCTCATCCATCACTACACAAAACCTGTTCTTATTAGATCACCAATGATCTCCACATTGGTAAACTCAATTTCTCAGTTTTTAACTTGCCTGCCCTATCAGAAATATTTGCCACAAGGAAGCATTCTCTTCCTTAATAAACTATATTCAGTAGGACTCCAAGTTTTCCTCTATATTTCTCTGGCCCCTCCTGCTTTTCTGTCTCCTTTGCTTACTGTCTGCTCCTTTTCTCCAGACTTCTTAAAATTGTAGAGTCTCAAGTTTCAGTCTTGGTACTCTTTTTTATTTACCCTAAATTTTTAGGTAATATTATCCAATCTTACAGATTTATTTATTTATTTGTCTTTTGTCTTTTCTAGGGCCATACACACAGCATATGGAGGTTCCCAGGTTAGGGGTCCAATTGCAGCTGTAGCTGCTGGCCTACACCAGAGCCACAGCAACACCAGACCCGAGCCACATCTGCGACTTACACACCACAGCAACGCTGGATCCTTTACCCATTGAGCAAGGCCAGGGATCGAACCTGCAACCTCATGGTTCCTAGTCTGATTTGTTTCCGCTGTGCCACAACAGGAATTCCCTTGGTCAGCATTTCAAAGGCTCTCATTAACTTAGTTATACTGAAAACAAATAAATAATGTTAAGGGAAAATGTTAAAGTACTACCTTAAAAAGTAAATTTTTAAGAAAAGCAAAACCAAAATACAATTGCTCCTTCAATAATGCCGGGGAGTGGGTCAAGATTGTCTACCCTTTGCACAGTTGAAAACTGGTATGTAACTTTACAGTTGGCCCTTATATCTGCAATTTTGCCTCTGTAGGTTCAACCAACTGTGGATGGTGTAGTACTGTAGTACATATTTATTGAAAAAAATCCATGTATAAGTAGAACTGTGCAGTTCAAACGTGTTATTCAAGGACAACTGTATTACCATTTCCAGTCAAAAAGTGCTTTATTTCTCTACCTTATAAAGAGTATGAACAGAGAAATTATTATCTATTTTAAGATGAGACAATTAAAATACTGAGTAATGGCATATTCTGAACAATATATTCATTCAACAAATTCTCAATGAGTCTCTACAATGTAGTTAGGCACTGAGAAAAATAGGGGGAAAAAAATCTTAAAAACTCATGGTACACAAAGAAATAGCAAAAAGACAAAAAAAAAAAAAAAAAAGGAGTTCCCGTCGTGGCGCAGTGGTTAACGAATCCGAATCCAGCGTTGCTGTGAGCTGTGGTGTAGGTTGCAGACACGGCTCGGATCCCGAGTTGCTGTGGCTCTGGTGTAGGCCAGTGGCTACAGCTCCAATTCGACCCCTAGCCTGGGAACCTCCATATGCCACAGGAGTGGCCCAAAGAAATAGCAAAAAGACAAAAAAAAAAAAAAAACCTCATGGTACCTATCCTCAAAAAAACTAAAAAATGTAATTTATGACGCACCAAAGTCAGGTAACTTCTCCTAAATCACTTAAATAATAAAACCTAGTAGGACGCTAATAACCAATTCCAATTTGCTGTTCATCTTTTCACTTTAGCTTAAATTTATACCAACTGCTAGTTCTGTCTCCTAAATTAGCTTTGTTATAGATCAGTGCAAGATTATTCTTTTTTTTTTGTCTTTTTTTTTTTGTCTTATTGCTATTTCTTTTGGGCCGCTCCTGCGGCATATGGAGGTTCCCAGGCTAAGGGTCCAATCGGAGCTGTAGCCACTGGCCTACGCCAGAGCCACAGCAATGCGGGATCCGAGCAGCGTCTGCAACCTACACCACAGCTCACGGCAACGCCAGATCGTCAACCCACTGAGCAAGGGCAGGGACCGAACCCTCAACCTCATGGTTCCTAGTCGGATTCGTTAACCACTGTGCCACGACAGGAACTCCAAGATTATTCTTTTAAGTTAAAATGTTTAGTTGACTGCTTGAAACACCGACCCAACATAGCATGATGCATTGTATATATTCAGATATGGAGCATCAGAAATGGTCTTGAATATAAAATGTACACTATTAATAATGGTTATCAAAATTTCATTAAGATGAAAGGAAATGAGATAAAGTTGAAAAATTTCATCAAAACAGTTGATACACAAAAACAGAAGCTCGATTTTTTAATTCCTTTTTCAGTGTAATAAACCTGATTAATAATTTAGTTGACTTCTTTGATCTTAAATTTTAAAACTAAAGGCAAGATTAAGATTACTTTGACCTCCTAATTTATGAAACTAGGACCGACAGTCCTATTAAATGTTTTTAGTTTAAAATAGTTAATTTCACTAAGTAACTTGACATTCTACATAAAATACCAATGAAAAATACATTTTAGGAGTTCCCATCATGGTTCAGTGGGTTAAGAGACATTATCTCTGTGAGGCTAAGGGATGCATGTTTGATCTCTTGGCCTCACTCAGTTGGTTAAGGATCCAATGTTGCCACAAGCTGTGGCACAGGCCACAGATGTGGCTTGGATCTGGTGTTCCCCTGGCTGTGGCAAAGGCCTCAGCTGCAGTTCTGATTTGACCCCTAGCCTCGGAACTTCCATATGTTGCAGTTGTGGCCTGCAAAAAAAAAAAAAAAAAATTTAATTAAGGTAGACTTCTAAGATCAACAACGAGTCAAGAATGCTCACTTTGGCCACTTTTACCCAACACAGTATTAGAATTCCTAGCAAAAACATTCAGACAAGAAAAAGAAATTAAAAGAATCCATACTGGGAAGGGAAGAACTAAAACTGTTAACACTCTGCAGATGACATGACACTATACATAGAAATATCCTAAAACACCACTAGAAACCTCCTAGAGCTCATCAATGAATTCAGTATAGCTGCACAATACAAAATTAATGTATAGAAACCTGTTGCATTTCTATGTATTAACAATGAATTACCAGAAAGGGAAATTAGGAAAACAATTCTGTTTACCATTGCATCAAAAAGAATAAAATACTGAGGAATAAACCTTCCTAATGAGGTAAAAAAAACACCTGTAGTCAGAAAACTATAAGACACTGACAAAAGAAACTGATGACACAAACAGATGGAAAGATATACTATGTTTGTATATTGGAAGAATTAATGACCATACTACCCAAGGCAATCTACAGATTCAATGTAATCCCTACTAAAATACCAGGGGCATTTTTCAGAAAATTAAAACAAATGATTTTAAAATTTGTATGGAAACACAAAAGACCCTGAATAGCCAAAACAATCTTGACAAAGAAAACAGAGCTGGAGGAATCATGCTCCTTGACTTCAGATTATATCACAAAGTTACAGTAACCAAAACAGAATGGTACTGGTACAAAAAACAGACACACAGATCAATGGAATGGAATAGAGAGTCCAGAAATAAACCCACACATTTATGGTCAATTAATTTATGACAAAGGAGGCAAGAATACACAATGCAGAAAAGACTGTCTCTTCAATAAGAGGTTCTGGAAAAACTGGACAGCTACAAAAATAAACTCAAAGTGGAAAAAAAAAAAACAAACTCAAAATGGATTAAAGACCTAAATGTAAGACCAGAAACCATAAAACTAGAGGAAAATATAGGCAGAACACTCTTTTACATAAATCACAGCAATACTTTTTTGGATCTGTATGCTAAAGCAAAGCAAGTAAAAGCAAAAATAAACAAATAGAACTTCATTAAACTTAAACAATTTTGCACAGCACAAAGAAAACCACTGACGAACAAAAAGCAACCTACTGAATGGGAGCAAATATTTGCCAATGATATGACCAATAAGGGGTTAATATATAAAATGTATAAACAAATCATTGAACCCAACAACAACAAAAAAATAAGCAACCAGACAACCAGATTAAAAAATGGGCAGAAGACCTGAATAGATACTTTATAAAGAAGACGTACAGATGGTCAACAGGCATGTGAAAAGATGCTCAACATTGTTAATCATCGGGGAAATGCAAATTAAAACCACAATGAGATATCACCTCACACCTATCAGAATGGCTATCATTAAGGCTACAATTAACAAATGTCAGCAAGGATGTGGAAAAAAGGGAACTTTCGTACATTGTTGGTAGGAATGTAAATTGGTGCAACCACTGTGGAAAACAGTATGGTGGTTTCTCAAAAAACTAAAAATAGAACTACCATATGACCCAGCAATTCCATTCCTTATTATACATCTGAAAAAAAAAAGAAAACACTATTAAAATGATACAGGCATCCCAATGTTCAGAGCAGTATTATTTACACGTGCTAAGACATGGAAGCAACCTAAGTATCCATCAACAGTTGAATGGATAAAGAATATGTGGTATGTATACAACAGACAGTTACTCAGCCATAAAAATGAATGGAATTTTGCCATCTGCAATAACATGGAAGGACTTGGAGGGTATTATGTAAATGAAATAAATCAGAGAAAGACAAACACTGTACACTATCATTTATATGTGGAATCTAAAAATTTAAAACAAATCAGTGAATATAACAAAAAGGAAACAGATTTACAGATATATATAAATAACAAACTAGTGGTTACTAGTGGAGAGCAAGAAGGGGGAAGGAATAAGATATGAATAGGGGATTAAGAGGTATAAACTGGGAGTTCCCGTTGTGGCGCAGTAGTTAACGAATCCGACTAGGAACCATGAGGTTGCGGGTTCGGTCCCTGCCCTTGCTCAGTGGGTTAACGATCCGGCGTTGCCGTGAGCTGTGGTGTAGGTTGCAGACTCGGCTCGGATCCAGCATTGCTGTGGCTCTGGCGTAGGCCGGTGGCTATAGCTCCGATTCAACCCCTAGCCTGGGAACCTCCATATGCCGCGGGAGCGGCCCAAGAAATAGCAACAATGACAACAACAAAAAAGACAAAAGACAAAAAAAAAAAGAGGTATAAACTATTATGTACAAAATAAATAAGCTATGGAGTTCCTTGGTAGTCTCATGGTTAAGGATCTGGCATTGTCACTACTGTGTCTTGGGTCACTGCTGTGGTAGGTGAACTGGCCCAGAAACTTCCACATGCAGCAGGTGTAGCCAATAAATAAATAAAATAATATAGCCAATATTTACAAATAACTTCAAATAGAGTATAAACTTTAAACAATTGTGAATCACTATGTTGTATACCTGTAACTTACATAATATTGTATATCAACTATATCTCAATTAGAAAAAAGTAACATAAAAAATGCAAAAATAAGGTGGACAAAGCATTGGAATTAAAAGCTTAGAAAATAAGCATACAGTAAAGAAGTTATTAGCTTTATGGAGTTTTTAAAACATTCTCTCAATTTGAAAACTATATATTTTAGAAACTGAAAAGATAACTGTCAGGAAGCAAGTATTTCATCAAAAAAGAACAACATAAAGAACTTGGGGTAAATTTATTCAAGAAAATCTAGTGGATTCCTACTGTGGCTCAGTGGTAACAAATCTGACTAGAATCCATGATGATGAGAGTTCGGTCCTTGGCCTTGCTCAGTGCGTTAAGGATCCGGCATTGCCACACGTTGTGGTGTAGGTTGCACATGCAACTCCCATCTGGGATTACTGTGGCTGTGGTGTAGGCTGGCATCTGCCTACATTCAACCCCTAGCTTAGGAACTTCCATATGCCGAGGTTGCAGCCATAAAAAGAAAAAAAAATCTAAAGTACATAAAATAAATCCATAAATTGATATGTATAAGTATTTAGAACTATTCCAAGCACTACTAAAGTTTATATAGGAGCCTGCTATTATTATTTGTGACCTTAATAAAACTAAGCTTAATGAAACTGTTATACTGTGGGAAGAAAAAGCCATCAACAAAACTGCTAATAAATCCTAGGAGAAGTTCCCGGACCAGGGATAGAGAAAATTTTTAATATTGTATTACAGTAGGGATGCTCTACTGCTCCTAAATCTCCAAAAACTGATGAGACCATTTTCGGGAGGTATTCATTTGTTTGAATTACACACAACAATTTGGGATATGGCCTATTCTGATTCTATTAAGTAAAATGTGGTGGTTGACAGCTTGTATAAGACTGCTTGGATCTGTACCCTGGATTTACTGTGTTAACTTTGGGGATCTTATTTAAATTCTCTGAGACTCACTGATTTGGGGGATAATAAAATACTAATCTTATTGGGTTTGAGATTTAAATAAGATAATGCACATAATAATGTGCCTGGGCCACAGCGAATGCTCAATAAACATAGCTATCATTTTATTTGTGAATTTGGCTCTTTAAAAGTAACTAGCAAAATTATATCTGGGCTTAATTTAGTGGCCTGAATAAAATCAGCTGACATATCTACAGGTCTTTAGCATAAAGTGAGTAAACTCAATAAGATAAGAAAAAAAGTGGAGTGCCATAGAATTATTGAACTGTTACAAATAGAATAGACCTAAAAAAAAAGAATTCATTTTGAAGAAGATTGGGTGTCACTTTAAGGAAAAACTCAGAGAAAAAGACAAGTTAATAGATAGGTAGTAGGAGATGGGACTAACATTTACTTATTGAATGCCTACTACCAGCCTAATGTTTTACATGTGGTTTAATCGTAATCAATCTGTAGTGTCTGGGAAATAGGTATTATCTTCAAATTTCAAAAAAGAAGCTGAAGCTCTGAAGTAACTTGTCCTAAATTACTCAGCTAATAAAGCCACAATTGGGAATGAAACCATATCACTTTGATTTCAAATGCTGTCTACTACAGTGGGTAGTCTACTTTAAAAAAGGAGGTAGGCTATTTGGAAGACAAAAGAAGCATTTGAAAACAGTCTTGTTCAGATTTGCAAACAAAAAAATCAATAATACCTAGAGTGCCAATAGCCTTAAACTCTTTAAAGTTTAGGACTAGAAAAAGTGAAAAGGTGTGCCCAGATATCGGGACTACAAATTTAGCATATGTTTTTCTATAAGGAAACTAGCTCAGATGAATTTGTTTCTCCTGATAAAAATTTCTTCTTCTCAAGGCTAGGTATTTGTTTAACCAGCAATAATCCTTCCAGCCTCAGTGAGACAGAGGGAAGGTCAATAGCCAAATTAGACTAGGAAAAAAGATACCTGCCTAAGGAGATGAATACTTTCACTGAATACTGAATATTAGGAAACCAGGAAAGAGGAAAATCTAGAAAGGAGTTTGTTTGTTTTAATGGCTGCACCTGCAGTATATGTAAGTTTCCAGGTCAGGGACCGAATTTGAGCCACAGCTGTGACAGCATGGGATCTTTCAACTCACTGCACTGGGGCCAGGGATCAAACCCACGCCTCTGCAGCAACACGAACCACTGTAGTCAGATTCATAACACAATGCACCACGGCAGGATCTCCTAGAAAGGATCTTGGGTTTCAGTCAGCTTTAACAAAAAGTGATAATCAAGGTTAGGGAAAATATGAAGGACATTAAATAACTGATATATAAAAAGTTCCAGTTTAATCACATACATGTATTTGTTGGGAGAAATTCTGAAAACTTGTATTGTCAAATTAGCTTTTTATTCCATACAAGCAGAAAACTGACATTTCAGTGATTTAAAATAAATTGCAAATGAGCTAAAGTTTCCAATGCCTTTCAATTAAAGATGTAATAATAAAGTAAATATGAAGAACTTTAAAGATATTGGTAATGATGAGACGCCTCAGTCAGACTGAACTTCAAATTCCTTAAGAATGCTGTTCTAAAGGAAATTTAGTACCTTTTTGAAAGTCTTGACGAGAACTATAAGATATTCTGAAGTTTTTTTTTTTGTGTGTGTGTGTGTGTGTGTGTGTGTGTGTGTTTGGTTGCACCTGCAGCATATGGAAGTGCCCAGGCTAGGGTTAAATGGAAGCTGCAGCTGCTGGCCTACACCACAGCCACAGCAACATCTTGGATCTGATGCTATGGTCACAGCAATGCCAGATTCTAGCTGTATCTGCAACCTACACCACAGCTCACAAAAATACAGGATCTTTAACTCACTAAGCAAAGCCAGGGATCGATCTGAATCCTCATGAATGCTAGTCAGGTTCATAACCCACTGAGCCACAATGGGAATTCCCAAGATCTCCTAAAATTTAATGAATTAGGTTGAGAGGTGCTGGAATTTCATAGCAAATATCACAAAGATGGTAACACACAATAGTGCTATCAATGATTAACTAAAATGTTAAAATTTCCATAGCATTAATTTGCTGTAGACATAACACTAACATAGGGAGCTAAATATGCAAGATGATATAAACAGGTATATTTACTTCTAATATCTCAATTAATCCTGACCTTCAAAACAAAGTCCCAGATGCAAGACTATTAATGTCAAAGATAAGTTATTTAATAATGAGTCCCTAAGCATTTATTTTAAAATTGATTTTAGTATGGGGTCTCAATGCAAAAACAGCTCATTGATTTGCTTGCTGGTACCTGTGCTGAAGCACATATCTCCATAAAAAGAACATAGAGGACAAAGAAAGGGAAGTTCCCATTGTGGCTCAGTGGTAATGAGCCTGACTAGTATCCATGAAGATGGGGTTTGATCCCTGGCCTTGCTCAGTGGGTTAAGGATCAGGTGTTGCCCTGAGCTGTGGTGTAGGTCACAGACATGGCTCAGATACCACGTTGTTGTGGTTGTGGCTCTGTGGCCAGCAGCTGTAACTGCCGATTCGACTCCTAGCCAAGGAACTTCCATATGCCACAGCTGCAGCCCTAAAATGAAAAAAAGAAAAAAGGATGCTCCTACATGTTAAAAGGTATTGAGACAGGAGGAAAACAGGCCCTTGGGCTGCAAATGGCTGGAATTTGTGAGGCTGAGTAAATTGGGCCTTGTTTCTCTTTGGCATTTCAAGGAAAAAAAGTTAATGGCCAGGAGCTAAGCTCTGCTGGATTAAAAAAAAATAAGATGACCACATCAATCATAAGGCTATGGAGACCTCCCTAACTGCACATGCACAGAAAGGAGTCAAAAATGGAGGGGACAGCAGGCCATTTAAGTTTTGCTAACTTTCCCATAAGCCCTTGTGCTGGAATCCATCTTGGCTCAAAGACGAATGTGCATATCACAGAGGGTCCTGGGTCCAGTCATGTTTGAGAACTAAAACAAGATAATCAGCCAAAGGAGAACAAAGACCTCGAAGCAATGACCCTATATAAGAGATTTAAATCACCCCTTTAACACCCTTTCCACTAGTGGGGCATCCACATGCCTCTCTGAGTATGTTGTTCTGCTTTCAAACCACTTCCCTGTGTGCTCTCCTACATGTGCTGTGCTTATAATAAACTTTGAGCCTTTTTTTTTTTTTTTTTTTTACCATTTTTGCCTCCTTGAAACATCCTTGCTTTCAACAGGGGGCAAAAATCAGAGCAATTCTGCTTTTAGCCTCTAGCCTCTAGCTGGCTTAGTGGTTAGGATTCTTAGTTTTCACCTAGGCTGCCCAAGCCCAGTTGTTGAGTATCTATGCCAAGATGCTAGCAACAATCTGCAATAGGAGGCGCTATCTTTTGCCCAAAGAAGTGGATTGTGGACCCACCATACAAGTATTTATGTGCGACAATTACTATTAACTCATACTTCTGTATATAGTAGCCTTTTAGATACTATATTTACATTCAGTTTACCAGGCCAGGGACTGGTTTTGTTTTGTTTTGTTTTGTTTTGTTGTTTTTTTTTCTGTAAATGGCCCAGACAGTAAATATCATATGATCTATGCAACTGCTTTGCCTTGCAGCACAAAAGACAATATCTAAATGAGTGAATATGGCTGTGTTCCAGTAAAACTACACAAAGAGTTAAATACATTTGGCAGTAGGTCAGATTTGGTCATAGTTTACCCACCTCTGTAGTATGCTAGTATTAAAGCAAATGGAACCATTATCATTACAAAGGCAACCTGGTGAAAGCAGTTATGTATGTTCTTCTATATAAATCTATAACTTCTATAAAGTCCAGTAACAAATTTATCTAAACCTCTTCCTTATGAATTGCTCCATGGTTAATAGGAGCTACAATGCTCATATTCTGATGCTACAGTTGGAACACCCTCCCAATCTGATCAATACATCCTTCAAAAGGTGTTAAATTTGACAGTGCTGGAGGACAATGTAGTTTAATAGAGAAATCACCAGTCAAAAAAACAATGCAATGGCATTAACGGAGGTCTCCTCCCACATTAGGAACACTAAATGCTCTCAAGTTGTTTTAGGGAGTAAGAAAGAATACTGGCAAAGGACTGAAATTTGTGTGTTATAAAATGCATGCCTGGTAGAAATTTTTAGCCTCTAAATGATTTTTTTTTTAAATTTATGCTCCTATTGCCTTTTTAAAAAAATTCTGTAAATTACTGTTTTAATTTGTAATTTGGGTATTCCCATTCTTCTAAGCTATTTACTTCTTATTGTAAATATTCAAGGTATTACAAAAATCACAATAAACAGCATATTGTTTTTACGTATGTAATAGATATGCAGCATTTAAAATTGAGAGAAGAAATCTAAGGTAACTGTTCTCACAGCTTCAGCAGGCATGAAATGGGAAACAGAAGATGAATTTTATTTGCTGATGAACTATAAGTGACATCTTAGTATGCTACCAGCCTTTCATCTTAATATGAAGCTTATAGTTTGTGAGGCAAGCAGATTTTTGTTCAAGTTAAGACAAGAGTTTTTAACAAAAGTTAAAAACCTTTCCCTTGAGGGGCTGCCTGTTATCCTGCATAGGACAGCAGTAAAAGATAACAGGAAGGGGGACAGGTTAGAGTTTGCTAATCTACTGATCTGAGCAATAGATTATGTCATTGCTTGAGAGTCATGAAAATTAGGTTTTAGTCAAGTTGGCCATTAACTGGTTGTCTGTTGGTGAGCAACCCAGGTTCTTCAACTCGGTGGACCTCAGTTTCCTCACCTGGAAAGTGAGAGAATGCACTTGACTAGCTGCTCTCAAAGGCCCCTTTCAGCTCTGTTCTTCTAAGACAGGAAGATGTCAAGCCACCAGCTAAGAGGGCACTGGCTCTCACAATCGAGCCAAAGAAAAGCATGACAAAGACTTACTTGGCCCTCACCATCTGTAGTCCTAGCTCAAGGTACCAAGGTCTTTTCCCCGCATCTCCCCTTTCCGGCCCTCTCCTACTGGGGACAGAGAAGGGTCTCCCCACTCCTCCCAATTCTCCTCCTCCCTCCTTCTCTCATCGGGTGTTCACCTCCTGTAACCCTGTCTTTTCCCAAAGGCTCCAGCAGACTCCGATTCCCACAGTACCTCCAGTTCTCTCAGCCCCCGACCGAGGCCCTGACTTGGTCGCACGCGAGCCCTGTAGGAGCTTGCGCCGCCCCTCCGGAACCCTCTCCTCCGGCCCGGGCTTTGGCCTCACAGCTCCCGCAACCGGCCACTGTACCGACGCGTTTCACCAAAGAACTTCCCCAGGTGACAGCCGGCTCCGCCGCAAGCTCAGCTGTTCCCGCTGCTTCCCCTCTGTTCCCTCCGCTCCCTCCCGCAAGGTGAGTTGGCAAGACCCGAAAGGTGCTCTACCTGTGCAGGCCAAGCCATTAATCTCACAGAAAGCGGTAAGAAGGCTAACACCCCTTACCCACTCGTCTAAGTTGAGGCAGCCAGGCTTCCCGTTCCCAGAACAGGAAAAGACAACGGCCTAAATCGCGGGGGCCGGCGGGGGATGGAGTTCTAATCCAGCCGCCTCAATCAAACCTCCCGCCGCCGGGACTACAACTCCCAGGAGGCTCTACGACAGCTAACACGCCTCCCGCCTCAGAGCCCAGCCCTCCGGCTTCGGGAGGCGGGGCTGCCTAGGCGGGCAAACCGTGACTGATCTGCAATCTGATGTTTGCACCAGAGGAGGTTGCTGGCCCAAGGCACTTCAGACGTCTGGGAGGGTGCACAGCCTGCAGTTCTTACAGCCCCAGAGGCCCCATAAGAAAGGGCTGACGTGACATTTCTGTCTAGGGTTGACCTCTTATTATCTCTCTTCTCAGGCTTTTCTGTGCTCTTTTCTCTCGTCACATGCTTGAACCCTGCGGACACCAAGGAAAGCTGGCTTGAAAAAAAAAAAATTGTTGGGTTGGCACTTTCCCTCCCTTGTCTAGACGCTTACGTTTTTTTATTTTTGACGTGTTGGCATATTAGTCACTAAGCTAAAAGAGGGACTTATTGGAGGATTTTAGCACCCTCTCCCCATCCCTAATAATTTCTCCCAAAGCCACCCCAAGTAAAAATACAGTATGAATAAAATTAGCGTGTTTGTTATAAAAAGTCTGCTCAAGGTAAGTCTTTTGAAAACATATGGCAATACCTAAGGTCTTACAAAGGAAGACGATGGCTTTTTTTTTTTTAAACAATCAGGAGAAATCGAACAATGCACTGTCATGTGTTAAGAATCTAAAATTAAAGAGCCCAAATTTAAAAAATGGCTAATATTGAGTGCCAAGCATTTTACTTACAATATCTCTTTAAGTCTTTACCATCATTCTAGAAGTGTATATTGTCTCTATTTTACAGTTTTCAGGAAACAGTCCTAGAGCATTTAAATGAGTTACCCAAGGCTGAACAACTATCAAGTGGCAGATGATCTGGAATTCAAATTGAGGTCTTACTCCAAACTTGTGCTCTTAAACACTGCCTCTGTTATTGAGGGTTTGGCAAGGCCTATGATGCGATGAATATTGCTTTTAAAGCAGATAAATGTTACTTTGCTAATGGTGTCCTCATTAAAAAATTGTGCAACTGCTCTTTTAGCCTGTTTTCGAATCAACAGTACATTCTTTTGATAGCTCCAGTGACAACAAAATTTTTTTTATTTCTCTGCTTTTCAGAGAAAAGCAAGGCTGAGAAACACAAAAGTTAGTGGTATGGAATCATATCAGCAAGAATGGCTGAATAAGGAACTTGAAAACTATCCTTCCATAAAAGCAACAAATAAGCTGGCGAAACCATCAGAATCAACTTTTTTGGTACTCGGGAAACTAATTAATTAAAGAAAAAGTAACAACACTTAAGAAAAACTGCCGAATTTTGGCAAGAGAGTTCTATGATCATCTCAAGCTTGGCAGAGACCTTGAAGACAGCAGCAAATATCCCTGGTGTAGGTTGCTGGTACCAGAGGGAGCAATATGGATCTTATTCCAAAGGAGTTGTAATTATGTGTTTTGACCTATCTTGTGGTTGCCTGATGGTTTGGTTCTAGGGCTTACCTTTGTTTCACCTGCTTTCAAGCCTCCCCAGGGCTGAGGCAGCTTCTGAGACAGTGATTGCCAGAAGGATTTAAAGCAAATGTATTAGCCACTGCCATCGGGGAAGGAATAACAGTTGGGGCAAGTAGTAAACAGACCAAAAAGCCTAGGAAGGAAGGGGCTGGGGAAGCAGATACTTGAGGAGTGAGTGTTTTCAGAAGCTTCCTCTTATTCTGGGGAATCTGGACACAAGCTCAGAAAAGACCTGAGAAAACCCCAAACTCTCACTTCTGGCTGACCTTCAGACTCTGTGCAAGCAGGAAGTGAAGGCTAATGCAGAATTGTAAAGTATCTTGCTAAGCCTTGAAGGTGACATACAGCTAATTGGCAAAGAGCGGGAGAGGGGTTTTTTTTGGGGGGGGCATTTTGGCTGTTTATTATTTGCTTCTAGGCATTTAATAAAGACACCTCTGTTAAATTACTAGCTGACCACTAAGCTAATGGAACAGAGTGGTTACACAACAAAACATACAGACTTTATAGAATTAGTAGACTGGTAGTTGAGTCTGTTTCTGTCACAATTTCCTCGGTCCCTGTTTCAACCATAACAAAGCTTTGGAACGGCGGACGTTTTACAAATTATTAAAGTGAAAGTACATTTTCAGAGAGGGAGAGAGGACTCACATGTGCATGGTTTTAAAAAAGGAGGGCCTGACTCACTCTGCAATGGTCTTTATACCCCACAGTGCAACCTGAGTGGAGACATAATTTGATCTTCAGATTGGTCTTGGGCAGGATACCTTACTTGCTTGGGGAACAGGTTATAGGTGGCCAGGTGAGGAATGGGCAACATTTCTAGCAGGGAGTGAGAAGCCTAGGCTGGTCAAGGTGGGGGAAGGGGCATAACAATGAGACATGGCCAGAGGCTTTGGGGTTTAATCTCCTTCAGGGGACTTGAAGCCTGTAACATGTCTAGAAGCTTGATTGTATTTAAACTTGATTTTTTTTTTTTAAATGGCTGTACCCATGGCATATGGGACTTCCCCAGCCAGGGATTAAATCCAAGCCTTAGCTTCAGCAATGGCAAATCCTTTAACCCACTGTGCGGGGCCAGTTGTTGAACCTGCACCTCCACAGTGACCCAAGCCACTGCAGTTGGATTCTTAACCTGCTGCACCACAGTGGGAACTCCTAAACTTGATTTTTAATTAATTTTTAAAAATTTATTTATTTTTTTGGCCATGCCAAAGGCATGCAAAATTTCCTTGTCATGGATCAAACCCATGCCATAGCAGTGACAATGATGAATCCTTAACTCGTTGAGTCACCAGGGAACTCCTAAACTTGATGTTTAAAATCAAGCCATTTGGAGTTCCCATTGTGGCGCAGTGGTTAACGAATCCGACTAGGAACCATGAGGTTGCGGGTTCGGTCCCTGCCCTTGCTCAGTGGGTTAACGATCTGGCGTTGCCGTGAGCTGTGGTGTAGGTTGCAGACGTGGCTCGGATCCCGCGTTGCTGTGGCTCTGGCGTAGGCCGGTGGCTACAGCTCCGATTGGACCTCTAGCCTGGGAACCTCCATGTGCTGCGGGAGCAGCCCAAGAAATAGCAAAAAGACCAAAAATAAATAAATAAATAAATAAATAAATAAAAAGACAAAAAAGAAAAAAGAAAATCAAGCCATTATAGATGGTGTTTCATACTTTTCATCACATCAGGAAGGACATTTCTGGAATTCTTTCATTTGTGATATTAAGGCTATTCAGTGGTCTCAAATACTGTCTCTTAAAAAGTTCCCTTTCAGCTTTTCACCAGTTGTTGATGGTCAATAGCCATTGATGGTGATCTGCTAGATCAGAGGTTCATGTCACCTTTAGTGTCTGAGTAAATTTTTTCAGTGTCCTTAGTTTCTGTTTACTAAGTAGTTAGGGCCGAACAAATTAATACCCTAATATTCTGTTTATGTCCTCACAACTTAGTAGCCATTAATTAATTAATTAAAATTTTTGTTATAATTTATAATGTTGTCAATTTCTGCTGCACAGATAAGTGACCCTGCCATACATCCATATACATTCTTTTTTTCGCATTATCCTCCATTATGTTCCATCGCAAGTGATCAAATATATTTCCCTGCACTATACAGCAGAATCTCATTGCTTATCCATTCAAAATGCAATAGTTTGCATCTACTATTAACCCCAAACTCCCAGTCCTTCCCATTCCCTCCCCCTCCTCCTCCTTCTTGGCAACCACAAATCTGTTATCCATATACACGAGTTTGTTTCTTTTTTTGTAGATAGGTTCATTTGCACCGAATACTAGATTCCTATAAGTGATGTCATGTGGTATTTGTCTTTCTCCTTCTGACTTCACTTAGTATGAGAATCTCTAGTTCCACTGCTACAAATGACATTATTTTGTTATACTTTATGGGTGAATAGTATTCCAGTGTGTATATACACCACATCTTCTTAATCCATTCATCTGTGGTTGGATGTTAATGTTGTTTCCATGTCTTGGCTATCGTGAATACTGCTGCGATGAACATGGGGTGAATGTATCTTTTTCAATGACAGCTTTGTCTGGATATAGAACCAGGAGTGGAATTGCTGTATCGTATGGTAGCTCTATATTTAGTTTTCTGAGGTACTATTTTTATTTTTATTTTTTGTCTTTTTAGGACCGCATTTGTGGCATATGAAGTTCCCTGGCTAGAGGTTGAATAAGAGCTGCAGCTGCCAGCTTATGCCACAGCCACAGCAACGCTTGATCCTTAACCCACTGAGCAGGGCCAGGGATCAAACCCCGTCCTTATGGATGGTAGTCGGGTTTGTTGCCCCTGAGCCACAGTGGGAACTCAGTGGCCATTTACATATATACAGATATAAACTGAAAGAAAATTATTTTATTTCATTCTTAAATAACCACAATTGCTTAATTGTACACACCTATTGGGCACTGCATAATTTCTCAAACCTTGAAATCAGATAGGATATTGCTGTCTTCATTTCCTGTTCCACATTGGATTATGCACAGCGTTTGACTGAGATCATAGCAGCTGTTGAAAACTTGATTTTACAAAGAGATGATGTTGGTCAAAAGAATTAACTTGATCTAATATTAAAAATATGAAGGACCTCAAGCTGGTTCACTGCGGCATCTGACAGATAATGTGTTTTCCCCCCAAATTGAAATTATTCAGAGACGTGATGGTGAGTTCCCTGTGGTGATCACACAGTTTAGGGATTGCAGGTCACTCACAATTATTTTCTTGGTCTATAGCAAGAATTGACAAACATTTTGTATAAAGGACCTAGTAGTAAATATTTTAGGCTTTGTGGCCATGTGGTCTCTGTCAATAACTACCCAATTTTGCTTTTATGGCTCGAATGCAACCAACATAGGCAATATGTAAATCAATGAAGTAACTCTATTCTAATGTATTTTTAGAAACAAGATGGATTTGTTTCTACAAGTATAGTTTCCTGATCCCTAGCCTAGAGAATACAGAATGGAGATTTTCATTTATAAGCTGAATTCCTCTAAGGAGAGGACTTTCCCTTTTCCCTTGGATCTGAACTCACTGTCTTTGACGCTCTCTAGGCTTTATTTGGGATTTATTTAAAGGTTTCATCTTTCTGGTTAAGGAGTTGCTGTGAACACTTTTTTGGCATTTTGGTATGATCTTGAGATCCTAATGTTTCAACTGAAGTTGGATGAAAGTGACTTCAGCTCAATTTCTTTGGGGAGGAGCTCCTTCAAATAAAACTTCTGGTTTAGCCTCTAGCTCATTCCTTTGGAAGAGCTGTCTTCTGGAGACTGGCAAAAGGAAGTATGGAAGTGGGTTGGGGGGGGATGAAAGAATGGAAGAAAGAATAGAAAGAAAGAAAGAAAAGAAAAGAAAGAAGAGAAGAGAAAGAAAAGGAAAGGAAGAAAGGAAGAAAGAGCCTTTGTGCAGGCTCTTCAGGAGGCTTAAGATGGGCTGGGTTGGGCTTGCAAGCTCTTTGAATTGAATGCTTATGCTGTATCCTCTTAAACTGTTTGACAATTGTTTTAGATGGAGTTCCCGTCGTGGCGCAGTGGTTAACGAATCCGACTAGGAACCATGAGGTTGAGAGTTCGGTCCCTGCCCTTGTTCAGTGGGTTAACGATCCGGCGTTGCCGTGAGCTGTGGTGTAGGTTGCAGACGCGGCTCGGATCCCGCGTTGCTGTGGCTCTGGCGTAGGCCGGTGGCTACAGCTCCGATTCAACCCCTAGCCTGGGAACCTCCATATGCCGCGGGAGCGGCCCAAGAAATAGCAATAACAACAAAAAAGACAAAAAAAAAAGAAAATTGTCTTTAGAGGAAAGACATCTGGGAAATGGGATCTCAGTTATACAAGTATTTTGAGGGCGCCCACTGGACAGGGACTCTGGCCAATTTTTTTTTTTTTTGTCTTTTTGCTATTTCTTTGGGCCGCTTCCCCGGCATATGGAGGTTCCCAGGCTAGGGGTCGAATCGGAGCTGTAGCTACCGGCCTACGCCAGAGCCACAGCAACGCGGGATCCGAGCCGCGTCTGCAACCTACACCACAGCTCACGGCAATGCCGGATCTTTAACCCACTGAGCAAGGGCAGGGACCGAACCCGCAACCTCATGGTTCCTAGTCGGATTCGTTAACCACTGCGCCACAACGGGAACTCCACGCTGGCCAATTTTATGTTTAAAATCTAGGTCCTAGGGAGTTTCCATCGTGGCACATTGGAAATGAGTCCGACTAGTAACCATAAGGTTGTGGGTTTGATCCCTGGCCTTGCTCAGTGGGTTAAGGATCTGGTATTGCCGTGAGCTGTGGTGTAGGTTGTAGATGCAGCTTGGATCTGGTTTTGCTGTGGCTGTGGTGTAGGCTGGCAGCTGGGGCTCTGATTCGACCCCTATCCTGGGAACCTCCATATGCCATGGGTGCAGCCCTAAAAAAGCAAAAAAAAAAAAAAAAAAAAAAAAATCCAGGTCCTTCCTCTCATGCTCTTCTCACTACAGACCAGGTCAAAGGCTATTTAGAATATCAGTGGCCATGATGGGGAGCTTTTGGAATCCCTAAACTTAATTTCCTTAAAACAGAATTAGACTTGTAATAGCTCAAAAATTTCCAGAACTGAGTGGAATGCTTATTTAGATTGCTATTTTGAGGCTTTCCAAAATTATCAGGAGTCTAAAATTGCCTTGGCAAAATAAGACTTTAAGATTAACTGAGGCAAACAAAAGATTAAAGAAAGCTAAAATATCTCCTGAAGCCTCAGGCTCTTCTTTGGCTTCTTTTGTCTCAGGTTTTGCCTCCTGCTCAATCTTGTCTCTCTCCCTCTGCACTATCTTCCTCCTCCCCTTCTACAACACCTGTGCTTCCACTATACCACCATCCCCATAGTAATTCTCCCACCAAACTTTTCCTTTTCTCTGAAACTCTCTCCACCCCTTTTTTCTATGAACTTGTCAGAGCCTGTGGCTTTAAAATTAAGTGTTCTGAGGATCCAGAGGCTAAGACTTGACTTAACTTCTTATACTCTCTGGACTAAAGCTGAATTGTGAGCCATAGTCAATTATTTTCCTGAAGTAACTGAAGATGTTTAGAGATTTGCTGAGAAATTTAATATAGTCAAACATATTGACCTGGTTTCTCTGACTTGTATCAGCTAGTTGATATGGTTGTTGGCAAGGGCCAGGCCCAGCATTGGATGAAAACTGCTAATTGGGAAAGTCCTGAAAGAGCTCTAGAATTATAACTGAGAAATCAGCCCGCTAACTTATTATATGATCAGGCCTGGGCAGTTGCTAAGTGACTTCATCAAGGAATTCCTAGGGCCTTTCCATAGCCTGTTAATTGGAGCAGAATTCAGACTTGCACACAAAATTCTGATAAATCTGCTCATGAATATTATAATCAACTTTAGAGTGTTTTTAAATTAAATTCTGGTCTTCCTTCAAATGTTGAATCCATCCAAATAGTTATTATTATTATTTTTGCTCCTAACTTATCCTTCCCTTATTACTTTTCCCCTTTGATAACTATAAGTTTGTTTTCTATGTAAGTCTGTTTCTATTTTGTAAATAAGTTCATTTGTGTCATATTTTAGATGCCATATATATTATGTCATATGATATATCATGACATTGTCTTTCTATTTCTGACTTCACTTAGTATGATAATCTCTAGGTCCATCCATGTTGCTACAAATGGCATTATTTTATTCTTCTTTATGGCTGAGTAGTATTCCATTGTGTATATATACCACATCTTCTTTATCCATTCATATGTTGATGGAAATTTAGGTTGTTTCCATGTCTTGGCTATTGTAAATAGTGCTGCTATGGACACTGGGGGTGCATGTATCTTTTCAAATTATAGTTTTCTCTAGGTATACGCCTAGGAATGGGATTGCTGGTTCACATGGTAACTGTCTTTTTATTTTTTTATTTTTTTGTCTTTTGTCTTTTTTTAGGGCCACACCTATGGCATATGGAGGTTCCCAGGCTAGGGGTCTAATCGGAGCTGTTGCTGCCAGCCTACACCAGAGCCACAGCAATGCCAGATCCAAGCTGCGTCTGCCACATATACCACAGCTCATGGCAATGCCAGATCCTTAACCCACTGAGCAAGGCCAGAGAGCAAACCATGAACAAGCCTATGGTTCCTAGTTGGATTCATTTCCAGTGCACCGCAATAGGAACTCCTGTCTTTTTAGTTTTTAAAGGAACCTCCATACTGTTCTCCATTAGTGGCTGCACTCATTTGCATTCCCACCAACAGTGTAGGAGGGTTCCCTTTTCTCCACACTCTTTCCTCCAGCATTTATTATTTGTAGACTTTTAACGAAGGCCATTATAACTGGTGTCAGTGATACTTCATTGTAGTTTTGATTTGCATTTCTCTAATAATTAGCAATGTTGAACATCTTTTCATATACCTGTTGGCCATCCATATGTCTTCTTTGGAGAAAGTTCTATTTAGGGTCTTCTGTCCATTTTTCTTTATTCTTTTCCTTCTTATTCTTCTTCCTTTTTTTTTTTTTTTTTTTGTCTTTTTAGGACCACACTGGCAGCATGTGGAGGTTCCCTGGCTAGAGGTCAAATGGGAGCTGAAGCTGCTGGCCTACGCCACAGCCATAGCAACGCGGGGTTGGAGCTGTGTCTTCAACTTACACCACAGCTCATGGCAGTGCTGGATCCTCAACCCACTGAGTAAGGCCAAGGATCAAACTCTTCTCCTCACGAATACTAGTTGGGTTCATTAACTGCAGAGCCATGTCAGGAACTCCGTTTTTTGTTTTCTTTTTATAGCCACACGTGCAGCATATAGAAGTTTCTAGGCTAGAGGTTGAATTGGAGCTGCAGCTGAGGCTTATGCCACAGCCAGGGTAACACCAGATCTGAGCCACATCTGTAGCCTACACCACAGCTTGCGGCAATGCCAGATCCTTAACACTCTGAGCCACAACGGGAACTCCCCTGTCCATTTTTCAATTGGGTTTTTCTTATTGTTGTTATTATTGAGTTGTATGAGCTGTTTGTAAATTTTGTAAGTTGAGCTCTTGTCAACTGCACATTTTGCAAATATCTTCTCCCTGTCCACAGGTTGTCTTTTGATTTCACTTATGGTTTCCTTTGCTGTGCAAAATGTTATAAGTTTGATTAGGTCCCACTTGTTCATTGCCTTGGGAGACTGACCTAAGAAAACATTGCTATGATTCATGTCAGAGAATGTTTTGCCCCTGTTCTCTTCTAGGAGTTCTATAGTGTCTTTAAGCCATTGAAGCTATTTTGAATTTATTTTTGTGTACTGGTGTGAGAAAGTGTTCTAACTTCATTGATTTATATGCAGCTATCTAATTTGCCCAACCCACTTGCTAAAGAGACTCTTTTTTCTCCGTTGTATATTCTGGCCTCCTTTGTTGAAGATTAATTGACTGTAGGTGTGTGGGTTTATATCTGGGCTCTCTATTCTATTCCATTGATCCATAGGCATGTTTTAGTGCCAATACCATGCTATTTTGATCACTGTGGCTTCAGTACTGTCTGAAGTCTGGGAGGGTTATGCCTCCAGCTTTGTTCTTTTTCCTCAAGATTGCTTCAGCAATTCGGGGTCTTTTATGGTTCTAACCACCCAAGTAATTGTTTTGTTTTTGTTTGTTTGTTTTTGTCTTTTTAGGGTTGCGCCTGTGGCATATGGAAGTTACCAGGCCAGGGGTCGAATTGGAGCTATGGCCACCAGCCTACACCACAGCCACAGCAACACTAGATCTGAGTCACAGCTGCAACCTACACCACAGCTCATGGCAACACCAGATCCTTAACCCACTGAGCAAGGCCAGGGATTGAATCTGAGTCCTTATGGATACTAGTCAAATTCGCTTCTGCTGAGCCATGATGGGAACTCCTCCTCCAAGTAGTTTTTAAATCTTATGTTTATTAACAGGCTAAACTGGGATCTTTTCCTTCTAGTAAAAAGGACCAGGATGGAATGAAAAACTATGATGACTCCACATTTAGTAAATCTGGCAAACCTATTCTCTCATACTCTAGAGGTCACCTTGAAGGAATACTGCCAAAATTGTTAATCTTTAACTCCAGAAAATGAAGGCCCCTACATGAAATCAAAACCTGCCTAGTTCCTACATTGTTACAAAATTAAGCACTTCAACCTTCTAACTAGCCTTTCAACATCTTACCAATTCTCAGTGACAGGGCTCCAATGAACTATAGGTGCTCTTCTCAATCCTCTTTCTTAATCAGCTTGGAGGAACATTTCTCCAGACTGGGGGAAAATCTCTTCCAATCCTCATTGACTCTGGAGCCACACTCTCAGTGTTTAACTCCACTGGTGTAAAATAGCCCCTGCCTCAAACTGTTTGTACTAAAACAGTTCAAATTGTAGGGATCTCTAACCAGCCTCAAGAGGTTCCTGTCTCAAAGCCTATTCCCTTTTGTGTAGGACTTTTGAGAGATATTCACCCTTTTCTCCTTGACTCTTCTGCCTCTGTCCATTTACTAGGCTAAGACTTCTAAAAAAGTATCATTCTAGTACTTCTTTCTCCCAAAAGAAGAAAATCTAGAAATTGACAGTAGCCATCAAGCAATCCAACAGACAAATTAACTAACCCTTTGATATCTTTTATTCCATCTCTGACCATACTATAGCAGATTCTGGAAACACTAATCATTTGTCCCTGTTGAATCAACTACCACTTTCCTTATTGGCAATATCTCTAAATGATGTTGGCAAAATTTGTAGCATACCTCCTACCAAAATTAAAATAGGCCCTTCAAAACCTCTTCCCAGGATTAGTCCATCAATACCTTGTAAGTAAAGAAGTGCTTCAAGGTATAAGGCCCATAATAGAAGACTACAAGGCTCAAGTGCTCATTATTCCTTGTACTAGCCTACCATTCCCATTTTACTGGTGAGAAAACCTAAGGGCCAAGTGGACATTTTCCCATGACCTCCCAGCAATTAACAACATTGTTATCTCTTGTAATCCTAATCCTCATAAGAGCTTTCTAGGTGCTAAATTCTTCACTGTAAATGATTTATGTAGGACATTCTTTAGTATTCCTGTTGATATAGCTAGCCAATACCTTTTTGCTTTCACTTGGGAAGAAAGGCATTTCACCTGAACTGTAATTTCTTTTTTTACAAATGATTTTATTTTTTCTACTATAGCTGGTTTACGGTGTTCTGTCAGTTTTCTACTGAACAGCAAAATGACCAAGTTACACACACATATATATATACATTCTTTTTTTTTTGTACATTATACTCCATCATGCTTCATCACAAGTGACTAGATGTAGTTCCCAGTACTATACAGCAGGATCTCATTGCTTATCCATTCCAAATGCAATAGTTTGCATCTATTAACTCCAGACTCCCAGTCCATCCCACTCCCTTCCCCTCCCCCTTGGCTACCACAAGTCTTAAACAGTAGTTTCTTTGGTTTATACTGAGTCCTTATTTCTCAGGCAAATCCTAAAGGCTGATCTGGATGACAAGTTCCCCAGAGATTCTACTTTGTTGCAGTATGGGGCTATGGGAATGGTTTGCTTCTTTGCTCTCCTTCTCAAGCCTGCTTACAGGAAGATGGAATCCAAAGGCCAAACTTTCAGCTTTATAGGGACATAAGATCATCAAAGAAAAATTGCATCCCCCCCCGCAAAGTCAATATTTAAGGCATCAGATATCGGAACAAGGTCTGCACTTAGATTCAGATAGACTTCATGATGTCTGAGTTTCCCAAAACCCAAAACTAAGGGCCAACTGTGAGGTTTTCTTGGGCTAGTTTGTGACTGCTGAAATTGGATACCACATTTCTCTCTTATGGTGAAACCTCTATATATTTTACTCAACAATGCTGCCAAAACTCGGCCTCTGTCAACAAGTGTCAAGTAGAAATAGAGAGACAGAGTTTCAGGTAAAGGAGAAAAAAATGGCTTTTATTGCTTTGCCAGGCAAAGGAGGCCACAGCAGGCTAATGCCTTTAAGACTGTGCCCTCTTTGGGGGAAGAATTGCAGGAAGTTTATAGTCTAAAAGGAGAAAAACAGGGTTTCAGATAAGAATCAGGATTGGGGCAGACATGCATTCTTCTTTTGTTGGGTTAATCTTAGTTATTGAAGCTGACCTTAGCAGATCTTGGCATGATCCTGGAATCATGGATCATGATGCAAAGGGAGGGGATGCAAAGACAAGGGAGGAATAGTCAAGCAACAACAGAACGGCCTTGGGGCAGGATCCTGGTTCCCCGCCAGGATATTAGAACAAGGTCTACACTTAGATTCAATCACCTAAGAATCAGGATTGGGCAGACATGCATTCTTCTTTCATTGGGTTAATCTTAGTCATTGAAGCTGAATTTAGCAGATCTTGGCATGATCCTGGTAGTGGTCTTCTGTGTTATTGCCTAGAATAACTGTACTTATTCTAAAGCAGCATATTGATCAGAGATTAGAAGCAGTTAGGAAAGTTTCTGCAAAACATCATGTGCTAATAATCCTTAACCCACAGGCAATTGTGCTCAGGGTACCTACACTTTAGTTTACAGGTGATTGTGTTTAGGGTGCAATCAGAGGGAGAAGCACAAGGAAGAGCTCCAAGCTTTTCAATATTAAAGTATTCATAACAGAATCATAAGGAATATAACTTTTCTCCTAGGTGTATAAGATGCTTACATCATTATGTGTATCCCTTGGGAGGAACAAGGATCCTGCCCCAAGGCCGTACTGTTGCTTGACTATTCCTCCCTTGTCTTTACATCCCCTCCCTTTCCCAAACAGCAACTGTCTGAACCCGCCTCTTGGAACTCAGGGAAGGCCATGGAGGCTGAAGGAGGCCCATTTCCTCGAAACAAGAAATGGGCGACACAGAAAGCCACAGGGCCCTGCTCAGTCACAACAATAACAATCTGACCTAAATTTGTGGGAAGAACAGGATGAAATGGCCCCAAGGTCTTAGAGAGGATTTTGATGAACCTGCCCTTGATATTTCCAATAATCAGATTCCTTTTTTCCTTTTTGTAGATGAAAAGGAAGTGAATGCCCTTAAAGTACTCACCCCAAAACACAGATCCACCATTAACCCATAGGGTATTATAACCAGCAAATGGACCTTGTGACTTGAGGAAAACCCCCTTTCCTCAGAGCCATTATGGCCAGTGACTTTTTGGTTAAGACTATGGAGAAAGTTGTTGTGGGATCCAGTTTAACCATTTTTTTTTTATCTCATGCAGCAGAAGCTCTCCTTAATTTTCATCACACTCAACATTCCTCAGCCAGCTGCCTCAACTCCTATGAAGTCCTTTGGTTAACTGCCCCTCATGTAAAACTTATAATAACTTTAACCTGGCTATTTTTCTTCCCTCCATCACCGATAAAGGGCCTCATGACTGCTTAATGCTGATGGACCACCTCCTGACTCTGCTTAATGATCTACAGGTAATTCCATTGGGTAATATTGCTTTCTCATGGTTCACTGGTGATTCTTATTTGAAAGCCGGCAATGGCAAATGTTATATGCTATCTTTTTGATGTTATGGAGGCAGCATCTTTATCCATGACTACTTGGGCTCAAATAGGCTGGAATTATATGCTCTTATGTGGCTTAGCCAAGGACAAACAACCAATATTTATACTGATAATAGATATGTTTTCAGAGTAGTTCATGATTTTGGAATATGGCAGGACCAACATGGCTTCATTCTTCCAGTAGAAATAAAATTTATTTTAATTAATTAATTATTTTGATTTTTGGGCCGCACACATGACATATGGAAGTTCTCAGGTTAGGGGTTGAATTGGACTGCAGTTGTCAGCCTATGCCACAGCCATAGCAATGCTGGATCCGAGCTGTGTCTGTGACCCACACCACAGCTCATAGTAATGCCGGATCCTTAACCTACTGAGTGGGGCCAGGGATCAAACCCGAGTCCTCATGGATACTAGTCAGGTTGATTACCACTGAGCCATGATGGAAACTCCCAGAAATAAAATTTTAAATGTTGGTTTGATTTTTTTTTTTTTTTTGGCTGCACCCATGGCGTATGGAATTTCCTGGACCAGAGATAGAATCCAAGCCACAGCTGTGGCAACACAAGATTCTTAACCCACTGCACTGGGTTGGGGATTGAACCCATGCCACCACAGAGACAATGTTGGATACTTAACCTGCTGTGCCACTCTAGGAGCTCCCTGGTTTGATTTTTCAAAGAAATAGCTCTGTTTTGTACCAACTAACAATCCAGTCCTACTGGATAGTCTAAAATTCCCACTCTTCACCACTGTACATGCATTAAACCATTGGTATACTGACAAAATGATAGCCTTCATGAGGCCCTCCAAATACACCAGCCTTTATCCTTCTAAATCTCTTATCCAATCCTTGTGGAATTCATAAACTCTTAGTTTTTGAGTGTATACCCAATGAACTTGGATCCTGCTTCTTTTAACCCACAGCTGATCAAAGGAAATGTTACTCTAATACTGCAAAGGGCTAATTGCTTCTATTAAAAATAACCATGTTTTGGTAGATCAGCCTTTTCACAGTGCAGTCTTGGGGGTTAAAAGACCTTAAGCATCACAAATTACAACCTGGAGATTTTATCTATTGGAAAATATACATCCAGAAGAACTCTCTTTAACCTTACTGAAAAGGCCTCTATCAAGTACTGCTCCAGCCAACCCTTATGTGGCCAAGACTCCAAGGAACAGACTCTTGAATTCATGAGACACACGTAAAGAAAGCACTAAACCCTGACTGAAACTTCACAACAGCTGGTGACCTGAAAGAAAAGATTTTTCGGAAATGAAGCAGACAACAACTGATGAGATAGCTTTCCCAAAATATCTGGATCAGGCCTGTTAGAAGTTTGTTGCCAAACCTTTGATGATGGCATAACACTTCAGAAGATCTCCGATGTCTATAATTTTAATAACAGAAGTTTAGATAAAAAGTGCCTGAGAGTCCTCCCTCCTACCACTCCTTGTTACTCAAATGTGATCTTAGTAGTTTTCCAGTCTGTGCACTTTCCCTCTGATGTGAGACATTATACCCAGGAACGGTCCTTTTTGACAGTGGACAAAAAGCAGTCAAAACTAGAGATCCTGACACTTGATCAGCAATTCAGAGAAAAATTCTCATCAAAAAAGGGGAAAATGTAAAAAATTAATAAACGGAAACCTTAATTAAATTGAGTTGAGATACCAGAAGGGGGAGCTCTCACACCCTGTGATGATAGAACCCAATAGGAAGAAGACTGGTTTCAAGGACTCAGCCAATGAAAAGCTATGAGCTTGGAGTTCTAGTTGTGGCTCAGCAGAAATTGAACCTGACTAGTATCCATGAGGTTGCAGGCTTGATCTTTGGCCTCACTCAGTGGCTCAAAGATCCTGCATTGCTGTGGCTGTGGCGTAGGCCTACAGCTGCAGCTACAATTTGATCTCTAGTCTGGGAACCTCCATATGTTTTGGGTATCCCCCCCCCCAAAAAAAAGCCAGGAACTCTTTTGTTTTAGTCATGGTCTGTATGTTTTCTGAACATAGAGAGTGGAAGCCTTCAGATAAAGACAAATTATTCTTCTGTGGCTCAAGTCTTTTTGGAAAAGATTATCTCTACCTGGGGAACTCTAGAAATATGAGGACCCTATCTACTGGCCAGGTGCTTTGATAAGTCCTTTTCCTCTTTATAACTTTCTCCTTCTTTTGCCAGGCACTTGCATGTGGTTCGGCCTGGTTGCAGACTCCAAATTGCAGTTCTCTGCTGATTCTCAATAAATCCATCTTTGCTGGAGAAATATTTGACAGTCTTATTTGTTTTGGATCAACAAGAGTCCATGTGCTAGTATGTCCACTGCTAATGGATTTATCATTGTTCTAAGCTTTTTCAGTGGGCAAAGTAAGGAAATCTCTTTTTTTGTAAATGCATTACCACATCAGTAAATCACACTGATATTTCCAATTCAAATTTAGGAGTATAGAGTTATTTCTTAACCTTTGATTTTCTATTTCAACCTCTCTTCTCTCACTACAAATTGTACTTATTAAACAATATTAACTAAAATACCAGTTTATTGCTAGCAATATTATTACAGAATTAGTTTATTTTTTGCAGTTCCTTTTGCCTTATGATATGTCCCACTAGGGACATGTGGTCAAATTACTGTATTTCTTTTTCTTTTTGAAGCCACACCTGTAGCATATGGAAGTTCCTGGGCTAGAGGTTGAATTAGAGCTGAGGCTGCAGCTGCAGGACTACACCACTGCTACAGCAACACTGGATCAGAGCAGCATCTGTGACCTATGCCATAGCGTGCAGCAATGTTGTGCCCTTAACCCACTGAGCGAGGCCAGGGATTCAACCCACATCCTCATGAACACTTTGTCAGTTTCTTACCCTGATGAGCCACAACAGGAGCTCCAAATTATTTTAAATCACTTACTTTATTTTAAATCACTTGAAATAACTCTTTTCTGTGTGGTTAGGCCACTAACTCAATATACATTTATTTAAGTGTTGTTTTCTTTTGCTTTAAATTTAAAAATTCTCTTTGAATTTTGATTTAATTTAGTTTATAATTTTGCATAACAATCACATGGTTTCAGAATCAAATCCACCTACTCAGAGAAGTCTGGCATACATTCTTATCCTTTTCAACCTGTTCCCTCTTATCTTACATTAATTATTTTATAATTTTTGCTTCATCATTTCATTTTTAAAAATGTGGGCAGCTATATCTCTTCATATGGAAGCTAGCATATTTGACACTCTACTCTGTACCTGGCTTTTCCAATAATATAGCCTAGTCATCACTCCATATTAATAAATAGAAATAACTCTCCTTTTTTATAGCTAGAGTGAAGGGGAGCAGATTATGTAACCCAAAATATGCCATTTTGGCATATTACTTAGTTTAAATTAAAGGTTTTGAGAAGTAGCCAGTGCAAGAAGGACACTCTGAGGTGCCTTTGTCTCCCAGAAAGCAGGGTATAAATCTACCACGTGAAAGGTGCACCCCCAACCCCTGCCAACAATACCAGAAAGGAAGAAATCATCCTTATTACCAGAGATAGTTCAGGGCCTTCTCATCCCTAAACAGATCTTTTTACTTCACCAATTTACTATTCCAAGGCCAAACTCCTTTGTATTGTAAATTCTTCACAAATTTATTGGGTTTTGTCTAAGATATAAAAGCTTTCTGCTTTGATCACTTCTTTGAGTCTCATATTTTTATAGGTTTCCCATATGTATGAAATTAAATTTGTTTTTCTTCTGTTAATCTGTTTTATGTCAATTTAGTTATTAGATCAGGCAAAAAGCCTGCAAAGGAAGAAAGGGAAAATTTTCTGCCCCTACAACTCCATGGGTGAATGTTTCAGTCTGCTATTAAGGGATTTTGGAGTTATTTCCAATCTTTAGCTTTTAGTTCTGCAGTTATTAACTTTGTATATATGTCCTTTTATATTTTTTGCTAGTGTATCTTTTATTTATTTATTTATTTTGTTTTTTGTCTTTTAGAACTGCACCTGTGGCATATGGAGGTTCCCGGGTTAGGGCTCTAATTGGAGCTGTTGCTGCTGGCCTATGTCAGAGCCACAACAATGCCAGATCTGAGCTGTGTCTTTGACCTACACCACAGCTCATGGCAATGCCAGATCCTTAACCCATTGAGCCAGTCCAGGGATCAAACCTGCAACCTCATGGTTCCTAGTCAGATTTGTTTCCACTGTGCCACGACTGGAACTCCTGCTAGTGTATCTTTTGAGGTAAATTTTAGAAGTAGGATTATGGGATCCAAGGGTAAATGTACATGTGATTTTGTTAGATATTGTCAAATTCCCTTCCCTCAAGGTCAGGCCATAGACATCCCTAAGAGCAATGTATGAGGGTGCCTGTTGCCTGGAATCTTCTCTAACAGAGGGCATTATCAAATGTTTGCTATTTTAATAGGTGAAAAATTGCTTCTTGGTGTAGTGGGGTTTTTTTGTTTTTTGTTTGTTTGTTTGTTTGTTTTTTGTTTTTTAGGGCTGCACCTGTGGCATAAAGATGTTCTAGGCTAGGGGTCAAATCAGAGCTGTAGCCTCTGGTCTATGCCACAGCAATGCAAGATGCAAGCCATGTCTGTGACTTACACCACAGCTAACAGCAATGCTGGATCCTTAACCCACTTAGTGAGACCAGAGATAGAACCTGTCTCCTCATGGATACTAATCAGACTCAGTTTCCACTGGGCCATGACAGGAACTCCCATCTTGGTGTAGTTTTAATTTGCATCACTCATAAAATAAATAAAATTGAGCATCTCTTCATGTATTTAAGGGCATTTGCTTTTCTTTCTCTGTTTATATCTCTTGCTCTTTTCCCTTAGATTTATTGATCTTTTTTTTTTTTTTTTTGCTTTTTGATGCTCTCTATATTACAGATATATTACAGATATTAACCATTTTTCTGGATTATATTGGAAATATTTTCCCCATTCTATTATTTGTCTTTTGGTTTTGTTGTTATTTTTTTGTTATGAAAAGTTTTGTATTTTAACCTATATAAAATTGTTGCTTCGGGATTTTGAATCATAGGCAGGAACGGTTTTCTAAGTATAGATAAATTCATCACTATTTTCTTCTAGTTTTGGCTTAGTTCTATTGTTTTTACACTTTGAATTTCTTATTCCATTATATGGTATGAAGAACAGGTCCAATCTTACCTGTTTCCATGTGGCTATCTACTTATATAGAGAGTATGTCTGTGAAGAAGTAGTCAACAGTGTTGAGGACTGCTAAGAGATCCTGCTAGGTTATGAATTGAAAACTGGGGTTTAGAAATCAGGAGGTCAAGGTGACCTTGTTGGTAACAGCTTCGGTGAAGCAATGGGGACAGAAACAAGATTGTAAAGGGTTCAGGAAAGAAGGAAGGTGGGGAAGTGGAAAAGAACAAGTGTGGACAACTCCTTATGAAGTCCTAAGTTTAAAAGTCTTCTTGCTATGCACTATATAAAAGATTCAGGGTTCTAAAAGACAGATTTCAAGCAAAAATATTTCTCAATTAAATCCCTGTGTCAGTTAGGGACCAACCAGGAAAATAGAAGCCATCATAGGTATTTAAAATAGAGGGATTTCAACCATTGTGAGACTTGGAAAATGGAGCCTCAGAGCATAAGTTGATAAGCAGAGTACAGGTTGAGTTTAGCTCCTTCTTAGAGCCTTTTGGCTTGGTGCCTTTGTGCAGGGCCCAACCTCCAAAACAGTATCTGGTGAATCTGGTTATCCTCATTTTATAGAGAGGGAGATCAAATAACTTGCCCAAGCTCATATGGTTAGTAAATGTACAACTGGAGACTACCAGTAGAAACTTCTCAGCCAATTGATAGTGATTCCTTCCTCCTTTTTGAAAGCTCCATCCCTTCAGTCTTAGGAGGGATAGATGAGAGCGAGTCATGCCCCCCCCCTTTTTACATTTTAAATGATTTTTATTGTATCCATTATACTTGGTTTACAGTGTTTCAATTTTCTACTGCACAGCTAAGTGACCCAGTCACACATACATATATACATTCTTTTTCTCACATTATCCTCAATCATGCTCATTAGTGACTAGATGTAGTTCCCAGTGCTATACACCAGGATCTCATTCTTATACACTCCAAAGGCAATAGTTTGCATCTATTAACCCCAGATTCCCAGTCCATCCCACTCCCTCCCCCTCCCCCTTGGCAACCACAAGTTTGTTCTCCAAGTACATGAGTTTCTTTTCTGTGGAAAAGCTTATTTGTGCCATATATTAGATTTCAGATATAAGTGATATCATATGATATTTGTCTTTCTCTTTCTGACTTACTTCATTTCGTATGAGAGTCTTTAGTTCCATCCATGTTGCTGCAAAAGCGATTCATTCCTGGTCTAGGTTCATGGATGGGACCAGGTTACTACTTCTCCTCTTGAGGTGGAATACTTCCTTCTTTTATACAAAGGATGACTGACACATCACTTTTCTTTTGCTATTTAAGACACATGGAAGTCAACTTTCTTTCTCAGGTATAACTAACATCTAGTGGGAATGGAAAAGACTAGGGGCTGTTTACCAAACTGCCCATAATTCACTGATGCAACACTGTTTCTCAGCAAAGAGCCAAGAAGATCCTTTAGTCTTAGGATTGTCCAAGGTATCTGGATGTAGAATTTGACTTTTTAATCCTTCATTTACTTTAAGCTCTCATTAAAAACACTTGTAAGCGTGTTTAGGGGCCTCTGAATATATTACGTCATTTAGGAGGTCTGGTTGATGACAAGAAGGATCTCCCCGGAAACACTAGAAGACTGATTTCTAAGCCAGCATCTCAATGGATTAATTCAAAATGGAGAGCAAGAAAGGTTTGTATATCTTATCGACAGTACCTCCTTTCTCAGTATGAAAATACTTGGAGTTGAATTATTAATCACGAAGTTGCTAGATGAGCATGGAATCAGAACAGGTATCATAAAATATTTTTACTTCACAATAGGGAAAAACTCTCTAGTCACCAGTGGCCAGATCAAATCTTTTCCATTTGCACCAGTTCTCCATACTTCCATCATTTGATACCCTCTTCATGATCTTTGCCATTTCTGCATTCCACTAATACTTAGTTTTTCTCTAATTGAACAAACTTTTTAAACCTTAAAAAAAATTTTTTTTTTTGACCATCCCCACGGTAGGAGGAAGTTCCTGGGCTAGGGGACTGAACCCTATTGTTCCACAGCAGTGACAACACCAAATCATTAACCGCTAGGCTACCAGGGAACCTCTCAACTTTTTAAACTTAAATATGAACTTTAGCCTCATCTACAGAATTAAATTTCTGAAATCATAGGTTTTATGATTTATAATATACATTAAAATATTAAATATAAACCCTCAAATAACTATCGAAATTAAAATTGTCCATCAATTGGCTAAAATCAGTGGTATATGTACCACACTTTCATAAATATTGCCTGAACGATTACTGGAAAAATACAGATATTTTCATCTCTCTGAACCATGCTGAAAACCTCTCTTTGGTTACTTTCTTTCTTAGATATTTTACTAGCACAAGATGTGCTAGCTCACTTAGAAAGGTTACAACCACTCCACCTCCTTTTTGTGTTGATTTACTGGGTTCCAATTTACAGCATTTAGTTTTTAATCTGTTGTATGGTTATGTGCATAGTAGGAGAGTCTCAAATATTTATAACACTTAAGGATGAACATCTAACTTTTCCCCACTTGAGGTAATCCATTTTTGTACCAATGGTAGATTAAAAGAAATTTTTATTTATTTTTTTGCTTTTAGGGCTGCACCTGTGGCATAAGGAGGTTCTCAGGCTAGGGGTTGAATCGGCTTATACCACAGCCACAGCAATGCAGGATCCAAGCTGCGTCTGCGACTTACATCACAGCTCATGGCAACACCGGATTCTTAACCCACTGAGCAAGGCCAGGGATTGAACCTAGATCCTCATGGATGCTGGTCAGATTTGTTTCCATTGAGCCACAACAGAAACTCTGATCCTGACATATTTTTAATGGAAGGGACAGACCAATAATGGTGATTGTAGAACTGAAAAGGATGAAGTGTGCTCATAAATTACCTCATCCTCCATGTCTGAGTATCAGACTATGTTGGGACCCATATTTCTGAAATATTCAGAAGCTTATTCAAAGTTTCAGGGAATGGAATATTAGGAAATTAAAACCAAAGATACAAACTGCATTTTTCAAGTCATCCGTTGCTATGCCTTTTGGAGGGATGGGACAATATGGAGGGATGTCCCCAACCTTCTGTGGGACAGAACAAGAATATGATTGATGAGACCATAAGCACTGAAATGACCTTTGGTTTAGCCAGTAACCCTAGGACTATAAAAAGGTGGGCCACAAACCCAAGCCTTCATGAATAACCTATACCAGCACAACTTTCTTCTTCCTTTTGGATCAGAGGGCATCTCTTCCCCATATGGGCCCCCAACTCTGTAAGACAGGTTACTGTCTTCACGGCTGCCTGATTATCAGTGTCTCAGTCTCACCCTGCCCTCACCAGGAGGAAAAGGCAATACACCACCTCCAGCGACCTCAGCCAGACGTTTAGGCATCGGGGAACCCATAAATGTTGGATGTGAAGAAAGCGCCTCAGAAATAAAAAGCCAGAGAGGCCAACTGCCAGGGACAGCAGTAGGTAAAGGGAGAGGAGAGCTTAAAGAGGTAGGTGGGAAGGCATTTTATTCTTCTTCCATATTTTCCTTCGGCTTGCTGAGCTTGCACAGGGAAATCTATAGCCTCTCCAGACTGCGGACCCCACCCAAGAATCTAGGGACAAGTGGCGCACGGCCAGCCTTTACCCCCGATGCCCAACGGGCCACTCTGATGAGCCCAGCGCAGCCACTGAAGCCTCAAAAGCCAGCAAGTAGGGTAGGAGTGGGTGGAGATGGGGGCGGGACGACGCCAGCTGCCTGAGCACTGATTGGCTGGTGGTGCTCGTCGCTTGGTGCCATTTGTTGTTGAAGCAGCGCACCTGACGTAGTCAGCGTCCTGCACGTGCAGCCGTTTAAGCGGCGTCAGAGGCTGCGAGGACCCAGGAGAGCAAGCCGGGGAGAGGTGAGTGGCCTGGCGGCTTTCTTCGCGGCACGGGCCTCGACCCAAACCCCTGCGCTTCCCAGTAGGTGGACTTTGGGTCAAATGAAGAACGGATTAGGTGGGCAGGGGTTAGAAGCCATCCTTTGGGGTCGTTCTGCTTCCTGCTGGAGGGTCTAAAATCACTGTGGTTGCCCGAAGGAAGGAGTTGGGGCCTGCAGAGGAGGCAAAGGCGCCTTTTGGCCAGCCCTGCGCTTGTTTTCCTCTGAACAGGGATGGTTGCAGTAACATTTGTGTATAAACGCTCCTTAGTGAAACTTGTGCTGTGTTGGAGGCACTCGGACCACCTAACTACCCTACCTCTCTCTGCTAAACTTCAAGACCTTGCTTGTTTCCCTGCCCTGCTCCCTAAAAAAGCTAAGTCAAAAACCCCAAGCTAAATGTTTTACCAACTTTTGAAGGAGGCGGCTAAAGATAGAAACCTTGAGTAGTGTCTGAAAAATTTCCCTTCCCCAGATATTAAGGCCAATAAGCTGTTTGGGGACCTTTTGAGGAAGAAGATAAATTCTTTCAGCAGATTGGGGGGAAAGTCTAAGCATCAGTGGGGACATGGTGATTGCTAAAATGACTAGCTAAGTGGTTCAATAGATTTTTAAAGGTAGAAAGGATGAACATAAATGCTGTCTCTAGGTAAGGAGCAAAACTTAATTGCTCTACTCATCTAGTTGAGTAGTTTTGATGGGCATATGTGAAATGATGAAGAGTTATACTTTTAAAGATACAACTCTGATCTAATTGAGGCCAAATATGCATGTTTGTATTTTTATAAAGATAGAACTGGAAGCCACCATGGGAGATGAAGATTGGGAAGCAGAAATAATCAAACCTCATGTGTCTTCCTATGTTCCCGTATTTGAGAAGGTACTAAAATTTACAGTTATTCAATGCTACAGTTATATCAAAGTTGAAAATCACTGTGATGGGAAAGTTCTAAATTACATAATCTGTGTCAGTAAGCTGTGGTTATCGCCGTGTGATTGTTATTAATTATGGGGAGTGACAAAGAGGCATGCTAGGCTTCAAATTGAATGAAATAGTCTTATAATTTCATATTTAAAAACTAATAACATGTATAATATTAATAACCCAATTTAAATCTCAGAGATTTGGGATTTACTGTGAGTGATCATAAGCTTGTGCTAATGTCTCTGAAAGACATACACTTTTAGAGAAAATCAAAAAATATAATTTGGTTTTGGATGACATTTTGAATTCTGAAAATTGTTTTTCTATAAGGAGCACTCAAGGTAAAAACATAGGCTGATTCACATGGTAATATCAGTTCGATTTTCAGATGTACAAATCATCATCAGAACTTTTTCCTCAATAGCATTTGAAGAGTTATATTGCAATTTAGAAAAAAGGGTCATGGGATGGGTTTTTGGGTTTTGGTTTTGACTTGAAAATTGACTTTAAAAGTGAACAGACTCTTATTTAGAAGTCAGTGTATTTTAATGGATTGGCTTTTTTTTTTTTTTTGTCTTTTTAGTGCCACACCCACAGCAGATGGAGGTTCCTAGGCTAGGGGTTGAATTGGAGCTCTAACCACTGGCCTGCTCCACAGCCACAGCAACGCTAGATCCGAGCTGCATCTGCCACCTACACCGAAGCTCACAGCAACATTGGATCCTTAACCCACTGAGCAAGGCTAGGGATCGAACTCACATTCTCACAGATGCTAGTCAGATTCATTTCCGCTGAGCCACAATGGGAACTCCTTTAATGGATTGCTTTTACGTGTTAGCTACTTTAAAATGTATCCAAAAGTTGATTTTTTTTTTCCCTTTTAGAAGTTCCAGTTTTTGTGCGTGTTAGTCAATTCTGGCACTTTCAAATGCTGTCTTTGTGGAAGTTCTTATTTTATCCCAAAACATAAAATATCCTTTATTTGTCTTAATTTGATTCTGTGTGTGTGTGTATATGTAATTTATATTAAAATACCCAAGCTGCTAATTAAATTTATCGTGTTTCTTGTTTTAGAACTTGTTTTAGAAATGACGTCTTTTGTATGTTATCTTTTTATAGTCTTCTTCCTGTCATAAAAATATTGTAACACTATTGGGAAAAGGGAAGAACCACTCATCTTGTTTACTAGTACACATGCTCTGTTAAATTTTTAGTAAATTTTCTTCTGTTTTTCCCAAACATGTTTTTATATAGATTGTAATGATAGTAAATAACAGTAATTTTTGACTTCAACTTTTTCACTCTTTAGCATTATTTCATATTACTAATTTCCTACAAATAATTTTTCATCATTATATAATATTTCATGGAATAGATCTACCATAAAATAATTAACTTTGTGTTGGTGGGAATTTATAAGATGTTATCTTTTCACTTTAATATTGTCACGAAGGAGTTCCTGTCCTGGCGCAGTGGTGAACGAATCCGACTGGGAACCATGAGGTTGTGGGTTTGATCCCTGCCCTTGCTCAGTGGGTTAAGGATCCGGTGTTGCCATGAGCTGTGGTGTGGGTCATAGACGTGGCTCGGATCCCGTGTGGCTGTGGCATAGGCCGGTGGCTACAGCTCTGATTGGACCCCTAGCCTGGGAACCTCCATATGCCGCGGGAGTGGCCCAAGAAAAGGCAAAAAAGCAAAAAAAAAAATATATATAGTCATGAATAGCTACAGCTTATTCTTTGTTTTAGTTTGGGAGTACATTTTTAAAAATGGAATTACTTGGCTATTGGGTATTTTATGGTTCTTCCCCCCGGATTAAATAGATTCGTTCTGGAGTTCCCGTCGTGGCGCAGTGGTTAACGAATCCGACTAGGAACCATGAGGTTGTGGGTTTGGTCCCTGCCCTTGCTCAGTGGGTTAACGATCCGGCGTTGCCGTGAGCTGTGGTGTAGGTTGCAGACGCGGCTCGGATCCTGTGTTGCTCTGGTGTAGACCGGTGGCTACAGCTCCGATTGGACCCCTAGCGTGGGAACCTCTATATGCCGCGGGAGCGGCCCAAAGAAATAGCAAAAAGACAAAAAAAAATAGATTTGTTCTAATACAAAGTTTATTCACAAGTACAGACTTTCTTCCACTTGGACTTGTCTAATTTTTATTTTTTCTTAGTGTGAGATTTTGTCTTAAGTGGTTTTAATATAGTATACTGCACTGTAGCATATTGTGTATATTTATTGCATAGGGTGTCAGAAAACGAGGATGGCTGTCAGTTTTACAGATTTACCTTTTTGGAATCTTTGTGCTATTCATTAACATATCTTCTTTCTTGATACTGGTCATACTATATTGAATATTAATTTTATGTTAACAATTCTACCTTATAATTATTAGTACATATTTTTGTGGGGCCTATTTGTAGTAAACTTTTTGTGTTTGTTGCAAACTTAACACCTGGTGCTACTTGTGCAATTAGTTATTTGGCTTAGTTGATTTGAAGGAATATGGCACAATCACTGGTTTTGTTTGCCTGCCTTGGTTGAATAAGAAGTGTAGAAAAAGGATGAATATATGACATTTTTATGGAGGAGAAATCTGAAGTCATTTCTTCAGCATATTTTCTTTTAAAGACACCATTTTGATTGATTGTTCTAAATGAATTTCTATTTCAAGGGGGTAAGCTGGATTTCCCTTTTGCTAAATTTATATTGGGTCTGAAACCATCTTGGATTGGTAACAATATCTTTGATCAGCTTTTTCTGAATGCTTCTCAGGATCCTTATTTGGAGATTTAATATTAACATCTTACATAATTTTGAACTAATAGGCTACTGTTCTGGTAGTTTTTAGAATTTCCCAATTCTAGTTTTTGAAGTGAGTGTACCACCTGGTGATAAAACAATAAAAGGTGTGAGCTTAAAAGAAATTTGATAACCTAGCAGTAACATACTCCAGAAATCTCAGTGGTTAGGTATTTGCATATTGCATACAAACTTATTGGGATGAGCGATGAAATGGATGAGTATGGTGACTGTAACAGGATGATGGGTTTGCTTGCTAGCTGCAGTGCATCTTGTTAGATGACCCTGGGAGTAAGTGTACACAGTGGCCATTTATGTCTGATTTATTTATTTTTTGGTGGCACATTTCAGAAGGCAAATGCTTTTGTGATTAAAATGAAATATCTCGAGATGATTAGTACATCCACAATTATTTTATTAAGTTGTAATAGCAAAGTTTATAATAATTAAGAAAAAGAGTTTATGGCTTCTTTCTTCATGTTCATACTGCAGTTCTGCAGTAGCAGGGAAATTGTGGTGCTCAGACATTGTTGGGTTGGCAGACCTGAGGAAGTTGAAGTGCTGGAGCCTGAGGAGGATTTCCGGCAATTTCTGCTGCTAGTCATCAATGAGATGTGAGGAGATAGTGTATCTTGTATTTGAGAGTATGGAAAAATCATAAATGCTGAATAAGAGGAAGTTGTGGAGGATAGAAAATATGTATACCCAAATGAAAACTGAGGAAACTGCTCTGACTTCTTTTCAAAATCTAAATGATGGAGTCGGGGCAGAGTACAAAAGCTCTGAGAGAAGGCTAAAGGGATTGCCAAAGTTGGCAGAGATGTTGGTCACACTAGTCTAAAGGATAGAGAAAAGTAAATTCTCCTGAAGGAGGATTGGCATTTTATGGGCAAAGAATTCTAGTCAACTGACGGAGATAGGCTGACACCCAGGAGAATCTGAAACCAGAGAGCCTTTCGTTTTCTCCCCTTTTTTTCCCTCTGTATATACTCTGTCCTCTCACTAGGTTTCAGGTACATGGTAACCTCAGTGTGAGTTTTGACTGTTAAATGTTTTTGTTTGCGGAAGTAACTATTTGGAAAATGCTCTTGGGTACAGAAATTAGGGCTTAGTTGGTAAGTGTTTGCCACAGACGTATTTGTTCCTGGGCTTTGGTGGTTTCTAAATTTTGAGGAGCTTTACTCTTGCGTAACATGATAGGTTGCTGGAATCTTAGGTCTGTGTGTGATACCTGACACTCAGAGTTGGAGTTCTCTAGCTCTGGAGGTGCGGAAGAAGCTGCATTAATTTTAGGAGATGACTCCACGCAGCAGTTGCTGGAGAAACTGAAGAAGGGACCACACTTCAACTGGGAATATGAATGGGGCTGATTTGGCTTGGATCAGAAGAAGGGGTGGAAGATGATACTGTCTGTGTTTTGGGACTTTAAGTTCTGTTTTAGGTCAAAGGAGAAAAGACGTATTTTGTTCAAAATTTAAATTTCATGTGGCACACTATCTGATGTTACATATCTGGTCAGTTTATTTGGACCATTTAACTCAGCTTTATTTGATAGAGAACCTAGAAGAAGAGATGAAGTCTCGGTATTCTGACCATGTTGATGTAGTATTCTGATGTAGGCGTAAAATGGAGGATATTTGCAAAGGAAAATGTGGGGAAGGAGCATGTGGAACTTTCAGCATAGGTCCCTAAACTGGACAGGAAAGAGGCGTTTTCAAGGTTTATAAGTTGTCCAGATATAAATTCACTTGAGTAGCAGATCTAACAAGTATATGAAGTCAGAACTCTACCATGTTTTAGAAAAGCCAACTTACCATGTTAATAGAAGTATTCACTTGTTTGAAAAAATAAAATACCTAAAAAATAAAAGTGTGATATTCTAGAATTGAAAATAATGAGTACAAAGTAAAAAGAAATGTGTTTATCAAAATGAAAACAGATTATTTGTAACTAGCTCCTTATGAGAACCATTATGTTTAAAACACTTTGAAATTTCTAAATTGATTCATTTGGATGGGTAAAGAAGTATCAGTGGTTTACAGCTAAGTGTTTTAGAAATAAGCTAATGTCAAGATGTATGACTCAAACAAATTTTTATTAAGCCTTATTAGGTGCTGGAGATAGTGGTGAATGTGATAAGGGGAAACTAAGGGAACACAACTATCATGAATGTTGTGTTTTACTGGGGGAGAATAAGCACATGTTAAAAATCAAATATAAAGAAAAGTTTGAAAAAAAATCAGGAAACGTGTGTGTGTGCGCGCGCATATGTGAGAGAAAGTGTGATTGGGGGTAAGGTGAATTTAGGTCAGGTAAAGAGGAAAAGCTTCCCTGAGATAATGACTCATGAACCCGAGACCTGAAGAAGTCCCAACATGTCATCATGTAAAGGTACTGAGGAGGAAACAAACTTGGTAACAGGAAGAAGTACAATGCATTAGTTTCCTATGGCTGCTATAACAAATGACCACAAACTAGAAAATTTTCTCTCACAGTTCTGGAGTCCAGAAGTTAGAGATCAGTGTGTCAGCAGTGCTGTCCTCCTTCAGTAGGCTCTGGGAGAGAATCCATGCCTCTTCTAGCTTGGTTATAGGCAGTCCTTGGCTTGTGGCTGCATCTCTGTCTTAACATGGCCATCTCTGTGTATTTGTGTTAACACCCTTTGCCTCTCATAAGGATACTTATGATGACATTTAGGGCCCACTCAGATAATCCAGGATAGTCTCCTAACTTTAGAATTTTTGGTTATATCTGCTAGAACTCTTTTTTCCAAATAAGATAACAATTTGCACATTTTGGCGATTAGAACTTGGTATCTTTGGCCACTGTTCATTCTACTACAGCTAGTATGACTAAGCACAGTGAGGTAAGTCAAAGTTGGTAGAAAATGAAATCCAAGAAGCAAAGACAAAAGGAGGAGAAGAGGAGGATCATGGAGAGAGTTGATAGGATTGAGTGGTCTGAACTGGGGAATGAGAGAGAGAGTGGTATCAGGTTTTTAAATTTAAGCAGCTAAATGGATGGTGGTGCTGTTTGATGAAATGAGAAATATGTGCAAGATGAACAAATTTGGGAGGAAAAAGTTGAGAATTCTGTATTGGTTGTATTCAATTTGCGATGCCTAAAAAGCATATAAGTAAGAATGTCAGTAGGTTATATGAATGTATTGCTTAGGAAAGGGGTCAGAGTTATAGATACAAATTTGAGAATTATCTGTGTATTAGTGGGATTTAAAGCTGTGAGATTGGGTAAAGTTGTATAGAGTTAAACAAATTTAGAGGGCTCTGTCATGAGCTGTGGGGCTTAAAGGTACATTAGAGGATTAGCTGGGAAAGGAGATTGAGAAGGGAGTGGCCAGTAGGATAAGAGGTAAACCAGGGCAGTGTGTGTTCCTTAAGCCAAAGGAGAATGTTGTAAAAAGGAAGATCATTTGTTGTTTCAAATGCTTCGAGAGCTCTGGTAGGATTAAATATAAAAGTAATAATTTCATTACATAATACCCTTATTATAAGCTTTTTCAGTGCGGAAGTGAGGATGTAGATAGGGTAGCCCGAAGGAAAAACGGGATATGAGAAAGTGGAGGCAGCAACTGTAGACAAGATGTTTTGTCTACAGAGAGGCAGAGAAGTAGTATAGTAACTGGAAGGGAATATGAAGTTTATTTTTAAGGTAATAAAAAAGGTTAAGAATTTTTTACAATGAAAGATGAATTCTATTGAAGAATGTTTTTGATGTCTTATTTCAAAATTTGCCTTAAAATTTTGTAAGTTTCACGTATGTGGGATTTAAAATGCCACAGTCATGCGAGTTCCCGTTGTGGCTCAGCAGTAACAAATCCGACCTAGTATCCATGAGGATGCGGATTCAGTCCCTGGCCTTGCTCAGTGGGTTAAGGATCTGGCATTGCCGTCAGCTGTGGCGTAGGCTGCAGATGCTGATTGGATCCTGTGTTGCTGTGGCTTAGGCTGGCCTCTACAGCTCCTGTTCAGCCCCTAGCCTGGAAACTTCCATATGCCGTGGGTGTGGTCCTAAAAAGACAAAAATAAATAAATTCCACAGTCTGATGATTGTCTAATAATAATTTTTCCGTTCTATTGTGCCAGTGTTTTATTACTTTTTAAGGCTATATAAAGCTGGTAGTGTTATTTATAAAACCAGCCCCTTTTTAGGATCTGCTTACCCAGTAATACTTGAAGCACTAGAAAAGAGAAGGAAGTCTTCAGAGTTTCACTTTAAATAGGGGAAACTGGAACACTTTTCTTGTTTTAATGTTTATGTAATCATAAATTGGAACTTTTTACTATAGCAGTTATCAAAAGTTCAAGCCATTTCAAGGATTCCATTGTCTTTCTGCTTTAATGTCAGAAAAATAATTGGTTGACTTTCAAACTTTGTAAAAGTAGTTTTAAAAGTCATTTAATATCTTTTATGAAAGAAATTTTAGAAAATAAGTATTACCTGAAGGTACCTACCTTGGTGAACTCCCTGCAGGTTTGGGTTTATTTAAAGGAACTTAGTTGAAGAAATATTGTGACTCTTCTAGTGAAGTCAGTTGTTTAAAGTATCATTTATAAATTTTAGGTCACCTTTTGTTCTTAAATTATTGAATTCTGATTGCAATATGCAAGAATTGCAGAGTTCTGTTCAGAAGTTTTGCCCTAAGTAGAGGAAGCTTATTTGAGAGGAAATAAAGGAGTGGCTTAATGATAAGGATGTCCTAGGAGTTAGAAGTGAGAAAAAAGTTACTCATGTTGTCATTAACCCAGGGATACCCTGAGAAATGTAGGAAAGTTCCAGAATTAACTTGATAGCTATTGATTTTATAAAAAAAGTTAGGTTTTCTGAGTCCAACAACCATTATACTTTTGCAAGTGTAATGCATATGCATTAATAGCAAATACATTTTGAGACTAAAGTAGGGAAAATAAGATAGTATTTGGGAGCATCAAAGACAATCTTGAACTATTTCTGTGACAAGTTTGATTGAAACTAGTCATGAATATTCTGACCCTGTTTTCTGGCATCCACCACTTTAATGGATTTGTAGTGCACCTGAGAGATGCCTGTATAGATACATTGTTTTTATTGCATAAGTGAGGTTTTCTTTACTTGAGAGTTCTTTTATAAAGAAGTGCATATTTTAGTTTCACTTGATATAAACACAGTTGAAGATTCAGAAATAAATTTCTGTGGTGCTTTACTATAGAAATTGTTATCCACCACTCTCTTGTGCTCTACTTCATTCTGTAGAATTTTGATGAGTATGCTGTAAAATACTGAACTCTATAAACTCTATTGTGTATTGGCAGGCAGTGATTTATTCATATATATATATTTTTTTTACTTTTTTTTTTTTTTTTAGGGCTACACCTGTGGCATACAGAAGTTCCTAGGCTAGGGGTCAAATGGGAGCTACAGCTGCTGGCCTACATCACAGCCACAGCAACATCAGATCTGAGCCGTGTCTATGATCTACACCACAGCTCACAGCAATGCCGGATCCTTAACCCACTGAGTGAGGCCAGGGATTGAATCTGCGTCCTTATGTATACTTAGGTTCGTTTCCGCTGAGCCACAACGGGAACTCCCGTTTTATCCATATAGATTAAATGGTTAGATTTTATTTATATAATAATAGTATTTAATTATAGTTTTCAAGTATATGGGTGGCTAAATTTTATTTGAAGTCAGACATCAGCAAACTCTTTCCATAAAGGGCCAGATAGTAAACTTTTTAGACTTTGCAGGTCTTACGGCCTCTGTTGCAACTTTGCTATTATAGTGCAAAAGCAGCCATGGACGTACTTAGGTGAATGAGTGTGGCTGTGTTTCAATAAAACTCTCTTTACAAAAACTGGTAACCTACAAGACTTGGTTTGTGGCTATAGTTTGCTGACCACTGTTTTAAGTGATATATCAGTGTGTTACACATACAATGTTAAAGTGAAGGTGTTTGGAGTAGTTAATAAAGGAAAACCCAGTGACCTAGAAAATCTTATATTCTATAATTATTTTGTTCTGAACAAAGCCCAGTTGTTAACATTTTTTAGTGTTTGTGAAACAGATGACACTTTTTTATTATTCAAAGTAGAAAGCTAGTCTTTTCTTTCTTCTTACAGGATAGGTATTCTTCTGGAGCAAATGGAGACACTTATAATAGGACTCCAGCTTCATCATCAGGTATGTGTTAAAGTAAAAAGGTGAAACTGTTTTTCAGTTAAGGGCTTCATCCACTGGATGAGGAGCAGACTAGTAGACATCTTGTAGAGGATGTTTTTTAAAGTTTCTAGTGAGAATTCATTGTAATTTAGATATGTTTGCTTGAGGGCCACTTTCTCACTAACAAAAGGGAGAGAGAAGAGAGTGTAGTGCTATAGAGTATATCATTTGATTTAGTGGGTTTGCTGTAACCTGAGCCCAAGCTTGGAATTTGCATGTTTGGCTTTCAGGCTGCTAAGGAATTGTCAGGGTTCCTGATATAAGGCAGTAGGAGCTTGGGCTTTGTAAGATGTTGAAGCAAGTTGTAGTGGTAGTAACATGCCCAGACAACAACTTTTTAAATCAAACCTGCTGTACTATCAAGGTAATATGAGATTTTTTTTGGGATCTGAGAACTAATTTAGGGGCGATCTGAGGCAAATAAGAGAAACAAATCAAGATATGGTAGCTGCTGCATTTCCCCTATTCCTTGTTTCCATCTGGGTTGCCTGCATATTTTACAGAGTTGATGTGGATGGGAAGATGGGTAGAAGTGGTAGGACTTGGACTACAGAGTTAAGCTCATAGCACTAGTGTTCGTTTTGTTGAAGTCCAAAGCAGGTTGAAATGGTATTTCTGCTATTTTTTTTCCAATTTTTTAAATTGTAAAATACATGTAACACACAATTTACCATAGTAGCTGTTTTTAACCACAGTGACATTGCTGTGTAGCCACCACCACCATCTACCTCTAGACCTTTTTCATCTTCTAAAGCTGAAACTTCATACCCATTAAACAATACCTCCCCAATCACTCCTCTCCCCAGCTCTTGGCAGCCACTGTTTACTTTCTATGAATTTGAGTTACTGTGAATTTACTATGAGTCTCTTATGAAATTGTGTAACTGCTACTTTTAAGTCTTACTCTAGTGCAAGAGAAAGGGCCTGGTAACACTAGGGTAGTTTCATCATTTCTCTCATTGAAAATTAGTGGATGAGATTAAAAAAAACATAGTCAGGAGAGTTGCTGGCTTACTGAAGCCTGACCTAAAGTGAAAAAAACATGTGTAGACATAGTTTCTAAATTGTGGAGGGGAATTTGAAAGTTCATCAGGCTACAGCAAATGTAATTCCCATGTTCAGCTTAAGTTCAGAGTAATTCTCATGATAGAAGAAAGTTAAGTTTAGAAGAGATGCTTTTGCTGTTGTCAAGATGCATTTATCTTTTGCATACATTTAAATGGAACAGTTTAATATAGAATATATTTTCAAAAGTTTATGAAATATTCAGATTTCAAAAGGCTAACCACATACATGTGTGTACTTGAAAGAGTCAAAAAAGAAAAGTAATCTGTACTTCTTAACACATTTATATGCTTAGATTATGGTGTAGGTAGGAGAAACCTTGTTTTGTGAGGCATCAAAGACAATTTTTGTAAAGGAATGAAAGTTTGGGTCTATAGTGTATTAAAGTATAATACTACTTTGTGGTGAAATCATCAAGAAGCTAGATTGAAATAGCCACCAGCTAAAAGCCAGGACTTCCTTAACATTAGATGTCAAATGTCCAGGCTAATAAAATACAGTCAAGTAATGAAAACATAGATTACCTGCTTATCTTCTGGATAACAAGTATGTTGGTAGCCCTTTTTTAAGTGAATTTTTTCATAAAAATAGGTTTTCTTATTATAGAAATGAATGATCTACTAAACCAATACGTAAATATTCTTATTGCAAAAAACCAAAAAAACAAAAACCAAAAAACAAAAGTGAAAACTTAAATACAGAGGTGAAAAGAAAGAAATGATCTGAAATCTTGGCTCCCAAGTTTAGCCACCTTTGACAGTATACTGACTGAATTTTTAGATTTCTGCATGTATTCCCACATACATAATTGTATTTCACTGGCATATTTGTACGTGTTACTTTTTATCATAAATACCTGTCATACTTTTCCTTGGCTTACCTGCTCTTGTCTTCTATACCCTTTCCATGATCTTAAGATGGTATTTAGGCATATCTCTTTTCATTGTCTGTTCACAGCAGTGGACTCTAATACTACATCTTTCTTTCAGTCTCTTGTAGCTAATACATTTTTCTAAGTTAACTGGTATAATCTAATTCTTACCAAAATTCAGTGAGGAAAATTCATGTTACCTGGTTTAAAAATGTCCAATAGTAACTTCACAGCTTATAATTGAAAACATTTAGTCCCCTTTCTCGTCATTTGACTTCCTAGCATGCAACTGAGCACCTATATATACCTAAAAGATGCAACCAATCAACCATCTTTTCCAAGATGAAAAAAGACTTGGAAAATTTTTCTGGAAATTTCTGAAAAGCAAAACTTGAGTTTGCCCTCAACTGGCAACTATTTACATAGTGTTTACATTGCATTAGGTATTGTATATAATCTGGAGATGATTTAAAGTATGTGGAGGGTGTTAGGTTATATGTAAGGACTATGCCATTTTATATGAGGGACTTGTACACCCAGGGATTTTGGTATCCCTGGGAGCAGGGGATGTGTGGAGGAAATTAAGGGATGGGTCCTGGATCCAGTCCCCCTCTGATACTAGTTTTAAGCTTCTCCCCTTCCCTGGCATGCCCTGTTATTACTTCTTCCCTTCCTACTTTCCTAATGGTTACCACACTTTTTGCATGAAAATCTATATTCAATTTTTATACCATGGCTGTGTATATATCATTTACTTATGAGCCATGTAATATATTATGGTTACATTTCCTTTATCATTCAAGCTTCTGTTTTGTTTTTATTAGAGTTAATCTTTACCTTGTTTTGTCTACTTAATCTTCTGTTTCTTTCTTTTTTTTTTTTTTTTGCTTTTTAGGGCCACACCAACAGCATGTGGAAATTCCCAGGTCAGGGGTCAAATCAGAGCTACAACCACCAGCCTATACCACAGCCACAGCAACGTGGGATCCACATCTGCAACCTATACCACAGCTCACAGCGAGGCCAGGGATTGAACCCATATCCTCATGGATACTAGTCAGATTCATTTCTGCTGCGCCACAACAGGAACTCCCAATGATTTTTTCCCCCATTTTGGCTGTCCAGTGGCATATGGAGCTCTGGGCCAGGGGTCAGATCTGAGGTACAGTCATGACCTGAGCTGCAGCTGTGGCAGTGCCGGATCCTTAGCCCACTGTGCGGGGCTGGGGATCAAACTTGAGACCCAGCAGTCCTGCCACTGATGCCCTTGCTCCACAGTGGGAACTCCTATGTTTCTATTTCTAATTCACTTCCAAACCCTCTGCTGGAACCCCAGCACTCCATTCATATCTATTTATGTTCCTAGTTTTTAACTATCTTTCTAAGCATGGATATCTATCAAACTATTCATAGTTCCTATCATATATACAGTGATCTGTCAGTTTTATTTTTCTTTGATTCCTCAATCCTCTCCAGTATAAGCTTGCTGCTCCCTAGGTTTTCATCCCAAGAATTACGCTTCACCGCTTTACTGTGTCACATTCCTTTTTCCCTGGATCCCATGTTTTTGTATCTTGATTCCCCTATCTCCCAACTTTGGTGGAGCCCATTTTCCTACAGCTTCTTGGGAAAAGAAGCATGTGTAAATAAATTCGAGAGACTGCAAATGTCTTTATTTTCATACTTGATTCATAGTTTAACATTTTAGGCTGGAAATAATTTTTCTCCACACTCTATAATCACTTCATTTTACATGAAATTCTAGTGATGCTATGTTCAATAATCTGAATAGTGGTCATTTGTATATGACTTTTTCTAAACTCTTGTAAAGCTTTTAGGATCTCACTTTGTCTTCTGTGTTCTGAAATTTTTATGACCATATACCTCGATGTGGGACTTTTTATTTATTGTCCAAGACACTTAGTGCGTCTGTTAAATCTGTAATTCATATCCTTTACTTGTGAGAAATTTTATTTATTTGTCTGAAGATTATTATAATTTCATTTGAATATTATTTCTGTTCCTTTTATTGTTTGACTTTTTCCATGTGTTTGTGTAGGTGACTTTCTTCAAAAGTCTAGTGCTCCTTGCCTGCCTTTTTGTATTTGAGAGTGGAACATGAAAATGCTGATTGGAAACTCAACTTTGTGCCTGGGCACAGATTGCTGACTGCTGGGTTCTACTATTAAGTGACTAAGCCAGGGTTAAGCTGTTTTGTTGGGAAAAGCAGTTTCTCTAGAGAGGAATCATTTAGATCTTTTCTAGAGGATTTAAGTTTTAAACTGTTTTCTATCTCATTTTGTATTTCATTCTTCTTTCCCCTCTGGTTCCTCATTGTATTGTACAGACCCTGTGCTGTCTTTGCTGATTTCTTTCTTAACCATTTAATTTTTTTTCTTTTTCAATCTTTTACTTTAGCCAAGCTATTGGGTATAATCTCATTGTTTTAATATGCACTTATCTGATTATTTATGAGCTTAACTGTCTCTTTCTATGCTGGTTATCTTTTTGGGTTTCCACTTATGTAAGTTTGCCTATTTTATTTTTAGTCCATTTTTGTATTGGGCATGTTCTCTTTTTGTTGATTGGCTAGCATTTTCCTATGTTTTAGATTTTATGATTTTTATTTTAATTTTGTCTTTTATGACCGCACCTGTGGCACATGGAAGTTCCTGGGCCAGGGGTCAAATCAGAACTCCAGCTGTCGGCCTGTGCCACAGCCATGGCACGACTGAATCCAAGCTGCATTTGCAGTCTTCATAGCAGCTTGTGGCAATGCTGGATCCTTACACTCGCTGAGTGAGGTCAGGGATCAAACCCAGGTCTCCAGGATCCTTAATCTGCTGAACCACAATGGGAGCTCCTTGTGCTTTTTTCTGATTTTGACATTGTGAACATTTCCTTCCATTATTATCTGTCAGTTTTGTCCATGATATTCCTCACTGATCAAAATTTATAATTCGAAGCCATTAACTAATTTTTTTGCTTTCCGATTTCCTTTGCAGTTTTAGTTAAGAAGCTCTTCCCTACCTCTGTGTCAAAAAAATAACCACCTAAGTTATCTTTAGCGTTTTTGCCTTTCACATTGAGCTTTTACTCATCTGAATCTGTTCTTTTTATTTTTTATTTTTATTTTTTTAACAGTAGCTGATAGTTTATTAAAAATAAACTTTAATTATTCAATATATTTATTACATTTATAGTTGTACAATGATCATCGTGACCCAATTTATAGGATTTCCATCCCACAAACCCCAGCGCATCCCCCCCCCCCCCGCCCCCGGTCCTCTGAACTGTCTCCTTTGGAGACCATAAGTTTTTCAAAGTCTGTGAGTCAGTATCTGTTCTGCAAAGAAGTTAAGTCTGTCCTTTTTTCAGATTCCACGTGTCAGTGAAAGCATTTGATGTTGGTGTCTCATTGTATGGCTGACTTCACTTAGCATGATAGTTTCTAGGTCCATCCATGTTGCAAAAAATGCTGGTATTTTGTTCTTTTTAATGGCTGAGTAATACTCCATTGTGTATATGTACCACATCTTCTGGATCCACTCCTCTGTCAGTGGACATTTAGGTTGTTTCCATGTCTTGGCTATTGTAAATAGTGCTTCAGTGAACATCGGAGTACATGTGTCTTTGCAAGTCTTGGTTTTCTCTGGATAGATGCCCAGGAGTGGGATTGCTGGATCAAATGGTAGTTCTATGTTTAGTTTTCTGAGGACTCTCCATACTGCTTTCCACAGTTGGTGCACCAGTTGGCGCACCAATTGACAATCCCCCCAACAGTGCACTAGGGCTCCTTTTTCTCCACACCCTCTCCAGCACTTATTGTTTGTAGACTTTTGGATGATGGCCATTCTGGCTGGTGTAAGGTGGTACCTCGTAGTGGTTTTGATTTGCATTTCTCTAGTAATGAGTGATGATGAACATCTTTTCATGTGTTTTTTGGCCATCTGTATGTCTTCTTTGGAGAAATGTCCGTTTAGATCTTCTGCCCATTTTTGGATGGGGTTGTTTGTTTTTTTGGTATGGAGCTGCAGAAGGTGTTCATAAATTTTGGAGATGAATCCCTTGTCAGTTGATTCACTTGCAAAGATTTTCTCCCATTCCATGGTTGTCTTTTTGTTTTGTTTAGGGTTTCCTTTGCTGTGAAGAAACTTTTTAGTTTGATTAGGCCCCATATGTTTATTTTTGTTTGTATTGTTATTATTCTAGGAGGAGAATCTGAGAAGATACTGCTGTCTTTTATGTCAGAGAGTGTTTGGCCGGTGTTTTCCTGTAGGAATTATATAGTATCTGGCCTTATTACATTTAGGTCTTTAATTCATTTTGAGATTATTTTTGTGAATGGTGTTAGAGAGTTCTAATTTCATTCTTTTCCATGTGGCTGTCCAGTTTTCCCAGCACCACTTATTGAAGAGACTGTCTTTCTTCCACTGTATGTTCTTGCCTCCTTTGTCTTAGATTAGCTGACCATAGGTGCTTGGGTTCATTTCTAGGCTGTCTATCCTGTTCCATTGATCTATATTTCTGTTTTTGTGGCAGTACTATACTATGTTGATCACTGTGGCTTTGTAGTAGAGTCTGAAGTCAGGTAGCCTGATTACTCCAGTTCTGTTTTTTTAATTTTTTTTCTTCCCAATATTGCTTTGGCTGTTCAAGGTCTTTTGTGTTTTCATAGAAATCTTTTTTTTTCTTTTTTTTGTCTCTTTGCTATTTCTTGGGCCGCTCCCGCGGCATATGGAGGTTCCCAGGCTAGGGGTCTAAGAGGAGCTGTAGCCACCGGCCTATGCCAGAGCCACAGCAACGCGGGATCCGAGCCGCTTCTGCAACCTATACCACAGCTCACGGCAACGCCGGATCGTTAACCCACTGAGCAAGGGCAGGGACCGAACCCTCAACCTCATGGTTCCTAGTCGGATTCGTTAACCACTACGCCACGACGGGAACTCCCGTAGAAATCTTAAATTATCTTGTTCTAGTTCTGTAAGGAATGTCATTGGTAATTTGATAGGAATTTCATTGAAACTGTAGATGCCTTAGGTAGCATTGTCATTTTGACTGTATTCTTCTAATCCAAGAGCATGGTATATTTTTCCATCTAATTGTGTCTTTGATTTTTTTCAATCAGTGTCATAGTTGTCAGAGTACAGGTCTTTTGTCTCTTTAGGGAGGTTTATTCCTAGGTATTTTATTCTTTTTGATCTGATGGTAAATGGGGTTGTTTCCCAAATTTCTCTTTCTGATCTTTCATTGTTAATATGTAGAAATGAAATCGATTTCTGTGTATTAATTTTGTATCCTGCAACTTTACTAAATTCATTGATGAGCTCTAATAGTTTTCTGGTAGTGTCTTTAGGATTTTCTAGGTATAGAATCATGTCATCTGCAAACAGTGGTAATTTACTTCTTCTTTTCCAATTTGGATTCCTTTATTTCTTTCTCTTCTCTGATTGCCATGGCTAGGACTTCCAAGACTATGTTGAATAACATTGGTGAAAGAGGACATCCTTGTCTTGTTCCTGATCTTAGTGAAAATGCTTTCAGTTTTTCACCATTGAGAATGATGTTAGCTGTGGGCTTGTCATAAATGGCTTTTATTATGTTGAGGTAATTACCCTTTATGTCCACTCTCTGGAGAGTTTTTATCAGGAATAGGTGTTGAATTTTGTCAAAAGCTTTTTCTGCATCTATTGAGATGATCATATGGTTTTTATTTTCATTTTGTTGATGTGGTATATCACATTGGTAGATTTGTGGATATTGAAGAATCCTTGCATCCCTGGGATAAATCTTGCTTGACCATGGTTTTCATGTATATTTGGTTTTAATGTATATTTGTATGCAGTTTGCTAATATTTTGTTGAGGATTTGTGCATCTATGTTCATGAGTGATATTTTTCTGTAGTTTTTTTGTGGATTCTTTATCTGGTTTGGTATCAGAGTAACGGTGGCTTCATAAAATGAGCTTGGGAGTGTTCCTTCCTTTGCAATTTTCTGGAAAAGTTTCAGAAGAGGTGTTAACTCTTCTGTGAATGTTTGGTAGAACTCAGCTATGAAGCCATCAGGTCCTGGACTTTTGTTTTTTGGAAGTTTTTAAATCACATATTCAGTTTCAGTACTTGTGATTGATCTATTCAATATTTTCTGTTTCTTCCTGATTCAGTCTTGGTAGGTTGTACCTTTGTAAGAATCTGTCCATTTCTTCTAGGTTGTCCATTTATTGGCATACAGTTCCTTATAGTAGTCTCTCATGATCCTTTGCATTTCTGCAGTGTCAGTTATAATTCTCACTTTTCATTTCTAAATTTATTGATTTGAACTCTCCTTTTTTTTGCTTGATGAGTCTGGATAATGGTCTATCAATTTTTTTGATCTTTCCAAGAACCAATTTTTGGTTTCATTGATCTTCTCAATTGTTTTCTTTGTCTCTATGTTATTAATTTCTGCTCTAATTTTTATAAATTCTTTCCTTCTACTAATTTTGGGCTCTCTTCTTCCTTCTCTAGGTGTTTAAGGTGTAAGATTAGGTTGTTTTATTTGCATTTTTCTTCTTTCCTGAGATAAGATTTTACTGCTATAAACTTCCTTCTCAGACCTGGTTTTGCTGTGTCCCATAGATTGTGGATTGCTGTATCATCATTGTAATTTGTCTTTATGTATTTTTTAATTTCCTCTTTAATTTCTTCAATGACGCATTGATTGTTTAGCATCCAAGAGTTTGTGTTTTTTGCTGTTTTTTTTTTGTGTGTAGTTTATTTCTAGTCTCATAGTGTTGTGGTCCGAGAAAATGATTGATTTAATTTCAGTTTTTTAAAAATTTATCAAGGCTTATCTGTGGCCTAAGATAGGATCTATCCTGGAGAATGTTCTGTGTGCACTTGAAAAGAGAGTGTATTCTGCTGCTTTGCGGTGAAAAGTTCTTTAGATATCAGTTAGGTCTATTTGGTCTAATGTAACTTTTTTTTTTCTTTTTTGTCTTTTCTAGGGCTGCACCTGCAGCATATGGAGGTTCCCAAGCCAGGGGTCTGATCAGAGCTGTAGCCACTGGCCTATGCCAGAGCTCACAGCAAACTCTGGATCCTTAACCTACTGAGTGAGGCCAGGGATCAAACCAGTAACCTCATGGCTCCTAGTTGGATTTGTTAACCACTGAGCCATGATGGAAACTCCAAGGTCTATTGTATCTTTAAGGCCTGTGTTTCCTTGCTGATTTTCTGTCTGGATGATCTGTCCATTGCTGTAAATGGAGTGTTAAAGTCCCCTGCTATTATTGTGTTACTGTCAGTTTCCCCTTTTATGGCTGTTAGTAGTTGCCTTATATAATGTGCTACTCCTATGTTGGGTGCATATATATTTAAAATTGTTTTTTTTTTTCCACTACTGTTTTTTTTTTAATGGATCAATTAGATGTCCATGAAGATGAGTACAAAGAAGTTTCTGCCCCTTTATTATTGACCTGGCCCACTTATAATTAAGCAGAATTAACATTCAGAGTTCATTTTGATTGAAAACACAAAAGCTGTACTATCTCAGTGTCATTATCACTATCAAGAAGCAAGCCAAGGTCGTAACAGTTTTTTCCTAGATTGTTATAAGGGATTAATGTAGCTTAATAACATCCAATTTACTTTCTAGATCAACCAAATAATATTAAATGGTGATAGTTTTTCTTCAAAACCTGTAAGTACAATCAGCACATAGATGATTTTGAGAAAATTTAATATGTTAACTTCACCATACAACTATATTCTAAGGTTATTATTTTTAAATGTAAAGAAATGGATCCTTATAAGACCAAAATAACCCAAAGGCCACGAGGTTGGTTTTTACTTTTTCCTTTTTTTTTGTTTGAACAAAATATGCACCACGATGGTTCAACAAGTAAGGCAAGTGCCTTGAATATGAAAGCTGTAGTTTGCAATGTACCACATCTAGAACCCAGGGGAAGTGAATCATTCTAATTAAACATCAGGAAACATCATGACAAATTGGTTTGCAGCATAAAAAGTGTCCATTTAAGTGTCTTTTTTCTTAATGATCAGAGATCCCATGTTGTTGCCACTCTCTTCATTGTGTTTTATGTGCGATCCATCACAGAGTGGGAACTTGTATGCTGGAAGTCATACTCATGGCTCTGTCACTTGCAAGGATGTGCACAGGATGCTGAGCACAAACTGGCTTGTGTGGACAGTGGGAGTCAAGGGACTACAAGCAACGGTCCTAAGGGCAGTGATACCAGGCCGCTACCATGGAGGCGCCTGTTATTTCTTCTTATATTAATTCTTTGATCATTATGTAATGTTCTTCTTTGTCTCTTGTGGCCTTCTTTTATCTTAAAATATTTTTTTTATGATTATGAGTATTGCTACTCCTGCTTTTCTGTAATTTCCATTTGCATGTAATATTTTATTCTATCCCTTCACTGTAAGTCTGTATTTATCCTTAGATCTGAAGTGGGTCTCCTGTAGACAGCATATTTATGGGTTTTGCTTTTGAATCCATTCAGCTAGTCTTTTCTTTTAGTTGGAGCATTTAATCCATTTTCATTCAATGTAATTAAGGATAATTATGTATTTATTGTTATATACTTAAAATTATTTTTTGTTTGCTATATTGGGTCTATTTTCTTCCCTTCCTCTTTTTGTTGTCTTGTTATTTGCTGATCAGGTTTAGTGTTAGGTTTGGCTGGTTTTTCTTATTTATATGTGTGACCATCATAGTTATAATGACTAGTGGTTCCATATATATATATATTTTGTTTGTTTGTTTGTTTGCTTTTTAGGGCCTCACCTGAGGCATATGGGGGTTCCCAGGCTAGGGGTTTAATTAGAGCTACAGCCGCCATCCTACACAACAGCCACAGCAATGCAGGACCCAAGCTGTGTCTGCGACCTACGCCATAGCTCATGGCCATGCTGGATCCTTAACCCAGTGAGTAAGGCTAGGGATCGAACCCGAAACCTCATGGTTCCTAGTTGGATTTGTTTCCTCTGCCCCACGACAGGAACTCCCTCTTATATTTTGATATATCCATCTACATGTGTGCAGAGTTGTTTCGTCTTTCTGGTCTCCTTAATTTCAAGTGCATTTTCAGTGTTCTGCGTTTGTCCTCTCTTCTCATGCTTGCTAGTTTAGATATCATATTTGTCAATGGGTGATTTATTACTTTTAAATTTTCTTTGCCTTTACCAGTAAGCTTCATCATTTTTAATATTCTTGTTTCTAATTGGTGGCCTTTCCTTATCTGCTTAGAGAAGTTCCTTTAGTAGTTGATGAAAAGTTGGTTTGGAGGTGCTGAATTCTCTTAACTTTTGCTTGTCTGTGAAGCTGTTGATCTCTCCATCAATCTGAATGAGAGCTTTGCTGGATAGAGTGTTCCTGTTTCTAGGTTTCTCCTCTTCATCACCTCAAATATATATAGCCATTCTCTTCTGACTTGTAGAGTTTCTGCTGAGAGATTAGCTCTTATCCTAATGGGAATTCCTTTATATGTGATTTGTTGCTTCTTCTTTGTGGCTCTTAATGTATATATTTTTTGAACCTAAATTTGTTAGTGTGATTAGTATGTGTCTTGCTGTATTTCTTCTGGGGTTTATTTTGTATGGAATTCTCTGTGCCTTTTCCACTTGAGTGAGTGTTTCCTTCCCATATTTGGGAAATTTTCAGTTGTAATCTCATCAGATATATTATTTGGCCCTTTTTCTCTCTCTTCCCCTTCTGGAACCCCTATGATGTGAATGTTGGTAGGTTTAATGTTGTCCCAGATGTCTCTTAGACTCTCCTCAGTTTATTTATTTATTTATTTATTTTCTGTAGCAGTGATTTCCACCACTCTTGCTTCCACTCACTTATTCTTCTGCCTCTGTTAACCTTGCTATTGATTCCTTCTAGATTATTTTTTATTTCAGCTGTTGCATTATTCATTTTGTTCTTTAAATCCTTTAACTCTTTGTTAAACATTTCTTTTAAGTTCTCAATCTATGTCTCCATTCTTTTTCCAAGATCTTGGATCATCTTTACTATCATTACTCTGAATTCTTTTTCAGGTAAATTGCCTATCTCCTCATCATTTGGTGGTTTTGTGTGTTTTTGTCTTGTTCCTTTGTCTTAAAGCTGCTTCTTTGATGTCTCATAGTGTATACCTTTCTATTTATCTTCCCCTTGACAGTTGATATGTAGATGTTGAAGCCAGTGTCCAATCCTGGAGTTCTCAGGGGTGGTAGTGGTTCACATGTACCTCTTTGCTAAGTAGGCTCTAGGGATTGTTCTCTGTAGATATAGGAGCAGGTTTCACTGTTCCACTAGCACTTTCCTTGCTTGGCCACTCTAGGGATCTCTATCTAAAGCCTCAGGGGTGGGGGGTTTCTCCCTAATTGTTGCTCACAGGCTGTCTCTGTAGCTGCAGGATGTGTGTTTCTGGTGGTCCCTCCCCCTGCCTTGCTGCTGGTAGGAGTGCTCTCTGTAGTCCTGCAGGTTGGAATGTGGGGTTAATGGGCCTCCCCTGGCTCCCTTGGTGTGGAAAGAGTGCCACCTATGTGAGCCTTCACAGGGCCCCTGGCAGGGGTCCTGTATCTGTGCTTTTTTGCCAGTTGGGAAGCCTACAGCTCTGTCAGAGAGTGGTCACTGGCAGCCCTCTCATGAAAATGGGCACTGCCCCAGGCGGCTTTTCTGGCATTGCTTTGCTGGTGCAAGCTTCTGCAGATTCTCTGGGCAGAGCCAAGTTGCCTTTGTTTTTTCTGATGAACAGGGGCAGGCACTGGTAGCCCTCTCACGGGAAAGGGCACTCCCACACTGGCATGAGCCTCTTCAGATTCTCTGGGCAGAGCTGAGATGCCTATGTTTTCCCTGCTCAAGCGGGTCACTGCTTTTGCAGGAAGTGGGCACTGCCACTAGCAGTTTTTCTGGCACTGCTTTGCTGACGTGAGCCTCTCTAGATTGTCTGAGTGGAGCCAAGGTGCCTGTGTTTTCCCTGATTAGCAGAGAGCAGGCCTGGCGGCCCTCTCATGAGAATGGGCGCAGCTTCTCTGGGTGGAATTGAGACTCCTGTGTCTTCCCTGCTCAAGCAGGTCATTGCTTTTGTAGGAAGTGGGCACTGCCACCCCCAGCTTTTCTGGTGCTGCCCAGCTGTTCAGATCTCTGGCAGATTCTCTAGGTGGAGTCACAGTATCTGTGTTTTCCCTGATCCTTTCGAGGGATGAGCACTGCCAGCCCTGGCAGCTCTTCTGGCACAGGTTGGGCTCCACTAGCGTAGGGCCCCTGCCGGCTGGAACCAGGAACTTATGTTATTCCCCCAGGCAGTTACTCTACCTGCTCCAAAAAGTCTGTAGCTCTCAGGGTGGGACTGATTCCCAGCGATTGCTAGGCAGCCACTACAGCCAAGTGATTCCCAAGTTGAGGCATGCAGTGTCCTGCAGCTTGAGAAGCAGGCGTAAGGAGCAAGGCTGTAGTGGTGGATCCTGTCTCTTCCTTCTAGCACTCCCAAACAATGGCATCTTGTCTCTAAGCCCAACTGGGTTGCCTCCACTTAGATGCTCTCCATTGTGGTCGCCCTATACTCTAGTCCCTCCAGGCTATTTTCGCAAGGGCAGTCCTGGTTTTTTCCCCACGTAGAGGGCCCCAGCTCCTTCTTTGGGTCTGATCTCTAAGACCATAGTTTTAGTTCCCAACACCATCTGGTACCTGCCTATGGTTGCTTGTTGCCCTTAGCATTGACTATTTATGAGGACTGTCTCCTTCTTAACTGCTTCAGACCACTTGTCTAGAGTTCCTCCTGTTTTTGGCTGGTCTCATCACTGGTGGGGGAACTTCCTGGGGTGCAGGAGCTATTCCTCTTTCTAGCTCCCTCCTGGGGGAGCAGGTTCTGTCTCGTTTCCTTTTGCTTTTTTTTCCCCACTTCTTCTTTCTTATGTCCTATCCAGTTTTGTAATGTTTTTCTTGTTCTATCATAATCTTGAGGTCTATTGTCAGTTTTTCGCAAATTTTCTGTGCAAATGGTTCCACCTGTAGTTGTGTTTTCAATGTATTTGTGGGGGTAGATGAGCCTTACATCCTGCTAATCTGCCATCTTTGTAATAAGTTTTCAAAACTTTTTAAAAATCACGGTAAAATAAACATAAACTTTACTGGCTTGGCTATTGTGAATAGATGCAGACTATTGCCTTTGAAATGGATTATCAATGAGATCCTGCTGTGCAGCACTGGGAACTATGTCTGGTCACTTATAATGGAGCATGATAATGTGAGAAAAAAGAACACATACATATATGTGTAACTGGGTCACCATGCTGTACAGTAGAAAATTGACAGAACACTGTAAACCAGTTATAGTGGAAAAAAATGAAAATCATTATATAAAAAAATAAATAAAATGTAATGGCTTAATCATTTTTTAAAATAAAATGATTAAGACTAATTTTTAGAGCAATTTTAAGTTCACAGCAACAAAATTAAAGGGAAGTTATAGAGATTTCCGATAAACTCCCTGTCCCCACACATGCTCAGCCTTCCGAACTGCCAACATCCCCACCAGAGTTGTGCATTTGTTGTAATTGATGAACCTACATAGACACATCATTATTCAAAGTCCATAGTTTACATTATGGCTTACTTGTGGTATTGTGTGTTCTATGGGTTGGCACAAATGTGTAATGAGATGTATCTATCATATAGTGCCACACAGAATATTTTCACCACCTTAAAAATAATCCATGTTCTGCCAGTTCATCCCTACCCCTCTCCTTCACCTTCTTGCAACCACTGATCTCTTTACTGTCACCATAGTTTTTCTGTTTCCAGAATGTCATATAGTTGGAATCATAGAGTTTTGTAGCCTTTCCATTGTGGCTTCTTTTACTTAGTGATATGAGTTTAAAGCTCTTTCATGTCTTTTCATGACTTGATAGCTCATTTTTTTGGCAATTAGTAATATGCCATTGTCTGAATGTACCACAGTTTCTTTCAGTACATTTACTGTGGACATCTTGGTTGCTCCAAGTATTGGTAGTTATGAATAAAACTGCTCTAAATATCCATATTCATATTTTTGTGTGGGTTTAAGTTTTCAATTCCTTTGGATAAATACCAAGGAGCACAGTTGCTCAATGGTATGGTTAAGAGGTTGCTTAATTTTTAAAGAAACTACCAGGCTGTCTTCCAAATTGTGTCTATACTCCTTTGCATTCCTGCCATCAATAAATGAGAGTTGTCGTTGCTCTATATCCTTGCCAGCATTTGGTGGTGTCAGTGTTACGCATTTTGGCTATTCAAATAAATATATATATATTTATACATTGATATACACAAATATATACATATGCATGTATCTCATTGTTTTAGTTTGCGTTTCTCTGATGTCCTAATCATGTGGAGCATCTTTCCATATTCTTTTTTGTCCTCTTTGGTGATGTGTCTGTTAAGGGCTTTGGCCTATTTTTTATTTGGATTTTCTTAAGTTTTAAGAGTTTTTGTTTATTTTGGATAACAGTCTTTTATCAGCTGTGTCTTTTACAAATATTTTTCTCCCAGTGTGTGGCATTCACTTGACACATTCACTTGTCTTCTCATTCACTTGACACTGTCTTTCACAGAGAATTTTTTTTTTTTTGTCTTTTGTCCTTTTTTTTAGGGACACACTCATGGCATATGGAAGTTCCTGCTGTTGCTGCTGGCCTACACCAGAGCCAAAGCAATGCAGGGTCCTAGCCGAGGCTGCGACCTACACCACAGCTCACGGCAACACCGGACCCTTAACCAACTGAGTGAGGCCAGGGATCAAATCCACAACCTCATGGTTCGTAGTTGGATTCATTTCTGCTGAGCCATGATAGGAAGTCCAGAAGTTTTTAATTTTAGTGAATTCTAGCTTTTAAGTTCTTTCTTTATTTTTTTTTTAAATATGGAACACTTCACGAATTTGCGTGTCATCCTTGCACAGGGGCCATGCTAATCTTCTCTGTATCGTTCCAATTTTAGTATATGTGTTGCCGAAGCGAGCACTTAAATTACTTCTTTCATGGATTACGCCTTTGGTGTATTATCTAAAAAGTCATTTCCATTTTCAAGGTTGTCTAGATTTTCTCCTATGTTATCTTCTTGGAGTTCAGTATTTTTGCATTTACATTTATGTCTGTGATCCATTTTGAATTAATTTTTGTGAGGGATATAAGATCTGCTCTTGATTCATTTTTTTGTTTGTTTGTTTTTAATCATGTGGATGTTCTCTTCCATCACTATTGAAAAGGCTTTCTTTGCTCCACTGTATTACCTTTGTTATCCTGTCAAAGATCAGTTGAATGTATTTTCATGGGTCTTTTTCTAAGTTCCCTGTTCTGTTCCATTGATCTGTTTGTCTTCTTTTGCTAACACCACAATGTCTTTTTTTTTTTTTTTTCCCGGTCTTTTTTAGGGCTGAACTCATGACACATGGAAGTTCCCAGGCTAGGGGTCAGATTAGAGATATAGCTACTGGCCTACACTGCAGCCACAGCAACACCAGATCTGAGCCATGTCTGCAACCTGCACCACAGTTCACAGCAACGCCAGATCCTTAACCCACTGAGGGAGGCCAGGGATTGCACCCATGTCCTCGTGGATCCTAGTCCGATTCATTACCACTGAGCCACAATGGGAACTCCAAAACTGTCTTAATTACTATAGCTTTATAGTAAGTCTTGAAGTTGGGTAGTGTCAGTCTTCCAACTTTGTCCTCCTATTGTGGTGGGTATTCTGGGTCTTTTGTCTTTCCATACACTTAAAATCAGTTTGTTGATATCCACAAAATATTGATTGATTGATTGATTGCCATACCCGCTGCATATGAAGTTTCTGGGTCGGGGATTGAAGCTGCACCTCTGCAGTGACCTGAGTCACCACAGTTGGATTCTTAACCCACTGAACCTCAGCAGGAACTCCACAAAATATTTCAGTTACTAGAATTTTGACTGGGATCATACTGTATTTCTAGGTCAAGTTGGGAAGAACTGACATCTTGACAAGATTGAGTGTTCTCCAAGAATATGGAATTATCTCTCCTTTATATAGTTCTTTGATTTCATTAACCAGAGTTTAATAGTTTTCCTCATATAGATCTACATATTTTGTTAGCTTTACACCCAACAGTTTCATTTTTGGGGTGTTAATGTAGTTGGTAATCTATTTTTAGTTTCAAATTCTATTTGTTTATTACTGGTGTATAGGAATGCAATTAACTTTTGTATCTTAACCTTGTATCCTCCAATCTTGCTAAAATTACATGTTAATTCCAGGGTTTTTTTTTTTTTAAATCAGTTCTTCTGGATTTTCTATGTAGATGATCACGGCATTTGTGAAAAAGACAGTTTTATGTCTTATGTCTTCATTCCCAATATGTATACTTTTAAGCTAAAACTTTGAGGATGAGATTGAAAAGGAGTAATAAGAGGGCACATCATTGCATTTGGAAAATTGTTTATTTTTTTGCCTGTGTCCTTGACTGGAATGTTCTTATCCTTGTAATGTCCCCTTATCCTTCCTTTTAACTCTTTGCCAAAAGCAAGACTACTTCTATCATGATGCCAGAACTGGTACTTTGCCCATGTGGAGTCCTTTGAATGTTGGAGCAGTTAGAACAATTAGATTTTCTTCTTCTTCTTTTTTTTTTTTTTTTGCTTTTTAGGGCTACATGTGCAGCATATGGAAATTCTCAGGCTAGGGGTCTAATTGGAGCTGTAGCCGCCAGCCTACAGCACAGCCACAGCCGTGCAGGATCCAACTTGCACCTGTGACCTATGCCACAATGCCACATCCTTAACTTGCTCAGTGAGGCCAGGAATTGAACTCGCATCCTCATAGATACTAGTTGGGTTCATTGAGCCATGATGGGAATTCCTTTTTCTTCTTCTTTTTGCTGTTAGATTTTTGAGTAGATCTTCATAAGTTGGTTTTGAGCTTTCCATAATCTGAGAGCATTTGAGCTTTACCTAGTTACTACTATCTGGAACTCATCAGGCTTTAGGTTACTTGATGAAATGTTTAGCCTCATCAAGAGAGAAGGAAACTGTTATGAATTATGATTCCAGAAGAGTATATGTGACTTAAGTATTTTTTAGCATTTTTTTAATTTTTGGAAGGTTTTTTTACCCATGTTAAATATGTGGCAACTAGTGAGGATAGGAATTCAAAAAAATTTTTATCCTGTGACTTTATTGTTGAACCTTTCTTGAAGACATTTTTATGAAAAATACTGTATTTAAAATGTCACATATGTAAATTATGAAGCTTAATAGATGTTTTGAATCACCATCCCCTTTATGAAAATTACTGATACTGTTTACATATTCTTTTCCTGTTGTGTTGTTCAGTCCCCATCCTGTGTTGTTTCTTTCCCTTCCTTTAAAAAAATTTTTTTTATTATGGTTGCTATACAGTGTCCTGTCAATTTCCACTATACAGCAAAGTAACCCAATTATACATATATATACATTCTTTTTCTCACATTATCCTCCATCATATTGCATCATAAGTGATTGGGTATAGTTTCCTTTGCTATACAGCAGAATTTTCACTTCCTTTAAAAAAAAAAAGCTTTATCATGTATATATGTCCCCTAAATACTGTATTTAAATTTGCTTCTTTGAGTTTTACAAAAATGGTACTTTACCATATATAGTCTTTGTTCTGCAATTTAATTTTTCACTCAGTATTGCTTCTAAGGTTTATCTATGTTGCCAATTGTGGTTCATTAATAATTATACTCTGCTGTGTAAGTATACCATATATATGTTATATGTGTGATATATATATAATATAGAACACTATATAATACAGAACATAGTATATATAATAACTTGTATGACTGTGCCACATATTTTAATTCTTTTCTTGATGCACATTTGAGTTGTTTCCTTTTTTGCTATTATGAACAAAGCTGCCATGAATATCTGTTTTTTTTTCTTGTTTGCTATGTTTATATTTTAAGTCATGAATAGTGTAGAATTGTATTACATACTTTAATCTATTTAGATAGTTTTTTTTATTTTATTAATGTTGTTAATTACCTTTTTAGGCATTCTGATGTTAAAATCTTGAATACAGGAATAATCCCAACTTGGTCGTAGTGTTTTATATGTTCAATTTACTTTTGGGCTTGATTTACTAATACGTGTTTTTGAGATTTTGTATCTACTTATGAGTAAGATAGGTTTATAATTTTCTCCTGTCCTTTTATCAAAATTATGATGGCCTTGTAGAATGAGTTGGGGAATAATTCCTCTTCCTATTTTCTGATAGAATTGTATGACCTTGGAATGATTTGTTCTTGGAGATTTTGACAGAGCTTGACCTGTGAAACTATGTTTAAGAGTGATGCAGAGATTTAAGTACTAGTTCATTTTCTATAGGACAGTTTGGTTTTTATTGTTTCTCGAGTTAGTTTTGCTGAGTTAATTTTCTTGGGAATTTTCTGTTTAAGTTTTAAATTTATTGATATAAATTGTTCATGATAATTTTTATGTTGTGGTAAAAGCAAATAACAAGCTAGTCTCTTAAACTTTTAAGTGTGTAGTACAGTATACACAGTGTTGTACAACAGAACTCCAGGAACTTTTTTATTTTGTATGACTAAAACTTTATACCCACTGAACAGCAACTCTCATTGTTTTGTTTTGTTTTTTGTCTTTTGTCTTTTGTCTGTTGTCGTTGTTGTTGTTGTTGTTGCTATTTCTTGGGCTGCTCCCACGGCATATGGAGATTCCCAGGCTAGGGGTTGAATCGGAGCTGTAGCCACCGGCCTACGCCAGAGCCACAGCAATGCGGGATCCGAGCCGCGTCTGCAACCTACACCATAGCTCACGGCAACGCCGGATCGTTAACCCACTGAGCAAGGGCAGGGACCGAACCCGCAACCTCATGGTTCCTAGTCGGATTCGTTAACCACTGCGCCACGACGGGAACTCCAACTCTCGTTGTTTTTGAGGTTATTTCCTTTTCCTTAAAAAAAATCCTTATACTATTTGTTGTCTTTTCTTTCTCTCCCTTCCTCTACTCCCGTCAGATTGCTGGTGATTTGTCACTCTGACAAGTCTTTATTGCTTTCTTGAAAAAAAAAAAAAAATATATATATATATATATATTTTCCCCCTTTTTTTTCCTACTGTACAGCATGGTGACCCAGTTACACATACACGTATACATACTTTTTTCTCCCATTATCATGTTCCATCATAAGTGACTAGACATAGTTCCCAGTGCTACAACAGCAGGATCTCATTGCTAATCCTTTCTGAAGGCAATAATCTGCATCTGTTAACCCCAAGCTCCTAATCCATCCCACTCCCTTCCCCTGTCCCTTGGCAACCACAAATCTATTCTCCAAGTGCATGATTTTCTTTTCTGTGGAAAGGTTCCTTTGTGACATATATTAGATCCCAGATATGAGTGATATGGTATTTGTCTCTGTCTTTCTGACTTACTTCACTCAGTATGAGAGTCTCTAGTTCCATCCATGTTGCTGAAAATGGCATTATTTTGTTCTTTTTTATGGCTGAGCAGTCTTCCATTGTGCATATATATACACCACATCTTCCTAATCCCATCATCTGTCAGTGGACATTTGGGTTGCTTCCATGTCTTGGCTATTGTGAATAGTGCTGCAGTGATCATGTGGATGCATGTGTTTTTTTTCAAGGAAAGTTTTGTCTGGATATATGTCCAAGAGTGGGATTGCTGGGTCATGTTGTAGTTTTATGTATAGTTTTCTAAGGTACCTCTGTACTGTTCTCCGTAGTGGTTGTACCAGCTTGCATTCCCACCAACAGTGAAGAAGGGTTCCCTTTTCTCCACACCCCCTCCAGCATTTGTTATTTGTGGACTTATTAATGATGGCCATTCTGGCTGGTGTGAGGTGGTATCTCATGGTGGTTTTGACTTGCATTTCCCTAACAATCAGTGATGCTGAGCATTGTTTCAGGTGCTTGTTGGCCATCTGGGTATCTTCCTTGGAGAAATGTCTATTCAGGTCTTGTGCCCATTTTTCAGTTGGGTTGTTGGCTTTTTTGCTGTTGAGTTGTATAAGTTGCATCATTTAAAACTATTTTCTCCCATTCTGTAAGTTGTCTTTTTGTTTTCTTTTTGGTTTCCTCTGCTGTGCAAAAGCTTGTCAGTTTGATGAGGTCCCATTGTATTTTTGCTTTTATTTCTGTTGTTTTGGGAGATTGACCTGAGAAAACATTTGTAAGGTTGATGTCAAAGGATGTTTTGCCTATGTTCTCTTCCAGGGATTTGATGGTGTCTTGTCTTATATTTAAGTCTTCCAGCCATTTTGAGTTTATTTTTGTGCATGGTGTGAGGGTGTGTTCTAGTTTCATTGCTTTGCATGCAGCTGTCCAGGTTTCCCAGCAATAATCACTGAAAAGACTGTCTTTTTCCCATTTTCTGTTCTTGCCTCCTTTGTCAAAGATTAATTGACCATGGGTGTCTGGGTTTTTTTTGTTTTTTATTTTTATTTTTGTTTTTTGTTTTTGTTTTGCTTTTTAGGGCCACACCCACGACACATGGAGGTTCCCAGGCTATGGGTCCAGTCGGAGCTACAGCTGCTGGCCTATGCCACAGCCACAGCAACATCAGATCTGAGCCATATCTGTGACCTACACCACAGCTCATAGCAATGCCGGATCCTTAACCCATTGAGCCAGGCAAGGGATGGAACCTGCAACCTCATGGTTCCTAGTTGGATTCGCTTCCGCTGCACCACGACAGGAACTCATGAAATTATTTTTAAATTGAGGTATAGTTGATTTAGAATGTCATGTTTCTTGTGTATAGAAAAGTTATCCAGATATATATGTGTGTGTGTTTATTTATATATGCATGTGTTTGCATGTGTGTATATATGTACGTATACTTTTTAGATTCTTTTCCATTATAGTTTATTATAAGATATTGAATATAGTACCCTGTCCTATAAAATAGGACCTTGTTGTCCGTCTATTTTACTGTAGTAGTTTGTATCTGCTAATCTCAAACTCTTAACTTATCCCTCCCCTAGCTCCTTTTCTCTCTGGTAACTCTAAATTTGTTTTCCATGTCTGAGTCTGTTTCTGTTTTGTAAATAAGTTCATTTGTATCATAGTTTAGGTTCCACATACAAGTGATATCATTTGGTATTTGTCTCTTTCTTTTTTATTTTTATTTTTTTTTTTGTCTTTCTGTCTTTTCTAGGGCCTCACCCCTGACATGTGGATGTTCCCAGACTAGGGGGTCTAATCAGAGCTGTTGCCACCAGCCTGTGCCAGAGCCATAGCAATGCCAGTTCCGCGCCGTGTCTGCAACCTACACCACAGCTCACGGCAATGCTGGATCCTTAACCCACTGAGCGAGGCCAGGGATCGAACCCGCAACCTCATGGTTCCTAGTTGGATTTGTTAACTACTGAGCCATGATGGAAACTCCTTGTCTCTCTTTCTGACTTAACTTCGCTTAGTATGAGAATCTCTAGATCTATCCATGTTGCTGCAAATGGCATGATTTCATTCTTTTTTATGGCTGAATAGTATTCCATTGTGTATATATACCACATTTTTATCCATTCATATGTAGATGGATATTTAGGTTGCTACAATGTCTTGGCTATATGGTGCTGCAGTGAACATAGGGGTGTATGTATTTTATTAAATTATAGTTTTTCCACATTTATGCCTAGGAGTAGGATTCCTGGCTCATATGGTAACTCTCTTTTTAGTTTTTTTTTTTAAGGAACCTCCATACCATACTGTCTTTGGAGTTTACATTCACACCAATAGTGTAGGAGAGTTCCCTTTTCTCCACACCCTCTCTAGCATTTATTATTTGTAGACTATTTAATGATGTCCGTGCTGACTGCTGAGACGTGATACCTTGTAGTTTTGATTTGCATTTCTCTAAAAATTAGTGATATTAAGCATCTTTTCATGTACCTGTTTGCCATCTGTATGTCTTCTTTGGAGAAATGTCTATTTAGGTCTTCTGCCCATTTTTGGGTGGGTTTTTTGTTGTTGTTGTTACTGAGTTGTACTAACTGTAAATTTTGGAAATTAATTCCTTGTTGGCTGCATCATTTGCAAATATTTTCTCCCTTCTCATAGATCATCTTTTTGTTTTGTTTATGGCTTCCTTTGTGGTGCATAAGCTCATAAATTTGATTATGTCCCATTTGTTTGTTTTTCATTTTATTTCTATGGCCTTGGGAGACTGACCTAAGAAAATATTGCTGCAATCAGTATCAGAGAGTGTTTTGCATATGTTCTTTTCTAGGAGTTTTTGATGAAATTTTATTTTATTTTTAACCGAATGAATTTTATTTCATTCCTAGTTGTACAACAATCATCACAACCCAACTTTATAGCATTTCCATCGCAAACTCCTAGCCTGTCCCTCCAACCCCTGCACCTGTCTCCTTTAGAAACCATAAGTTTTTCAATGTCTATGAGGTCAGTATCTGTTCTGCTAAGAAGTTCACTGTATCCTTTTTTTGGATTCCACATATAAGTGATAGCATGTGACTTTTGTGTCTCACTGTCTAACTTCACCTAGCATGATAATTTCTAAGTCCATCCATGTTGCCTGCAAATGCCATTATTTCATTCCTTTTATGGTTGAGTAATATTGCGTTTTGTAGATGTACCACATCTTCTTTATCCTTTCCTTTGTCAGTGGACATTTAGGTTGCTTCCATCTCTTGGCTATTGTATATAGTGCTACAATGAACACTGGAGTACGTGTGTCTTTTCAAGTCATGGTTTTCTCTGGATATGTTCAGGAGTGGGATTGCTGGATCAAATGGTAATTCTGTTTTTAGTTTTTTGAGGAATATCCATACTGTTTTCCATAATGGTTGCACCAATGTACAATCCCCCCAACAGTGTACTAGGGTTCCCTTTTCTCCACACCTTCTCCAGCACTTACTGTTTGCAGACTTTTGAATGATGGCCATTCTGGCTGGTGTAAGGTGGTACCTCGTAGTGGTTTTGATTTGCATTTCTCTAGTAATGAGTGATGTTGAACATCTTTTCATGTGTTTTTTGGCCATCTGTATGTCTTCTTTGGAGAAATGTCCGTTTAGATCTTCTGCCCATTTTTTAATGGGGTTTGTTTTTTTGGTGTTGAGCTGCAGGAGGCATTATATATTTTGGAGATGAATCCCTTGTCAGTTGCTTCATTTGCAAATGTTTTTTCTCCCATTCTGTGGGTTGTCTTTTTGTTTTGTTTAGGGTTTCCTTGCTGTGCAAAAACTCTTTAAGTTTAATTAGGTTCCATTTGTTTACTTTTGTTTATATGTTGTCATTACTCTAAGAGGTGGATCTGAAAGGATATTGCTGTGGTTTATGTCAGAGAGTGTTTGGCCTATGCTTTCCTCTAAGAGTTTTATAGTATCTGGTCTTATATTTAGGTCTTTAATTCGTTTTGAGTTTATTTTCGTGTATGGTGTTAGAAAGTACTCTAATTTCAATCTTTTACATGTAGCTGTCCAGTTTTCCCAGCACCACTTACTGAGAGGACTGTTTTTTCTCCATTTTGTGCCTCCTTTGTCATAGATCAGTTGACCGTGGGTGCATGGGTTTAATTCTGGGCTTTCTATGCTGTTCCACTGATCTGTATTTCTGTTTTTGTGCAAGTACCATTCTGTTTCAATGACTGTAGTTTGTAGTCTGGTCTGAATTCAGGGAGCTTGATTCCTCCAGCTCCATTTTTCTTTCTCAGGATGGCTTTGGTTACTCTGGGTCTTGTATGCTTCCAAACTTTAAAGTATTTTGTTCTAGTTCTGTGAAAAATACCCTTGGTAATTTGATAGGGATTGCATTGAATCTATAGATTGCCTTAGGTAGTATTGTCATTTTGACAGTATTCTTCTAGTCCAAGAGCATGGTATGTCTTTTCATCTATTTGTGTCATCTTTGATTTCTTTCATCAGTGTCTTATAGTCTTCAGAGTATAGGTCTTTTGTCTCTTTAGGTAGGTTATTCCTAAGTATTTTGTTCGTTTTTATGTGATAGTAAATGGGATTGTTTCCCAAATTTCTCTTTCTGATCTTTCATTGTTCGTGTATAGAAATGCAGTCGATTTCTGTGTATTAACTTTGTATCCCACAACTTTCCTAAATTCATTGATGAGCTCCTAACAGTTTTCTGGTAGCATCTTTAGATACAGTATCATGTCATCTGCAAACGGTGATAGTTTTGCTTCTTCTTTTCCAATTTGGATTCCTTTTATTTCTTTTTCTTCTCTGATTGCCATGGCTAGGACTTCCAAAACTATGTTGAATAGTAGTGGCGAGAGTGGACATCCTTGTCTTATTCCTCCTGATCTTATGGGAATTCTTCTAGCTTTTCACCATTGAGAATGATGTTAGCTGTGGGTTTGTCATATACGGCCCTTTTTATGTTGAAGTAAGTTTCCTATTTGCCTGCTTTCTGGAGGGATTTTTTTATAAAAAATGGATGTTGAATTTTGTCAAAGCTTTTTCTGCATCCATTGAGAGGTTCAGTGGGTTTTTATTCTTCAGTTTGTTAATGTGGTGTATCACACTGTTGAATTGCAGATATTGAAAAATCCTTGCATCCCTGGGATAAATCCCACTTGATCATGGTTTAGTCTTTTTAATATATTGTTGGATTTGGTTTGCTAGTATTTTGTGAGGCTTTTTGCATCTGTATTCATCAGTGACATTGGCCTGTAATTTTCTTTTTTTGTGATACTGTCTGGTTTTGGTATCAGGGTACTCTAAATGTTTGATAAAATTCACCTGTGAAGCCATCTGGTTCTGGATTTTCATTTGTTGAAGTGTTTTAATCACCGTTTCAATTTAAGTACTTGTGATTATCTGTTCATCTTTTCTATTTCATCTTGGTTTAGTCTTGGAAGATTGTGTTTTTCTAAGAAGTTATCAATTTCTCTCGGTTGTCCATTTTATTGGTATATACTTGCTTGTAGCATTCTCTTATGATCCTTTGTATTTCTGTGATGTCCATTGTAACTTCTTTATCATTTCTAATTTTATTAATTTGAGTCCTCTCCTTTTTTTTTGATGAGTCTGGCTAAGAGTTTATCCATTTTGTTGATCTTTTCAAAGGACCAGCTTTTAGTTTCATTGATCCTTTCTGTGGTTTTCTTCATTTCTATTTCATTGATTTCTGCTCTGATTTTATTATTCTTTCCTATGCTAATTTTGGGTCTTGTCCATTCTTCTTTCTCTAGTTGCCTTAGGTGTAAAGTTAGGTCAATTTATTTGGGCTTTTTCTTGTTTCCTGAGGTAGGCTTGTATTGCTATAAACTTCCCATAGGTTTGCTACATCCATAGGTTTTGGATTGTTGTATCTTTATTGTCATTTGCTTCTAGGTATTTTTAAATTTCCTCTTTGGTCTTTTTCAGTGATCCATTAGTTGTTTATTAGAGTGTTGTTTAGTCTTAACATGTTTGTGCTTTTTTAAAATGATTTTTATTTTTTCCATCATAGCTGGTATACAGGTTCTGTCAAATTTTCTACTGCATAGTGAGGGTGACCCTTGTATGCATATATACATTCTTTTTCTCACATTATTATATTCCATCATTAGTGACTAGATATAGTTCCCAGTGCTGTACAGCAGGATATCATTGCTCATCCAATCCAAAGGCAATAGTTTGCATCTGTTAACCCAAATTCCCAGTCCATCCCCCTTCCCTTGGCAACCACAAGTCTGTTCTCCAAGTCCATGATTTTCTTTTCCATAGAATGGTTTATTTGTGCTGTGTATTAGATTCCAGATATAAGTGATATCCTATGGTATTTGTCTTTCTCTTTCTGACTGACTTACAGTTTTTTTGTTGTTCATTTCTAGTCATATAGCATTGTGGTCAGAAAAGATGCCTGATATGATTTCAATTTTCTTAAATTTACCAAGGCTTGATTTGTTGCCTAGAATGTGAACTATCCTAGAGAATATTCCATGTGAACTTGAGAAGAATGTGTATTGTGCTGCTTTTGGATAGAATGTTCTATAAAATATCCATTAAGTCCATCTTGTCCAATGCATCATTTAAGGCCTGTATTTCCTTGTTGATTTTCTTTCTGGATGATCTGTTCATTGCTCTAAGTGGAATATTCTCTCACTATTATTGTGTTATTGTCAATTTCTCCTTTAAAGGTTGTTCGCATTTGCCTTACATATTGAGGTGATCCTATGGTGGGTGAATATATATTTAGAATTGTTACATCTTCTTCTTGGATTGATCCTTTGATCATTATGTATTGTCCTTTTTGTCTCTTAGAATATTCTCATTTTAAGGTCTATTTTGTCTGATATGAGTATTGCTACTCCAGCTTTCTTTTGATTTCTGTTTGCCTGGAATATTTTCTTCCATACTCTCACTTTCAATTTGTATGTGTCTCTAGAATTGAAGTGGGTCTCCTGAAGACAGCATGTATTTGGGTCATGTTTTTGTGTCTGTTCACCACTCTGTGTCTTTTGGTTGGGACATTTAGTCCATTTACATATAATGCAATTTTATTGATATTTATGTTATTACTGCCATTTTATTAATTGTTTTGGATTTTGTTTTTATTGGTCTTTTCCTTCCCTGCTCTCTTGTTCTCATCTCTTGTGGTTTGATGACTATCTTTAGTGTTGTATTTGGATTAATTTTTTCTTATTTGTGTTGTATCTATTGTAGGTTTTTGGTTGCAGTTACCCTGAGTTTAGATATAGGAGTCTACACACACACACACACACACACACACACACACAAGATTGTTTTACAGTTGCTGGTCTCTTAATTGCAAATGAATCTCCAGTGTCCTACATTTGTACCCTCCTCTTCTCATGATTTCTGATTTTGGTAGCATATTTGTATGTGGATGATTTCCTACCTTTACTTATATGTATTCCTATATTGGTGAGGCCTTGTCATTTGTAATATTTTTGTTTCTCGTTGTGGCCTCTTCCACCTAGAGAAGTTTCTTTTTTTTTTTTTTTTGTCTTTTTGTTGTTGTGTTATTTCTTGGGCCGCTCCCACGGCATATGGAGGTTCCCAGGCTAGGGGTCTAAGAGGAGCTGCAGCCACCGGCCTATGCCAGAGCCACAGCAACGCAGGATCGAGCCTCGTCTGCAACCTACACCACAGCTCACGGCAAACGCCGGATCGTCAACCCACTGAGCAAGGGCAGGGACCGAACCCGCAAACCTCATGGTTCCTAGTCGGATTTTGTTAACCACTGCACCACGACGGGAACTCCAGAAGTTTCTTAGTATTTGTTGTAAAGTTGGTGTGGTGATGCTGAATTCTCTTAGTTTTTGCTTGTCTGTAAGTTTTTGATTTCTCTTTCAAATCTGAATGAAAGCCTTGCTGGGCAAAGTAGTCTTGGTTGGAGGTTTTTTTTTTTCCCCTTTCATCACTTTAAGTATATCATGTCACTCCTTCTGGCCTTGCAGAGTTTCTGCTGAAAAATCTGCCAATAACCTTATTGGAGTACCCTTGTATGTAACTTGTTTCTTTTCCCTAGTTGCTTTCAATATTTTCTCTTTGTCTTTAATTTTGTTCAGTTTGATTAATATGTGTCTTGGGTTGTTCCTCTTGGTTTTATTTTATATGATACTCATTGTGCTTCTTGGATTTGAGTGAATGATTCCTTTCCCATGTTAGGGAAGTTTTTGGCCATCATCTTTTCAAATATTTCTCTAGCCCTTTCTTTCTCTCCTTTCTCCTTCCAGCACCCCTATAATATGGATGTGGTGCCATTTAACATTGTCCCAGAGTTCTCTTAGATTGTCCTCTTTGCTTTTCAAATTTTTTTTTCTCTTTTCTCTTCCCCATCAGTGATCTCCACTAGTTTATCCTCCACCTCCCTTATTCATTCTCCTTCCTCCTGTATTCTGTTGTTGGTGCTTCTAGTGAATTTTTTATTTCAGTTATTGTATTTTGTATCTATGCTACTTATCCTTAAATCGTCTATTTCTTTGCTCATTGTTTCTTTTAATTTATTGTTTTTTATCTCCAGTTTATTCCCAAGATCTTGAACCATCTTTAGTATCATCAGCCTAACAGCTTTTTCATGGAGGTGGTAATCTCCAGATCACTTAGCTGTTTTTCTGGGTTTTTTTCTTGCTCCCTTATCTGAGTCATAATTCTTTTGCCTTTTCATTTTGTTTGGATTTTTGGTTTGTGGTCTCCTTTTTTGCAGGCAGTAGAGCTGTAGCCTCTCTTGCTTCTGATGTCTTTCCCCTTTGTGGCTGAAGTTGGTACAGGAGCTTGCTGTAGCTTCTTGATGGGAGGGACTGGTTCCTGCCCACTGGTAGGTGGAGCTGATTCTTTTTCCTCTGGTGAGTGGGGCTTTGTCTCTGGGTATGATTAGAGGCAGCTGTGCTGTGTGCCTTGGCGATCTTTAGACAGCCTGTTTGCTAATGGGTGGGGGCGTGTTTCCCACCTGGGTTATTGTTTGGCCTGGGCCTCTCAGCACTGATGAGTGGGGTCAGATTTTTCCAAATGGCCAGTCCAGAGGTGCTTATATTGATTGATTATTCCCAAGAACTTTGCCTCCACTGTCCTTGCCTCACAATGAGCCACAGTCACCCCTTGTTTGCCCAGGAGATTCCTCTAACCTGAAGTCAGGTCTGACCCAGATTCCTATGGAGTCTTTCTTTACCCTGGGACCCAATGCACATGAAATCCTGTGTGAGCCTTTCAAGAATGGGGTCTCCATTTCCTCCAGTCTCTTGGAGCTCCTGCGCACAATCCCCACTGGCCATCAATGCCAAATGCTCTGGGGGCTCCTTCTCCCAATGCCAGTTCCCCAGGCATGGGAAGTTGATGTAGGGCTCAGAACTCTCACTCCCATAGGTGAGACTCTGTGATAGTTACTTTCTAGTCTGTGTGCCATTCACCCAGTGGGTATGGGGTGGGTTATGTTGTATAATCACCCCTTCTGCCATCTTGATTCAGCCTTCTCTTTGTCTTCCAGAGTATGATATCTTTTTCTTTGATAGTTTGTTGTCTGTTTGGTTGAAGGTCGTTCAGCAGTTGGTCGTAATTTGTTGCTTTTATGGCAGAAGGTGAGCTCTACTTTGCCATCTTAATCCCGTCTGCTCTTGATGAGATTTTAAAAGGTTTTTTTTACTTTCCCTTCCTGATATTTCTGATATTTCATTATTAGTGTAAAGAAATGCAACAGAGTTCTGTTAATTGTGTATGCTGGTACCTTGCTGAATTTATCAGTTACAATAGGTTTTGTGTGGAGTCTTGAGGATTTTCTACATAGAGTATCATGTAACTTGCATAGAATGACAGTTTTACCTTTTTTCTTACGGCTAGTATACCTTTTATTTTTTTCTTGTCTGATTACTGTGGCTAGGACTTTCAATATTATGTTAAATAGAGGTGGTGAGAGGAGAGCGGGCATCCTTGTTTTGTTCCAGATTTTATCAGGAAGGCATTCAGCTTTTCACTCTTGAGTATTATGTTGACTGTGAGTTTGTTATAAATAGCTTTTATGATGCTAGATATATTCCTTTTATACCCACTTTGGTAAGAGGTTTTTAAAATCATAAATGGATGTTGAATTTTATCAGATGCTTTTTTTGCATCTATTGAGATGGTCTTGTGGTTTTTGTCTTCTGTTGATAGGGTGTACTGCATTATTTTAAATATGTTGAAAATCCTTGTGACCCTTGGATGAATCCAGCTTGATCATGATATATGATCGTTTGTAATGTGCTGTTGGATTCAGTTTGCTAATATTTTATTGAGAACTTTGCATCTGTATTCATTAAAGTTACTGGCCTGTAATTTTCTATTTTGGTCATGTCTTTGTCTGGTTTTGTTATCAGGGTGATGGTGGCTTCATAAAATGACTTTGGGAGGGAGTTCCCGTCGTGGCGCAGTGGTTAACGAATCCGACTAGGAACCATGAGGTTGCAGGTTCGATCCCTACCCTTGCTCAGTGGGTTAACAATCTGGTGTTGCTGAGCTGTGGTGTAGGTCGCAGACGTGGCTCAGATCCTGTGTTGCTGTGGCTCTGGAGTAGGCTGGTGGCTGCAGCTCCGATTAGACCCCTAGCCTGGGAACCTCCATATGCCGCGGGAGCGGCCCAAGAAATGGCAAAAGACAAAAAAAAAAAAAAGACTTTGGGAGTGTTCCCTCCTCTTTAGTCTTTTGGAATAGTTGGAGAAGAATTGGTATAAGTTCTTGTGTGTATATTTGATAGAATTACCTAGTGAAGCCATCTGGTCCTGGACTGTTATTTGCAAGGAGGTTTTTTTTTTTTTAATTTTTATTTATTTTTTTGTAGGGAGTTTTAAAGTTACGGTTTCCATTTCACTTCCACTGATTGGTCTGTTCATATTATCTGTTTCTTTTTCATTCAGTTTTTTTGTTTGGTTTTTTTTGTCTTTGTTGTTGTTGTTGTTTGCTATTTCTTGGGCCGCTCCCGTGGCATGTGGAGGTTCCCAGGCTAGGGTTGAATCGGAGCTGTAGCCATCGGCCTACGCCAGAGCCACAGCAACGCAGGATCCGAGCCGCGTCTGCAACCTACACCATAGCACACGGCAACGCCAGATTGTTAACCCACTGAGCAAGGGCAGGGACCGAACCCTCAACCTCATGGTTCCTAGTCGGATTTGTTAACCACTGCGCCACGACGGGAACTCCTTCATTCAGTTTTGGTAGGCTGCTTGTTTCTAGAAACTTGTCCATTTCTTCCAGGTTGTTCACTTTATTGGCATATGATTATAGTGTAGTATTTGCTTACAGTTTTTTGTATTTCTGCATTATTGGTTGTTGATTTTCCTTTTTCTTACTTTGTTTATTGGGTCCTCTTTCTTCCTTCTTGATGAGTCTGGCTAGAGGTTTTTCAGTTTTGTTTATTTCAAAAAACCAGCTCTTGGTTTTATTGATTTTTTTTCTCTATTATTTTCTAATCTCTATTTCCTCTCTTATCTGACTCTAGGTTTGTTCATTCCTCTTTTCTTGTGCTTTTAGGTAGTAGGTTGGGTTGTTTGAGAATTTTTTTCTTTGTTATGAGAAGGCCTGTGTTACTGTGAACCTCCCTCTTAGGGCTGCTTTTGATGCATTCCATAGGTTTTGTGTGGTATTTTCATTGTCATTTGTCTTAAGAACATTTTTATTTCATTTATTTATTTTTTGTCTTTTGTCTTTTTAGGGCCGCACCCATGGCATATGGAGTTTCCCAGGCTAGGGGTCGAATTGGAGCTGTTCCCACTGGCCTAGGCCAGTGCCACAGCAATGCGGGATCTGAGCTGCATCTGCGACCTACACCACAGCTCACGGCAATGCCAGATCCTTAACCCACTGAGTGAGGCCAGGAGTTGAACCTGCAAGCTCATGGTTCCTAGTTGGATTCATTTCCACTGCACCATGACAGGAACTCCCTCAAGACATTCTTTAATTTCCTCTTGGATGTCATTGTTGACCCATTGGTTGTTTGGTAGCATGTAATTGTTTAGTCTCCATCTAATTTTTTTTTCTCTCATTTTTCTTCTGTGGTTGATTTCTAGTTTCATGCCATTATGGTCAGAAAAGATGCTTGAAATAATTTCTATCTTCCTAAATTTGTTAAGGCTGTTTCGTGTCTTAGTGTCTGGTCTATCCATGAAAAGAATGTGTGTGTGTGTGTGTGTGTGTGTGTGTGTGTGTGTGTATTTTTTGATGTAATGTCCTGAAAATGTCAATTAAGCCTAGCTGTTCTCTTGTGTCATTTAGGATCTCAACAACCTTATTGATTTTCTGTCTGGAAATCTGTCCACTGATGTCAGTGGGGTGTTAAAAATCTTCTACTATTATTGTATATCAATCCATTTCTCCCTTTATGTCTGTTAGTATTTTTTTTTTATGTATTTAGGTGTGCTTATATTGGGTACATATATGTTAACAAGTGTAATATCCCTTTTTATTGATCTGTTTACCATTATATAGTATTCTTTAGCTTTCTTTATGGCCTTTGTTTTAAAACCATTTCATCAGTTAAGAGTATTGCTCATTTCTGTTGGCATGAAACATTTTCCATCCCCTCACTTCTAGTCTATGTATGCCCTTCACCCCAAAGTTGTTTACTGGTTTCTTAAAGAACTGTGTTTTGGATTTGTTGAGCTAGTATTATATGTTGTTTCCTATTTAAATAATTTTTGCTCTTTCCACTCTTTCCTCCTCTTGTGTAATTTATTTTGTTCTTTTCCTGACATTCTTACTAGTTGATGGCTGTATAACTTATGATTTTGAATTCTTACGTTCTTGTATAAAAATTTAAGTTCTGATGTATGTCATTTTTATCATACAATTCTAAGTATTTCTCAAGTTCCATTGTAATTTTTTCTTTGATCTTTGCTATGTAGAAGTATTTTTTGGTATGTATTAATTTTTAGTTAAAAATTGAAGTATAGTTCACATTAGTTTCAGGTGTATAACAGTGATTTGATATTTTCATAGATTACACACCATACAAAGTTAGTATAAACTATTAACTATATTCTCTCTCCTATACATTACACCCTTATAACTTATTTATTTTATACCTGATAGTTTGTACTTAATTTGCGCCTCCTCCTACCCCTTCCTCATGCATTGAGCACTAGTTTGTTTTCTGTACCTGTGAATCCTTATATGTTGTTGTATTTGTTTGCTTATTTTGTTTTTTAGGTTACACAAATAAGTGAAAATATATAGTATTGTTTTTTAATAACTTCCAGTTTGATTAGATTGAAGTTAGAGTTTTGTATATGATAGTGATTTTTGAAATTTGTTTAATGTGCATTTTCGCTTCCAAGTGGTCCATTTTATGAATGTCCTGTTGAAGAATGTCAGTTCTATAACGTATTTAGTTCTGTGAATGTGAATAGTGTCCTATGGATGACTGTTTACCTATTCTCCTTTAATTTTTTTTCTATCATAAGAATGCTAATTAAAACATATTTATGTCTTTCTGTGTGACATATGACTATATCCACAGGGGAAATTTATGCTAGTGTACTTTCAGAAAATGTTTTTTTAGAATTAGAATCACTATTAATCCAGTTTATAGTTTTCAATGTTGTATATGATTTTTTTTTATTACTCAAATGAATTTATCACGTCTGTAGTTGTATGATGATCATAACAATCTGATTTCACAGGATTTCCATCCCACAGCCCAAGCACATCCCCCCACCCCCAAAACTCTCCTCTGGAGACCATAAGTTTTTCAAAGTCTGTGAGTCAGTATCTGTTGCAAAGAAGTTAAGTCTGTCCTTTTTTCAGATTCCACGTGTCAGTGAAAGCATTTGATGTTGGTGTCTCATTGTATGGCTGACTTCACTTAGCATGATAGTTTCTAGGTCCATCCATGTTGCAAAAATGCTGGTATTTTGTTCTTTTTAATGGCTGAGTAATACTCCATTGTGTATATGTACCACATCTTCTGGATCCACTCCTCTGTCAGGGACATTTAGGTTGTTTCCATGTCTTGGCTATTGTAAATAGTGCTTCAGTGAACATCGGAGTACATGTGTCTTTGCGAGTCGTGGTTTTCTCTGGATAGTGCCCAGGAGTGGGATTGCTGGATCAAATGGTAGTTCTATGTTTAGTTTTCTGAGGACTCTCCATACTGCTTTCCACAGTTGGTGCACCAGTTGGCGCACCAATTGACAATCCCCCCAACAGTGCACTAGGGCTCCTTTTTCTCCACACCCTCTCCAGCACTTATTGTTTGTAGACTTTTGGATGATGGCCATTCTGGCTGGTGTAAGGTGGGTAACCTCGTAGTGGTTTTGATTTGCATTTCTCTAGTAATGAGTGATGATGAACATCTTTTCATGTGTTTTTGGCCATCTGTATGTCCTTCTTTGGAGAAATGTCCGTTTAGATCTTCTGCCCATTTTTGGATGGGGTTGTTTGTTTTTTGGTATGGAGCTGCAGAAGTGTTCATAAATTTTGGAGATGAATCCCTTCAGTTGATTCACTTGCAAAGATTTTCTCCCATTCCATGGGTTGTTTTTTTGTTTTGTTAGGGTTTCCTTTGCTGTGAAGAAACTTTTTAGTTTGATTAGGCCCCATATGTTTATTTTTGTTTGTATTGTTATTATTCTAGGAGGAGAATCTGAGAAGATACTGCTGTCTTTTATGTCAGAGGAAGGTTTGGCCTATGTTTTCCTCTAAGAGTTTTATAGTGTGGCGTCGTCTTATATCTAGGTCTTTAATCCATTTGGAGTTTATTTTGTGTATGGTGTTAGGGAGTGTTCTAATTTCATTCTCCATGTGGCTGTCCAGTTTTCCCAACACCACTTGTTGAAAGGCTGTCTTTTCTCCATGTATATCCTTGTCTCCTTGTCATAGATGAGTTGGCTGTAGGGTGTGTGGGTTTAATTCTGGGCTGTCTATCCTGTTCCAGACTGTATTTCTGCCTTAGTGTTTGGCCTATGTTTTCCTCTAAGAGTTTTATAGTGTCTGGTCTTATATCTAGGTCTTTAATCCATTTGGAGTTTATTTTTGTGTATGGTGTTAGGGAGTGTTCTAATTTCATTCTTTTCCATGTGGCTGTCCAGTTTTCCCAACACCACTTGTTGAACAGGCTGTCTTTTCTCCATTGTATATCCTTGTCTCCTTTGTCATAGATGAGTTGGCTGTAGGTGTGTGGGTTTAATTCTGGGCTGTCTATCCTGTTCCACTGATCTGTATTTCTGCCTTTGTGCCAGTACCATATGGTTTTGATGATTGTTGCTTTGTAGTATAGTCTGATGTCCGGGAGTCTGATTCCTCCAGCTCCATTTTTCCTTTTCGGGATGTCTTTAGCTATTCTGGGTCTTTTATGCTACCAAACAAACTTTAAAATATTTTGTTTGAATTCTGTGAAAAATGTCCTTGGTAATTTGATAGTGATTGCATTGAATCTGTACGTTGCTTTAGGTAGTATAGTCATTTTGATGATATTAACTCTTCCAATTCCTGAGCATGGTATATCTTTCCATCTGTTTGTGTCATCTTTTGATTTCTTTCATCAGTGTCTTCTAGTTTTCAGAGTACAGGTCTTTTGTGTCTTTAGGTAGGTTTACTCCTAGGTATTTTATTCTTTTGAATGTGATGGTAAATGGGATTGCTTCCCTAATTTCTTTTTCTGCTGTTTCATTGTTAGTGTATAGAAATGCTGTTGATTTCTGTGTATTAATTTTGTATGCTGAGACTCTGCCAAGTTCATGGATGAGCTCTACAGTTTTCTGGTAGAGTCTTGAGGATTCTCTAGGTATAGTATCATGTCATCTGCAAATAGTGATAGTTTTACTTCTTCCTTTCCAATTTGGATTACTTTTATCTCTTTTACTTCTCTTATTGCTGTGGCTAGGACTTCCAGAACTATGATGAAGAGTAGTGGCGAGAGCAGACATCCTTATCTTGTTCCTGATCTTATGGGTATTCTTCTAGCTTTTCACCATTGAGAATGATGTTCACTGTGGGTTTTTCATGTATGGCCTTTATTATGTTGAGGTAGGTTCCCTCTATGCCCACTTTCTGAAGGGTTTTTATCAGAAATGGGTGTTGGATTTTGTCAGAGGCTTTTTCTGTGTCTATTGAGAGGATCATACGGTTTTTATTCTTCAGTTTGCTAATGTGGTGTATCACATTGATGGATTTGCCAATATTGAAGAACCCTTGCATCCCTGGGATAAATCCCACTTGATCATGATGTACAATCCTTTTAATGCATTGTTGGATGTGGTTTGCTGGTATTTTGTTGTGGATTTTTGCATAAATGTTCATCAGTGAAATTGGCCTGTAGTTTTATTTTTTTGTGGTATCTTTGTCTGGTTTTGGTACCAGGGTGATGGTGGCCTCATAGAATGAGTTTGGGAGTATCCCTTCCTCTGCAATTTTTTGAAATAGTTTCAGAAGAATAGGTGTTAGCTCTTTCTCTAAATGTTTGATAGAATTCGCCTGTGAAGCTGAATTCTGTGCTTTTGTTTGTTGGAAATTTTTAAATCACAGTTTCAATTTCAGTTCTTGTGATGGGTCCATTCATCTTTTCTATTTCATCTTGGTTTAGTCTTGGAAGATTGTACTTTTCTAAGAATTTGTCCATTTCTTCTAGGTTTTCTGTTTTATTGGCGTATAGTTGCACATAGTAGTCTTTTATGATCCTTTGTATGTCTGTGATGTCCGTTGTTACTTCTCCTTTTTCATTTCTAATTTTATTGATTTGAGTCCTCTCTCTTTTTTGCTTGATAAGTCTGGCTAGGGGTTTATCAATTTTGTTGATATTTTCA